>NC_051846.1:183800889-183987069 GCF_002237135.1 Teleopsis dalmanni | reverse complement strand
ATATATATTTATATATTTATTATATATATAAATAAGTAAATAACTTTAGATGAAAAAGATATATATGTTTATATAACATATATATGTTTTTGACTACTTAATTTAATAGCAAAAGAAGTTAATATATTTTGTAATTCTGGAGATAAAAGCTGTTACTTATAAAAGACAGGTAGTAGCGTTCAGGTGCTCAACCTACAAATGTTGCCTATAAACGTTTATATGTGATTATATGTGTTATATATTTCTTTCTTTACTTAGAAATTGTACATTAAATATTCAGTATCTTAATGATCTTGTATTAAAAATTTAACTTAGTATTGTTTGAACCCTCGATTGGCTTCGAAAAGCCTGAAACTCTTTGGAATTCTCAAAAATAGAAATCCAAGTATGTATATATAGTCTTGGAATTCTTCAAAAGTCCCTCAAAGTCTCAAAAGTCACTAGAATTCGAGAAGTTTTAACTCTCGTTAAACTATTTTATTGATATCACATTATAGTTACCTTATTGGAACCTCATTGACACTATATAGTCATCATATAGTTGTTATTTATATATTTTATTATGTTCTGAATAAGAACAGAGCAGATGTGTATTCCTTTTCCTAAGTTTAGTAATTATAGATTATAAGTTTCGTTGACTTATAAGATAATATTCCGCAAACACAAAATATGGGAAGCCTCAATGATATACTGGCAACTGTATACAATTTGACCACGTTCCAATATAAGGAAATCCAGTTCGCACTTTGAGATGCCCCGAAGAGATATCAGTCTTGTGGTAGATTTACTTACAAATCACTGCATTTTAGGTAACATGCAAGATTATTGAATATCTCTTTCAAGTATACCTGCCGCAGTTGTGGAGAGGAGCATGAAGGTGCCACCCACCTGTTTTGTATAAGTTGCGATGCCGCCTTACCACTTTAGGGTCTTTTGAAAGGATCTTGGTAAACTGCACAACTTTTTCTTAAATAGCATTATAAGTTTTGTAAGAGGTTCTAAACCTCTGTATTTTTCTAAACACGTTACACAATGGGCCTATAGGTCGAAATGGATACCCTGAGATCGTGAAACTTTTGCTAAGACACAATAACGTTGCTATCTCCAGAAGTGGTTATACCTGTCTTCTTAAATTAAGACGGCCATAAACCGCATGCCATCTTTTTAAGGCTTTTTGTTGACATGTCCTGTGACACAATAATAAGTAAAATAATAATAAAAATAATGAAAGTATGATATCTTTTACAATTTAATAGGATGAATTGCCTTGCTGTTTCTTTACGAACTTGTTGTTTCGCCTTCAATTAAAGTTAGTTTGCAACTAACTGGATGCCAACTGTTGAGTAGATATGACCTCTTTCATGCCCCAAATAACATTTTTAGTTTCAGGGTTAAAGCTTATACAGCTTGCACATGGTTTAAGAAGAAGATTAGGTGCAATTATAAAAAATGTATTTTTATTGTTTATAAAAGAGAATAACCTTAGAAAAGCTTTTACTATACCAGCTTCACATATCCTTGTGTAGTAGCACAAGAGCATAAAAGCTACTTAACTAAAAAGAATTTGTGCATCGGCAGTTGCAAGTAGTATTAACCTCGTTTTAAATGCAAGAACTTGAAATAATGTCAATGTCTTTTCATTTTATTATTATATTTATTATTTAATTTTTTTTTTAATTTTATTTTACAGTCACCAAGCCGTCTGGAATCATCAGAGCAGACCACAGGCCGTCAGTTGCAGCGCGTGCTGCACTATTCGCCTTGCCGATCATTGCCAGGCTTTCAAAGGACAGAATGTGTTTTGCATGATGTTGACTGTGATGAAGTTTACCCAGGAATTTATATTGGCGATGCGTAAGTGGCCTTCAATGTTATGACTTTGACTTTTAAACTAAAAATGCTCCCATTTCTTGTATTTTTTTTTCATGGAACTATAGTGCGGCAGCAAAAAATAAAACTTACCTGCGTATGATGGGAATAACACATGTACTGAATGCCGCGGAAGGTTGTCGTTATGGACAAGTGGACACTGGGCACAGTTACTACCGTGATATGCCAAGTGTGAGGTTAGTGTAATAATGAAGTTATTGATAAGTTTGCACTTTTTGGACAGAAAAGACATTTAAACGAAATACTTGATTTCTTAATTTTATGTCAAAAATATGGATTGTTTTATCTTTTTTTTGTGAAATATTTCCTGAACTTCGATTTTATTTTGTTGATAATTATTTGCTGAATTCTGGTTTACAATTTGGTCCTCTGTTCTATCGAAATTTCTTTTGGTTTCAAAATTAATTTTTTCAAAATTTTTATATTGTTTGCTTTGTTGACTGCGTCATCTACGTACGTAATTATTTTTATATGCTTTGTAAATATTGCACTTGAAATGAAAACGAGAGTAGAAGAAACAACAAAGAAACTTTTTTTAGATATATGGGCTTCCCAATGGTTGATGCCCCATCAACAGATATATCCAGATACTTTTATGTGGCAGCAAAATTCATAGATAGCGCCATCAGTGGTGGCGGTAAGTAGAAATTACATTACATATACAATATTTATTTATATAAATAACGAGTGTCACTCTTTGTAGGTAAAATTCTGGTACATTGTCTTGTTGGTATGTCCAGATCGGCTACATGTGTGCTGGCTTATTTGATGATTTGTCGTAAAATGTCTGCACAGGATGCGATACGTAAAGTACGCATGCGTCGTGACATACGTCCTAACGAAGGTTTCCTGCAACAATTAGCTGATTTGGATATGGAGCTTAAACGCAAAAATCTCTATCCATACTAAAACAATCGAATTGGTCTCCTTTTATAAAACACAACACACTTTATATATTTAATAACATTTAAAACAAAAAGAAAAAAAACTTACATATACACTTAAAAGTAAGAACAAGTGGAACACATATATAAAGTTCTAAACTATTTATATTTGTTATATATACTAAAAAATAAAAAAATAAAACCAATTATAAGGAACAAACATTTTTAAACGAATAAACCAAAAACCAAATATTGAACAACTGACTATTAACGTATTAACTGATGTAATTAATTTATAAATTTAGCTAAGGGCGTTATAAGCCATTTTGAATGTAGCACGCGTATATGCACTAGTATATGTTGCATATAGCAAAATCGTTTAACGAATCGAAGAGATACTCTTAAATCTAAATTGATATATGTTGAATTCTGAAGTTATTTACTTTCATTATTGTTTTTTAATGTACTTTAATATAATCTTATGAACTTATATATATTCAGTACTCTGAGCTGGAGAATTTCGAATTGTGAAAATTGTTTTGGATTGAGAAACGAGACAAATAAAAAAACACAAAAATCATATTTTCTAAATAAACAGAAATAAAAGCAATATAGGATTTGTTTTTATAATTGTATTAATTTTTTAATAAAATATATTATAAAATTATTGAATATATTCATTGTTTATATTGCATTATGGGATTTTGAAAAGAAAGTTATGTTCTCTCCCGTAATATTCTTTGCTGCCCAGGATTAGCATTCATTGTTTTTATCGCATTATAAATTGTTTAAAATCAAATTTTTATTCATTTCCGTAATATTCTATGTTATCCAGGATTAGTACTCATTATTTTAAAAATATTATAAAATGTTTACAAAGAAAGTTGTATCCGTTCCCGTAATAATCTATGCTGTCCAGGACTGGCTTTCATTTCTTTTTATAGTATTATAATATATAGAAATGAAAATCTCAATGCTAAGAACAGAAAACTGATATATAACCAAATAATTCGTCCGTCACTTCTATATGGTTGTGTAGCGTTTAGCAAAGCTTCAAATACTACTATTCACCAGCTAGAAATTGCACAAAGCCAGGCTCTGAGAAGATTTTTCAAAGTTCCTTGGTATATTAGGACGAATGACATCCTTAGGGACCTCAAGATTGATCCCATCAAAAAATACATAAAGGATAGAGCCTTGAAATTATTTGCGAAAATCTGACAGACTTATAACCCCGCATTATCAAATCTCAGAATGGTTACAGGCTCCTCGGGGAGGTATGCAGATCTGAGGTCAATTATTACTTAGTCTGATGATGTGATAAATAATAATAAAGTCAAGGCGCAAAGAGGGGTTTTGAAGAAACCTCGCAGTTAATAGAGAGTAAAAGTGCTCAAGTGCAATGACTCAACTAGCCTCAACATAATAATAATATATTTAAATTGATCTTAACGTCAATATGACAGTAGTGACTATTTTATTTAATAGAAACTGTTGTATTACCAAATACCATTACCTAAAGAAAATTTACCGGAATCATTTTTTTAAATTTTTGTTAATATATTTTAGTTTAAATACATTTCCGTTAAAGTTGAAACAGTTTTTTTGTAAGTTTTCCCCTCATTTATTATTAAATTACCTAGTACATACAACATACGTATGTTGAGGTTTCCATTTACTAAATTCTGAGCTGAAAATGTCTAAACACCTAAATCGTCTATAGCTATATACCGAACAACTGCAAATAAAGTTCTTTACTTTAAATAAACATAAATAAATAAATTTTTTGTATCTGAAATTGAAGAATTTGAAATTTTACTTTATTGTTATAACATATCCACTAATAGTGTTGCCAGCTATAATTAAATCTAATTGGTACATTTATTTCATTAAAATAAAATTTAAAAGATAAAAAAATAAATCATAATCAACTACAATTCAATATTTTATTTTTTACTTACATATCTAATATTCTATATAGATTCCATTAGTCTTTTCATTTTCAATTGATTTCCAATTCAAAGGATTCAATTTTATTCTTATAGGTACTGATTGAAGATATTTGGTAGTATCGGAAAGAATTGTGTGGTCAGTCCAAAAATATTACTCAAGTAAAATGATTGAGAATAATATCTTTACTGATCTATTTTTTACCGTAGTAATTATTAGATTTTAATTATTATAAAAATATTGGGTTCAAAAGTCAAAATGATCGGACATTGAAATCATTATTCATACTAATCCCAAACACTACGAAGACCGTTATATTTACTCTTTAATTGAAAAAGGCAGTATGGGATTATTTTTACTTAGTCATCTAAACTGCTATGAAGGTATATGCGAAAAATATAAAGATGCAGCAGGTAAAGATATTGCTTGTTACAAAATGACAAAGCTTTCGAATGCGAATACTAGAAACAGGAAGTGACAAGTTCTAGTAGGCCTTTTAAATACTTGGGATCAAAAGTAATAACTAATAAGAAAACTTTACTCGCTCAAAGCACTAATTACTGTCGAAAGAAACAATTTCAGAGCAAGCTGTTATGCAAGGAATGAAGATGCTGGTATACAAGATCCTTTAAAGCCAGTTCCGATGGTAAAGGACAGATTTTTGCACTAAAAACCTTCAAGAAATAAATTCTCAAAAAGGAGTTTGGTTTGGTACGAAACTTTTTACGTATATGGTGGAGTAGATATTGTACCAGAGTTGATGCTGACAATATATTTAGCAGAAAATATTAGGGACTCTGACGAATAAGAGGTTAAGGAAAACACAGGCAAATTGAATGAACAATCTGACAGTGTAGGTACTAATGGTTGGATAAAAATAGATGAAGAAGATATTTTGAAATGGTTGAAGACCGGTCCGAGGTAATGATGATGATGATGTTTATGCGATATTAATCTTTTCTGGTTCATATATCATATTTGTCAGAATATTCATATCCATTATTAAAATCGGAAATTTGCTCCAAATGAATGTTTTAAGGAACTTGGAGTTTTCGTAATAATTTGCAAAATTACTGAGGCGTAGCCAGTGTGATGTTACTGCTGCAAATGCTGCTATCGAAAAGTGATCTGCAAAAATTGGCTTGCCTCTGAAAGAGTGCAACACGATGCATATGTCGAGAGAATCTGCGAGGGTCGGACGTTGAGATGACGGTTGGTTGTCAAAAAAATCTTGGTAACCTTGAGGTTGTCAAGAAATGATCTATCTTTCCACCGCCGCAACGAACAACAACTATTTTACCCTGTAAACGATTTATTTGACAACGTTACGTATGTATATGACACACTTAGAAACAATATCCTTAGATAAATATATAGTAGTATTTTTGAGGTCAGTTTCACATATTAGTTTGATAGAATAGAAGATGCAATTTTAACAAGTTTTTGAAATGGAAGAATTTTGAAATATTGGGTATAAACAAATTCAGTGAATCAATGTCTCCAATTGAAGACATTGAGGCATTGAATTTACGTCTATTTTCGCAAAGTAGCTTGTGTCACGTGCCGCTGTATTTTTTATATTATTATTTATTATGTAGTATTATATTATTACTGATATTAGTTCAGTATTATTATTATTATATGTTTATATTATATTATTATTTATTATTATTCAATACAACTGCATCTCATAGTTATGAAATCATGGTGCATTACAAGGTTATATTAATACTGTTCAGCAATTGAAATATTTTATATAGAACTACATAAGTTGTGTGGTGTAGAAATCAATATAGTTCAAATCTCTTCAATACTTCCGGATACCATTCTAAAATCTATCTGTCTTTGTATATTCTTTTCGTATGAATGTAAAGGATCTTCTGCTAATAAGAATAATCAAAAATTAATGTGAAAATATGGTCAATATTTTAAGAATATGGAAATAATCAGAATTTTTCTTTTTTCTTTATTATATCAAAATATTTACATTTAAAAAAAATTAGTTTAAAATTTTTCCACAACAACTGGAATGTATAAATATCTTATAACTTTTCTTACAGTTTTTTTCTATACAAAAAATATTTGAATGATTCCTAAACCAGTTTAAATCCTTTCCTAATCTCGCCAATACAAAGTATAAATCCACCTGTTGTCTGGGTTTAATTATAAGTAAATACGTGCAATAACAATAAAAGAAGGTAGAACACCTGAGCACCAATTTACGATGAAACCATTTGAGACACGCACTTGTGCGTGTTTGGCTTCACCTTTACCACAGTTAGACAATTTTCACATAACGCTTTCCGAAAACGGTTCGCTTTTGAACTTTACCGAATTTTTTTTTGGGAAAATCTATTTTTATGTTTTGTTTTATATTGAAAGGCGATAATGACTAATGCCTCTTTCATTATAGTCGAAGCGAATTAATTTCATATCAAATCAAAACAACAATAAAATTAAATATTTAATGTGATAATGACAGCGATACTTAATCACACATTTTATCTACAAAAATACAGAAATACTTCAGTGAGTATTAGCTTAATTGCCTTTAATACTTTCTATGGAAGGGATATGTGAACAAAATACAATATTAGAGTTGCCAGAATGTTTTACACTCATCTAAATTTTTGATCATATATCATGTTCCCACTGCAGCTAAATCAATTTATATTAATCAAATTAAGATTTGGTCGTTTACATTGAGATAAGTTGGTTTATGCATGAGAAGCAGCTTCTATGTGTCAAAAAGTTCTGCCAAAGTTCTAGGAGAGCTTTTGTTTGTTGACATTTCAATTGTTAGCAAATGGTATTTAGTTGTGTATTGTTAGCAGAAATTAATTAATTGATCATGTAATACGCAGAAAATTCAAAGAATTTTGTTTATAATATTTATTTGTAAAAAGTAAACATTTTAAAAAATGTTACATGTTAAAAATAGACCTCTGGTTTATTTGATATATTGTTTCATGTGTCAAGTTTCGATCATTTCGCTCCTAGAAAATATATTTTGCAATGTTGTATTTGACATTTTTGTTGTAATTTCCCTTATTTTATTCCTAACTGGGTTAAAACGCACGAAAGCTCTTTATATGGTTAATCAAATTTTATCAATGACCTAAATCAATAAACTGCTTCAACGAATGTAGTGGGAATATACTTACAAGTAAAGTAATTTTATCTTTCCCTAAGAAAACTATTGGATTCTCTTATGAATCGTATTATGAAACGTCATTAAAAATGGGTAATGGATATTGATAACAATTTTCTTCATGTTCTTTGGTCACTTCTGATGCCAAAAGAAAAGTTCAGTTTTACTGCTACTTCTATTACTACTCTACTTATACTTTTACTTTTACTTTTACTTTTATTTCTACTTCTACTTCTACTTCTACTTCTACTTCTACTTCTACTTCTTCAACTTCTACAACCTTCTACTACCTTCGACTCTAATACTAAGGGTTGGGTTTCAACTTGCAAAACACTAATGACACAAATTGCATAGCATCTATTAGCATTTAAAATCAAATTATTCTATTCGTTATCAAATGTTTGGTAACCCTAAACGGACGTGTATAACTATTTTATCACGTGTGCGTGCTATGTGTTGAGCACTAGAAACCTTTATGAAATGTGAACCCTTTCGTTAAGGAGTCTTCCCAAAAATTTTTTTGTTGGTTTGGTTCAAAAATTCCATGTCTTCACATTTATATTTGGAATGTTTTTCTTTCACTTCATTTCCACGTTTCTACTGGTGAAAAGTTACTTTTGGAGTTACTAACTAGTAGTTGTTGTTGTTGTTCTATCCTATTTAGTTTTCATTTAGATATGTAATATTTGTAACCACTTTCACCCTAATTTATTTTGACTTTTGTTATTATTAATTGAAAAGGTGCGGTTATGTGACACCATAGTCGGTAAACCTGGAAACGGACAGACACTGTTCAAACAGTACATAGTGCAGATGAGGCACAAAAGAACTCATAGAATAGCAACCGGACACACACAGACTGTTGCTATTAGGACTCCAGCTGCTGAAGTTGTTTTTTTTACAACTACTCGTATTTTTCACTTATACACAATATTGTATCTTGGAAATATTATTTATATCTTTTGTTAAATACATTACATTCTCTTCCTCTGTCATAACAAAATTCTAGTTACAAATTTTCTCCTTTTGTTGTTATTGTCCTTGGCAACCTTTGACTGTTGTATGAGGTCCATTTATGGCATTTGTGTATCTTTTCGAAATCATTAATCTATTTCTTTTATTATTTATTATTAATTGTATGGTAACCAATAGTTTTTGTTATAACAGAAGAATATTAGATATATTTTAATTAAATTTTAAAATGAAAAATTACTCAAATACTTGAATTTGCTTGGTATTAAAAATTATCTTTAATGAAATATTTGAAATGAAAGTATTTATTTGTCAAAGGGTTTATTAATATTAAGCATTTATAAAGTGTACAAAAACCACATTACCATTGATGATCTATAGTAGATTAATTGATAATAATTGTTTACATTTGAGTATTATAGTTTTGTCAAGTTCATTAATATTATAACAATTTATTAATGACGGTATTTAGACTGTACTATTGTCTTCAGAGCAAACTATAGCTCTAAGTCGGTTCACAAACGAGTCATATTTTGCTTAAATTTGAAAAGAGGAATGCAATCTGAAAGATCTTTTTTGGGAACATTAGCGTTTTAATATGTTATAGTGATGACTTTGGTAAAGAAAATGCTTTATTAAGTGGTCGAGCGGTTTTGCATAAGGAGAACGTAGAAGGTGCTGTGGCTAAAATGAAACATGGAGCTTTATCTGTCAGTGTACTCAATTGGAGTCTTAACTTTCCAAATATTTTAATCGAAGATACAGTTTTTCAACCAAAACCAAGGTGATGCACAAGACATATGGTAAAAGATATATTTGTATTAAGATATATTTGTATTTTCGAGGATTCTGACATTCACCATTTAAGTTCTATCGCTTATTTAGTTGATTGTAGTTGATTGTTATAAACCCAATAAGGATTACTATTTCCTTCACAGTATACGATAAAGGTTTTTTATTCTGAAGTTTCCACATAGCTTCAGTGGTCTTATCTTGCGGTCACCACCTTATTGTCTTTCATTAACTTTTGAAGTGTTATCTTTTTTATGTGGTATCCGAAAGGCTATAGAATAACGTGGATAGATAAAGTGATAAGGTTACGCAGCAAAGCTTAAGGTATTCTTAACATCAGTGTTCCATTAATTATTTTAAAAATTATTGGCTAGCTAAGTTAGTCCTAGCCATTCAATTCTACTTAAATCTTAACCTTTTTGAATTGGACTTAATACTGCTTGATATATTTTAAATTCGGTCTCGTTTGTTAGTGGCTATTTAAAGCTTGTTTTTGACTCATTTATAGCTTCATGCAGCTATTTGGTATTTTTGAACTCTTCAGAAAGTAATGAGTCGAGAGAATGTACTTACTTACTTAGTTGCCCGTTAAGTTGTCTTTGGCCACGACAAGTAGCCTCCGCCAGCCAGCCTGATCACTGATCATTTGGTAGTAACGAGCGTCGCCAAATCGTTGATCACCTGATCCTTTCAGCAAAAATACGGACGTTCTTTACCACTTTTTCCACCTGCGGTTACCGAATCAAACATCTTTCTAACCGGAGCACTTTTTTTCATTTCAACGACATGACCAAACCAGCGAAGCTGCTGAATTGTTATACACTTAACTATGTCAATATCGAGGTATAGCTTATAAGTACAGCTCATCTTATAATTATATAATATCAATATAATGCGATACTCGTTCCCAACGCGCAAGTGACCATAGTTCTTCCGAAAATTTTTTTTCTTGAATGCTACTAACGCCTTCTCATCACTGTTGGTAATTGTACAAACTTCCGCACCATACAGCAAGGCAAGCATGATAAGAGACTTGTTCAACGTGATTTTTGTGTGTCGAGGGAGGGCTTTATTTCTCAATTGCCTTCTTAGCCCGACGTAATAGCTGTTGGCAAGTGTAATTTTTCGTTGAATATCTAGGTTGACATCATTTTTCACGTTTACGTTGGTTCCCAAATAAACAAAGTCTTTCACAACTTCAAACTTATAATTGTCCACAGTGACGTGGGTCCCCAGACGCTCAGAAGATTAGTTTGTTGACATAAAGTACTTTGTTTTGTCTTAGTTTACCACAAGATATGTTGAGAGAGAACATAACCCCATTTTATGCTAGTCCAATAATTTTTGCCAATATTTCTACACTCTTGAGTACATGATATATTTAAGCCCAATGAATACACAAAAAAGTTTGTTTGTGAACTTATCTAAAAAGTTTGATTCAAGATCAAAACATAGATTTACATTTCCCAATGGCTATAACGCGGTAGTTTGGTTCCGCGTTATAGGAAAACACGTTCTCGTATACCCCGTATACACACGTACAAAGCTACGCGAAGCTAATTATGAACTGTACAAATCCCCGCGTTATATGGGGGAATGCCCGTGTTATATGGGGATTGAAATCGCGTAATATGAAAACGCGTTATAAGGGTACTGCGTTATAGCGGGGATTTCTGTACTATGTAATATAATTATTTACAATAATATATTTTCTAAGAGTATAGAATATTTTTAATGAGTTTTTTTGAAATAATAATTTTTAGTAGTCATATTTTCTATAGAATTTAGCTTTGTATTAATAACTTCAATTTATTAATTTTATGTCTTAATAAAATTTGATTGCCTCTATAACAAAAATATATCCATTCATAATATAAATTTCCATAAAACACAAAAAGCCTTTTTGTGTTTCATTTCTTAGAAATGTTTGCAAATAAATAACAAAAATATTGAAACAAATATTAAATATCTTGACTCTTCTGTGAATAAATATCAATTTTAATCCGTTTGCATGACAAATAAAAAACAGAGATTAACAATGAATTGCTTAAATTTTCCAAAAGCAAATTCATTAGAAATTCTCAACAAAGGAAATTTGTTTCCCGGGCGCTGAATGAATGGTAAAGTAATTTGTTTCATTTATCACGATCTCCCATATTGCAACGCCTCATTGATTGTGGCACCATCAACAGCATCATCAGCATCAGCGTCAGCATCAGCATCAGCAGCTTATGAAAGCTGTCAAAAAGACCAAACGCCAGACTGTCTCCGTCAATTCCAAAAGAAATTCCTCACAGCTCAGTGAGCGTTCAGAATAAAAAATTTTATTCTGAATTATTTTTATTTTTATTTTTTTTTTTTTTATCCACCGAGAAGATTTTCAACAAATTGTGCTTTACATGAAATTGTGATGAAATAAATGATGAACTGCAAACTCCCCCGTGACAATTACAACAAAAATAACAGACCGAAAATTGAATAACGAATTCCTAAGATGCATGCGTGCCGCGTGTGGATGGACTTTGTAAGTGGAATATTATTCTTTCTCCTTCTCTAATTGCAGCGCAGAATGTGGGGGTTTCGCGCGTATCTCAATTGTGTTAAATTTTTAGATAGATTATTTAGTTTTTTTTTTTTTTTTGGTTTAATTATTTGAATACAATGCAGCGGACGGAAGGGCCTTCGCCCATAGAAATTTATAGTTTCATAATTCTCTGATATTGTAGAGGTCGCTCTGCTCGCTGTCAGTTGCTTTAACTGAAATTAATGACAGCTTTCATTTGCTTTGATACAAGAGAGTGAAAAAAAAACAAAACTTTATAAAAAGCATAAAAAAACTAAATTAGAAGAAAATAAAAATGTTGAAGCTATGATTTTTTTTTTAATATTTTAACAAATTATTTTTCTTTGGTTTTTAATTAAATTACAAAAAGAATATACGTTGATTAATTAATCTCAGCCAAAGCTTCCCGCCTGGTACAGAACTGTTTGCTGTATTTAACTTTCTTCTTCTTCGTAGTTAACCTCGCACAGCAAGCGTGTAAAATGGGCGTTCGAATAAGAGTGCGGCGCGACCCCGAAAGTACGTTACGCACCTTTCTTCGAAGCGTTACTCATATTTACGGTTTAATTTACATGCTGTGGGCAAGAAATTCGGGTTTACACAATAGCAGAATTACTGTTATTTAAGCTGGGAACACGTATGCTCCGAACTCGTATATGTCTGTCATTAGAGAAAGTGTGAGCTGCAAGATTTGGATAAAGCGTATCCAAACTCATTCATACATGCTACGAATTAGTGTAGTAAATTCGATAATAATTCTAATTTTAATTAGATGAAGTGTGCAAGTTCTTATATTCCCGTAACATATCAAATTAAATTTGTTAATTTACCATTCATAGATCTTGATTTCATATTTACATATACAGAGAATTGGTTTACGTTTCTTTTGATCAATGATTTAATGATAATTTTTAATAATTATGATTAGTATGAGAAGTACGATTAGTATAAGTATGATGAGTATGAGCATAATAAGGTCATGGCTTTTATTAGGCCTGCGAGCGTAGTTAATTTATAAATATAAGGTAAAAATAAAAAGATTGGTAAATAGATATCAGAAACGGAAGAGTTATCAGTAGCAATATTCTCTTTAATTAGAAATATTACAATTACAAAAAAAATTATACAGAGAAGAATGATTTACGATGATTGGTTCCCAATCTTTAAAAAAACCTATAAAAAGAACATAGTTGAAAGAAAAAACAAAAAAAGTAAGTTTTGGCTTTGCCAACTTTTTAACACCCTTCACAAATAAAATTTTTATTTGATCATATGTGTTTATATTTTTGATCCAGTCTTCAATATATATACCCACATTGAAAGTGTTATATACACACTTATAGAATAAAATATTCCTTCTAATTCACCAATTATTCTAATGTCAATAACATTTCCTTCCGTTTTCTTCTTAATCGCTGTTACTGGGTTTTCTACAGAGTATTCTTTGGCTCATTTTGCAGCCCAAAAATATTGATGAAAAATACAAGGGGTTCTTCATATATTTTCCTTGAATGGATAAAGCCTTCTTAGGTTGAATTTGTTCAGCTTTTAGTTATCGACTAAGAACTCTAATTTGATCTAACGAAAGCCATTCCAAAAATTTTAAATAAATTTTAAAAATGTATTTATTTACTATATTGACACAATAAAAGAAATCTAAAGGCATTCTATGGTTTCAATTAATGTAATTTTATCTTTCGTTTAAGAACTATTATTTAACCAAAGATAGCTAGACAGAAATCTAATTATATCCTCAAATGAATTCAAAAAATATATTTTTAATCAATATATTTAATTGGTTTAAACAATTTTATTTTTAAATGAAAACTAAACCGTTGCGAAAAGACCCTGTCGGTTTAATTGGGTCAGTTTTCATTTACAGATTAAGATCTATAATTTGACCTAAAACTAGCCCCATCCAAAGTTTTAAATAGAATAAACTGTTTATTTAATTGTTGGCTTAGGAAAACTAGTTTTTAAGTGGGAAAATGCAGTGTTCTGTAAAGGGTCAGTTCAATCAGACCAACTTGGATACATATAATTGGGTAAAGATTATTTAGAACTTATGAATAATAAGAGTTAAGAAATTTTTTTTGGAATGTTCAGTATCAGTAACATCAGCATAAGCTTAGAATCTGATTATAACTAGGGTTTCGAAAGAGATATACATAAGATGAAATAAAAAGAACTTACTTACTTAAATATAACATTTCTAATAATAATACCTGTGTGAGGTACAAACACAAATTTGTCAACATATTATTTGTTAAGATTTGTAGAAAAGACAGATTCTTGAGATTCATAGACACATCATGTGCTGCAGACTTTATTAGACACACCATGATTAAACTGTAAAATTTCTAAGAACCCTTAGATGCTCATAAAGGCAGTTCTGTATATCATGGAAGAAATGGTGTACTAGCAGTGGTTTGAATACCAAACCTCTTCTAATATGTTTCAGACCATTTTGCACTATATAATGCATTTTTTATAAATGAGTGTTTTTATAAGAACTTTTAATTATTTTTAAAAATCTGATGTTAAATAAGTCCCTATATGTGACACTGGATAGAAGTATTAGAATTATTAAACAAATAAGATTGATTATAGTAAGAAGTATAAGGATTATTAAAGAAATAAGTTTGTATATAGTAAGTAGTATATAAAATATATAAACATAATATACTGGAAGTGTTTTTCTATTTTATTCACATATATATTTACTATCTGTTGGAAGACAATACATAATCTTTCTAATGGAACAATTGAAATAAATGTTCAGAGAAGATAAGAGAGTTTTAATTTCATCATGAAAGAAATATAGAATACATATATTTATTTACTATTTATTGGAAGACAATATATAAACTTACTAATGGAACAATTGAAATAAATCTTCAGAGAAGATACGAAAGTTATAATTTCGTCATGAATGAAATAAATAAAAAGGTCAAAGTTAATACTCTATTCTTATTAATATTTTTTAATGTGAAGATTGTGTGAGTTTCCCCAAAGTCAAAGCTAATTTTATTTATTTTTGAGATATTTTAAAAACAGTTTTTACATCCAATTTCATTTCAAATTCTTCAAAAATCAATACACGCCATAAAATTCCATACATTTCTCTACATCTACGTCTCCCACCTGAAGCTCAAGACCATTTACAAAATGCTTAAAATTAAAACAGATTAAAACCAAATAAGTGTGTAATCGGTACGAGCGAAAGGGATTATGTGATTCTTTATTACTACCCAAGATAATCGAATGCGCTTAAAGCGGTTAGCAATAATTACTGCTTAACTCAACGGCACTCGAAGCCTAAACGCACATTGTGAATACTTGATGGAAGGTGTTAAAATGCGATGCGTGGTCTCATAACATTCCCTCACAATTGATTGCGAGAGTCACGATGATGATAGTAAAATTGAATATCTCCACATTTGTGTAGAGGCACTCCGTAGCTCCACCACTCCGCCACTCTGCCAGTCGCATAGTTGTAGTTGGGTTTTTGTTTGGTTCACACCATTGCGTTCAAGGGCCTCGCTTATTGTGGTGCCATAATTTACATTGTTTGGTCGCAAATTAAAAGGCTTTTGTAAATGGGATTGCACTGTGTAAAGCCCATACAAGCCGAGAGTAGTAGGCGGTTTCATCAATTTCTGTGATATACTGTGTGTACTCCAATGCATTATTGTTACTTACGAGTATGTGGCAATGGGTTTTCTGAAAGCTATAACAAGTAGTACGTGCATCAAATGCATAAACATTGCAGCTTAGGTCTGCGGTTGTATTTATCTCTGCTAATTCTGTAACTGTCGAATTTTTGGTTGAATATCTTTCATCGTGTGGTTGACAACAGAACACAATACGATTTTTTACATGCAAATCCAAAGAAAAATGAAGCGAAAATTCCATACTTCGGGTGCGGCTCATTTAAAGTCTACCACATTTAGGTTGCACTGCAAGTTTGTGCTTTAAAATTAATTAACTAAACGCCCCGTTCAGTGGCCAGCGGCCCACTTCAAGCCATCTATCATTATGTGAAAAAAACCTCCGAAACATATTATTAGAGCCATAACAAATGTCAGTTTCACACAAAAATAACAAATTCATTTTTTATTTGTATTTCTTCTGTGCAGAGCTGCGATGTTCTGTTTTGAAATGCAAATTTACACCAACTTTTGTGTGCTTCTGTATAAACAATAAACACAAGATACAAATAGCATAAATTCGTGTAGATGCGGGAATCGTTGTGCCCATACAAGGGCCTCGAGTTCCTACAAAAAGTTATGAAATATTAAAAAATTTTGTTTCATTTTTCGCGCACAATTGATGCGTAAAATCATTGTTTTCGTTCTGACTTAATTCCACATTTCCGGAGACGTGGATAAGTACGCGTTCTGAGTTGGCAGGCTCCTGCTCAAAAATTATAGGCCGCCTGGTGGCAATGTGCTGCGAATGCGTCGTTCGTCGTACGCACCGAATTGGAACTCTTTAATCATAAGAATGTGGGCTGGCAATCTTTGGTTTCTATGCTCGTAATAAATTTGAATATGAATGTAGTATTTATGCTTCGACCACGAAATTATGGATAAATGATATTTGTTAACATTATTTTTAGTTCTGAAAAACAAGGAAAATAAAAATATGTGCAAAATACTTAGTTTATTTCCTTTCAACATATTAAGACTGATGGCTTTAAACTGCAAATTGACATGAAGTGAGAATTAAGGTTTTTTTCTTAAATAGACACTTTTAAAATTAATACAGATTATACCGTATATCCCGAGACTAACTATTGAATGATGTAGAAATTATTTTCCAGTTTTAAAGAACTTGTCTCCATATCAGTATTTCTAACTCATGTTTTTATAGTGTAATACTATGGTTTAAAACTAGTATTGGTCGTATTCGGTTTGTCAAAGTATTTGGAGATTGGTCAGATTGACTTTCTGAAGGCACGGGAGTCTTCAAATATCCGGATTAGCGATTGTTATTCGCGGGAACATTATTCGGAGAGTTCGTTACCAAAAGTAAAGAGAGAGCACTAAACAAATTGTTTTAGGGATGATTTTTAGATAGAACTTTTGTTATTTTGATATTTGTTATAGAAAATTGATCAATTAGTCATAGTGACCTGTGAAAACACTATATCACAATACTTTGCTGCAGAACCAAACAAAAAACTGCCAACATCTCTTACAACTAAAGAGAAACCACCTCAAGGTACTAATCGGGACTATCACTGGGAACAACGAGTGGTATGAAAAGGATTCATCGTAGATCCGACACTTCAATGCTGTCTTAAAGATTTGGAAAACTCAAAGTATTTTTTCGGTTATTATCAGGCTGGTTAATTAAAGCAATTTTTTAGACTTCAAATCGGAAGAACTATTGAAATTAGTTTACCACTAAATGCAAACACAACTTGCAGAAGCAATAAGTATAGTAAGACTAATAATAATTAGGTTTTGATTAAATCTTTGTATCCAGTGCTTATTGTCTGATATTGGATACATATCCTATTTTCAGAAAGTGCTGTCTAATTCAAAAAATGTATATTTTATTTCGATTTCTATTGGTCGGATGTTATCGGTGAAGTATATATAATAGTGCATCAAAGTTTGTACCTCTCGTTTAGAGATTATCGTTTCTTATAATTATTTTAAAGCAAAAAATAAAAAGATCTGTTTAGACGCTTTCGCTTTATTAGGCAAATGGCATTAACCTAAAATGTTACGAACTATCAGTTTTTATTTTTACTATGCTATTGCTTTCTTCCAAAGTCTACTCCGCAGACTGAACAACCTCCTTTAGTGAAGAGGTTTCGAAAAGTCGTGAACTACAACAACATAAATTCTTTTATATTATTTAAATTAATCGAATTGTTAGCTGCCCATTCAGCTGTTTCGCGTGTTGTTAAATACCCATCAGCAGTGGTCTTGGAAATATATTTTGTATTTAATTATTTGTAAATAATTTTTTGAGACAACAATTACCAGGGATTGAACTTGTGCCCTGTCACCTCTTTTATAAAGTGGTACCTTTATTTTACCTGTTTTTAAAGAGTTAAAAAATTGACTTAAATAAACCTATTTTAAAAGAGAATTCAATCACTTCACGTTGCTTAAAATATACACTGACACCTTAATTTTAAATAGCCTATAATTAATTAATGTAATGATAGATTGTATTGAAATTTTGGACATGTTTTTATGAGATTTGAAATATTAAAATGGCGTTGATGCTTTGGTGTAACTATTGAGAACTTCATAGCGATCTGCAAACCTATAGCTGAACCCACTTCCAATCTATGCAAAAGTATTGTTCAAATATTTCTTTTACTTATACTCTAAATTCACATCTATCTATACAATAACAATACAGTTCATCTGAGCAAGTGATTGCTAACAGAGTTTAGTCAGTACAGATAGCTAATATATTCCATTATAATAAATTTTTATTACATTTCCCATATAAATGAATCACTTTAATAAAATGTTTCTTCTTATATAGTTACGAGTATGCATTTTTTATATATTTGTGTTCGGAAACAGACCAATTTATTGTATGTAAACCATATTTCTTCTGGAGAATCTGTGATTATACTCGCATTAAAGTGAAACTATTGGTGCTGTTTTATATGGTAAGTAAGAAAAACCCATTATTCCGAAGTGTGTTCGATGTAATCATTTGGCTGCATGTTGCTTTGTTACTAATCGGCCACAGGGATTAAACGCGTTTGAGTAATGATCATCGCAGTGTTTAGCTCTCTTCCAGCGTTTAGCATGGCTTTCCTAACGTGGCCTGGAGCTACATGATTTTTTTGGTAAGAACAAGTTTTGTTTTGTTAGTTTAACTGTTGGCTACCAACTTAGCTACCAAAATTTTTCGAACATTATATTTTGACGCGTTTAACCTGTGCTACCTGTTGGCTTACAATTAAATAAATTTTCATTTTTTTGCTTTATTACTTTTTTTTTGGTATTTTTGGTAAAATGCCACAGACATTTTTTATGTCTCGATACAATCTTTTGGAGCAGTTATTGATAGTTTCAAATTAGGGTCAACATTTAATTTACGAATTTGGCGCTATTCAGTGTTTTTGGTCGCTCGATTTGTATGAGACGATTTTATGATGGTTTTTTTTTGCCTTTTTTAAGCGTTATTAGTATTTTCATCTTTTAAAGCTCACATCATTAAACATTTTGAAACTTTTTAGTTTTGATTTCATTTGGTTGTTTCTCATCTCTAGACTCTGTGCAGTCTGTGGTGATTATAATCTTCGGTGTTACAGTAGCGATTAATGATGGCTTTGCGCCCCTCTTCTAATTAATCTTTATTAATTGTTTTTCCTTTGACTATGACTGTAGCCTTTTATTGTTTATCATTTCCTAGTAATGATTACCTTTGCTTTCTGAGCTCTCTGTGGTGTTTAGTTAATTTAATTAAAGTTAATTCAACGCTGTTTCGTTAAATGTTTTTCAACAAAATATTGCCCATAAAGGCTTGCAGCTGAATGCCGCAAGGCACTTAACATCGTTTAACGTTTAGTGAATGAGTTTAATATCATTCAAGCAGGAAGCCATCAAGGAAATTGTAAAATTAATAAGATTACATGTAATGTAACTGAATAGTTCTAATTTTTTTACATATACAAAGAATGTATTTCAAGCTTTGAAGTTTTTACTCTATTTTTAAAATATAATAGAATTAACAAAATAAATGAAAGTAGTTTCAAATTGCAAATTTAATAGAAAGCAGGTCATGTGATAATAAAGAATTCTTTAAAAATAATGTCGGTATAGCTTGAGTGACATATCAATAGAATTTAAGCTGTTATAAGTAACAATTCGTAAGATTAAATTCTAATCTCAACATCATTCCAATGTTTTCCACACAGGTGCTTCTGTAGAACCTTAATTTCTATAATCTTAACGATTTAGTTACTTGATACGCCAACATTTTCGTTTTTAAAATCAAACGAAAACTACTACTACATCAAAAACGCTTTGTTGCCAATTGAAAAGGATAGATTTCCTTTCACCAACTCTAAAACTGTTATTTGATTAACATTAGGGTTGGAGTTCGGCTTTTCAATTGACTTTGAAGTGTCACTTTGTAACTGATAGTTCTTTTGATGTTTCAAAGATGTAGTCTTAGCAGTTTTAAGCACTTTCTATTAATATGACATTATTTAAAAAGCTGATACTATAATAAGATAGCCAGCACTTGATCCATACATCTTTTTCTTTCAATGTTATGATTTTTAAACGTTTTTACATTATCCTCTATTACCATTGCCAATAGGTGGTACTATGAACTAAATCAGCAATTGGGTTATGTAGAGCAGGGTTTGAAATTGAAATTTCAAAGTGGTATAGACCACTTTCTCGACAAACAAGACTTTCGGTATATGGGTCAGTTATCCCACCTGTACTTCTGTATGAAGCAGAAGTATGGACACTATCACAGAATAACGAAACAATAAATAATAGTTTCGAGAGAAAAGTTCTTTGCAAGATTTTTGGTTCTGTACAAGTTGATGGGCCCTCCCCATTAGAATGAACAAATTGCTGTTTGAGCTTTATAAGCACATTGATGTAACTCACCTAATTAATATTCAGTGATATTGCTGATTTGCTCATGTCGCAAGATAGATGGACGCTATCACGAAATGATGAACCAATAATTGGTGTTTTCAAGAAAAAAAAATTTTTTCTTTGTAAGATTGTTGGTCCTTTACGAGTTGTACGACTAACACATTCGAATGAATCACGAGTTGTATGGACTTTATCAGTACATTGATATAACCGAATTAACATCTAGCGGCTTCGCTGAGTTGTTCATTTCGTAAGAATAAATGACGATGCTTTAGAAACAATATATTCGAAGCGGCAGTTGAGAAATGTATGCCTAGACGTAGCCCGTGCTGTCTCTGATGTAAAAAAGTTATTTGAACCGGCTGTTAAAAGAATAAGACGATCGTGAAGTGAACAAGTTGGGGAAGCACTAACCGTTACTTATTGAAGTAAGTAACTAAGTAGTACGAGGTTCTCAACGACTGACATTCTGGTCTCCATTCGGAAGGCGGAATGTCTGCTGTTTAGTTAGGGTTTGTTGCAGCACAAAAGATCAATCATGTTCGCAGTGCTCCGCTCTGTTGGGAGCTAGTACCTCGTTTATTCCTATTCCTAACTAAGTAGTTTAATATTAATTAGTATCGATCATCATATAGGCAAATATTTGTACCAGTGTGATCATAACTAAATTTTATAGAAGCTACTTTCTATGAAAGACTCGAACTGGCACATTAACAATTTAGTTCAGTTTACCTTTAGAAAGTAAATTGTTCATAATTGTAATAAAATTCAATAAAGTGCATGTTCAGTTCATTTTATGATGAAAAAACAAAAACAAAAAAAAACATTGTTCCACTTCCAACTTTTCGTGCCAGAGAGTCAAAAATCATCGAAGAAAATATATCAAAACAAACAACAACAAATAATAAACAACGTTTTTATTTGTACTACAATAAATATAAAAATATAAAAAGCAACAGCGAATGCAATATACTAAATAACAACAACTATAATAACAGCAACAACAACAGCACCAACACTTATAACAACAACAACAAAAGCGCAAAACTTAAATAAAGTTTATAAGTTGAACTTATTTTCGAAAGAAATAAAATAACAAGAATCGGAAGCGTAGAGCTTCTGTTACATTATTTTAAAGACTAAACAATAAACCTGAGCCCCGTTTTCCTCTGTGCCATGCCTCCGAAAAGCATTAACGTTTCGGTCACGATTTGTACTTTTGTGTACTTTTCGAAAGAAAATATTTTGTACGCGACTAGAAAAATTTGTTGTTGTTGATTTTTTTAATTTTTCATTTTGTTTTTGTTTCTGTTTTTGTTTTTGTTGTTGGTGTGCTTAAGCAGTACTATTTGCTTGAGCATGTCCAATATAGAATGCGAAGTTCTTTGGCACAAGTGCGATGTTTACACTTTGCACCTTCACGTACGTGAAGTTCAAATCTAAGAGCAGAGCAGCACATGTTGAGATTTGGTGTTCTATGTTGTTGTTGTTATTGGTTTATGTTGTTGTTCTGCTGTTATAGCTATTGTTGTTGTTTTTTTTTCTTTATTAAAAAGGGCACCACTTAGCCACTTTTCGACAATTTACACAAAATAAGTTAAATGCTTAACGGAATTGTTGTGGAAAATTATATAGAAAATTGTTAGGAAAGTGCTAATTTGGTAAAAGAAACATATCGAGATTGATAAAAAAAATTACGAAAACTATTCGAAAATTTACAGTTTCAGTAATTACGGGTTTAATTTGGATTCCGTCTGTTGCATACAGAATTTTGATTTGATTTTTCGTGAGGAAGAAGAATGTTTGAGGTGTGATTTTTTAAGCAGATCAACTGTTGCATGGTTGGATTCTTTGGCGGTTTTTATTTTCCATTCCATTTTAAGTACAAGATATGTAAATTACACCAAATTGAATTATATTAATAGTGCAAAGTAAATATTTACTTTATAGACAAAATATGCTTACAGAGTAAATTGAATAAAGATTAAGAAAAAATCAAAAAAAAGTAAGAAAGAAGGTAAGAATTTGGCTTTACAGAAGAAGCAATACTAACTGCAAAGATCAATTTACTACAAGTCCTTATAACTAAGTCAACGGTATGATAGCCTCCCACTCCTGCGAATTCTCTCCCACAGAGGTTATCTGTGCAGATATACTATATGTATATCTTGATCGTATAGATAAACTTGTTACAAATTCTTATAAAAGGACATAAGTCTATGTCCTCATCCTCCAATATAGCAATTATTCAAAGATTTCAGTCTAAAAGACTACGTGAAATGGTAAACGCTCCATGGTATGTAACTAACATCCATCGGGAGCTTAGGGTAATACCGGTAAAATACGAAGTGAAAAAGGTAGCTAGACAATACACTCTTGCTTCGAATTTGGTATACTCCCCAAAAATTTTTACGAGACTAAAAAGAAAAACGCCGTAGCTCTCCACAGGGATAACTACCTAAATTGGAAATTATCATGACTTAAATAGTATTTATCAAAAAATTGTAAAATGTCACAATACCATATTATGTGACAGAATACATATTGTGATAGATAAGGTTCCATGATCCTATACCGTGAATATAAAAGGAAGTAAATCAATTGTGCGATAATGTCGTATTTTTTCAAATGTGCTTGTAGAGGGGTAATCTGTATGCACGCAGTAAATATCTTGATAAAATTGATTAATTTGCTATAAACCATTCTCCCAGATTTTCTTACAGTTGTGTATAATATATCTGGTACAGTACACCTCTACTGTACTTCTTTCATAAATGACTGATAAACTACTTTGAGAGATAAGCTTCCTTTATTTTAAACACGGTCACAGTTTTGCTAAAGAAAAAATCAAATTAAATTTTATAAGCTTTTCAACTCTAAACGGATTTTAATAAATTTATTTCTGTTTATAAACTTTATTCTGGCTTCTGGCCGCTTTCTAAAGGAAATCGATGCTGAACTGCACGAACAGAAGCGCATAACACATTAGTCCATGCAACAAATACAGGAAGGATATATCAAATATAGTTGCACTCATGCATAGAGCAAACAATGCGAGACGCGGGTGCAGTGTGAGGGCGTGATGCGCTATCATCACCGAACTTTGTTTACAGTTTTCCAACTTCTTCTGCTTCTTTTGTCTATCTGTCTGCCATGCAGTCAGCCAGCTAGCCAACCAGCGAGTTTGTATGTCTGACACGTTGATATCTCATAGATTTATGGTGTGAACTGACATTGACAAAGTGTATTCGAGTTACTTTTTTCAGCTTCACTTTTTTTATGCTTTCACGTTTGTTGTTTTACTGTTGTTGTTGTTGTTTTTGATTGTTGTTGTCTGTTGTTGGCGTAATGTTGCTGATAACAATTCCATTATGTGAGAAAAGAAGTTAATAATGCAATTATTGAGGCAGACCACACATATTAACCCATTTCAAGTATCCACAAAAGCCTTCAGTAAAAACTATATACGAGTATAAATAAATAAAAAACTGAGATACTTCGTCGTATTGTAGTTTGTTTGGTTGCATTTTGAAATTGATTGATGTCAATCAATCAACGTTTATGTTAATGTTTTTATTTTGCTGCATCCGAAGTTGTTGAAAGTGATGTGAGAAAGGAAGTCTTAATTGGGCAAGTAATTTATTGGTAAAATAAAAATGACAGATTATCGGATGCAATTATTTGTATTTATTTAATAATTTTTTATTTTTATTAAAATGATTAAAAAAAGCTGATAAAAACGGACAGTGGTTTGAAGACGACACGGAAGTATTTTGAGTAATTTGAGAAATGATTGGGCTTTTGTAATATATATTTACAAAATTTTATTATTTGTTGGATATTTTGTTGTAAACAATATTGAAATAAAAAATGATAATAAAATAAATATGATTTAAATTTTTGTTAACTCATTTTAAATTTTCGATATGGATACCTTTAGTATGAACTATGGATTAAATATAAACTTGTGGAATCTTTAACCATTCATGAAGAAGCGCTTGCTTGAATTTATGAACACTATTTTGAAGTTGAAATAGGTCAGTAAAATGCCCATGTCATAACTGAGAAGTTTGGCGCGCTATTGAGGTCAGAGATTGTTTTTTCTCCTTCAGAAATCAGACATAAGTACTGTAATGAACGGTAACATCGGTTAGATCAGTCTCAAAAGCCAAGTCAGTCTCAAAATACACATTAGCTAATTCCAAATATAAAGTATGAAATAATCGAGTGGCTAATAATTTGAGTGTGGAAATTTTAGTGAATACAAATAAATCTAGATACTCTAACGACAATGTTAAGCAAACAATCATATGACGGTGACGTTAATATTGTATCTATTCGAATTTGTGCCTAGAAATCCATTCAGAAATCCACACAAAAATACACATATTTGCCCTAATAGATTAAAATTCTAAGCGACACTGTTTTGAAATCTTGTCACCAAAAGTCATCATTAAAAGTTTTTTCTTTCTTTCATTATCAATGCTTTAACTCGTATTAAGAATAATAAAAGTTAACACGTATTTTGATGTGACTATGACTGTTTTTATAACATGGCCTATTTAAAATATTCTCATTCTTATACTCTTATTGGCAAAGCTAGTTCTTCTTTCATGGTTAAACAGATGACAGTAACACATAAACACTAGAACTTATACAATACTTTTGTCTCTGGAATGATAAGCACGGTTAAAGCTGATGAAAATATTTGAATTTAAACGAATTAAAGAATAATAGGTGCTTTTCTAACCTGAAAGAAAACCTTTCTTGGTCTTACTATAGGGTTCAAGAGGATTTGTTGCTGAAAATGTAAGATGTTTTAGTTCGTAGTTCGTACACGACCCATTTCCGATCATCTTTCATAGCATTTTGCAATATTGCCAGCTTTGTAATAAGGGTATGGTTCGGGACACGGAATATTTATTGCACGAAGTTGCGATATTATATTGTAGGTTTTTTATATTTCATCACACATAAAATTTGTTTCAATATATCGGTATTAAAATGCTTCACCCACTATAGAACGGTGCTTTGCTATAGGAAAGTTATAACTGTTTCAACGTAGTTCCAGTTCTATTGGCCCACCTATATAAGCACTGTCTCTATTATGTATTGACTTAAAATTTGCCATTTCTATTACTACTGTCTCATATATAAACATATGTATATGTATGTCATATATGTATATATTTCACTGTTTGTGAGCTATAAGTTATGTTATTCGAAAATCATTAAAAAACTATAAAGTATTTGTTTAATATCCAAATTTATTTGAGTTAAGTGAATCTATACGTAATTCAGTAGAAAGCAAATAAAATTTTACTAATTTTATTTATTTACCAAGAAAAGGTATAAATAAATATCCTTAACACTTTTTTCGGGTCTTGCATGGAATGTCTTGGCAGAATCTCATCTTATCTGTTAAAAAAATTTGTCTGCAGTGCATTCGTTGTTTGTTTTTTGTTTTATTTATTCAATTTTTTTCTTGTAAAGCAAATATTATGTTTTGCCTTTGCTTTTGTTTAAATTTGTTTTATTTTTCTTGTTGTTGTTGTTTAAACGTTTTTATAGTGTGTGTATAGCTTTGCTGTGTTGCATTACTGCACATATCTGCTTCTGGTTCATTGCTGCTCCATTACATTTCACTATTGTTGTTGTTGTTGTTGTTGTTGTTGTTGTTGCTTTTATTGCAATACACACTTAGTGCAGATTGAATGAATATTCTTTATTATTGTTGGGGAAAAAGTTTACTCATCTCTTTACAATCAGTTAAATTCTCATTTATTTTATTGGTTTTCTTCTTGTTCTTTGAATTGTTGTTGTTATTATGTTTTTATTTGTAATGTAGTTTTGTGTGTTTGTGTTGGTTGTTGTTTTTGTACAATTGATATGTTTACTAAATTAAAAGAAATCTTGACTTGGCTTGTCTTGTCTTGGCATTTCTCAGTTAAATTGTGAAGAATGAAGAATATCAATTTTTTATGCTTCTCAGTTGCTTAAATGCTGTCGTCTCTCAATTCTTTTTTCTCTACTTTTGTGTGTGTTTAAATTTTCTAAATGTTTTTATAAGTTCATATATATTTTATATTTCATAAATTTTATTGTCTCGTAAGATAATTAAGCAGATCCTGTAGAATGTTTTTAAAAGTAATAAAAGTTCAGTTAGTCGGTACGTATCGTAAAAACTAAAGCGAACTTAAGCGAAAGCGAAATGCACAACTAATGACACCTGTTTATTTAATAGGAATAAAATAAACAAAGTTCGCCGTTTTTGTTTATTTGGTTTCTCTTAAATACACAGGTGTGGTTGGTTGTATATATCGCTTTGACTTAAGTTCTTACGGTACGTACCGACTAACTGAGCCTTAAAAATGTACCAAAAATTTTTAACAAAATTTAAAAGGCTTTAAAACTTATAGTGAGGTTTTAGAAATTACCAAAAAAGAATGCTCTTAAAATAGTAAATCACCTCTGCGCATGCAATGAATAATAACAAAGTAAATGTGAGGCATTTTTATCGCTCTCTTCAAAAATGAATAAACTGGAGACTTAATCTTCTAGCATGGTTTCCTAATACGTGACGCAGTGACCCAATAAACCTACCACAAGATTGATACCTTTACGGTGCACATCAATGAAAGTGCAGAATTTATTCTTAAAAGAACTCGGTCAATTGCATACAGATGACGACATATCATTGGTCTTCATATTTTTTACTTCATTGTCTTGTATATTATTGTATAATATGTATATAATATGTATAATATGTATATATATGTATATTATTGACATTAACATTATTTTACGAAAAATTAGTTGTCATAGCTTTATATGATTTGTATTAAGATGATTAATATAGCTTATTCATGATCATGTTAAAAAGTACCATACTTTTTAGATACCATACTTTTCTGTAAATTCTAAGAATTAAATGATTTTTATTAATAGATGTTGAATAATGAATTATATGATATCAAAAAAAAAATCGCATTAAAAAAATATATTATATAAAAAAAATCTAAAGAATTATTTCGATAGATCATAAAAATCAGAATAAGTATTATAATTATAATTAATACTTATAATTATATTGCTTCTTTTAAGTCAACCAAATCCCAATTGAAGTTATATTTTAGTACTTCATAGTTGAATTAATACTGAGAGGAAACAAAAATGTTAAAAAAATGAGTATTTTCTTAAGAAAATTAATAGTACAGATCAGAGATGTAATCAAACTTTGTTCGATCCATTGTTTTTATCATATGGATATATAGAATTTAAAATCTTCTTATCTTCTTAAGAAAATTCATAGCACAGATCGGAGATGTAATGAAATTTTGTTTGATCCCTATTTTTATCTTACATATTATATCGCTATTCAGTACTTTGGATTTATTTCAAATGGAGCACTCACTTTATTATTACCACTCCTTTCATAATTTTACTACTGGGTAATTAGTGACTTTGTATATCTGCAATAAAAATTATGTATCTTTTCAGTTTAAATTCAATAATCGTTTTGACAAATTTGTAATTTTATCATGATAATGTGCTATTGTACTTTAGATGAATTCATACAATAAAGAATTTATAGTATACAGTTTTTTATTGTAATTATGTGATAAAAAATATATAATTTATTTAATGGAATTTAACTAACAAAGATTTATTATATCTGCTTAGTTCAGAATATATAAGCTTATATTCTGTTAATGTATACTGTGATTTATTTTAGTATAAGCAATTAGCGACACACCAATTTATTTTAACATTGTATAACTTTGTATCTCTTAAAACCATTAACTCTACTCCTGAAAGAAATATTGCTATAAGGCAAGAGAAGAAGTCATCAAACTCTTAATTTCTTTATACTAAATTTTGCAGTTTAATTCTTTTTAACAAGCCAATCGCTCGAAACGATTACAATTAACGAAATTTTGAACAGAAAATTAAACAAAATATAATCTTAAGTTAATATTTTTATGGATTCCGTATAATTTAAGCAGCTGCAAGAAAACTTTTTCAAAATCGTTTGAACTGTTTAAAACGATTATAATTAACGCAAATCACTGTCAACGATTACGTGTAAAACGTTTCCATTTGCAATTTCGACCTTCGTCGAAATGCGGGACTGCCAAAAAGAAACTGTAAAACCACTGATTTACAATTAAAAAAGTATAAAATCATTTAAAACTGTAATAAAACAATAACTCAGTCGGTATCTACCACGTACAACAGTCACATGAAATATGCGAAGAACACCAGTAGATACAGCGATTCCAGATATGAGGAGCAATTATGAACTGCCCTTCGCTAACTTCCAAAATAAGTATAAATTCTCTTAATGTTTACCTTGTCATACTAGTGGCACTTGACTGATTTAATATCGGTTGAAAATTAAAACGAAAATATGCCCGAAAGGTTGCCACCTCCTGCGTTGAAAGTAAAAAAAAGCCACACAAAAATAATAAACAATAATGTTTTTATAGTGGGAATAAAGAAGGACTCTAAAGGAAGTTAACAGGGCCTCCAAAAAAAAAAAACAAAATGTCTTGAGAATTGCATGAAGCACACGCGTTTATCGGAGCCTAGCGCCGTAGGTGATATGCGCAAGCAAATTACAAATGACATGAGATTTGTGATGAGCTGCGTGGTGGGTTCTACACTATTTCTTCGTCTTTCCAAAAATATTTTTTTCATTATTCATTATTTTTTCGATTTTTTAAAGATCAACAATGTTAAGCTCAGTTCGGACACCCAGTTTTACAAGCTGAATACGTGTGCATGACCAGGTTGGCGCTGTCATTTCAAGCAATTATTATCAATTTGTATACAGGGCAATACTTTTCATATTAAGTTTTTTTTTTTTAAGTTAGTGGTGTTTCGACTCTTTTAGGACCTGCTATTATCACTTATTTATTTTTTACAGATTTTTTCATTTTCCCTTAGAATAAATATAAGCAACTCTAGTTGCATAATGTAAAAGCCAGCTTCGGCTAAAATAGTTACTTTGAAATCAAATAGTAGGATCACCATGATACCATTTTTATTGTACGGATAGAAACTTTTCAACCATTCAGTAAAGTCACTATATATGAGACTGAAGACATTAATCGGTGAAATCATCTCTAAAACAAATTGAAAAACTTTGAAGGTGGTTTTGGGATATGTTCGTGTACTTAGTAATAATTCGATCAAATATTTATGTATTTATCATGATATATTTTTTACTCTATTGAGATTCTAATAAAAGAGATACAAAATCGGAACACCAGTTGTGTCTGTGTTCAAGCTTGACCAGCACTAGGTTTAAGTTTTTGGGGGCCCTTTCTTTAACATTATTAGGGATATCTCCAGCATAAGCATTGGTGAGACTCTTCCCTTTATAAATGCTTCTGGCTGGTGTTTGCGTGAACTTCTTATATTATTAAGAGGATTTTTGAATTCAAAACGGCTTTCTTAGCTAATTAGGAGGATTCGTTTTTTCCTCCACTTCAACTAACTACCTAACTCTAATTCTGACTCTAACATATTTTTGTTAGAGTCTGATTTAGACTATTTGAAATAATTAATAACAGTTAAATTAATTAAAGATTTATAATACTTATTTTATTTTGACTACCTTATATAGTAGAAATCTCTTATAATGACACCTGATATAGCGATAAACCGGATTAAATGATTATTTATTAGAGTCAACTTTAGTTTATTTTATACCCAAATGCAGTTTGTAATCACTTATTGTGGCATCGATATAATGACATATCGGTGATAGCGACCGTATTTTAATAAAATTTTGGGTCTGGCTACAGGTTATAATGACTGAAAAAAATTTTTTTTTGGATCATTTGATAGAAAAATACTAGAAATTGTTGTAAGTTTATTTAATAAATAATTAATAATAACTTAGCCGTATTTAAAAACTGAAGAAAAACAAAGTTTTTCCAGAAAAATAATATATATATAAACATTTTTAAAACAATTCATTACATTACCAGTTTTTTAATATAAAGTATTACTTCCGAACTTATTTTTAGGGAAAGAGAAACAGCAACGCCGCATACTTGTCTATGGCTTTAATCCATTATATCTTGTCATGGAATGATTGCTTACTATAGATGAACAAATTTGCCTTTTTTTTATATGAAGTGTTAATTCCGACCTACTCTTAGGGCATTCGTTCATTACTTTAGTCCACTATATCTTGTAATGAAATGATTGCTTACTATGGATTAACCAATTGGTGTTTTTTTAATATGAAGTATTACTTCCGTCCAACCTATTTTTAGGGAAAGGGAGCAGCTTCGGTGCATACCACGTTAATGGCTTTTATTCACTAAATCTTGTGATTCCTTACAAGATTACTTACTACGGATATTTTTGATTCTTAAAATATTTCTGTACTATAAATAAGTAGAATTTCGATATAGGTATTTAAAGTGAAAACATAGTAAATTTATTAAATTAATTTTTTAAACGATTTCTATGACCAAAAACTATGCAGTGGTACCCTGTAAAAAATTTGCATGAAACATGTAATCATAACCAAAGAAAAGGTGTTTTGTTGCAAAAATATAGTAATAAAATAATATAAAGGAGGAACTTCTTAGGCTAAACCCAGCTGAGTAAACTATTTTTATAATGACACGAGGGGATATTAACAAATTGGATGAGTTGAAAAGTTGTGAAAAGAAGTATACACTCCAAAGCAATCACATAATATGGATGGTATGAGAAGCTCCTTTAAGTGAAGTGCCTTAGGTTGTAACATTTTGAATCTTAAAAGTTGCTAGCATTGCATATGGAAGTTGATGAGTTGAAAACTGGTTCTGATTCTGACTTTACAATACAGACTTTATTACAATTTATAACAATGACTAGCAGAAAAGTCTAAACTGCTAATACTCTTAGAAAGCAAAAGTTGCACTGCACTCTATAAGATTTTAATATAAAAAATTTTATGACGATATTGTGTATGAGTATTTCAGTGAATATAATTGAAATACGTAAAATTCATTATTAAGGAAACATAAAATCATTTAACTGCAAAGTAAATGCAAGTAAAGAAGCAATCAGTAAGCAGCAACCAGACAATTATTGAAGTTCAAAAAGTATCTTACTGACTGTCTGTCTGTATCTTAAAATCTCTCGGCGTTACAGTTATTGTTAAGTGATTTCACTTCCTTGTATCAATTTAAGGTTCTCAAGCCAATTTTATGCTTGATTTTAATAAATTCTTTTATTTATTTTACTTTTCTGTTTTTTGTTCTTATTTTGTGTGTATCTTGTATCTTTTTTCATCATTTTGGGTTGTTGAACATTTATTTTGCATATGAGATTATGAATTCTGTGGCAACCAATTTATCAGTATCAATTTGACATATTCAATTTTTATCCCTTAAAACTGTCAAATTTTTGTTTACCTTATGCACAATTTAAGTTATGTTAAGCACTCCCTTGCCCTGCTGTCGGTTAGTTGCCGGGTTCTGTAGCGTCTGCTCAAGTTGCAACGTCGTCTTGTAGCAATTTAATGAGCTGAAATGTTTTACAACATTTGGGAGTTGAAATTATTTTGACTTGTGGATGCGCTTATGAAGATGGATGAGCCGCTGTCTTTCCCTTTGGCTTGTTCTTTATGAGTTGAGGTAAAAGTTTTTAAGTTTATGCACTTCTGCTGATTTATTCTAGTCTTTTCATTTATTTTTATTGCTATTTTATTTGTTTTTGATTTTATGTTTGAGAATTTGCAATTCCTTATGCTTGTTCTTCAGTTAATTTCGGCTTCAGAACATGAAAGGAAACATGTACGCAGATATTTTTAAGTAAGATTTTCCTTAGTTTAATGCTCATTCAGTGATTATTCATGTGAATTTGTTACTTGGGGCATTTATTTGAGATATGCAAGAAATGTTAAATGAAATCACAAACAAAAAAAAATTTTTTTTTGAATTTAAAACATAATTATTATATTTTCTACATCAAATATCTACAACTTAATGATTTATCAAATAACTTGAAGACATTTTGTTTCAGTGATTGTGAGAAATGAAATTAGGTAAGATTTTTGGATGAACTCAACTTTTAAGTTTGCATAATAAATGAAATGAAATCATGTTGGCTCATTCCCAATGGGAACTCCCATTTTCCTTTTTTCAATGTCATTAGCAATGTTACAAGGGTTGCAAGAGTATCTAATAATATCAAAAATATCGCATTACGCATACTTATGTAGATGAGTTATCAAATATGCTATCTTTGTAATAATTTAAAAGTGCTATATTAAATTAGTTAAGATAGTTGTATTGTAGTTAAAACTAGATCGAAGACTTCTTAAACTAAGAAGACTTCTTACACAAAGAATACTTCTTACACAAAGAAGACTTCTTACACAAAGAAGACTTCTTACACAAAGAAGACTTCTTACACTAAGAAGACTTCTTACACTAAGAAGACTTCTTACACTAAGAAGACTTCTTGCACTAAGTAGACTTCTTACACTAAGAAGACTTCTTGCACTAAGTAGACTTCTTACACTAAGAAGACTTCTTACACTAAGAAGACTTCTTACACTAAGAAGACTTCTTACACTAAGAAGACTTCTTACACTAAGAAGACTTCTTATACTAAGAAGACTTCTTACACTAAGAAGACTTCTTATACTAAGAAGATTTCTGTGAGAAAAATGTATTTTAAGGTTTTTAAAAAGTTCAAACACAACAAACATACCAGAGCTGTCCAAAGACTGGCCTACCTGCCTCAAGCGGCCCGCGACGTGTCACAATTAAGAATATTTTTCTTTGTTATATTTTAGTGACGTCATATCATCTTATTTTTATGGTATCCCAAATAAATGAATTCAAATGTTTTAAATAATTTAACACATTTCACGTTAATTTACTTAAATGACAAAAACTGCAGTATAATTTCTTTGTTCAACATTATTTTAAGATTACATTAAAAATAAAATATTTTTCGTCTGGATATAGCTAGTACTAATAATGTTGATAGAATAATAAGAGATAAATTAATGATGAATTAATAAAACTATATTTATCATTATCGTCATAATTTTTTTTTCTCCGGAAAAATTATGTACGTAGGTATGTATTTATTTTTGCGGCTCTCCGCGATCTTATCTGGTCTGGATAGCCCTAATATATATAATAGCAACAACTAGAAAGAGTTGATCTGTTGCTGAACATTAACTCGTGCTATGTGAAGTGTGTATTACTTAACCACCATTAGTTGATTATATTAATTATCTATATAGTTATTATAGCAACATTAGTTCGTAGCCTATGTGGTTATTGTTTTCATTTCAGGACTCAGTATTACATTACTTTTTTAGTATAGTTAATTATGAAATATAAAATTCATAAAGTACAAATAACTAAGAAATATTGAATATAAGCTGTCAAGATTTTCAGCTTGGGATTGATATATAGTTCTAAATTTGTTTAGAAAACAAATTTATTAGTCTTCATTAACATTTCTGTTAAATTTTCACAATTTTTCATTTTCACAAAATTTTTTTCGTGCTTTGGACAGGTGAAAAATTCTTCAAAAAATTGTTATGCATCAGAAAATATTTCAACAAAAAAAAAAATAATAATAAAAATGTACTTATAAATAAGTATATATACAGAGAGAAATGCCCGTAACTATGAGATATATTATACTTAAATACACATGAATATATTCGTCCATATATATTTTTATAAGAACATAAAATCATGGACATTAAAGTACAAAAAAAAAAAATATTCTACCAAAACAGTGAATAATTTAAGCATAATTTTTTATTTATCCACGGAATGAGTTAACGAAAATATTTCAATTAATTTTATTAACATTTAAGCACCTTACACACTGCATATGCACGCACTTACGCACGGTCGCTTAAGAGCAGGGGAAGGAGGGAACACAAAAGTAGTCATGCGTCAGTGCAATTCCGCTACGCATTTTTAACGCGTGAACTGAGGTATGCGGTGAAAAGACAGCAAGCAGCAAACAGCAAACAGCGTACAACTAACAACGCACAATACAACAAACGACATACAACATACAACACACATCCCAACACATAAGACACTTAGGACAGAGCGCATAGCAAACAACACACAGCGACGAATGACAGTTCCTGATGAATTACACAGCATGTAAGCAGTTGCCGTCCGGTCTCCGTTGCATCTTGTAACGTGTAATTATATTCCCATGTATCGCAAAGGCGGACAAACTAACTAACTAACGATTTGTGAAGTTTTCGCTTTTTTTCCCGGCTGTGGCTAACAAATGCTTAAATGCTTTTTGTGACGAATTGCAGCCTTAAGTGGTGATGTTACCAAGCATTTATGCCTATCGGACGTATATGACTTTCTTGGCCCTTGAATAACTGTCAGCGCATTGCAAACGTTAGAGTGTTGGCGTGCGTAACGCATAGAAAGGTGATCAATCTTTCACGGAGTTGGGAAAATTTATTCACACACTTGTGAAAAAAGGGGAAATAGGTTTTTCTTTAATGTTCTGCTTTTTGTTTTTTTTTGTTACAACGTGGAAGGCATGAATTTGCTAAAAATGTTAAAATCGCGTAAATTATAAAGTAAAAATTAATTTTCCTCCAATGCAAGGAAACTGAAAATTTATTATGAATAGTCAGTTATTATGAATTGACAGTTGTTTGACAGCTGTAAGTGATAGTAAAAAATGTTTAAAAGTTTGTAAAAATCCTTTACATGGTATTACTAGTCAAAATTTTTAGCAATTACATAAAGAAAAGTATCGTACAAGTACCGGATAACTATTAGATAGTGAAATACTTCCGCATTCCCGTTTAGCAACTAACAGTATATTAGCCGATTCCTCATTCTCTTCACAGAATCTACAGTTTGCATCCGTATGTATACCCAGTCTCGTAAGGTGCTATTTTAGTTCACAGTGCCCTGTTATGATGATGATTCTCAGTTTTTCTTTTGATAGGTTCACACAATTCTGGTATCTCTTATTATTATAGCTACCAATAAATGATTTGGATTGTGTTATTCGTGGTATATTATCCCAGTAATCCTTTTTATTCTGCTTCTCCTTTGTTTTTATAAGAGTAAGGAGCGTACTATGTCCTAGTCCACAAAAAAGTTATCGGTCTGGCTGCACCTTTCCTTGCTAGTTTGTCCTCGTTTCGTTTGCGTGTATTCCAGTGTGTCCCGGTACCTAGAGAAACGACACCTGATTTTATTTGCAAACAGGTTTAGCTTATCAAGACATTCTTACACCTGTCTTGAGGTGAGTGCTTTGAACGCCCGCCTCATAGCATCATAGCATTAACTGACTAAATTTTTTCTTAGAGGCGCCTCTATTCTGGAACTGGAAATCATGGTGTCGTTGTAAGTTTGCAATGTCTTCAATACGAATATCGATAATATAGGATAAATATTTAAAGAAGTAAGAATGCTTTCTGTAATAATAGTAAATATAGAGTTCAGCGATTGAAGTGTTACCCATTCAAGCTGCCATATCTTTCTTAAAATTTAATTAAAATTTCAGAATCCATTCACTCTAGCTCGAGATGGTTACTTTTTGCCTTGACTATGGCTTTCAAATGTTTAAAAACCATGTTTCATGAATGTGGTCTTCCTGTGTTTAGGCTCATATCTGAATAATGGCTTTCTCAAGCGCATTCATACATATTTTTAAGTTCTCACCTTGCTCTACAAAATGACTCTGATGGAATAGTCCATTGGATTTGCTTCAGGCGAATTCGAAAGCTATTGTATGGATGAAATAAAGTGTGGAACATGATTTTAAACCATTCTTGTTCTAAACCATTTTTATAGCCCACGGCTATAAAGTAACTTCCAACATATTACCCCGATAATAAGTTGCATTAACTTTGACACCAGACTCGATGAAAACGATTTGAGAATCTCCATGGGCAGTAACTTCGGGTGGCTATTCGTAGTCTCAAATTTGCAGCAGTGCAAAGTTATACACTTTGAGGTGTTATAATTTATTGATTTAATATATGATTATTAAATTTTGTTATTTATTAACCAAATTTATACATTATAATTATATACATTATATATATTATATACAATTATATACATCATAATGATCTGATTATAATAATTAAAGTATACACTCATTTCAGGATGCAATATAATTTTAATTTTTATAAAAATCTTTTTTAAAGTATTTTTTTTTTCTCCAAAGAATCTAACAATTTTGCTAAATTCTCCCATCTACATTTATGAGGGGACATTATTTTCTCTGCAGTGTCATAATTTGGCACGAACTTGAACTAAATGGTATAGCCATGACACAACATACGTAAAATAGCGTGAAAACATTTGTCATGGCGACATTGTTCCTATCGGTAAATCAGCTTCTGCCTTAGTCTCAGTCTCAGCATCAGCATCAGAGTCAGCTTCAGCTTTAGCCTCAGCCTCTGACACTGGCATTGACATTGGTGTTGATGCTGCTGATGATACTGATGTGGCCTTCATGTGATTTGATGTCATATCGTCTGGAATTGTTGTCGCTTTGCTTTTTACTGCGTAATGTTCCTTATCCAACCTTACATTGGCGTCCGCTCTTCAAATCATATCTTGGCTCGTGTTTCTTTTGTTTCGACCTGATGGCGACGTGTGTGTCCTCTTTGTACTCTATTTATTACGCTATTTACATCATTCCGGGCTGTTGGTAAAATAACCCAAGGCGGATATTATTAGTTGCATTAGCAGGCAATTGTGTAAATGTATTGTGCATCTCCGTAACTTCTTCTCTTTAAAGACTTTTATAAACACATGTGTCGTTTGTAATTGTCATTCCCATTTCCTTGCCCTGCATTTACAGTTTTGAAGAATGTGTATGTTTTGATTTGAATTGTCAATGTTAATGGAATATTTTTAATGCTGTAAGACATCACTATTGACAACTGATGATGATTTGATGGCATATTGATTTAATTATACAATCCATTGGGATAAAAATAGTTGAGCGTAGTTTTGTTAATATAAAATCTCGATAATGAGCCCAGTGAATATGTATATCCTTGGTGTGTAATATGGAAATTAATTTCTTCTTGTTAAATATAGGAAAAAATTGATTGAATTAATTTCCTGAAAAATTTTTATTTTTGTTTTTTATTCATTTAAAATATTCTTCATTACAAAGGATCTTAAAGTAGATTGTTTTAAATTGTTAAATATTTCTAAATTTAATTGATTTATATCGGCAGTGTGGATGACAATAAATTAAAAGTGCTTATTAACAACATTAACAATAAAAACAAAATGGTATCTGCATATTCAAATTCTGCACCGACTGAATATTTTAATTTTCGAGCTGAATTTAAACATTTTTGCAATTTATTAGTGCTTGTCGATAAGTATTTTTTAATATGTTGCACATCACAACTCTGCTTTTGAACTTATGTTAATAATAATTATGAATTTACAACCATATTAAATGTATCCAAACTCGGAATTGTGCTAATTTGTATATGGAAAAGTATAGCAAAATATGCAAGAATACGAGTATGTGTCGCCTAAAATTGTTATATATCGGGATCATTATTTTTCTGTTGTATTATCGTTTGTTTACTCTTATTTGCAGTCTTCAAATAGATTGTATAATGGTTTCAGTCAAGTTAGCAAACTTAAGCCTTTCGTGCCCACCGCTAATATAGATATATGTACATGGAGCTTCTGTTTGATACATAACTAAGCAAGGAATGAAGACCTCATACTGTCTGAAATATTTATAGATAAATGTATGATAATTTATAAATTTAAAACTGACTAAAGTTTTTTTAATTTCGGACACCTCTATTCGTTTTACACCAAGTTTTTCTTCGATTAGTGTTCCCCCCGATTACTTTGATTTGTTTAGATATATATTATGTGAACCACGAATTGTATGCTTTAAGTAAGCTGTCTATAAAATTAGAAAACTGGACTTGCCCTCACACAGATAGATTTTAGGTAAATAGAGTTGTAGGTTAGTCTGGACGGAGTTAGTTGGAGGGAGGTAGGTTAGTCTAATGTAGGTTATGTTTAATAATGTGTCACACTTTTGTATGGAAACATCAGATCAATCAGTGTTGCCAAGGCTCAAAATAGAAATAGTGACACTCGTATATTAGGTATACTCTGTTAATGCTAAATTATGTGAGTAATGTGAGTGATTTTACTTCTATCTTAATCCAAAATTTATTATTAATCGTAATATATGATAACATAGTCATAATGTTCACTAAACTAATGTTCAGCACATCTATAACTAATTAAATATTTTAATTATAAATTATTTTGATTCTTTTATTTTATTTTTATTTATTTTATTTGTAATTGCATCAGAAATTATTATGGTGCAATTAAGATAAAGTTAAATGTGTTAATTTTAATTCTTTTCCTCCTTTATCTTAATTAAGACTTTTGTCACACCTTATAACCAACCTCCATTCTAAACACTATATATTATAAGTTGCAAAAATTAAATACAATAATTGATACTTGTAAGTGGGCTGGTCTGAATCAAAATTCATAAGTTCAATTCTAAATATTTTTCATATTACAAATTCATGCCGTCAACGATTTTCTCTACATAAAACTAAGGATTTTCAAGTTTTAATTGAAGTTCAAAGAAAACCAATTTATTATTCATCAATCGTTTACAATTCTAACCTTTAATTTCTAACTTGAAATTGCTGGGAGGATATGATTTAATTAAAACCTAGTCAAGCCCTAAAAATTAATCTAAATCTTATTTTATACGTGTTCACAGGAAAGAACAATTACAGCAATTCCCAAACAAACTTGGATAAAGTGTAAGTGCCAGACAGAAAAGATTAGGTTTAGCAAACCGAAAACATTTACTGGAGGAGTTTCCTGATTGTGAAAATATGAAAATTGCATTAAATTAGTAGCAAAATTGTGGTTGCCACTTGACGAAATCGAACCAAAGTTTAAAATATTCCATGCCAGTTTACCAATAACGGACAGAAGAAATTCTAAAAGCTTGAAAGATAGAAGACAAGTGCATTGATTATGGTTGTTACTCTTGGTTTACAGGCACCAAAACTAATGCTAATGCAATGGCAGCAATATAAAGAAAAGAGGAAGAGACTATGATGACATTGACAGGGATGCGCTTAAGATATTGAATGAATGTCAGTCAGTCTTACAATGTGCAATCGCCGATTAAAAATGTATGCATTTAAGTATGTGGCAGCAGATTGCTTACCTTAGTAGACAAGTTGCTGCGTGCAACTAAAACCGCAAGAAACCTGATCAGAATAATAATAAAACGGTTCCAAAGTTACAGTATAAAATTGGCAAACGTGCGTCCATCCATCTATGCATGCGTACGTTCTTCCGTCAGTGAATGTCTTACCACTCAAATGTCAGACCGTCTATGTCAGACTGTCGCTGTCTTCCTAGTTTACAGTACACGGATGCAAAAAAAATCCAAGTGCAACTATGTCCGTGTAACTATGTTGAGGACCAGCTAAGCGCGTTAAGTTCGAAAGTGGAAAGTGGTAAATGCTATGTAGAGAGTGGTTAGTTAATTCCATGCCTGTATGGTAGGTAGTCTTTCTTGTGCCAAGTGAAATGCGTACTCTGCCATTGGAATGCAAAATAGCACATTATCCATTGCTTTCGGTTTTGGTTTTCGATTGGTTTGGATTTGGTTGGGTCGGTTTGTTGTCTTTGGGTTGTGGTGCTCATGTTGCAAACGTGAACGTGAGTTTCCGAAAAGTGCTTGAAATGTGTGATATCTTATCTTTTGCACGTTGTTGCAAAGGTGTTGCATAAGTCTCGCTTTTTGTGTCCTTTCTATGTTGTACAGGTTTATCGTTTTATGTATGGTGTGAATCGAAGTGGTGTCATCGTAACATAAGCCATTACCACTTCTGACAGTTTCTTAGAATTAGACATGAATATGAATTTAGTTGCAGTGCAGCGAGTGTTCCTAAATTAACACTTTGTGTCCGTGCGTCAGTGACTGCACGTACAGGTATGTGAGGAAAGCTCAGCACATTCGTACACATAGTATGGGTATGTGCGTTTATTCGATTTGATTTGGTTGTCGGCGTCAGAGTTTGTCACTGGAATATTGATATTTATTTGAATGGATTTGTTTGTTGTTAATTTCTAAATTACATGAAAGCTTAAAGAGATTAAAGAAATGTTGCACACACAGTGCAAGCTCATCAAAATGTCAATTAATTTATCTTCTGTAAATTGAAGATACTCGTATGTACTGCTATTACACTAGTCAATAGATGTAAAGTAATTACCCATAACATTGCAAAGAATAGTAGCAGTTTAACATCAGGGGTATTCACAGTTTCTTATATTGCATTATTGCATAAAACATTGTATACAAACTCAATATTTAAAAAAAAAAAAGTTTACAATATTATAAGAAAAGCGACCTATTTGTCATATGTGACATAACAATTCGAAGTCACACCTATATTAATTAATGTTTATCAACTTTACGGACATTATTTTTAGTATAAATACGCATATTAAGCTATCGCAATAAAGACAAAAAAAAAGTGCTGTTAGAAACGTTGTACATGCTTTTAAGTAGCACTATATAATATATATCAAAGAACTTATTATTAAGAACATGTTTTATTTAAATCTTTTTTTTTCATTTGCTAAACCTCATTAAAATAAATATATTCATCAGATTTACAATATTTAAAATGAATTTTTGAAAACCTTTGTAATATAATTATATCTTCACCAAAGACTAAATGAATTTGTTAGGTTGTTGACTAAAGCCTCGCGCAGATTGATACCACACAATAAAACCATTTCCGTTAGTCCCCAAGTTCGTTTGAATTTTCCCCATTATTAAGCTAAACTACTGTGGTTACTACTGAGGGAGCTTCAATTTATTGCATGCGTTCCATGGCAATCTCTAACTCTTGCTTTATGGGGTTTTATTTTGCTAGCTATAGCACATAAAAACAAAAATTGCAAATATTAAAAGTTTCTTATCGTATTCGACTATTGTACTCAATATTAATAAAATAAAAACTAAAAATGTATTTAATACAATAAGCCACATATTTGTAAACCACAAAATCAAACATTCATATCAAACCTAATTTATATTAACATTACTCAATTTCCACAACATTTTATATGTAGATATATATTTATATAATATTAAAGCTATCACAAGAAAAAAAAGTGCTGTTAGAAAACATTTTGCATGGTTTAAGTAGCACTATATAATATATTTTAAAAAATTTTTTAGTAGAGTCAAGCGTAATTTTAAAACATTTTTTTAATTCATTAAATCTAACTAAATCAAATTATTCATTAAATCTACAATATTTAAAATGATCTATTGAATAAGACGATAATATGATTATATTATACTGAATAAACTAAAATTATTGTTTAAATTGATTGTCTTTAGTGACGCGATTTAGTAAGAACCTTCAAACAATCCTTGTTCTTCAGCTTATGGGTAAACTTACATATCTCAACTTCATTATCCATGTCAAATGGATTATTTAGGTTGTTTTAGACACGTATATTGAGTTCAAGGACATGTATTATAGTCACAATCAGCTTAACAAAAAAAAAAATTACTTTTATCAAAAACACTCATCTGCTCCCTTTTTGTCATATATGTTTCTTATTTAGCTAGGGATTAACTCTTAGTAAATGAAAAAATTTCAGATCTTCCAAAGTAAAGTTTTTTTGTGATATATCTTGATTCTTAGTTTGTAGTTTGTTATAGTCACGCAGATTGAACTCAAGAACATGTATCATAATCGCTATCAGCTTAACAGCAAAATTGTATTACTTTCTGAAAACAAATCATTTGCTGCCTTTTTGTCGTATAGGGTACTTATTTGACTAGGGATTAATTATTAGTAGATGAAAAAAATCAGATCTTTGGAAGAACTGTGTAAATACTCTTCAACTACAACCGATGCTCTAATGGTAAAAATACTCATTTTGACTCCTCTGTATATAATTCGGTTAGAGTAATACTCCTTGATAATCGTAAGGTTAGTGTGTCAGATCAAGAAAAATTAAATTATGTGTTTCTTATTCAATGCCAGTACGAGTATATAATTCATAAAGAACATTGATAGAAAGTTATTACTTGCTTCCTTTAAATAGAGTACTACTGGTATAGTGAGTGTGTGTAGAGACCAAGAGAAAAATTTTTTCTCTTACTTATTCACTGCTAGTATATAATTCGTCTAGAACAGGGCTGTCCGTGACTTATAGAACGTGGCTAATATTTGTACAGCTCGCGACAAGTTTCTAATGTACCACAATTAGGCAGATTTTTCTTTGTTATATTATAGTAATATTAAATTATATTATTTTTATGGCACCCAAATAAATTAATTTAAATGTTTTAAATTATTTATTATAATTCACGTTAATTTACTTAATTGACAAAGACTGCGTAATATATATTTCTTTATATAACATTATTTTAACATTATATTAAAACAGAAATATTTTTCGTATGGTAACAACTAATATTAATAAGACTGATAATGATAGAATTGTAAATGATAAGTCAATAAAGAATTACGAAATTAAATTTAACATTATCGACGTATTTTTATTTTTCTCCAGTAAAATTATGTACTTATTACTGCGGCTCTCTAACCTTGAATTACTTGGTGACCTGAATTAACCCGCGATCTTAGCTAGTCTGGCCAGTCCTGGTCGAGAGCATAGATTGATATTTACTACTTATTTCCTTATATCAATAGTGGAATAGTGGTTACTGTGTTTAAATCTAGATAGAAAATATCTATTATCTATTATTTATTGAATGCCAGTTTCGTCCTATGCTCTTACTAAGAGCGGTGTCTTTACCCAAAGTATAATACATAAATACATTGTAATAATAATAAATACATTGCAAGTACACCTAGAAAATAATAATAATAATATTAAATGCCAGTATATACCCGTAATTTTTCTAGAGCATAGATATGTTATACATATACTTACAATCTCCATCCATTAAATATAACATTACTGCAATGGCAATTACTATGTAGAGACCAAGAAAAAAATTATCTGTACTTATTCTTTGAATTTCCCACTCCTTCGACATCATGCTTATCGAATCCCTTTAACCCATTAACACTGTTATTCCTTGGTCATTTTCATGGAGTGGAAAAGTAACTAATATTTAAATAATACTTATAAAAAAGGAAAGTGGAAACTAATACTATTGTTTTCGGTTGCTTTTACTATATAACTGAGGACATCGCTTTGCCGAGATGTGATATTGGTCAAATCTTTTAAAATGCTACAAATATATTTAATACGTTATTTTAGCTTAGATCAATGTATCCCAAACATGATACCCTTTTTTAACCTCTATTTGAAGAATGTGATCTGTTGTGTCGAAGAATGTGTTGGTTGCAATATGAAACTTTTTTCTAACCATTCTTTTCGAGTCAAGTTTTTTTGGTTCCCTAGTGTTTTTAACAATTTTTACCTTCTATGTAAGTCAAAAAAAAAAAAAAATTTATAAAAAATAGTAATAAATAAATTCATTAAAATTTATATTTACGTCAATTATTAAAAGGTTACAAGCTTTAAAGGTTCAACACAATCTTTATTTAAACAAAATGTGAGCAATTATTTGGCAAAATGTTTATTGCGTTAATGATGCCATATATTTGATTCAATTTATGTAAATAAATATTTTTAAATATTTACTTTGTAGTAACATTTGAAATATTTAACAACCGTTGAACTTTATAGTTTACAGCAATAATTTGCTTAGCGTTGAACTACGGACTTGAAGTACGAGTATCTTAGAGTTTGCAAATCTAATTCAATGCATATCAAAACAATTCGAAAGTGGGCGTTTGTCGCAGTTGATTTGTTGTTGTCTGACAGCCTGTACGGATGTAACGTAGTGCATATAAATTACACCCGCCAGGATTAAGTCACCACCTTCAGGCAATGCAAATAGGCAAGAGACCATATAAGAGCACAATAAACAAATGTAACCGGTACGTACGTCTATGAATGCGAATAGAGATTTACCATATCTGGAGAAGGTGGTTTCTTCGACTGCACAATAAACCAAAACGGCTTTAAATTGATGAATAAAATCAACATAAATTTCCAGCACAGAACTCAATGCATCATGTGACTTGATATGTTTGCGAAGTGACATTTTAATGATAATGTCAAAATTATTTTGCAAAGTTTTAAGTTATTTTGATTGAAAATTTGATTTAATTCTGCCAGTAAATATGCCAATAAACAAGAGCCTCACATTAATCACTTCTAAATTTATATACCATATGTGCATTAAACGTATATAGTATATAGTATAGACATATGTTCATAATGTCACATTCGAGTATGTGACAATGTGGATTTAAATAATCTACTCGTATACATAATTTTAATTAACCAATTAATTAAGTTTCATTTATGTTTCATTATAAATTTTATCAGTGCTAAACATAAATCTTATTGCAAATCACTGATTTAATGACAGAACATAATTTGTTTTGATGGCAAGTTTGTAAAAATTTTAAAACTACATTTTATGTTTTTATGTTTTTATGTCCAAGTGGACAAATGGACAAATCATTTTGACAATCTACGAGAAAGATTTTTAATATCCGACATAAAATTCTGGTTTTTATAGGTTTTTCAAAAGATTCCCGGTAGTGATTGTGCAGTATCGTTGCCATTTAGTTGAAGTGCAGCAAAACTCTTTATTAATAATATTATCTATTTAAGTACTTTGGGAACTCTTAACATTAATTAGTTATCTTAAAAAAAGTAGACTTACAATAACTATTATTTAACTTGGTGTAAATAATCTTAGAGTTATGTCAGAAGACATTATTCCAGTTTAAATTCATTAGTGCAATACTAGACATTAAACGTTATTTTCCGGATCTTAAAAATGTAATTCTTAATTAATGTAATTATGATCAACTCTATAATGGTAACGAGTTAATCGGATTTTTTGTTAAATGAACATAATAGATTATTAGAGATCTTACAGTTTAGTACTTGAAGTTTAATCACTCAAGAATGAGAGCAAATTGATTGAAGTAATGATTTATAGTTAAGACTGAAATCGGCAATATATTTTTGATTCTACATAAAATGCAATAGATTATATTTAGATCAAATAGTTATGATATGATAGAACAAATTTGAAAGCTCTATCTTTGGAATTTTGAAATAAAAACATCTGATTACTTCGAGCTTATTGATTGCAGTTTAATCAACTCAAAAATAGAAATAAATTAATTAAAGTAAAAACTTATAATCAAGCCTTATGTTGGCAATATATTTTTGATTCTGTATTGCTTAAATTATAATAGATCACTCTAGAGAGATCTATGTCAAATTTTGGCTCAGAGATTGAAGTTTGATCAACTCAAAAACGGAAATATATTAATAGAAGTTGTGGTCACCTTAGTCTATAATAATGTAATAAGGTACCTTTATTTTCATAATACTTAACTCTCTCATTAATATATTAAAAAGTATGTCAATTTAGTATATGACAAGCTGTTTAATAAAGAATATCACAGAAGTAATGGCCTATAAGTAAGATTAAGTGACAAAAATATTTATGATTTTGTTCGATGATCAATTATAAACAATCAATCTCTTTTAATACACTGCGTAAATTAAAATTTCATTATGCTTCTCTCATATAAGCCCTCGTCTCTATTAGCAAAAGATTCAAAAGCCTCTCTTAATGCAAATTTTTCACCAAAAAAAGCGTTCGCCATGGATAGCAACCGATGGTAATCATTTGGTGCCAGGTTTAGACTATAAGGTGGATAAGAAGTTTCCAACCAAGCTTCTGCAGCTTTTGGTTATTCATTATTGATGTGTGTGACCTGGCATTGTCCTGGTGGAACACAATATCTCTCCTGTCGCCCAGAGCTGGCAGTTTCTGTGCGTTTGCTTCCTTTAGACGGTCAAATTGTTTATAGTACAGTTCGAAATTAAGAGTTTTGCCGTAAGGTAGCAGCTTATAATAGATGATTCCTTTCAATTTCATCAAACACAGAAAACCTTCCTGACAGTCAATCCTTGCTTGACCACCGTTACAGTCGGCTCTCCGCGGTTTGACCACGACCGTTTTCGCTTGACGTTGTCGTAAGTGATCCACGATCTACTTTTTATCAGCAGTCACCAACCGCTTCAGAAATGAGTCAATTCACAGATCGAAATGCGGTTCATGAGGTTTTTTTGAGTTAATTTGTGTGAAACTTATATTTGGGCTTCTTTTTATATCCAGCCTTATATAAATGGTTTCAAAAATGTTTTTTGTGCAATCTTTAGGCATGTTTACATCTCATTTGAACCCGACAATTTTCATGATTTTATCGACATTTTCGACAATTGGAAATGAATACATACGGAATTTGTGTAATAGATTTTTAAGATAAATAACGCTTATACTCAATAAGTGCCTTGATAGAAGTTGAGATGATTCCATAACCGGCAGAAACAAATTTTTTTTATGGAAATTTACTTTTCTCTACTTTTTATGTTCAATTTAACGAGAAGTCATTTAAATTAGGTTGTACTTATTCGTACACTCAGAATAAATACGATTTTCCAATCATTTAAAAAATGTATTTATTTGGAATTAACATACTTGTATTTTTGAAAATATATTTAAAAAATGTAAACATTCTGTATTCTAAAAACTGAGTAAGAATTTCTGCAAATGATAGAAAATCCATAAAAAAATATCATGATTAACCATCCGAATAGGTAGGTAGGTTGGAGTGGCGTCCTTACATCACAAAAAGCCCACTTGAGTTCAAATGGTGGGCCATTGTGGTACCATAGGAATGGCGTTGGTATGTACATAGATTTAGATCAGTATACATTCAACGCGGAAAGAAGGTAACGACTCGCCCATTAGGTAAAGGAAAACCAATCTGACAGTTCTATAAACTTGGCAATCCTTAGTGAAACCGTTTAAAGGAAGATATAGCGTAGTATTACTATTAGGATTATCTAAATACATTGTTAGAGAATTTACTAATTGACATTAAAACACTATCAAAGTCTTCTTTATACTATGCTTCATGCTTATCTTAGAAATTTGTGACCACGTGTTGATAAACTATTGCCTTCAGTTTGTGGCATTGAAACTTTCAAATAAAAATAACTCAACACCTTTCCCTAAAAATATGTATGAAGTAGTATTCAAAGTAGTATTCTTTAGTAGTACTATTTCTTCGTAACTTACAAATAAAAGGAGATTCAATAATTAACTACTTTCGACCCTTTTTACTATTTTAATGCCATAAATGTCCACCACTTTATGTGGTAGTTAACGTAAAATTAAGTCTTTGCCATTAAATAAAATTGTATATTTAACTTCACATTTAAAATTTATCTCCAAAGTTACTACTGATTATATATTCTGGTAAATGAGAGCCATCATAAAATCATAAAATATTGAATTAATGTTCTAACTATTTTTAATTTTTCTATCTTTTTTTAATGTAAACCACACCGAAGCAGTTAATGCACATAAATTCAGTTGTTGTTGTTGTTTTTGTGCTTTCTTAAAACTCCGAAACTTCAACACTGAAGTAAGTAGTTATAAAGTGGAGCACTTGTGCCTGGGTGTATCTGTATCTGCTGTAGCTTAATCGCTGAGATGTCACATAAAGATGGCACAACCAATGTCATTCTGGTCAGTGAAGTTTTTAAATAAAAATGCGTGTGGGTTGGTAAAACGTTAGTTTACACTCAAAGAAATATGTCAGTAAACAAGTTAAATGGACAACTACAAGTGAAAAATGTATTTATAAATGTTATCAGTTATAGTCTTTGGTATATAAAACTATTGTTTAACAGTTTTAATATTTTTATATAAATTATAGTAAATATTATTATAAAAATTTTAGCTAATTTCCTTAAAGTATAATCATAAAATTCTTTAATTTAATTGTTTTTATTAATATTTTTGTTTGATTCATTTATAAATTATAGATTTCATTAAATTGATATCGATTGACAGTTATTATCAAAATAAACGATTAATTCGTTTCGTTTTCTTTTCATAAAAGTATAGAATTTTTATTTAATTTGGGAAAAGTAGTTTTTAAGTGAATATTTGCATTTCCATTTACGTTCATATTAGATATAGCCACAGATACATTTTTTATGAGGCTCCATAAAAGGTGAAACGCACATTTTATCGTTATTATTGCGCCGAAGTCATATCGATTATCAAAGCGCGCCGCTAGTAAATTTCTAATTTATGAGCAACGATAAAAAAATAAAATCGACATAAATAATTTTTGAAAGCCAACCGGCCGACACCTTAGAAAACGTGAGAATTTGACACTTCAGTCATTTCGGCATGATTAAGAAACGTAAAGCAAGCGAAGCTTTATGAACCGAAAACCCTTCCCTTCCTTCCACTGACAAAAGACAAAAGCCCCCCCCAAAAAAATATGCAAGTAATTAAAATTCAAAACATTTCTAAAGCTAAAAACTAAAATAGTTAAATAAAATTCGTTGACAAAATTGATAAATTGCACAGGCAGCGAAGCAACTGGCAGAGGTCTTAAACCTCCATAGAGACAGACCAATTCCCAACTCAGGAGACCACAAAATTAATGCAAAACTTTTCTAATTTCAAAAATTTGAATTTAAATTTTGTTAATTTCCATTCCTGCCTCATTTGACATTTGCTTTGATATTCGTTTGAGTAATAGGCTAATTTGGTTGAAGTGGATCGCAGACCCAATGACTTCAACTCATAAGGCAATCTTAATCAATTTTGTGTAATAAATGCGTATGCATTCCACGAATTTTAATACAGGTTTCGCTACTTCCTTGTCTTTAAATACAAAAGTATCTGCTTTTTTATTCATAATTTTTTCTTCTTCTTTTTTCGCCATATAATTCATTTCCAGCTGTTGACTGTGGGTATTCGCGATATTTATGGCGTTTAACTGTTGAACTAAACAGCTTTACTCATCGTTGATCCAGACTATGACACACAATTTTGTTCAACTTTATAGTTTTTAAAATTAGATACCAAAAAGTTTCGAAATTTAAGAAAAACAAGCGAACCCACCATCAAAAACAAAATAAAACACATACAAGGCTCCTTCCCATCATTTTAATATGCACACATTTTCGCATCCTCAACGAAAAAAAGGATGATTCCACCTCGATTGCAGCACAGACTTTCGTATATGTGTGTGCATTTTTTTCTTTGATGGTTTTTTTGGAAGTGCTAATTTGGTTGGCGTATAGCAGGTGCTGCTATTAGGAGTCATTAAGGCCTTATCTCTGACACTTTCTTTACTCTGCTGACATTAGCATTTGCTTGCCATAGTGTGGCCATTAAGGTGTGATCTTCATATGCTTTTTAAACTTGTTTAAATTTTAACTGAGTAACGCTGAGTGTTCATTAAAGCGAATTATGAATAATAAATTAAAATTCAGATAGCTTTTGCTTAAGATTCAATAGCTTTTCAATAGCTCTTATATTCAATTTCATTGAAACTCAACATTTAGCATAATATTCTTGTCAATATCTCGTAAATTGCTAAATTTTGTAATATTTTTTAAAGTATAATATTTAGTAATAGTTCTTTGATTATATATTTCAATATATACAGTTGAAATATATTTTATATATTTTATATATATGTAGTTGAAAGCATGAGACTATATTTTATAATCATTTCAAACAGGTGCGAAAATATATAGTTAAACACAATCCTATATCTGTTCATTTTACTTACCTAACTGGATTTATAAGAAGTAGCTATTCCGATTTGATCAAAAGCTGAGAGATATATTTATTCTAGATGGAATGCTGAGAGAAATATAGACGCTAAAATAAACAGATAAACGGATGTTGCTAAATTCATTCTTTTAGTCATACTGAAAATCAGCATACTGTTTATATAGACTGTGACGCTGTTTTAACTGCCGTACATATACCTCTACAAAACTAATTAACAAATTAATTAAAAATTGAGTGGTGTTATGTAGTATTAGTTATGCACACTTGTGTCTCAAAAAATTTCATTTTAAATATTTAAAGGACCTAATACATCCAGAAAATGAGAAAAGCGGAATGAAAGGTCTAGATAGTCTCAGAAACTGAGAAACTAAACTAATGAGAAGCAAAAAATTAAAGTGTCCTTAACTACTTCTGAAGAAAGTAAAGGACCAGACGATCTCAGAAATTGCGAAAAGAGTTAAACAATCTGATGATCTCACTTGTTTTAACTTCTGAAGAAGTTAAAGGAACTAATGATGGCGATCACAGAAATTGAAAAAAAAGCAGTAAGAGGACTGATGACCTCATAATCTAAGAAACCAAGCTAATGAGAACCAAAAAACTACAAGGCCTTATAATCTGCCAAAAACTTAGAGGGCTTATATTCGCGAAGTAGTTAGGAGTTTTGATGATAATAATGGCCTCAGAATCTGAAAAAGTAGTTTCTATAAAAACGATTATATAGAAAACCAATGAACAGACACGCAAATAATTAAAAAAGAAAATAAAAGAGTTGAACATTTTACGCATTTAGGTTTTCTGCAGATAACATGTAATAATACAGGTGTTGATTGTATGGCATTACACGACTGATAACTTCCTTCATAATCATCCTCCTTATTTGTTTATTATGTAGTAGGAATATCTTCTTGCCGTTAAAGAGATCGACGTTCTTTTATTGCTCAATCCCAGTAGGGGCATATACCACTTCAAGCTTCATAACACTATGTTCTTCATTTAATAGAATAATTTCAAAATAATGTCTTTTATGAGTATAATGTGTACAGTCCTTTAAAAGGATCTGTTTCAAGATCTTTAAAATTTATTTCTCACATTAATATGTGGTGATCGGTCTAATTATCGTTCTTTATATTCGTAGCTAATATCAAGTTATATTAATTATATACGTATAGTTCTTATTTAAATTTGGAAATCGTTAGTTTTATAGTTAATGATGACTTCATACCGAATGGGCTAATAACGATCTATTATATGAGCACCTATTGAGGTGTGTTAATGGGTATAATTTTCCAACTGCAGTGGAAATATGATATTAATGAGCAAAACTGCCTAAAAGAGAAAAGTGAAAACATGGTATTAATATAATGCTTTCAATATTCCAGAACTATATATATTCTTTTTCCTACTGGTAGCATAGTCTTCTTGGATCCTTTACTGCTCTTCAAGTTAATTTTAATACTTAAAGTATGGAAAGTATTCCATATGGTGTCTTGCCATCTCGTTCCATTATTGTGGAACATTATTGTATTACATTTCCAAAAAAATATTCCATCTTTGTGGTGACAATAGGTATATTACAGTTGACAAACCTAATTTTGCATTCTAAACTCTTTGCACCCTCTCAAACGCACACTTCGTTCACATGTTGGTGTTTGCCATGGCAAGCAGATAAATACATTTCACTTTTTGGAGAAACTCAAAGACCCCATAATTGGTATGTGAAATACAACGGATTTACCGCATTACCAATTATAAATGGTTTTACAAATACAATTCCCACGTGCGTTAAGTGCATTTCACGTTATCTGATTAAAATTGAACGATGCATTTTAGTGAAGAAGGAAAACGACAAAAATTTAAAAAAGAAGTGTGAAGAACAATGAAAATGAGAAATGGCACACGATGCTAAATGGCATAGAAGGAGGAATGTGTTGTGAGTAAGTAAAGTTCCGAATCAGCCCAAATCAATGTCGTACTCATTAAAGTTTTGCAAGCCCGTAGAAGTGCAATTATAATGGAACTGCTTGAATTGGTCATAAATCCAGGCCTTAATTTCTGACCCAAAAATAATTTTTTTAATTGATTTATTGCATTATTTATGGCACGCACTTAACTGAAGATATATGACCAGCAAAACGTTGCAATCCAATTAGCCTCTATCCATATTAAAAACTTGTTGGTCAAAAATTATCAGCACAGCTAAGAGTAACTGCCGTATTCGAGTGTTCCAAAAGCGAAGAAACCAAAATGAAAAGTTATCCAAGCGCAGTTTGCTGTGTCTTAAGCATTCAAGAAATCAATTTACAAAATTCCCAATACATCTTTGCGCTCTGGTGGAAGAGCAAATGGAACGGACTTCACACAGATCGCAGCTCACAACTCGTATTTTATCGTATCAGCGCTTGTTGGGTTCGTGATGGCTAATTTATGTGCGGTCAATTTGACGCAGTGACCTGCAGTTGGAGCCTTTTCCCGTATGTGGTTCAACATATTTATAAGTGTTGAGTGCTGCGTCATCAAGAATTCTGTTACTGCATTTGTTGACATTTTGATTTTTGTTTGATTTTCAGCGCACTTAAAGAGTATTGAACGTGCGCCTCTACTACCAATGCCTCGAAGACCAATGCTTGAACAGTGGAGAGCCCTCGAATTTTTACTCTGCCTGTTTAATTCTATGGTTTGGTTCTTGGCTTTTTAATATGACTTTCTAAGTAGCAGTGGAGTTTGCTTCCAGGCATTAGTAAAATAAAATATTATTGATTTTATTCAATATTCTTTAAATATTATTTAATATTATTTTTTGTGGTTACTTGGAAACTAAATTTGTCTGCCGTTGTGTGTCTATTTGGTGTCATCATTGTCATCACCTTTGAGTTTGTGAATGCCACGTGCATTCGGAACTTGAATCTACTGAATCTACAAATTATTTTCCTATGTACAGCGTCAAAAAATATTTTTTTTTCTAGAACTATTTTTTTTTTCTTCGATTCAATACACATTTTTCATATCAATTTTGTGTAAAATTGATTTTTATTTCATGGTTTTTGACACATTCTTGTTAGGAAAATTGATGAGTCGTTGCGCTCCGTAGGTGGTCGGACGTCTGTCTCATCAAAGCGTGTGTCTGGGTCTGAGTAAGTCCGATGATTTATATTCATATTGCTTTATTGAAAATTATAATTTCTTCTTAAGCTTTATTAATGTTTTTTAAGTTTACTGTCTAAACATTGTTTAGGTCAGATGGAATGGAGAAATTTAATGGGATTTAGCTGCATTTAGTTGTCAAATCATTTGTTGCCGTTTTGGCGTTAAAAAAAGCAAACAAAGAAAACATGCCAAGAGAACAGATTTTTTTATTAATTTTTTATTTAAAATTTAACTCATTTGTATAATTCTTACATAAATTTTAATTTAAGCTTAAACAAAAAAAAAAAAATATTAAAAAAACAAGAAGTAACATTTGTTGTGATTAATTTTAAAGCTGCGAATTTAGCGTTTCGTCGCCAGATTTTCGTTTCTTTTTTTAATCATATACACTTTTAAATTATTTTTAGATATTTATTATTGCCTCCTGTTATCTTTTACAGATAAAAATATTAATTATATAAATATGTAAAGATTACATCAAGATTGGAGTGCAACAGTTGACGATCGCGAAGTTTCATGTTTTGTTTCATATTTTTTAGTACTATACTTTATAATCCGTTAATCCTTTGTCAAGAGTCAAGACCCATTTTTCAGGTAGTAAAGAATAAAAATGTTAAGAGCTTGAAATTGTGCGGTAACCCTAAAAGACGGTGGAGAAAAGGACATCATATCGCGATAGCGCTACGCTCTATCTGGAAATCCCAACAAATAACCACTCAAACAAAAATTCGCATTCATAACTCGAATGTTAAGTCGTTTCTGTTCCAAAGTTGTGAGACATGGAACCGCACAAATAAAATTGATTTGCGTCTACAAGCCTTCTCCAATCAGACCTCCGCGCCTGTTGAAATCTGCAAACGAAAATGGTGGGCATTTTCGGTCCACAGACCGAATGAAAACATCGTTCGTCAAGAACTTCGATGGAATCTTTAAGACAGAGGTCAAAGTGTTGGCGTACCAGCAAAAACATGAAAAAGATCTATACAATTAAAAATGGAAACTGCATCGTCAAGGCTCTATGCTCCACTGGGATATGAGGATGACGGAAGAAATTGTGCTACTGACAGAAAGATGGCAAAAGTTATTGCACTAAAATGAAAAATATATAATTTAATAAAATATTTATTTATTTTAAGAAAATCATACTTTACTTATATTAGAAAAACCTTTAAATATTGTTCAAAAATAGTCGCAGCCATTATTTTCCATCCCATTCATTATTTAGTGATCATATTATTATGTGCTGGTTTGTAATTAGATATACAATATATACGAGGTTAGCATCTTTGTTATAAATTGTAAACGGATTGATTGGTTCTAAAACATTTTGTCAAGTATCATAATTATACTCTGAGACTTATTGTATTCCATACAACTATATCTAAGCAAACCTTTGAGAAAAAACGACGGATTCTTATTTTTCCTTCATTTTTTAATTAGCTTGTATGATAACCATGATCAGATTTATTATTGTGGGAGTCACCAGGAAACTTATCCCGTTTCCTAGACTTATTTGAATAATATATATATAATTAATGTAATTCCTTGATATTGTATCTTCAATTATATATCAGTTGTTGAAAAAAATGTTATTCTATTAAAATTTATTGTCGGCTTTTATTCTGCCTTCGATCTTCCAAATTTCGAAAGAAATGGGAGCAAGACTTCTTGGGATCGCTTTTTAATTTTAATATAGTGCTTTAAGCATATTTTTAGTGATTAGCACCATCATGCTTCCCTTAGTTGCGTCCATTTTTATTTCCTCAAAGATCTTGAAGTTAATGTTTCTCTAAGTTAAGGAGAATGCCAAATAGACTACTTTTTTTAGAATTGAATGGTACTAGCCTATATAGGTATTAAGTTTTTTTACGATTCTGTAGATGATTACTTTGGTTGAAAATTTGCTGAAGTGTGATTCTAACAAAAATATTTAAAGTAAATTTATGAATTTATGATTGCGAAAATTTGGTTTAAAGCAGCAAAAAAATATTTTTGTAGTTAAATATTACTTATAATTTTTTTTTATTTATATTATATTATTATGTTAAAGCTGTTTTGAGCCAGTGCACTTAAGCACTTTTACTCTTTTTTAACTCGTGGCATTTTCAAAACCCCTCTTTACACCTTGACTAGATTATTGTTTATCACTTCATCAGACTAAGCAATAATTGACCTCAGATCTACATACCTCTCCGTGGAGCCTGTAACCATTTTGAGATTTGATAACGCAGTGTTGGTAAGTCTGTCAGTTTTCGCAAATATATATATATATTTATATATTGATTTAAACTAATAAATTGTATTAAAAATGTTACGAACTAACTTAACTGCTTATGGAGAAATCAAGACTGTAGGGTAAAAATCTATTAAAGTTCTGATTTATTTGCCTGTAGTATTCAATTAAGATAAATTTCAGATATGTTTTATATACGTTATAAACATTACGAAACATATGATATGTTTCATTTTAATTCACTTTAGCTACTCACTAAATCATTTTTCATATTAAGAAAAAAGCATAAAAACGGATTTCTATTCTAAAGCATATTAAATTCAGTTAAAAACCGTTAAACAGATTTTATGGGATATATTTCAAGTGTTTAAGACAACAGTTGAGTTTAAATATTTTAGGAAATCAATTTTGGTTTTGCTAAATCGCATCTGGTCGAAAGTTGAATTCAATCGCAAGCAGTCAACGTAACCTACTTAAGCCAGAAAGTGTCAAAATTGACAATTTTTACACGATTTATTAGCCGCACTCAATCATTTCCACTTATGAGAGAACTCGAGAAAAACCAGACCCGGCCAAACCAGACCTGGTACGGTAAGGCATGGTATGGCATGTCAAGAAATTGACAATCGTTTGTCATAAAAAAATTATAAATTAAAAAGCGAAGCGAATAAAATCTTGCCACCGAACCACAAAAATATTAACAAAGTAAGACAAAATGTGCAACGGCAACAAAACTGTACGTGGGCGTCACCGAAATCGTGCAAAAATTATTTGAAAAAGTTGAAAAAATTGAAAAAATCAAAACCCAAAAGAAAAAAACCTCAGATAAAAACTCAGAAATGAAAACCGAGATAATCATAAAAAAACGGAAATAGCAAAATTCGCATTAAAAATGGGCAATAATAAATTTACTGTGGTACACGCTCGCCATTAGCGCAACTTTGTCAGATTAAAAAGCTTCTTAAGAAATACTTAAGCGTATCCAAGAAAGATAAAAATGATACAGCTCCAGCTCCAAACGTCGGACGTAGTGCAATGCAATGGCATTGCAAAATATCGCAGTACGGCAAAATCGCATTTAATGCATTTATTTTACGATGGTCACTTTATGCTTGGAAATGTTTGTGGCCACTCGGACCAGTAACACGCAAGCATAAAATGGCGGATCTCAAGCTCTTCACATTCCCATCAAGTTTAAAAAAAATACTAGAACAACCCAAAAAAAAAAAATAAAATATTAAGATGAAAAATGAAAAATGAGGTTTTCAAAATAAAAAGGATTTTCACTCTCCTTTGCTTTGATGGTTGCTAATGAAACTAAGTGCAATTTTTGACGATTTTCCTCCATATCACTTTAGTTTTGTCAATAAGAGAATGCAATTGTGCTGTAGAATTGCCACTGGTTAATGGTTACTTGAATGATTTTGAATGGATTCTATGGGGCATCTAAATATTTAAGGTATTAGTTGAATGCGGTACATTATGATAGATATGAAATGATGTGTAAGATATGATATGTATGTCTGATATGTACGATTCAAAAAAAAAAAATATCGAAAAATATGAAGGAAAATGGCAGTTATCGGAGCATATAGATAAAAAGTTTCCTATCAGTTCATGCTTAAAATACTATATTACACAGTCAAATTTCCATCACTCGAAGTATAATTTTGCAAAGAAAATGGTTGACTTATGGAAACTTCGAGTTAAAAAATTTTTTTGTAGTTGTATGTAATCTGTTTTTTAAACCCTGTTGCACTCTACTTAGTTCCAGTTATAGAAAATTCGAGTTATAGAAGTTCGAGTTATGGAAGTTTGACTGTACTTTGTTCCAAAGCATCAAAGAAATTATGTAGCAGAGTTAGTTATGAAACAGATAGTAATTATCTTTTTATTAGGTTAGGTTAGGTTATACTGCCGATCCAAAGGGCTCCAAATGGGCCGATCAAAATGGAAAAAAGTAGGTTGATTGTTTGTTTGATACTAAAAAGAGCATTCATATTATTATTATTCATATTATTATTTTGGTTATAAAAATTATTTAATTTTTCAATGTAATCTTTCTCATCTTCAAAACATTTTTTTTAAGGACGTTGTGTTTGCTGATTAACATATCTGTAGTGGTTTTTCTGAAAATACTACCTCTAAATAAAAAATAGTCTAACAATGAAATGTATTGTTTTATCAGTTTTTGGTGTTCAACAATTTGTAAAATTTAGTGGTAACAAGTTCCTGACTTGTTTCTGAACCCGAACTCACTTTGGAGTCAAATAGCATGTTTCATATTACTCTATAACCTCGTGTTCTGATTTGGAATCATAGCGGTAGACACATATATCATATATACTGATAAAACTATAACCACAGTGCTTTTCATAATTTCTAAAAAGTTAAGATAACCATTCTGCATATACCTTTTTGAAACTCAAAATTTGACATAAAATATTGTTCAAAGACCCTAATGCCATGGATGTATTATAACTTGTACTAAATCTTTTTAACACTAAAACCGATCATCAAGCCTATATTTTGTATTTTTGTGATGATTTTCAGTTCTTTATTGTCAATCAGGTGGATAGATTGCACTGATTACCTGGTTAATATTTAAAATGGTCGCCTGATACCAGTGCGATTTTTGTATGTTGTTGCTACCCTCTATACCGATTAATATTTAATACAGACTTCTAATATCGATATAATTTCTGTATGTTCATCAAATAAGGATGCTGATGTTCTAGATATGTTTTTCAAAACTTTTCTTTTGGATTAACTTTTCTTGTCGTTGACTATCTCAGTGAATATTTTAAGTGAACTTTTGATATAGATATAATAATTTCATGTTTTTGAAACATGAAATCATATATTGATTTTATATAACTTAAAAAAGCTATGTATGTATCAATACCAATAATGAAATATATCCAACCCTATGACTGAGAAAACCCTGAGTTCTTCTCTATTTATTTAGTAAATACAGAAAACTGTGTATTTTTTGTTTTTATGTAAATATTGATGTAATAAAAAAAAACTATTTATTTATTAGAAAAATCTGGTGAAACAATATAAATTATTCGGATAATCGGTTTTTTTTTGCTGACCTCATGTTACTCTACCACTCCTAATGGTTGTATGATTTCAGTTTATTCAGTTTTATTGCTGCATTTATTGCATTTTGTGCATTTTTTGATACAATGCCATGGTTATGAGCTACAAATATCTACAAATGTTGTGCAAATGGACACAAAATGCACTTTTATGTTATTTATTCACACTTGCAGCTTGACTTGTTTCATTCATTTCGAATCCGCAAATGCTACTTTACGACCACAACAGTTCCTCCACCATACTAGCTTCCACACTAGCCTCCACACTAGCCACCACACTATGGTAGCCTCCACACCAGCAATGTTCTATCAGTGGCAAGCGTGTACTTTTTGATATCATAGACATAAATGAGTGCTTGCCATATGTACAGCGCTCGGCCGACATGGAGGCCGAAGTGGGCGTATGCGTTTACCATAAGCTTTCGGGTCTAAGCTGCCATAACTCATGTTGTTAAAAATGTTAAATCTGCACTCTGAACATGCTTAATGCCATTTTACTATCATTTTTAATACGTTTTTGCGTAAAATTTGTATGCGCCATAATGGCTGCTTACAAACTTAAACCCAAGATACATTGGACCGGGCCCGGACTGCACACTTCGCAGAGAGTGGACTTTGCAAGTAGAAGGTGTGCAAATCTTTGCATTAAATTTGATTCTTCACTAAAAGGTGTAAATTATTTTGCATTAAGTTGATGTTTATTTCATTCCAAAAAAAACAAAAAAAATTAAAGAGTTTAAAAGTTAACAAGAATTAAATTTTATTCGGTTACCAATTTTATGCTAATCTCAATTTATTGCCTGTTGAATTGTTGTTGTGTTTGTTTTTTTTTTTTTGGTTAGTTTTTCAATATAATTTTTTATTTGAAATGTTATTTTTGTAAATAAATTCAAAATTCCGTAAAAGGAGTTTGTTACTTTGTTTAGCTTTGGGATTATGTATGCTTAACTTGTTGTCCAAAAATTTCAACAAGATCGTTTGTGTGTCCAAAAATTCTTGGCCAACTTTTTGATCGTTTTTGTTCAAATTTGGTAGCAGATTTGTAAAAATTGTACAAAATCATTTGGCATTCTTTCGAAAAATTATGCAAATTTTTCAACAAAAGAGTAATAAAATTGCTGTTTTTTTTGTATATTTTTTTATTTATTTTAAAATTTATTTGCAATAAATTTATTTCTTAAAACAAGCGGCGCGCATGCGTGTGAATGGAGTAAAAATTGATTTTAATGCTGCCCGAAACTGTCATAATTTGGCTTTGTCTTTTGGGGTTTTCATAATTTTGCGAATCAGACCATAAATTATTTTTATAACCATTTTTTCTGTGCCACAAAACAGTCAAAATATTTTGTAGATTTAAGCCGCCTTTTGTCTGCCGCTTTTCTTTTGTTTATTTTTTTTTGTTTATGAAAGACTCTGAGATACGTGGGTCAACTGACAACAGTATTCCCTGAACTTCTGAGTGCGTAGGCGACCATAATTTATACAAAATTTTAATTAAACCCTCTTTAAATATATTCAACTAAAAATTTTTTTATATTTAATCATTTAGTATTAGAAATGTTTTTTTTTTTTCATTTAACTGATAATAAAAATGTTTGTGAAAATTTTTAAGTCATGTTCAATAATTAATTTAAAAATTTATTGCGGAAATTTATGTGGGAGATTATAAAATTGTGTTAATATGGAAATACAACTTGTATTACATTTTCATGAAATAGTGTTGTAATATTAAATAATACCTTAACTAATGTTCCAAAAATTTGGAACATGCTTGTTAGGTTAGGAGAAACAAATTTTTCCTTCCACTTATATAGTGAGTAGAAGAATGGTCATATTTGACCCAACCAGATGCATTGAGAAAAGCTAGTATCTAGTCAATACTAATGTTGGAAATATCGCAGAGTATGTTAATAAATGGGGCGCCCAATAACTTAAGCTTGGTTCTAGGCTGTACACAGACACAAGAGGTGTTCTGGTGTCTTTTCTTACTTGCTTGTAGTACGCCAACAAAATTAGTACAACAGACCCTATTGAGTCTGTTGTGTAACTCTACCGTAATGATTTTGGTGTAAGGCCTCGACTTTTTCGTCAATATCTCAAAATATCATACAGACTGATTGTTGTTTTTTATATTACTTTTTTAATGTGGACTTCCCTCTGCCATTGTTCGCTAAATATTTTGTAATTGGGACATTGAATTGGTCAGGAATTTTGGACAATTTTTGGATAAGGCTTTTGGACATTTTTTAAACTAGAATTTGAAAAATTTTTGGAGGTATATTATCATTTTATTTAGCTGAAAATGACCTACTTTCCAATCGATTAAGAATTCCACTTTTTTAGTTATAACATTATTTGTTTTTCAATAAAAATCTTTCATATATTCATCATTATAGAATTAGTGTCTCATCATAAAGGAAGACTAGTTCAGTTATTGTAATACAACGTATTAAATTCTATTAACATTAAGTCTCATACAATTGATTTGATTAGTGTTTCTAATTTTATTACGTATATATCTTTTACGGTATTTTCAAGCGCACTTATTCTCTGATTTAACGTTTTTATACGACACAATTTTTTTTATTAAATTGAAAAAACATAAATTTATATAAAAATCGTTCTATTTCTGAATACATTTTCTCAAAATCATTATATTGAGCAAATAAATTAAAAATCGAACTTCAACTTGAAGTTTAACTTAAAGAAAATATACAGCAGCTCGACGCTGGCATTGGCAACCGATAATGAATGACAAAAATAAACTTGAGCAACTTAAGAATGGCAAATGTTGCACGCAGCAAATGCATTAAGCTAAGTAAAGCCAAGAAACCAGCTGAACTGAGTATGACAAGGCACTCAAAGTGAGTAATGAACACGCTTCAAATGGAAATGGGAATGGGAAATGTTGACAGTAGAAATTCAAACATCGACTACTGGACACAAACTCCGAACTAAAAAACTTCAAACGTACAGACAATAAATTTTGCAAATGCACCGATTTGCAACCGGTGAAAGAGGCACGTTTCTGGCCGCAATGCAACGTCAGTGGCAACAACAGCGACTGCAGCAAGAACAATAACGGCTGCTCATTGCAATAAACTAAGAAAACAGTTGTAATGGCCATACTGATGAGTCTTAGATATTTACTCAAGAGTTCTACTGCACTTAACTATATTCTTCCACTTCACTTCACTTAAGTTAAGTTCAGTTCAGTGCAGTTTACTTCATTTCGGCATGAGCTCATTTTCTTATGTCTATGCTTTTTTTAGTTATGAATCAAAACTGTCAATAAATAAGATTTGCAATGTCAATAACAGTGAGCAAGTAGAGAATTCTTGGATGAAGTAGAGTTGAGGATGAAGTGCAGAATTTATGTCGGCTATCAATTAAAAAACAACAACAATTTACGATTACAACAATAAAAAATGCAAATGTGACAATTATTCAGTGCAAAGGTAAATGGAACCAGGCCTATCTTGCCTTCACTCTGTCCAAGTGGAACAGGAAATGCCACTGTACTTAACGTACAAGTAGAGCAATGTTCTTATTAATCTTAGTTTCTCCTGTTTTTTTATAATAATTATATTTTATTTATCTTTTGGTCTAGTTAAGCTGATTTAATAACTTTACCTATACAAACCTACACGGTTTACCTTGAAAAGTGCAGCTAGCTATGATTGTGATTAATGCCACTACCAACAGATCGGCACAGTGATAGCAAATCACTGCAGAAAGGTCAAACATTGAACTCCACGATCGGAGTCGGCCAACAGCAATTGCTCTTTTTCTGATTATTATAATTTTAATAATATTTATGTACTTTTCATACAATGTATTATACACTATGCTATTGCGTTTGGTGTGGTTTTATTTTTGTGCTTCAATTTTTTGGTGACCACAATGAGGCCAAGATCACTGATCACTGCTATTGCTGTTTTATGATCAATGTTTCACCCGCTGTAAGGCTTGCATATGGCACAAAACTGTCTGTTGTTTATGTTATCAGTGAACTGTTGTGGCTACAATTTGCAGCTGTTTATGAGGCATGTTTTTTTCCATCATATCTGTCCCTCCAAGTATCTGTTATTCACTGATCAGCTATTCGGCTTTGACTCAACGCACCGCTATGTCATGCAAAACTATGCAGCAGGAAAAAAAGTGGTTTTTCTTTTTTGTTTTATGGAAGAGAAAATAGTTAACAGCATGACTCCAACACAGTACCGTAGCACAGTATTTTTTGCATAGATAGTTTGGCTTTGATTCACATTGTGAATGGCATACCAGCAGTTCTGTTTTGAACTCTATCTATAGTTCACAATTTGAAATTATATAAATGTAAAGATACATATTTATATTTGCTGAAAATAACATAAAAAAGTAATAACAATCATCATTGGAGTCTCTTTGACTTAACTTGTCCATGACGTTCACACTCTTTACCCTTCCATAGAAGTATGTTAAAGTTTTTGTGGTAAAAATTTGCACAATACTTACTATGATTAAAGGTCGCACAATGTCGATCCAGATCGAGCAACTCCATTATCATTTCAATAAATTATTTTAATTGCACAGAAAGTTAATTTGCTAACAAATTTATATAATTTTATTGTTATTAAATTTGATTTTGGGTTTCTATAATTTATTTTACAATTTTCCGAAGATTAATTTATATAATTACTATAATGAAATTTTATTTAAAAAGCCATTTGTTGGAATTTATTTGTTCGGTTGAGTTTAGATATAATTATACATATCGCATAAAACGATCTCATTATTCACCCTAACAAATAAATTTAAACGAATGGCTTTATAAATAAAATTTTATTATAATAATTTTTTACATATGATATATAATACAATATATAAATATTATATAAATTTATTGTAATATATAATAATATATAATATAATATATAATAAATAATATATAATATACTAATGTAATATATATATATAATATTAATATAGTTATGGTATATAGGAAATATATACTATTTGATCAAAAAAGAACGAGAAGTTAAAAAAAACGCAAAATTTTAATTTTAATAATTTTCTTTATTATCGCCTTCAAAGTACTTTCCTCCTGCGGCAATACATGCATGCCAACGCTTGATCTAATTTTCCATTCAAGTTTTATAGGCCGCCGAAGGTATGGCCTTTAGTTTACGGAATTGCTTTTTATGGGCTCTATGGTCTCAAAACGCGTTCATCGCAATGGCAATTTGAGTCGGAGGAAGAAGGTAAACATGGACAATAGACAACAGAACAACTATAATGGAATGTGATATTAGTAATTGTTATTATTTTTTTTTGAACCATACTCTTGAGGATGACTTTCAAAGATAGTCGAAATATAGAATTTTTTAATAAAACAGCAATAAAGGATTCTTAATTTTATTGAAATAAAAGTGACCTATAGCCGGCTAATAAATATACAATAAAAACAAAAATTTTTATACGGAAATGTTGCTACTAATTTAAATTCTTTGTAGTAATATCGATATTCTATATTAGTTATATTTTATATATTTCTATAAATTAATTCTATATATAAAAAACATATTAACAATTAAATATATATTAAATATATTCTATATCAATTCTATGTAAACATTAACTACAACCCTTGAGTACTAATATTTCGGTATTAATAACATAAGACTAGGAATTCCCAATCATAAATCTATTAAGAAATCTCTTACAATAATAAATTAATTCAATTGACAAAAAAAAGAAAAGAAGAATAAAATATTGCATAATCAAGAAGGAGGCCACAATTTAATAATTTCTTGAAAATTATCTATGACTCCGATTCTGTCAGAGTACAAGTTATCAACGCCGGCAGACTTTATTAGCAATTAAATTTCATGAAAGCAGTTCAATGAAATAAAGATCAATAAAAGCTTTAGACAACAAAAAACTTAACTTTAAAATTAAAATCATAAATGACAATGACAGATACGGATAGCGACACTGTCGCAGATACAGATACTCGTACGAAGTGAGGACAAACTGCGCATTTCAATTGAAAAATGGAATCAAGTACTTCGTTGAAATGATGAGAACCAACAAAATCGATTACTTATCAAAACATAATTTTTATTTATAAGCATAAAGACAAGTACTATATACTATATACTCTATGTGCAGGCGCGGAAAGACTTATGTACATAACGTATAGTCGGTACTCATATGCAGATGAACTCATGCTACGCGCTTTTTATTAGTCATCAATAATAATTTGACAGCAATTTCCACGCATTTACACGCGCAATCAGCAGTGCAGATACCGCAGATACCGCAGATTTTAAAAATGTCAATATATCTTTTTTTTCATTTTTATCGAAAATATTTTTAAATTGATGAATGTGCTTGAATGGGCCGTATGTGTACAGATATGTACACTGCAATCTGTATTAATGTCACTTAATTTATCAATTGCCTTCAATTAATATAATCAACTTCAAATAAAAAAATTAACAAGTAATAATTCAGATATGCAGCAGTAAAATATTAATTGGTCTATCACTCTTAGTACTTTATTGCTGCTTTAATTTATTTTTGCTGCTTTTACTTATATATAAATTTTTTTTGATTTTTTTTATAAGTTACTTAAAGCTAGTCATTGGAGTATCTGAAGTAACTCTTCAATTTCCATAAATAAACAACTCAAAACATAAATGTTTACGCTTGACAATTGCTTAAGTAGAACAATCTTCAAATTCTCAATTCACAAAGAAGAAATTCATTAAAATAAATAACAAAATAGAATAATAATAATAAATTTTTAAATATCAAATTTATTAGTAATACAAAATAAAATGAAAAATAAAATAAGAAATAAAAATAAATAAAAAGTAAGACTATCTTTGGCTTCGTCGAAGTTCCAATACCCTTCATACGGTTGGTTTTCTTATATGTTATACTATTTATTTTTTATAGAGTACTTATAATTTAATGGCCAATTGTTTAATAATAACTTTTTTAAAAAAAATTTGGTTTTTAAAAAAATTTTTATTTACACCAATATTTCGACTATATTCTATAATCATCTTCTGGGTACTATTTCAAAAAAAAAAAAAATTAGTATTATATACTTATGAAACCATATTATAATATTAATAAATTTATTTTTAAATTTCTAGATCAAAAGCAATAATATATAAAATTAATCTAAGATTAGGTCAATTTAAACTAATATATATAAACTATATATATACTACATTAGGACGAATGACATCCTCAGGGATATCAAGAAAAATAAAAAGAGCCCTGAAATTATTTGCGAAAACTGACAGACTTACCAACACCGCTTTATCAAATCTCAGAATGGTTACAGGCTTCTCGGAGAGGTATGCAGATCTGAGGTCAATTATTGCTTAGTATGATGAAGTGAGGTCAAGGTGTAAAGAGGGGTTTTGAAAAAACCTTAAGTTAAGCATGAGTAAAAGTGCTTAAGTGCACTGGCTCAAATAGCTTCAACATAATAATATATGTATATATATAAATATATATATGTATATATATAAATATATATATGTATATATATAAATATATATATGTATATATAAAAATATATATATGTATATATATAAATATATATATTTGTATATATAAATATATGGCAACCATATATACGAACTATATGATAGGAACAACCAACTGCATTTATATTGAAAGTAGATGGAGAAACATATATCTTACATAGGAACTATACGATAGGGACAACCATCTGCATATATAATAAAAGTAGATGTACCACAATTTTCAATTACCTTCTTAAATCATTGACATCTAGATAAACAAACAGACAGTCTATCTGTTTGATAGACGGGCATAGTTTAGGCACTTCGTCCTAATGAGAAACTAATATTTTAGATTGAGCTTACGAGTATAAATTTGCTTTATAACAATATCAACCAATTTATACCATATTTAAATTTAATCTGCTGGATTCACTATGCAAGGCTATACATACCTATTTGAACTATCGCAAACAAAAAATCCAAATTTAAAGTTTAATTAGATAATACCATTATTGACAGATTATGCTTTTATATTTTAAACAGATCTTGCAAAGGAGCTATAAGCTGCAGCCAACCAATTTTATTTCTCTTTGAATTTGAACTTCTGGATTTAAAAATGGACACAATATATAAGTTTTATTCATTTAAGTCCATTATTGAGAACGGAATTAAATTCCTTTTATTTTATTCCTTTTTTGTAAATAGAACTACTTTCCATTATATTTCCAACAACTTTCCATTATGTTTTGTCCTGACTTGAAATTTTTTCGAAGTTTGACAAGATGAGTCAGTTTGCTTCTCTAGAAATCTTAGTCTCTGTACTAGTATTACATATATCTTCACAAACTAAATATACTCTTTATTCCCAATCGTATGAAGGGTATAAAAAATTAATATTAATTTTTTTAAAATTAATTTTTGAATAAAATAAATATATTTCTTTCACAAATATTGATAATAAAAGAATTTTTTTTTATGTTTTCTTTTGCCGCTTTGTACGAAAAAGTATCTCAACTTTTGACTTCAATGATGTTGTTTTTGTTGTTGTTGTTGTACAAAAATATCCCCAATTTTGATGGCAGCTTCTGTGGTCTGTTCGTGGTTAAGTACCAAATTGAAAAGCATACATTAAGACCGAAAAGTTTTCGGAAATTCTCATTTAAAATTCGCGCGCTGTATATTTTCCGATATTTTAAGTTTATGTAGTTTGGCAGCACTGTCCTTAATTACTATGCCAAAAATGAGCGCGATCTGTCAGACAGTTCGTTTACGGCAGCTGTTGAAACCAGTTCACCTCAGTAGGGCGTTGCGAAAAAAACAATGGAAAAAAATATTGAACAAAGAGTTTGCATCAAATTTTGTGTTTCGAACGAAATTTCGTGTGCAGAATCGTTGCGAATGCTACAAAAGGCTTATGGGGAATCAGTTTTATCGAAAACTCAAGTTTATGAGTGGTACAAAGCCTTCCAGGACGGTCGTACGACCGTCGAAGACATTTCGCAACGCACTACTGAGGTGAACTGGTTTCAACAGCTGCCGTAAACGAACTGTCTGACAGATCGAGCTCATTTTTGGCATAGTAATTAAGGACAGTGCTGCCAAACTACATAAACTTAAAATATCGAAAAATATACAGCGCGCGAATTTTAAATGAGAATTTCCGAAAACTTTTCAGTCTTAATGTAAATAAACAATAAATTTTTATAAGGCAACAGAAAAAAAAAATTTATGAAAAAAAATTATTTTTAAAAATATTTTTTTTTCTTTATTTTGATTTTTTTTTTTGTGAATTCAAAATGTTCCCCTTTTTATTTTGGAGCAGAACAAAAGGCACAGTTTTTCCCTTTTCTGATTACAAATTTTTTTCTTATTCAACTTTTTGTTGATTTTATCATTTACCATGTTGACACACTTAGGCTCATTGTTGTACTCATAACGCTGACTTTTGTCTCTTCAAATGGGCCCACCCACCTCACAGGAAAATCTATTGGTTCTAGTTGTGTTTGGGTTGTATAACTGGAACTGAAAGATTATTAGTAAATATTTGCTTCATGTTGATGTTAGTTGTGTTATAATAATTAAATATTATTTGTTACTGAGCAATATATTAGGACAGTAAGAATATATCTACAATAAGGATAGGTCTCCATATTATTAACAAGATAATAAGCAGCAAGATTATCAAGATAATTACAAGATTTTCTTTGTTTCTTGTAGGAAAATTGGCAGTAAACAGTGAGAAATCTCTAGTTATTGGCATCGTAACCATATCTGTTGATATAGTAAGGCATGTATTAGAAGATTTGTGTCTTTGGATTTTGTTCTTAAATGTTGAAGCCGTTCTTTAATCATGCTGTTATAATCCCATATATGGTGGACTTGTTCAATGACTGAATGTAAGCCAAATGGTTTTACTTCCATTTAACAGCGGTTATGGCGGACTTGTTCAATGACTGAATGTAAACCAAATGGTTTTAATTCTGCATAAAATCGGTTCACAAAATATTTCTGAAGCACTTAATTAAAATCTCTCAAGGAATTTATTGTGACTTATATGTATAGATATAGTGGATTTTTTTGTTACTAACTAAATATTTGAAAGTTTCGGTGAAATTGCAATTTAGAGAGATCATACCTCAGCATTATCACTTAAAAAACTGCTTAGATTAGTACAAGGTATTAACATCCTGCATAAAACTTACCATTGCGGTATCAATAAACGAACAACATGGATTGGTAGGTTTCTACTTATTCCAACATGTTAGCAGTTATGAGTGCTTAAAGTAATATCTACTTCCCTTTAAACACTAAGCTGATCCATTTTATCTTAGTTTGGTGTATGAAGTACTAGATGTGAAGTATGTTCTTTTAGAATTTCCATATTTTTCAGATAAAAGACAAAACATTGCGGATATCTTAAGAGAAATACCAACAGTATCGCACCTAGTATGAAACTTACGTTAGGTGTTATTATGTTTTTAATTACGTCAAGTGCCTAGAAAGTGGGAAGTGGCAAAAACTGCTGCAGTAAATATAATGACTAATTCCCGGATTATGGAATAAATCGGAACAGCTGAACGCACACGATACCAGAACGAACAACCTATAGGTAACGAACTTGTTCGACAAACAGAAATTAAGAAGATATATTTCCTATAACTTTTTGAGGAAATTTGGTACTTTATCCACCTACTACCTACAGATAACGAACGTGATCCACAAATAAACGATGGAGCACTTATTCTAGCTATAATTTCCTGACAAAATAATTAATGGTGGTTGCGGGAGTAGATTAAATTAGATTAGATTTATAAGATGGGTTAGGAACTTGTCACCGCGTCACTTCATTCTTTGAGGACTATTGTGACATATCCACTTCAGTTCCATAGACGAGTAGCAGTTAAGAATGCCAATATGTCCTTTGGAGAAATGTTACCTAGCTAATTCCGTTATAAGCGGATAGGCAGTGGATAAATACCGAAGTCTGAGTCTGGCAAGACTATCATAGTGACACAAAATATGTTCTGCTGTTTCCTTTTTTACGCAACAAAGTCTGCAGCTATCGTCTCTAGTAATACCTAGATTCGATAGATGCTTGTTAACGCCACAGTGCCCAGTGAGAAATCCTGTGATGGTGGCTGCGGGAGAATCTATCCCTTCGGATGAAAGGAGATTGTTAGAGTGCTAAAATTACTCACTGAATTGGGCTTCCGATGGCTTTACTCGTCATTAAAAAAAAAATAATTCTATGAATGTGCATTGAGATCTATTACTAACCTGATCTGAGTTAAGTTATACTTTCCTTATTAATTCAATGGATATTTATATTACTCTCGAAATTGTAATTTTATTATGTTGAAATGAGTTCATAATATATTTGATAGTCTACTAAATTATTGATTTCCCTGCTTTAAGAATATATATTAGTACATAATTGTGACTGTTTTCTTGAAAATTGATACCCTACCCTATTATTCTCCATATTTATTTTGTGGAATGGCTCGAAGCATGAAAAATATTAAGTAATTATGAACTTCACGCTGAAATGAAATTTGCAACAACTGTGAAATATTAAAAATAGTATATATTCGTATGATGAGCAATGGAATAAATTTTACCCAGAACTATAAAAATAAACCGTATTTCAATTTTGCTAAACATATTCGTATCTGTTGTGCAAATGTACTTCAGATACAGAACTTTCAATATTTGCAAATGCAGTAAAACCGCTGTTCCGCATAGTTTGAGTCGAAGACGTGCGTGATTTCTTGCTTTACGACGTCAGTGTGAAATCGTAAAGTATTTCAAGTAAACATAAATAAATGCATAAATAGTATTGAAAATCGGAAATAGGGAAGAGAAGGAGCAGTCTGTAGTAATCAAGTGATTATGTAGATTGTCCCTTTAACAAGTCTTCAATATTGAGAAACCAAAGAAATAAAAATCTGCAACAGCAAATATTACACAAAGCGTTGATCTATTATTACTGACTTAGAAAATAGTACTATATATATAGTCAAACAATAATAAAACAACAAATAAACAATTTTGAAACATAAACCTTCATAAAACCTCAAAGCAGAAAAATAACTCAAGTACAGGCGCGCATGCGAAGTATCTCAAGTTGCGTTTTTGTATCTCAAATGTAAAAATGCGCCGATGTTGCACGTTTTTTATTCAAATTTATTTAATTTTTATTTTTTATTTTAAAATTTTTAATGTTTTTTGCCCGACAATTGTTTTCGCATTAGTCACATTTGTTCGAATTCGATGTTTGCCTTGTTAACCAAATTCGAGTGAGTTTGTGGGCTCATAAAATTTTTATTCTTATCGGCGGCCTCAAATCCGCTTTTATAGAGTGTGACGCTGCTAAAGTTTAATATTCTGTGACGAATGGTCTATTTTATTTGAATATTCTATTTCATGAAACCGCTTGGCTAACTATAGTTATGTGGTTTTATAATATTTATTTAGCATTTTATGCTATTTCGCAATAAATTTTGAAGTGAACTTATCTCTCCAGATATCTTAGTTTTCTGAAAGTTACTAAAAACTAAATTAATTTCGTTAAGATATAATATGAATAATTTTATGTCCTACTTTTATCTAGATTAGGGAATAGATATTCTGAAGAGGTTACATTTATCTTTTTTAATCAAAGCTGCTAAAATATTAAAGTCGATTAAAAAGTATGGAACTTACGCTGGTGATGATTCATATTTCTTTGTTTAGGGATAGATTTCATAGTATAATATGTAAAACTGTATTGCAAATCGTTTTAGTTCACATCATTCAAACTTTTGATGAGTGTTAGCTTCCCTCGCAATATCCATGCAATTTGTTTACACCTGCATTTTCGCTTCAGTTTCGGACTTTCATCTCTTTTATAATTTTAATTTCCAACTACTATTAGTTTTTCAGTTGACCCCTTGCTTAAAATCCATCGTACATGAAAGCCCTTTTTCCTTTTTAACGTCGGAAAGAGTTTTTCCTTCCTAACGTTGGAAAGTCTCTTTTCTTCCTAACGTTAGAAAGCCTCTTTCCTTTCTAAAGTTGGAAAGCCTATTTTCTTCCTAAATTTGGAAAGCCTCTTGCCTTCCTAAGGTTGGAAAGTACCTTTCCTTCGTAACGTCGAAAAGTCTTTTACCTTCCTATTATCGGAAAACTATTTTCCTTCCTAACGTCGGAATGCCTTTTTACTACCTTGATAAGTTTCAGTTTCCTTCACAATTTCTTTTGATATCGACCAAACCGGTGATTTAGTCCATAGTTTTAAACTTTTATTTTCCTTGAGCAGACAAATTTGAACTACGTAAACTAATGGTTTTCCCTCAACCTCTTATTCAGGATCAGTATTCCTTTTTTTTTTTTAAATTTAACTTTAATAATCAAAAAAAATATGATGAAAAAATGATCATATTACAAAAATACTAAACTCATCTCTATTAGTCAGTACAAAATATTAATCAGTTCGAATGATATAGATTATTCTTTTCAGTACCAACGAGAAGTATTATTAAATGTCATTGCTACCTTGAAATATACGCCTCAGAGTTTTATGAATCTGGATTAGTCAAAACAAAAAACTTTAACCAACTTTATAGAAGACAATTTTTCCTACTGTCCTTTTTAAGATGGTTCTTAAACCTCTTAGTTCGTATATAGTAACACAATATATAAAGAAGCTTCATGTATCTAACCTACCCTAACCTAATCTTTCCCAGAAAAAGATGGATTAATATGTGACAATAGTAGCATATGGTACTACATCACGATTAAATTTAGGTTAATATAAATTTTTTATCTATGAATACAAGTTAAAAGTAGTTGGATTCGTTTGTGACCGGTCTATTCCGGACTAGTTTGTAATACTATATCCCAGTATATAATTATAACATGAACGAATTTGGGTTAGCATAAAAATTACTGCTTTAAGAAATTTGTCTTTCTTCTTACGATATATCCGGGTAAAGCTCTGTTGAGAAGAGTGTTAGAATGCTTATGATTTTTTAAGGAATATTATGCACCTGTACAAAGAAGTGATTATCTCCATCAGTAATCGATTTGTATTGCTTTCATTGATCTCTCAATGGGGTAGTTATATATGTTTTGAAAATACGAAGGCAGATATCGGCGGTTGCAATGGAGAGGGAGCGTTTCTTTAATTAATGTCCATCTGTGTTGGACACATGAAGAAATTGCTAAGACAATAGTTGGTTATGCTCTTTAATGGGAAGTATTTTTAGTTTGAATATTTATATATGAGACTGGTAGATATGCAATTTACGACTTATTTTAATTGAAATAACTAAATTCTCTTGACAGTTTCGGTGGCTATTGCGAAATATGGGTGATTTGTTGATACTAATCGATTGTTGATTCTGTATTTCGACAACTTGGTTTGAAGTATTACAAAGTCTCATTGTTTTGTCAATTGAGTTGGTGAGTTTTGTTGTAGTACTACCACAAAATTTTAGGTCACCTGCTGAGTAGCTAAGTAACGCTACTCAAATCAATTGTTATGCCTTCGCCAATGTTGATTCATCGACTTGTCAGGGTTTTAACCGTTTCAGCATTTTCAAGTACACAATAAAATAGGTTTCCCAATGTGCTTAATTTGACTCCAGCCATCGCTTCCAATTTCAAGTTTCTAACTCATAACTTTTCATTGTTTTCGCATGTTGTGCACTTTTGAGTTTTTGCTTTAAACTTTTAATTTTTTTTAAATGAAAAGTTTGCGATTAATACTTTTTTATTGTGAATTTTTTCGAACACTGGTAATTTATTTTTGTTTAAATAATTTTAAATAATTTTGGGGTCATGTTGAGCGGTCTGAATTGTTTCCATTGCATTTGCCGTTTATTCTGCATTTATTCAAAAGTCGTTTTTCCATTGAGAATTCTCTTAAATAAAATTTAATTTTAGGTTTGCCAATACTTCGAAGGTCAACTCGAGAGTTGTGCAATTTGTATTGTTACTCCAGCTGTATATTCGATGTTGTAAATACTTTTTGCAGATTCTATGATGATAATGACTTCATTAAATGCGAATGTTGGGAAATACTGTATAAAATTCAATATTAAAAGGTTCTCCAACTCAACTTATTTAAATGGGAATCGCAACCGAAACAAAAGCAATAACAACAATCGAAATGCCATTGGCGAATTGTGAGCTGCAATCGCTTCCAATTGTAATAGCAGAACTTGCGGATAGTAGCACTTTTAAGTGCCTTTTTATTTTTAATATTATGTATTACAAATATTATATCTGTAAATAATTTCTGCAAGTACTTTGAATGTTAACTCCATATATATCAAGAAAAATATCTCAAAGAATATTAATTATCTTTTAAAATTGAAAGTTTTTGTATAGATATTTACTTTAGAACTTTCTAAGTTCGGTGGTGTTAGCAAGCAAAACGATTTCTGTTTACGAGATCGTATACATCTAAATATATCGTAAACAGCTCATACGCTCTCTACTCTCGTACACCTTCCCTGTTTGATCTGCAGTCAATTCTACCCAGATGGAAAGAATTTACTAGATCGTATACATCTAAATATATCGTAAACACCTCATACGCTCTCTACTCTCGTACACTTTCCCTGTCTGATCTGCAATCAATTCTACCCAGATGGAAAGAATTCACCTTTTCAATTACAAGCTCATACGTAATTGCACCAACTACAAACGCAAGCCCGACTTTACAATACCTAGCACCTTTCCTGCCGGCCTCGTCCAAGGTATGCGCTTTTCATCGCTTCCCACTACCTCACGCTATACTTCGATGACAGGCACACTGATGCCTTCATCATCCCACTCTACAATCGAGACTCTTAAGACCCTGGTCACAGAGTCTAACACTAATCTTCTCTGCGTATCTGCAATATCGCCACCCACTTTATATACTCCCTTGTTCACCATGCTTTCTGGCTTGGACCTACACCTCTAGCTATTAAGCCTATTGATCACATCTTTAGTCGGTATTCTTTAGACCTCAAGGTATTGAAATCTCGCACGATTTTAAAATGTTTTGGAGACAATTCAAGACCCTGGTTTTATTCTAGGCCTTACCCTGATGGAGCTACGGTTACTGCTGAACGTTGTTTTACAGAGGCGTTTGAGTTTTGCATGGATACGGAGCTCAGACATTGCGATTTATGGGGTTTTCGAAAGCTGCTTTCTTGTGGAAAAAAGATGGTGGGTGTTGTTGCTGTTTTTTTATCATCTGCAGTGAATAGTCATAGTGGAAATCGAGATATACCAACACATTGAAACTGAAAAGAGGTACTGTATATAAATTAATTGTAATATACTTACGTATGCGTGAAAGATATTGTTGTTGTTGTTGTGGCTGGCGGGCTTATCCCTGCCCCACACTAAATTTTAACTATACTAGAATCATTATCATTTATTTATTTTCTAACTGATGACGAACCGTAGATCAACATAACTTCCTATGGACTTAAGGTTTGTTAGAGCGGGGTTGGGCAACGTAACAACTTTTGTGAATAATTTTAGGGCTCTGTCGTTGATTTACTTTTTCACTGAATCGATTCTTAGATCTCTATTCATGACTGTTGTTCTAATATACCAAGGAATCTTAATTAATCTTCTTAAAGCCAGTAGTGCTATGAAAGGTATTGAAACTTTGATAAGGCCAAAGATATTTTTTTGACTTAATTGCCATCAAAAAATCTAATCTAGTTGACATTATATTTGTTAACAGTTTTATTTGTTGAACTTTCAAATTTTTTTTTTCAAAACTTTCCTAAAATTCGTAAAGTTAGTTTCAAATTTAATGATAAGAATTTAGCAAAAGTTTCAAATGTATTCCGGTAATTATTTTATTATGATGCAAACTTATTATTCAATTTTACATTAAGTTCTTGTGTATTAATCTATAATTATTATTTATTAAGTTGTGGATTATACTTCTAATATCAAAATTATTGATTGGTATTATTTCTTAACAGATAACTTCATTGAACTTCAAAGGAGACATTGTTGATTGGACTCAGTTTATTTGAACTCGATTTTGATGAGAACTGCGGCTGCAGAAATATATTTTTGATCTTTTTTTTTTTGAATCGCTCTCAAGGATTTTGAAGACTACAGTAAGTAGAATTATTAACTTTTGAAAAGCATTCAAAGTTTTTAGTCGATAGGGATTATATTTCAAAAATAGCTATTTTCATAAAGAAACTCAATGTTTTGATAATTGGTCAAGTAATTGGGAGACGTAAATTTTACCCACACATTGTAAACACACCTCACAGAAAAATTTTAAAATTAATTTGTTATATAATTGGGTTTCTAATTTTCTGTGATTTTATATTTTTTGTAATTTTTTGACAGTATAAAATCTAATTGGTTGACATTATCTATTAAATTTAGAGTAGCAGTATATAGCATACTACTACTCTATATTTGTGTAATATAAAAAGTATCCGCTATTCTTAAAGTTCCTTTTAATGAAAAACCATTTTAATTAAGTATATATTGACCATTATTATTTTCGATCTTTTGGCATATACCGATTGGGTAGCTTGATAATTTCAGAGATGTGAAACTTCTGTGGTTTATCGGCGAATAATTTAAATAATTGATTTTTAGCGACTCTTCGTCGGACCATTTTTTACCAATAAGAGTATTTTATAGAATAGTCAGACTGTGCAAGTATTGGACTATACGGTGAATATTTTAAAATACTCCAAACAAGTTCTGTCAATTTGTTTTGAGCCATCATATATATGTGTCGTCTGAAATTGTAATAAGGCAACACAAATCATTTTCTGTTGGCCAATTCTTGTCGCTTTTCTTGGATTGTTCAGTTCAAGCTGTTAAATAGTAGAGGAATAATATAGATAATAATTAGTAGAGGAGTTCGTAATAGATAATAATTATTTTCCAATCCCATTAAACATTTATTAGACTTTCAAGCTAAAATTTCATAAATATTAGAATGAGTATGTGAATCTTTGATGATGAAATCTTAAACAATTTTTTTTATTTAAACTGCGAAGTTAGATTAACAGAGTCAATTTTCTTTATTTAAACCATGAAATATTATAAAACGAGACTATAGATGAGAAATGAGATGAGTTATGAAAAAATAGGATTAAAAAAAACCCTTCCTAAAACAAAGTATATATAAATATCAAACATCAAAACTGACAATAACCAGATTAAATAGTTCAGTATTACCTGTTATTTATTTATGAGAGAAATTGCTTCATCACATGAATATATCTCGGTAACTCCTTAACTTGATGGCTTGAGTGTATTGTAATCTTACAAACCATTCATAAAATTATATCGTTTTACCGAGTTATTATGTTACAGAACAGATCTGAATGCCCCTTAAATATTTATTAAAATAATAGTACTCCTATTTTATAAGTACATACCACAATCCGCGTTCGCTTATTGGCTTAAACAGATTTAGTAGAGTGAACTTGGTCGGTTAGGTCTTTAGGCGCGAGGTATTATAATATACTGTTAAATATAAAAAGAGTAGGTAAAAATTAAAAATTTACTAGTCATCCAAAAAACCATAAAATTTCTTTAGTAAAATGGCACGTTGTAAGGCACGGAAGAAAAAAATTGCACAGAAGAAAAAATCCATACAGAAGAAGTGTGAACAGAAGAAGAAATGTGCCCGACCTGGACCGATTACAAGAAATCCTTTCTTCAATTTCTTACGGGAATTGCGGCAAAATGGTTGTACGGCTGACATAATTGAGACTGCCAAGTGCGGTGCTAAATTATGGAATTTATTAACTCCGGAACAAAAGCAAAAATACTGCAAAGTAAATAAATATATATATATATATATAGTAATTAAGTTCAGTTTTATTAGAACTCATATATTAAATACACTAAATTGCAGAAACTTCCAAAGAAACGTAAGAATCCAAATCAAGCTGCTTGCGCAAGAAATCCTCCAAAAAAACGTAAAAATTCATGCAAAAAACGTAAAAAGAAAATTGTATGTGCACAGAAGAAAAAACAAGTGAAACCAAGATGTGGTCCATCTACACCAGCCCGCAAGCGTAAGAGAAAAAAAGCGAAGAAGGACAAATGCATGAAACCAGGGCCTATTACAAATAATCCATTCTTAAACTACATACGATACTTTAAGAAACAGAATTGTGGTCTTTCACCCAGAGAGACAGTGCGAAGGGCTGCGTCTACTTGGAACCGCATGACACCAGAACAAAAGAATAAGTTTCAAGTTCAAGTAAGTGAATTTTAAAAACATTTACATTTTCATCAAAATCATAATAAATAAATAAATAATAATAATAAAATGACAAATTTAATAGGCATGTAAAGTCACAACAAGTGCTCGACGCAAGCGCACAAAATTGTGTCGTAGCGTTCTATCTGGAGCCAGTCCTAAAGGACGCAGTAAGTGCTGAAAAAAAGATATCCAGATATATTAAAAAAGAATAATTTGCAAAAGAAATGGTGAAAAATTTAAAAAAAGGAAGTGAATTTACTATCTCTTGATATTTAGAGAACACGATGAAAAAAATGCGGCAAATATGAAAATTGTATGACATATTCAAAGTATGACTAAATTCGAAAATGAATATTGAATAAATAAATTAAATTATTCAAATAATATAATTGACCTAAACATTAATGCTATTAATTTGAAGGATTTGATTAGATTGGGTTTGTTTAAGGTATTTGATACTTGGGGCAGTTCCATGGGTGAGTTAATGGGTGAGTATACGGATGAGTCTAGAAGTGATCATAGGGATGACCTTAGGAATGAGCATAGGGGTAAGCTTAGGTAGGAGCCTAGAGATTAGTCTGGAGGTGATCCTAGGGTAAGCCTGGAGGTGAGCCTAGGGATGAGCCAAGGAGTAGGGGTGTACCTACAGGTGATCCTAGGGTGATCTTAGGAGTGAGCCTACGGGTGCGTTTAGAAGTGACATACCAGTGACCATAGGGGTGAGCCTTAAGGTGAGCTTAGGGATTGTCCTTAGAATAATTGCCTTAAAGCATTGTTATATATATGCTATCGAAAGGCTTAAAACCATTTTGTATTTTTATTGAAACCTAAGATGTTTGGAGTTGAGTTTTTGCACCTAGCTAAATTCTGTAACCAATGTATAAACGTTATATCTACAATGAAACATACTTTCTGCATCTCTCTCATAATCAAGAAAATAGTTGAAGAAAATATTCAATATCCATTGTACCCCAATTGATAGCGGGGTATCAGGACATGGATTCTCTAACGAAGCATCTCAACGAATTAGTCAGATGTCCCAACAAAAGTATGAATCTCTGGGTATCGTATTTGATGGTTTTTTATAGCAAATCTTCAGCTAGTGGTTGCATAGCTCTACCACTATGGCTGTGTCAATAAGTGTTTCGAATGTGTTTTCGAGGTACCTAATGGTCTTAAAATTAACATTTACATTATGTTGACCAAAAACATATAGGACAGAAATGTTAAACTATGTTAGCATCTGGTTCAGAGATAAATGGTTATCAATAGCCGCATTAAATGTATTTTGAACTGGATATAATGCCGCTAACGTGGTGTGTCTATCTTATAGTGTAAATATATTTCTTTCCAATTTACTATGCACATGAAATATACATTTCAAGATGTATGATTCATTGTCAATTAGAACCAACAACAAACTTGTTGCTTTGTGTATTCGCACCCAGGGTCCCGACTCGCTTCCCCTCACCCCTTATAAGCATGATATGATATAAAATATTATTCCAGCTGTATTCCAGCTGTATTTCCAGTCAATTCCAGCTGTCTCAATAAATGGAACCTTTGCCTACAAATTGCTACAGTGATCAGGCAGTCCCAAAAAATTATAATTAATAATAATTATAAATTATTATAATTATAGCAAATAGAATGTCGAAATATTAAATATAATGGTGTTGACTAGTGGATGACTAGTTTCTAAAACAGTTGGTTGTAAGAGTGATGTATCAATAAGAAAATAAGTTCAATTAATAATACAAATGTTTTCAAAGCTTGATATAATATTTATAGTAAATGTTAATATTTTAGTTTATTACAACCAAAAAATTTGATTCATTGTTTCAATGACCAACATTTTTTTATTTATTGTTTTTATTTTTAATTGACCAATAAATCAATTGTTCAAATAATACTCAACTATTTAAATTATTTTTAAAAAAATATAGTTTGGTAAAAATAGAATATTTTGGTGATTGTCTAATTTTTATCAATTTAATGTTTTGTTTTTATTTGAAATAATAACAAAATATTTAAAATTTGAAAAATCTAATTTTTGATATTAAATAATATTAAACTCATATCTGTTATGTATTCTAGTGTATTGCTTTCTCTTATTTTAATTTAATTGAACTAATAAAATGTTTTTTTTTTAATTTTTCTGTAAATCCTAATATTTTGTTTTTGTTTTTGGAATTTTACGAAATGCAATTTTTCATACATTTGCAGAACAGGTTCGTTGCTTAAGTCTTTTGTTTTTTTATTTTGTACATTACATGCTGCAAAGACGCACAGTTACACACAAACTCGCTTGATACACACGCACTCACACACTTAAACACACACTAGGCTGGGCTGTGTGCAATTATTTTATTGGAATTATGGCAGTTGAAAGGCTAACATAACTTTAACTCAATTTTCCAGAAATAAATTTCAATTACGGCGCATCCTAATAATTTTATCTAAACACTTTAAGGAAAAAAAACCAAAACTTTTTTTTCTTTAATCATCGTCTATTGTTTTGTTTTTCTTTTCTGTTTTACTCGCTATGTACATTAAGTTTTGTTTGCATCTTTTCTTTTATGTATGTTAAAAATTCCTTTGATACCCTAAAACTGGTTTTTCTTGCATTTTCAAGCAACGCTCACGGTTTGTATTTAACCAACAACCAACAGCGAACCAACTATTAAAAACAACAACAACAATATAAACCAAGAACAGCAACAAAGTGTATTTATTTTATTATTTAGTGTTTTTTGTTTTGTTGTTGTACAAATGCACGTTTTTGTCCAGTCTAACTTGAATTTGTTGTCAGGTCACTTCACTTTAAATGAATCAAATCAAATATTTTGCTTTTTCTACTAACAAACAAAACCAAAACCAAAACCCAACAGAACAACACAAGACAAAAGAAAACAAAGTTAAAGCAAAGCAAAACAAAACAAAACAAAACCAATCAACTAACAACAGCAACTCAAGTTTTGATGGCAATAAAAGCAACAAGATGCACTGTTGACACAACAGAGCAAGTTTCCTAGTTTTTCTTTATTTTTCATTTCCTTCATTTACATTAACATCATTTTAGCAGTCTTTTATGTTTACATTAGAGAGTACATTTGCTTACGTTCCACTTCCATTTGCTGCAAAAAGAGCGTAACATTTTAATAGACACTGTTATGCTCACTGGAAGTTAACATGAAAATGTTATTATTTAACATTGAAATGTTAACTTTTTGAACATATTAAAATTAATTAAATTTAATATAAAATTTTGTATGAAATTATTTAATTTATTTTTTTATAAAAAAAATTAAAAAAAAACGAAAAAAAACATATAAATCAATCTTTTAATCAATCTTCTATAAGTCAATCTTTTATATAAACGGGTTCTATTTACAACAAAAATGAATAATAATATTAATAATTTCATTTATTATTATTAGTTGAAGAGAAAGTGGTAAAGTGGTAAAGTGGTAAACTAACTGTTTATGAAATAATAATTTATATAGTATATATTCTTGAATGAGCTGATGGGTAAATTGTTAGATTAATAGATGGTACTAGTACCATGAACATGACTACATACTATAGTCGAAATATTGATGGTACTACAACATAATTTTTAAAATTGGTTAAAAAATGTGCAATACTTAAACAGTTAAGCCTTTAACCCGTTCAAAAAAATTTTAAAAATAAAATTTATTTATTAAAACAATAAATTAAAAAATAATATTTTTATGAACTGCATTATCAATTTTAAGGCTTTAGTAGTAGATCAAATGTTTAAAGTACATATTGAGTGCAGCAAATCAAACCACTTTCCTTCATGGCAAGGTAAGGGGATATCACGAACTTAGTTCATCATATAAGATGAGTTTTTTCGCCATAAAATCACTTTTTGCTACCGCAGAACACTCAAACTTGTAGTTGCTCAACCAAGCAAACAAGCGATTTTTTCTTCTTTTTCCTTAATTTTACATCTGCTACAGTATTTATGATAGCGAACTCGTAACCTAAAATCGAGACTACCAAATTGCCAGTAATTGCTTATAAAAGCCAACCCCTTAGAGATATCCTGCCTTATGTTTCATATCCTGACTACTGGAATGCGATTTCAGTTGCAAATCCTTTACAGTCTGATGGCTGAAACCTTCTCAACTCGTTTCTAAGAAACGATTTATATATCTCAAAATAAACAAATAAAAAAATGATTCCTATTTTATGAATTTAAAATCTATAGTTGTGCGCTATGATTGCAACGTTAGTACCAAAAACAGCATAGTAACGTATAGGGTACGTCTTAACATTAGTCGCTACACATATTATTATTATTTAAATATATTTCGAATTACACTGAATCTGACTCTGAGCACATGACTTCCTAACAAAACTAGGTGTTAACACTTCTAAAATCTCTCAGATATTTTACTGACTTGTACTAGATCTGATTCCACACAAACCAAGTTGTATATTTTTTATTAAATTAAAGTATTTATATTAATATAAATATAAAAAGTATTTAAAGAATTAATGACATAACTAATTCCCGTTTGGCTTATCTGGTTCCATAGTTAACGATAGGATCGCATTATAGCCGTGCACTTGAACTTTTAACAAACATTTATAGTAAGAACTAAATCTGTAGTAAAAAATCTAATAAATATTAAACGATTACTCCATATCCATCTAAATATCTTTGATTAAATAGGCAGGCAAGTTCATATGTTGCCCGCTATATCGAGAGAAACTACGTAGTTCGAAAGTAAATATGATTAACACTTATACTCTTTCTAATAGAGTTGATTACTTGTAGAATAGAGAATGACTATAGTCATTCAATTCTTATAAGAATTGAAATCGTAATGCTGCAATACGCTGTAATTTTAATTAGGCTGCTTTTCAAATAGCTGACGCTAACCGAAAAAAAGGCACATAGTATTTCAATCTTCTCCTGCTCTATATCAACGACCATGCGTGAGGTATTAGAATAATCTCAAGATAAGACATTCCCGTCGTAAATGGTGACTAAAATTCAGATGGCAGAAGCCTTAATCTTTGGAGTACAAATGGTAGTGAATGAGATTTACATGTCATCCTGACACTTTTCTGGTACCATGGATGTCAGGGTCGACAGTTTCGGCTTTTTTTGACCAATTAATATTGAACGCCTAAGTGGGATCTAAAGTAATATTGGTAAAATGACGGTTCACATTGTTTTCTATATTAGACATAATACTGTTTAATATAACATTTTTTTTAAAGTAATTTTTAATCTGTCATAAAAAATTTAAGCTTCTTTCAAGAAGTACATGGTTAAAAATATATAATTCCTAACAATTATATGCAAATTTATAAGTAAACTTAATTCATTTGTTACAATTTTGTTTTATTTTCTTTTATTTATTATTTCATATTTATTTTAGTAACAATTATAAATAAAATACCATAAAATGATATAATAACAAAAGATTTTAAACGAATAACTATAAAAAATGTTACTTAATATTAGTTTACATGCTTAACAGAATAATATTAAATAACACTTTACATTATTTTTAAGAAATAGTTATAATATTATATAATATTTAATTTCAGAATAATAGTTTTATGACTAAATATTGTATTTCATAAGTTTAAAATAATAATTGAATAAAAAAAAGAAATGTTTAACTTTACTTTACACAACCTAACATAATACTGTTAAATACTATTGTAGCCACTTTATTGTTTACAAGGATAATACCGGAAAAACTGTGGATTGCATTTGTGGACGTTATTTATTCTGCTTACACAGATAATATGTGATTTCTAGTTTAGAGTAATGTTAACAACTTAACATTACACAGTTTTAAATATAAGTTACAAAAACTTATAGCAATGTTAAAAGGAAAACATTCGATTTTTATAAATAAAAATTAATATTTTTTTTTATTAATTTTTAATATGAAAATAAATATCTTTTTATACAACATAAAATAGTTTTTAATAATTTTAATATATTTAATATTTTTATCATATATAACATTTAACAATATATGCCTTTTTCTCCCTGCATATAAGATTTTACATGCCTCTGTTAATTTTGTGTAATATATTGTGTAATAATAACAGTGATACGCTGAGCAGAAAACACACAAAAATGCAAATACGCAAAGTAAAATCCACAACCAAAACACATGTTTTTTTATTTTGCTTTTTCAGTTTATTTTCAACTTGTTCGGTGGTTGGTTGTATGCAACGCAGTCGAGTTGTCTTTTATGAAATTCAGTTCGTTTCGGGCGGTTAATACGTTTAGAAGTGAAACCGGTTTTTCGCAATATTCGACGTTGGTGTTCGGTCAAGTGCTGAATTTTCCTGCGAATCAAAAGGATTTTTACAAAATCCAAGCTGAAGTGAAAATATTTGCTTAATGCAGAAAAAAAACATAAAACAAAATTTTTTACGAAATTGTAAGAAAATAATTGTGCAAGTTTTTTTTGAAATTATTTTATTATTAAACAAAAATATTTTGTTATTAAATTTAAAAAAAATTTTCAATTTATTGAAAGCGATTTATTGGCATTTAATTGTTTATACACAAATATTTATTTATAAAGAAAATATGGTTTATCAATGATAATTTTGTGTTATGTTTGAGTTTTAAAAATATTTTATTTCTTTATTTACAACAAAAAATAAAATTGTGAATTTTAATTTATTTATGTTCAAAAATTTTTCAATAATTTTTATTATTTATATATGGTACATAATTAAATTTATATACATAATTAAATTTAATTAAATTCGTTTTATTTGCAATTAATTGAAACCTGAAGACCGTTTACGGTGCAGTGCTTAAAAAGTGTTTTGATTTGAAATCGAAAAAGAGAGAAAGAAAAAAAAAACAAATTTATATGCATCAAATACACTAACAAATTTTGTCAACAATTATATTTTCTATAAAAATATTCTTAACGGCAAATACAACATTCAAAAAAAAAATTATAATAACTAACAGAATAAACGCCAGCGTTTAGTAAAATTACAGCTCAGCAACATTGTTGAATACCTGTCACTTGTCACCCGCCGCTTGCAATTACCATTGTTGTTATTGTACAATTTTACTATCAAGAAACGCATTTACCTTTAAATAGAAATTCAGCGACAAACACAACAACAACAATAATAATAAGAAAAGTTATTAAAAAAAGTTGTGAAGTGCAAACATCATAAATAAAAGAAAAAAGTAAAAACCATTTCCGTTAAGCGGCTTAAATTAAATTTTGTACACCAAAAAAGAAAAAAAATTCAAAATATTTTGTTAAAATAACAAAAACACAAGCCAACATATTTCAGAATCCAAGAGTCAAATTGAAAAAAAAACAACAACAAAACATAACGAAACCAAACAAGACAAGTCCGAACAAAACTATAACGGATTATTTTTTGTGATTAAAAAAATATTTTGTGCTGCCCAATTGAGTTCTTTTAATTGAAACTCTTCTTGCCTGCGTCCTCACTTTCAAACGTCACACGAGAAGCTCAAAGCTTAGTAATCATTATCTCCTTACATCGTGACTTCTTGCTTGCGAATACAATTCAATCAAGGTAAGCAAAAATTTTTTTTCTAAGTTTTTTTGTTATATTTTGCATTCCTATTCCTATTTCATATTGTATTTGTTTTTGTTGTATGTGTAATTTTGCAGTTCTGATATTTGTTTGGAATAAATGCCAGTAACAAAAACAATTTTGAGTCTCGAATATGTAATTGAAATTCTTACTTTAAATTTCTTTGAGTATTTGTTGTTGTTGTAGCAAATGCAAGTCGAGACTTGTTGTTGATAAAGGAAACTTAATATTTTTAAATTAATATGAGAAATTATAAAAAGAATTAAATTATTTGTTCATTGCAAATTCTTTATAAAGTTTCATATAATTTGATTTTATATTGTGCTATGCATATTTTTTAAATAAAAAGGTTCTTATTTATAATTTCCAATAAAAAAGAGAAATAGATTATGTGTGTTGGATTGGATTATTGGGAATATAAGCTTCAATAGTTGTTTTTGTTTCTATAAAATTATTTTCTAAATATATAGGCTTTTTATGTTTTAAATTACATAAAACTTTTAAAATTATATTTAATTGAATGATAAATCAATGAATATATCATTGGTACAATAGTCCGTCTAAATAGTTACAAAATATGTTAATTTTATGAAGACTGTGTACAAAACCGTCTTCATTTAAATAATCAGGAAACCTTATAGTTTTGTGAATCTTATACACAGTCACCACCCGAATAATCGGCAAATCTTATATTTCTATGATTCTTACACATATTCTATCCGAATAATCACAGAAATTTATATTTTTATAATTTTTACACATTTTCTCTACCTTATATTGAACCTTATATTTTTATGATTGCTATACACAGTTTCTATCCGAATAATCATAAAACTTTATATTTTTATAATGCTTACAGACTTCATTAGAATGATTACAAAACCTTATGTATCTATGATTCTTACACATAATCTCCATTTAAATAACCAATGAACCTTATATTTTTATGATCAGTCTCCATCGGAATAATCATAGAACCTTATAGAATCTTTACGACGCTTACACACAATCACCATCCAAATAATCGATGAATTTTGTACTTCTACGATTCTTACATAGTCTTTATGCTAATAATCACGTAATCTTATATTTTTACGATGCTTACACGTAGTCCCCATTAAAATAATTAAGGAATATAATATTTTTACACAGTCTTCATCCGAATAATCCGTGGATCTTGTATTTCTACGATTCTTACACAACCTTCATCCCTATAATCAGAGAACCTTATATCCATATATTTAAGATTTTTTACATATAATTGTTTGATCTAGAATTTTAGTTTTATTCTTATACGACACAAAATTTTTATTTTGGAGAAGTTAATCAATTTAAAATATAAATAGATATTTTATTTTTATCAAGTTCATTATAGAAAAGTTGTTTCATTTAAAATAGTCTATTTGCATGCCTAAATAAAAAGTCGATTATAGGGAAAAATTTGATTTAGAGATTTGCAATAGAGTCTATTATTACTCTTCTGTAAAAATTGAGTTTGATACAAAAGACTCTTCGCTTAAGGTAATTTACTATTGAGGAATTTGATTGTATTTTTATTCAATGGACTGATCTCTCTATTAATAAACTTATACAAATTTTATATTTTTAGCTTTTAATTTATTATTATAAATTTTAGTTTCATATTGCATATTAGTGTGTTATTTTTTCAATGCTAGTAATACTTTTAGACCTATTGTACCATTATGTTCATATTTTTGTATTATTATTATTATTATTATTATTATGACAATCTTCTACAGATCTCTTACAGAGCGCAGTTATATTTAGGGTTATTTGCAGTAATTTCGTATGTAATACATATAGTATATGAGAAAAGTTTTTGAGTAAAAAGTATATTTGTACTCCTAATATGTTTTACACATTAAGCCCTTCACCGAGTCAGGCCTATAAATTCATCCACCATAAATCCAAAAGTGATTCCAAAATTGATTACTAACTTATCAAGTCGTATAAAAGCTTGAGCAAAGTTATAAATATTTGTATAATATATTATTTATTAAGATTTACATTCTGTTATTACAATTCTAGTAAATTAATATAAATAGATACGATATACAAAATTATATATATTGAATTTTATATTATAATATATGTCACTATTACTTTTATGATATATTAGTTTATAATTTTTTAATATAATATATAATAAAATTAACATTTCAATTGTTGTCATAAAGCACTCTAGTAATAATATATTACATATATTTAAGAAAAAGAGCTAGGAACCTAACAGTCCAGTTCCTTAATCTTAGTTAACATTAAAATTAATTTTAATGTAAAATTAATTTTAATGTAAAATTAATTTTAATGTAAAATTAATTTTAATGTAAAACTAATTTTAATGTTAACTCATAAATAAATAAATAAATAAATAAATAAATAATATTTAAGAAAATGTGAATGCCAAATTTTTTGATATGATTTAATATCTTTAAATGTTTTTTTGTTAAAATTATATTAAAATTTACAATATATCTACATAGAAAATAATATTAATATTGTTTGATTTTAAACAAATATATATTATTATTAATTGAAAAAGTTAAGTCAAAAACTTTGATTTTATGTTAGTATAAAATTTATTAAATAATATTTATTTAATAATGTTATTAATTTATGTGATTTAACTATAGTTAAAACGTTAAATAAAATTATTTTAAATATATAAGTTATAATATTATATTTTCTTAGCATTCGTTTAACCAGACCCATTTATATTTATAATCAATTTAATTAAATATTTAATTTATTTAAACATTTCATTCACACGTCTTAAATTATTTATTTATTCTTCTTCATATATGTGTGAATTTTAGAGTATTTTCTAAATATACTATCTAAAACAGTGGCGTAACTACAGGGAAGCAACTGGAAGCAACGCTTTCGGGCCCCCGAATTTAGGGGGCCCCACCATAAGTTTTTGTATTCATTGTATTTATTTTTAATAAATTCTCAAAAGTGGGACGAAACGTTTTTTGTTGGAATAATTTCATATTGCATTTTATAAAAGATACGTAAATTTTAAATTTAAAGTACATAATATGTAAGTACTTCAAATAAAATATTAAACCTATTTATAAAATAAAAAAGTTTTTCTAAGAAAAATATGTGTCTTAATGTGTCTTAATATGTGTTTATATGGAAGCTATATCTAGATTTAAACCCATTTGAAAATAATTTTGTACGTTGTCTTTTGCAAATATCAGTACTGTATACACCAAATTGAATTTGAATACCTTTATTAAAAAAGGGGAAACCTCATATCCGATTGTTAAGTTTATATCACAGTTACAAGAAATAGACGTCCAATTTCAACCAAATCAAATGGTGAACAAAAGTTTCATTCGAAGAGTTCAAAGCTGAGAAAGTAGTTTGAACTGAAAAAGTATGTATATATTGTACTGATATATACTTAATGGTATTTCCGACGTTTCCTTTAATGCGTTACGAAAATCTTGACAAACCTTATATATCCTTTTCACATTTTTTCGTGTAAACAGTATAAAAATAGGGGCCCCTTAATATGTTGGTAGGGGCCCCTTAGTTAGAATTTGCTTACAGGCCTAAAAAATGTAGTTACGCCACTGATCTAAAAACTATTTTATTAAATTATTTTAAGTAGATTAATTTTACTCTGAAATTATTTTGTTTTCTCTTACAATAAACTGATATAATATTTTTCCTAAAATAGATTAAACATCTTAAAGAGGAGTGCAATTTGTTTGAGTATTTAGCACTTTATGCTATTTTGGATTTGTTTATTTTAAATATTTTAACAATAATAATAATAATAAAGAAAATTTTAGATATGTTATTAAATTTAAGCTGCTTATAAAATTTACTTAGCTTTATTTTACACGTAGTAAATTCAAATATATATATAAGTTTTAATTGGTTCATTTTGCTAAAGACTTGAAATAATGCAATATATTAAAAATAAATTTTTTAATGAGCTTCACTATTGTAGTCTGGATAACACTTTACACATATATCACCTATATCACAAAGAAATATATACAATAAGGTAAAATCAAAAGTAATCTAAATTTTTTAAACATAGATATTCGCAAAGAGATCATCTTTTCCCTTAGATTGTACTACATAAATATCTAGTAAAGTTTTAGTAGCGCTCGGCTTAACATTCTTCATTTTTTCTTCGACATTCCGTTTTCGAGGCATTGGGATTTTATTAAATTTTGTAGGTTTACACTACCTCAGTACACGGTAGAGCAATAGAAGTTTTGGTAGCAGTCTCACATGCATCATACGTAGTTTCTTATAATAAATAATAATTTCTTGTTGTTATTATACAATTCTTCAAATTATGTAAGATTTGAAGATTTGAACCACATTCTTCTCTTGTGGTTTGCAAGTAGTACTAATTCTTCGGTTGTTTTTAGTCTATCACCATATCGACTACTTAAAAATACTTGACGATATTACAATCAATTTTCTTCAGCAATCTCTTTAGTGGTACTTTTTTATTAGACCTGACCTGGCGTCATTTTCAACATCGTCTTGATTATCTTGAAAGCATTTCTTCATTATCTTCGTATTGTACCATTTGTAAAGACCATTCTTAACATTTTGATGGTTTGCTGCAATCACAGAAAATTCTTTATCCGACATATTACAATGCAAAACATTGCCAAACTTAGTAATCTACGCCTTGCTTATATCCTCGGCAAACAAAAATTAATTATTGCAGTAAAAAAATAATTAAAAGGTATGTTACTGGCTCAGTGACAGTGTAACCAATACACAAAAAACAATTAGACTCAATAAAAATATTTGCCTTATTTTTAATTTTTTATTATATTTTGATTATAATATATAAATAACTATGTATTACTATGTACTTATTAAGTTTTATGTATACATATTATGTCATGTATATAATTTTTATATGTACCTAATAGTTATTGATCATTATCAATATTGAAATTATTATTCTACAATCTCAGGTGGCAATCGATTTCTTAGTAAGTTTCTTAGTTTTTCATTATCCTCAGCGTAATAATATTTGAACATTCTAAGATTCTCCTACGATAATCTCTTATTTATGCTGAGTCTTTAATTCCTTCAGTTTAATAGTGTATTTTAATTTAAAGGAATTAGTAACATTTAGTATCATTATTTTATTCTCTAGGTATGCCTCATTTTACTGATACTGGAAAAACCAGACAATCTATATCACTTTTATTTTAACACCCCGTTTTGTTTAATTTATATATCGGATATTGCCAAATGTTTCCTTTGTCCCTTGAAGCTTTAATGCAAAATTATAAAACTATTGAGTTAACCAATTATTTTGCTGAAAAGTTCAGATACCTATTTCATCTTATCTCGTTAAAGCTCTAATTTTCTCCATTTTTGTATCTTATGCTTGATCTATCTTTGTGGTGAAAATTGTACTCTAGTTTGTATCTTCAAGTATTTTTATAATAAGAAAACCATTTTTTCGTCTATTACACAAAAAAAAAAGTATTTTATAAAATAATTAAAACACAGAATAGATGATATTATAAACGGATATATATATGTATATATATATCTCTCTCCTTCTTCCTCTCTCTTCAATGTTAGTAATCCCCCCAGTTTAAACGGACATTCATCTTAATTGCACAGACTTACTGATGCCGTTGGTTTTTACTTAACATAGATTGTATATATATTATTCTATAAAATCCCTATAGATTCCTTCTATCCTCTGTTTTCCTACATAATCTTCATAATTCCCCTGTATATTTTACTTTCTTTATTAGTTATTAACCGAAAAAGTTTCTTAAGTTGTTCATGTTATTACTAATATATTTTTAAATAGTTATATTAATTTAAATAAACAAAAGTAATAATATTTAATGTAAAAATGGAAAATCTTTTCAGTATTTGCTATTAATTAAAAATATATCGTAGGTACTAACCAATCGACTTCCTATCCTCATTCCTATTTATTTATAGTTTGGAATATATAAAAAATTCAAATAGATATTTTTTCATACCATAATTTATACTTTGTATTTATAATAGTTTGTTTTTTATTGTAATAAACTAAATTTTATTAATATACCATAACTGAAATGAAAAAAATATCTCACGAATACTGTATTTCATTTTAAAGTTGTCAATTAAATTAATTAAAATCGCAATTAAAATTGATACAAGCCACAAGCGATTAATTATTTAAAAATATAAGTAAAATAAATAATAATTCATAGTAAAATAGAGTTTTATAATGAAATGTCAATAGTTTTAATAAAATTTATTTTTTATTTAAAATATTTTTAAATTAAAATTACAATTAGTTGGAGAAAATATTAAAATTTATTACTTATTTAAATTAGTGAATAACTACAGTACTTTACTTATGGTGGGACGTTGGGACAGCGCAACGTCCAACAAGTGGCCCCACTGAAGTGAAGGACTAGCCGAGATAGATCACGAAACTACTTGTATCCTTTTTCGTCCTTCTATTCTCGGATGTCGTTATTCAGTTAAAGCTGGAGTGGCTTCCGTTCGCATAACTACATCTCTTGTTAATGCAACCAGCTCATTTAGCTTGAGGTTGCCTGCCAAGTCATCACCAACTCAATGATGTTCCAAGACAGTCTTCCTCCTACTTGCCAGTGCTGGACATTATGCACCGCTGTCTCTTTTTCTTCTAGACATAGTCTGCAAGTGTCTTCCTCAGCAAGAGTTATCTTTTTGAGGTGATACTTGAAGTCGCCATGTCCAGTAGTGAGGTCAGCCAGCTTAGGGTGCTATAACTATATTAAAAACTGTATTTAAAAAATAAATAATATTTATAAATATTTGAATAATATATATATATATATATAAATAATAAAGAGGTTTTTTCGAACAGTAGTGAATTACAACAACAAAAATTTATTTTTTATATTATTTTAATTAATTGAATTTTTGGCTGACCATACAGCTGTTTCGACTATTGCCAAATACCCATCACCCGTGGTCTTGGAAATAATTCTTGTATTTAATTATTCGTAAATAATTATTTTTTGAGACTGCAAGTACCAGGAATCGAACTCGGGTCCTGCCAAATGTGAAGCTCAGAATTATATAAATAATATAAATAATTAATATAAGTAACAAAAAATTTTAAATAATCATAGTAATGCCATTTCGGTTAAGAGTAAATTTATATTTCATAATTATTCATTTGATAATTATATTTAATATGAGTTGAATTAGTTTTAATTTGTGTTGTGGTAAAAGAAAATTTTTATCTGAAAAAATTTTTAATAAAGTTTATTTAGTAAAATTTTACCAGATTTTACAAGAAATTTTCTTTCTAGGGATTATGGTTTTTCTTTCATCAAAGCATATGTACTGCTTAATTTTCAAAATGTATCTCAGTTTTGAAAACTGTGTAATTTATTTAATTATGCATATTTAAGTGCATGTTTGAGTACATATAAATAGATATGAGTTATAATATAATGTTGTTGATTTTTATTCATACTTGGCATACTCATTGCATGCTTTTCAAAATGTATCTCAGTGTTTAAAACTAGCTAATTTATTTAATTATGTGTGTATAAGTTTAATAAGTTTATTTTTGAGTACAGATAAATGTGTGCAAGGTATACTGTGTAAGGTTTTTATTTTTTTTTAATTTTATAGAATAACACTACACTCGTCTCAAATTGTATCTCAGTACTTAAAACTGCATAATTAAATGAATTATGTGTATGTAATTATATTTGAGTACTTAAAAGTAAATAATATTATAAATAATTTATTTAGTTGCTTATGCTTTACTGTGTTTGTTTATTTAAATTAATTTTTCCTTCTTATAATTGTTTTTCTTTCAAGTTACTTTTGTGCAATTCATGTGGAAGCGTCGTTTACGAACGATTTTGTATCTGTTTATATGTATCTTATTTGCTTTTTTATATAAACAAAGTAATGCAATTTAAGTCATTTATGTAATTTATTTATTTTTCTTTATTATTCATACAAATTACAACTTAAACGAAGACTAATTTTAGTTGATATGTTCGTTTGTGAAGCGCACTTTTGTGTCAGCACATTAACACAATTTGTGCTATAAGTAAATGTAAGCAGCAAATGTGTAATTACAGATAAAAATCGAAAAGATACAATAACAAACAAAAAAAAAGTGAATGTCAGTTAATTTTTACGTAAATTGTTGTTTCTTTTTTTTTTTTACTTCACATATTTACCATTCTTTTGTCACCTTTAAGTTTCGATTGTAGATAAATTATTAAAGTTCAAATTTGTAGAAAACTAGTGGAAAAATTTTTTTCTTGTTTTAGCATAATAAAAAACAAAAATTAGTTTGAAAATAAATACTAAAACATTTGTGGCATTTTATTTAATAGCAGCAGTTCATGAAGCATAAATTAACAATTCACAACCTTCTTAATTCAAACAAAAATTGTTCAAGCAAAAGATACATACATTTTTTCTCCGCTACTATAATGCTATAATAGTCCATTTAAAATCTTGATATGAGTACGAGTATTGTTGAGGCTGTTTTTTTTTTAAATAATACTTCAACCGAACTCAAAACGGAACAATTGAAATAATTTGACTTGTACCGGCAAAACTGTATGAGTGAATGACAATTTTTTTCTATACCTAAATTCACATAATTGTCACACCAAAAAAAAAAACAAAAACATCTATGATAAAAAATATAATCAAAAAACAATTTAAAATAAATTTTTTACCATTTTTGTATTTTTCAATTTTTCAATTTTTGAATTCATTATTTTTTTATATTTGAATTTTTTTTTTTTACTATGAAATTATTTAACTAGAATTCAGCTTTTTATCTACACGATACAATCTCAATTCATGTAATGATGGTGTTGAACCCAAACGACCGACATTTTTAGTTCAAGCAAGAAAACACTACGTTCGCTCAGATACAAAAGACCAAAATATTTCATTTGTGATTTTTGTTTCAGTAAAACATGGTTTTCTGTTTGTCCTCCTGTACTTAATGGTGCTCTATTGAAATTATTTGAAATTGTTTAAAATTGTTTGAAAATGTTTGGCCTAGAAAATGCGCAAACAAACTGACTTCAATGATTGACCGTCTAAATGCCAATGAACAATCCACAAAAAAAAAATAAAAACAAGAAAAAAGAGTGAAAAAATCTCAAATGTTAAAAAATGGTTAATTAATTTTTGACAAAACTGTAAATTGTATTTTTGGAAATGTTTAACATTAACCGACTCGACTCACTTCGATTTGATTCTGTCAGTTAGATTAAAAATGCCCGCTTCCATTTTTTGCCTGCCTTTTTTGACTTGCTTAGAAATTTGTTGTAATTAAAGTGCGATGTTTATCACATATTTCACTGTAATAGTTTGTAGTTCAGCAGTATCTGCAATTCAGCATACACACAGATACACACACAGATACACTATACACTAGTATAGTATCTGTAACACAAAATTTCGAATGTGTTACAATGAACTTTGCATGTTAAATTACTCAAAGCAGCTTAGCTTCAACCACAGCAGCGTCATTAAAGACTTTAATGGCCAAGTAAAGATACATAAACTCAGCCATTGAAGGCTGTACGATGATTCTTGCTCTCTATGTACAATATTTGGAACTCATTAAAAAACATAAATTATTCGTTGCATTAGTCACAGAGCAGCATAGGCACTAAAAATATTATTAGAAAAAAAAATTTTAAAAATTTTAAAAGTATAATAATGTATAAAAAATAAAATTTTATTCTAATAGAAAAATAACTAATCTTTTTAAAATAATTTACAAAAAAAAAATTAAGTTTAATAAGCGTTGCTGTACGTTTTTTTTATATATGAGTACCAATAAAAGCAGTTCACTAAATTAGTGTTAAAATATTAATCGTAAATCATTTTTATACACATTTTTTATGGATTTTTTATAAAATAATAATAAAATACATATACTTGTGGCATTATATACGAGTAATATATAAAGTTCCCTTCCTAAAATGTCAGCCAATGATTTTTAATTAATTTTATGCTACTCTATAAAATAATAAACTAATAAAGTTTATTGTATAAAATATAAAAGTGTATGATGATTTATATAAAAAACTATCTAAAACAATACTCGTATAATGTTAAGCAATAATATATAAAAACATAAAAATTTTTTAATTATTAATAGCTTTGATTTGTTATTAAAACCAAAAGATTGTTGGTTAACTATAAATAATAATATATACACACTATTTAAATTATTATTACTATTTTTGGTGATTAATTAGAGATCTTAGTAATTAGTATTTAACAAGTTAAGTAATAAACAAATAAGCAAAATAAAATTTCTTCGAAACTATTTATTATTATTTTAACTATTTACCTATTGACTATATAGTATTAATAGTTTAAATATATCTATATATATGAGTGAAGAACCTAGTAGCTTAGTCCTATTTAAACTATCAAGTTTCTTTCAAACTATTTATTATTATTTCAACTACTTTTTTAAACTATTGATTATTTATATATAGTTCAAATATATCTATATAGTTTAGTTCCATTTATACCTAGTAGTTTAGTTCCATTTAAACTATCATATTTCTTTCAAACTATTTATTATTATTTCAACTACTTTTTTAAACTATTGACTATATATTAATAATTTAAATATATCTATATATATGGGCGAAGAACCTAGTAGTTTGGTTCCTTTTAAACTAACAAGTTTCTTTCAAACCAATTTATTATTATTATTTTAACTATTTTTTTAAACTATTGACTATATATTAATAGTTTAAATATATCTATATATATGGGCGAAGAACCTAGTAGTCCAGTTCCTTATTCCTAGTTAACTTTAAAATTAATTTTAGTGTTAACTTACAAATGAAGAACAAACCAAAAATAATTTAAAAATTATTACGGGATTACTAACCGGTCACTGTAGATTGAACAAACATCTAACAAAGTTAGCAATCCAATCCAACTCAGATTGTAGATATTGTAGAGAACAGAATGAATCCGCATCCGCATGTGTTAGGGTGATGCACAATCCGAAGAAATACCTTGGAGGGTATTTCATGGAACATAAGGATTCACGACTAGGAAAGATAGGCCCTATACTGTCTTTCATTAATAAGGTTTTATTTCGAACAGTAGTGAACTACAACAAAAAAAAATTTTTTTTTTTCATTAAATAAATCGTACTTGGTGAAACACTCTAAACCGAGTAAGGGGCATAATAGACCTTTTAGGTCGTAGTTTACTATCCCTTTTCCATACTACTAATACTACGAAAAAATAGTAAATATCTATATATCTACATATAGGTATGATAAACTACCATATATATCTGTAGTCAAGATTGAAAATGACCCTAGATAACTTTTATAAATGTTTATATATGTTTTTTGTATTATTGTTAAAACAATAAAATTTGTAAGTTATAATTTATTTGTTTATTTTTTTTATTAAAAAAATATAGCAGCATTTTAGATTAAATGTTTAAACAAAATCTACCAGATATTATAATAAATAAATCAAATTTTCTTATAAAACTAGAATATCTAGCAATATGCATTAATTTAATATAGGGCAATGGGTTTCACTGTTGCAATAAAATAAATAAAGTTCCAATAAAATTTAAAAACCGTTAAAAAAATTTAAACGATAATTACAACTAATGAATTATATATGTATTAAAATTTTTAAATAATAATAACGGTAATATAAAAATTTTTTAACATCGTTTTTTAAATACTGCAATATCGTAATTAATTATTTGTAATAAAATTTTAATTGTTCGACTTTAGATAATTATATTTAATGTTTATTATTAAAATTTATTGATTTTCAATTGCCATATTATTTTAACGTTTTTTTTTCAGTTGATAAGATGTTATTAATGCGATTGTTAATAATAAATAAATAAAATTAATTAAAAATAATTATTATTACTATTATTATATATTAGTAAAATAATAAATTTATTAAGTAATAAAAAATAATATTATAAATATATCTGTAAACCTAAATTTCTGAATATGGTAATTTTGTTTTAATTGTTATTGTTAATTCTTGAACTTTGAAATTTACATATATATATTTTAATTATCCTATTACTATTAAGTTAATAAAAAAATTTTTTTATTTAATTTTCTGAAACCTTAAATATCTAATTATTGTACTAATAAGTTTGTTAACGTAATACCTACCAATTTTTGTTTTTATATTCTTCCCGACACTAAATTTTTATGTCTAATATAATATTCTTAATATTCTTTACGAATATTAATTAATATTTTTCTTTCATATTTTTATTACTAATTATTATTTTCTTATGGATTTTTAATTTTTATGGTTTTTTTTACTATATTATTATTTCAAACTTTATATCTCGACTGATGGTATTTAGATTTATATTCATCCATATATTACTTGAATTAAGTTTTTTTTTTATTAATATATTTTATTAATATATTATATATGTAATTTTTTTATTGAAAATTTAATAATTATATATATATGATTTTATTTTGTATTGTTAATGAAATCTAATTATATTATACGAAATAATTAATTTGTGTATTTTGCTATGATTTTAATATTTTAAAAAAAATTTAAATATTGTATAAATTAATTAATACTTTTTATTTAAAATAATTAAATATTGTTTATTTAAATTAATAAATAATATTTATTAAAAATTAAAAAATATTATTTATATAAATTTAAATTTATAAAATATTATTTACTTAAATTAATTGAATATTATATATTTTAATTAATTTAATATTATTTATTTAAATTAATAAAATGTTATTTATATAAATTAATTAAATATTATTTATTTAGATAAATTAATTTATTAATTAAAAATTCAAATCTATTTATCTTAACACATTTGTGGACCATAGCACCTCCATAGGCATAATTTTTTATACACTATATTATATCTCTAAATCTATTACTAACACAAAATTGATCCATACCATATATTGCTTATCTCATTCAACATTAGTTAGAGTACACCATATATTGTATTCCTATCCACATTTCATTAAGTTCAGATTAGAAGAGAGTGAGGGTGTCACTCTATTCGAGAACGCTCGACCAATACAACCTATACATCCTAAGCTATCTGCCATGGAAAATTATTGAAGTCATAGAAGTTTTTTTTTGATATAGATCTGATTACACTGTATATTGCTATATAATTCTGCTGAAAACAATATTTATCATTCTCTAATAAGCTCATTCCTTATTCTGTGAAAGGCAAAGTTCATAATTTGTCATCGATCTAATAAAATAATCAACTTATGAATAAACCAGTCTACAAATTTTTATAAGATTTCATAATATATCTATAAAATTTTATAATCTTAATGAATAATAAAAAAAAACAAACTGTTAAATATGCATTTTGGTTAGTTAAAAAAAGCTAACTTAAATTTAATAGTTTTAAGACATAGATCTTTAAATTTTATATATATATTATACTGAGTAGATTAAATATCTTGAATATAAAAATTCAATATATGCAAAAAAATAGATTCATTAAAAATTAAGTTGTTTTAATTTACACATCTGAATATTGTTTAGGCGATTATGTTAACATCTTCATAGAAATGCTTTACACAATTTGTAAAACTATTTCTATAAAAAAGAGGGGAAAGAGGGTAAATGTAATCAATCAACTTACAAAAAAAAAAAAACCAATAAACCAAAATTATGTGGCTGAAATCGAAACCAATAAAGCAGCCAAAAATTATGATGAAAAAAACAAAAAGTTGAGACTTCATAAAATGTAACTTAATTCACAGCAAAAGAAACATGAGTTACAAAAAATGTATCTCAAAGATATTTGATACAATGTGAAATCTGATCATTTTAAAAAATTTGTTTACAAAGTATATTGCTTCTGAAAGTACATTGCTTCTAGAAGTACACTGAAGTCGGTAATTAAATGTTTTCCAAGATAAAAAAAAATATAAGACAACGTAGTTAAAATAAATATTATAAAATTGAAATAGGAGAAAAGCATGAGAAAATTAAATTAAAAAAAAAATGTTTTAAATAAAAGTAAAATAAAAGTGTATTTTGACTTAAAAAGTCACAAAAATAGTTTTTAGTAAATATAGGCTAGGGAAGATTTCACTGGCTGGTTTGAAAGAGTCTTATATAGACGAACTAGCTTCTTAGTATTACAAGGGGAGAACAAAACAATCATTTACGAAGATAACGATGAACTTATGCATTCGAAGAACATTGGCACGTTCCTAAAGAACTGCAGCAGTCTGGTTATTCCTTTTCCATACCATTCAAGAAGATAACATGAAAGTTATTAATTCGAAAGAAGATTGGTACGTTCTTAAAGAAGTTTGATAATTCCTTTTTCCATGGTGCCATTTAAACCCATAGCCATGAAATAACTAAGTCGTATATATAGTAAAAATAAAAAAATTTAATACACTAAAATAATACACTAAACCAATAAGCCAATCATAAACACTTTAAACATGCTAACCGATTACTAATGTCTATACCGGGGTTTATATCACACTTATATTGCGAAAAATCCAAAACCTGTGTATGTCTAACATTAATAATATTAATAAAGATTTCAAAGTAATACAGTTACCACTAAAATTTTGAATTTAATTTGATATTATTTTATGATTAATTTTATTTTCTTTTTATTTACATATATATTATTGTTATTATTATATTTTCTTCATAATATTCCCCAATATAGTATAATTCCATATATCACGAGTTTATACAACCTGACTTCATACTATGTGTAAAAAAGAGGGTGATACCTCTTCTGCGTATTTCGTAAAATACGTATATATATATATAAATGTCTATATGCTATATATGCTATATATATATCTATATGCTATTAAAATTAAAATTAAATAAAGTACTCTATATTCTACATTTATATATATATATATATAAATACCGAACTAAATTATATTTTTAGTTAAGTATATATAAATAATCTTTTTCATTTATTAATTTTTTTTTGTACATATTCAAAATATTTAACTGTGCCATCTAAGTAAAATATGTATTTATAATTAGAAACATATATACTTAATTATATACCTAAATTACAAGTAAATATAAAATGAATCGTTTTTAACTATCAATTATTTTTTAGTGTTCTAAATTGAAACTTTATTTTTATTTTATTTTTAAGTAATTTATTTACGTAAATGGAGTATACATACATAATTATATATAAATAAATATAAGTATATATAAAATTAATCCCTTTTAACTATTTTTAATTTTTTTTTTTTTTTGTTATATATATTCAAAACTTTTATCCGGTTTATCTAAACTCATTAAATCATTCACACAACATTATAAATGCATAAAAATTTAAAAATATAATTTTTATTCCTAAGGCCCTCCACATTTTGATAATTATAGACAAATTTATTTGAAAAATTAAGAAACAATAAAACAATTTTATTTAACTTAATTTTATGTTCGAAAAACAAAAATCAAAAACTTAAATCAAAAAAATAAAAAAAAAAAATGGAAAATAAATTAAGAAAATATCAATCAAAATTAATTAAGAGCCAAAATGACACGTCGCAGACGGTGAAATATGAGCCCCGATGCGTTGGAGCAATTTCGGATTGAATGAGTTGATTTGGTGGCTATGGAAATGGTGATGGCAATGGCTGTGGCGTGTGTCATTTAACATTTGAGACACAAGATGTTTTATTGTATACTGAATATTAGGTTTTTGAAGTGTAAAAATAAAATTCTTTTAATTAAATTGATTGCTTACTTTAGTGAACATTGTATATCATTTTGTCTTCTCTTATCTTTTTAGGTCTTCCAACAATGTCAGATATTATAAAAGATCTAAAATTTACATGCTTACACAAAACTTGCATTTTAGGTTGAATAACATTCTTAAACATTTTTTTTTTTTGAAAATTAGTAAGAGTTTCCATATGTTTACTAGGAGAAATATAATAGGTTTTATTTATGTCTTTCAAATTTTTACTTTAAAGTAGTAGTTGTAAGTCAACATAAGAGAGCACAGGTAGTACAAATCTTACTCATAGAAAGCAGGGAATCTATAGAACAATATATATTATTAGTTAAATAAGAATAAAATTGTTTAAGAAATCTCTATTAACTTTCCATAACATTTTCACATGTGAACACACATTATTTGTTTAGAGTATACTGAAACTGCGCTTCAAATGATCACTTTGAGTGCCCATTACAATAGATGTAAAGTACATCCAGTTAGGTACCTAAAGTACATTATAGCAACAAAACATAATAAAGAAGTAGATTGGTAATAAGAACGATGCGCTATATTGGTACATCACACTAAGCTCTTCAAATAACTCTGCTAGGATAATATGAATCACTTTCTAATAAAGGACAACAAAACACTTATTATATGTATTTCCAGGCTTGAGCAGAACTAGGCTTACATTTTTTAGGTGTCCCCTTCTTTAACACATTTACCGATATCTCCAGCATTTGTACTGCTTTTAGCTGATTCAAGCTTGACCTTCTTTGCCCATTATTACGCGGATTTATGGATTAAAAATAGCTGTTTTAGCTAATTGAGGTGGATTCGCCCCTCACTTCACTTCAACGAACTAATTAATATAAATCAACAATAACATATGATTAAACAGTTACAACTAGTCAATTAGTTAACAACTTTAACAGCTTTTGTACTACATTGAGGTGTTAAACCTGCCAAAAAAAAACTTTAATAATTTATAGAAATTATAAATTATGAAAATTATTATTTAAAGTAATAGAAGACATTTTATTTTGAGTATCAATAAAATTTTTTAATTATTAATGTTAATTTTTTTTATCTAATGTCGCGCGTTTTATGACGAAAAGAAATTAGAATGCTGTTCGAATAGCAATGAAGAAACAACAACAGAAATTTTAGTTAATTTATTTACAAACGATTCTCATGGCTTAAACATGTTCAACTGAAAAGAATTAGCCGTGCCTGTTCTTCATCATCTCCAACCGCTATTTAGAAATGAAAACCTCAATGCTAAGAACAGGAAACTGATATATAACCAAATAATTCGTCCGTCACTTCTATATGGTTGTGTAGCGTTTAGCAAAGCTTCAAACACTACTATTCGCCAGCTAGAAGTTGCACAAAGCCAGGCTCTGAGAAGATTTTTCAAGGTACCATGGTACATTAACGAATGACATCCTCAGGGACCTCAAGATTGATCCCATCAAAAAATACATAAAGGATAGAACCCTGAAATTATTTGCGAAAACTGACAGACTTACCAACACCGCGTTATCAAATCTCAAAATGGTTACAGGTTTCTCGGAGGGGTATGCAGTTTTAAGGTCAATTATTGCTTGGTCTGATGAAGTGATTAATAATAATCTAGTTAAGATATGAAGAGGGGTTTTGAAAATACCTCGAGTTAAGAAAGAGTAAAAATGCTCAAGTGCACTGGCTCAAATAGCTTTAACATAATTATTAAAATTCAGCTGACAATACAATGCTGTTTCGAGTATTTTGTTGGTTAATGATTTTAGGCTATAAATTAAATAAATCAGTTAGTGCAAAAACTAATAATAAAATATTAAATATAGATTAAAAATTTCATATTTATTGTAATTTATATGTATAAATTAAATTGAATTCAAAAAGTATATAATATTATAAGAATCATTATTTTGCATATATTTTCCGAAAACAAAAAGCTTCAAGAAACTATTTGTAGAATTTTTTCTTTAGTATATATCCTTTTATTTTTATTTGATCTTTTATTATTTTAACTGCTCTTTCACATTTTATGCTAGTGAACTGTAAAATGTAACCATTCTCTTCAGTACTTGTACCATTTTTGCACTTGATTTTAAAATGTATCAAAAACTTCTTATCTGAAATCATTAACTTTTACTGCAATTTTTCTTTGAGGTTTAATCTTTTAATAGCATCTGAGTAAAAATTAAATAACAAAAACTAAATTCGTGCAGTTTTTGAATTCAAAATAAAAAAAAATTAAAAAAAAAATAATAAAAATAAAAAATGTGCCCGAATGGTTTATATTATAAAATGCCTAAAACTAAGGGAACTGCCATCAAAAGTAATTGAGGTCAAACAATGTATAAAGTAGTATATGCATTCAAGTAAATAAAAAGATATACATATATATATATTTATATGTAAATAAATATATATTTTTATTATACAATATAAAACATAAAACAAATTTATATTATCTGAGCTAAGGAAAATAAATAAATTTAAACACAATTGACTACTACCAATTTTTAAGCGACAAGACAACGGCGCTTGTCTTAACTAAAATCAGTTACCAAAAGCAGTTAGCAAAAATAAAAATAAAAAAACTGAAACCCTGACTGCATTCAACTGAACTGAAGCGAACTAAACTGAACCGCATCGTACTCGAAAAGTGTTAAGCAGACTTTTTCTGTTGAACGACGCAGAGTTGCATTTGACTGGCAGTACTGAATAAGTATTGAGTTAACATTTTACCGTTTGCTCGATTGGCTTGTCTCCTTGTTTCCTTACTTTACTTATTCTTATAAAAGTACTTGCTTACCAACAAATGCCAACAAATTGAAAAAGTGAAAAAAAAAAACAAAAGGCTAAAAAAATCGCATAAGCAAGTATCTTATGGATACATAAAACATTATTTTTATGTCAGTGCAGATTATCTTTTCTTATGGATCCTTAAGTTAGTGTGTTGAGTAAATATATATAAAATATTTAACTCTATACTGTGTGTGCTCTGTTCTGTTGGCAAAATCATTTTCATCCGCATCGTCAGAGTCATCGTCATCGTCGTCGTCGTCGTCATCTTCCTCATGTTTGCTGCTTAAGACCGTGTGCCTTTAATTTCGTAGTCGAAATTATTTTCTATTGTTGTTGTTGTTGTTGTGTTTCATAATTTTTCATCTCATTTTTTTTTTGGTTTTTTGTTATCTACTACTGTTGATGTTGTTACTTTAAGCTTTTAAGTGAAAGATACCAGAAATATGTATTAAAGTAACGAAAATCTACTATTATATCTTTTAAGTTAAAATGAAACAAGACAATATAACTGAGTATTTTGCGCTAGAATTCACAATAACAACAAAAAACAAAAATTGTTTATAAATTTTATACACAAAACGTTGCTATTGTGTTGCTATTTTTTACGGTGACGGAGTTTCACAGCAGTTTTGTAAGGAAATGATCTATTATTATTATAATGGCAGTTCCATCAAAAAAAGTAAGAGAACTTACATAGGTTAGGAACCCTTTGCAAACACCTTTAGTAGACTTACCTTCTAAATATCCTGTAGTGAAATCTTCTAGTTTTCAATAAAGAGTTTTACAATCTCGTTGGACCGATTGTATACGGGTCCGATAATTCTTCCAAATTGAAATCACACAAGAATTTGATATATAAATTCTGGCTCTAAACAGAGCCTGCCCCAGTGATATAATAAGTACTCGATCGTTTCTCCTACACACATCCTGGCAGTTTCTCCAAAGTATCTTATTGAAATACGTAATAAATATTAAAAATAATGAGCAAATAAGTATTAAAGGCGAGTACATGTTGAGGCAGTTAAATTTCTAGCGCTAATTCGTAGACTTAGTTGAATATATTTTTATATCGTAAATTATAAACTATCGTAGTTGAAAGAGTTTATATATAAATTATCAAATAAAGATATAAATATATTTTATATATATCTTATCTTACTTATATAAATCATAAATATAGGTTTTGCAAGTAATACTTGACGATAGCTATCCTATGACATCAGTTTTTATTAACATTACCATTTTTTTAAATATAATAAGTTATTGTAATGTTTCATACTATTTCAAATTTTAAAAAATTTTTACTTCAGTAGTGCTGTTATTTAATAACATCTGATAAGTTACTGTAGCCTCTCTGTTCTGTTCTCAAACTTAGCATATGATATATTCCATATATATTCTATATGACTTAGAATATGATCCAGATTTTCTTCAATTACTTGTTCCCAACAGTTTCTTTAAGTTATACTGTTAGTGACAGCTATCTTAAGCACATAGAATGACTTGTACTTATTTGTAACGATATTTATATTCATGCAAATATTCATTATAACTGCGACTGTTCTGCAATTTTTACTTTAAAATGAGAAAGTCGAGTCCCGTCTATATGTGTTATAGATGATTATTCTTATTTCATAAGTAATTATATGTTCCCATTTTACGCTATCTCTTTCTCTCTCTCTCTTTCTATCTCTTATCCTTTTCTCCCAAAGGAGCATTGGTGCCTTTCTGGTCCTGTGTCATAAATTTTTATTGATTTTTGTTAACATCAGTTGAAAGATAAGTTCCATAAAAAATGTTATAGAAGTGTTATAGATCTTATTAAAAGACAAGCTATTAATAGTTTTTATTTGGAGAAATAAACTCTTACAGAGGGACTAAATTAAAAGGTCGATATGGACATTTGCAATTATGAAAGAAATTTGTTTTTATAAAAATAATATAAGTTATGATTTATGAAGGTATGATTTTGAAGGCAGAAGTCTACTGTCAATAATACTTCAATCGTAAGAAATTATATTCTGTTTTTTTGTGTATTTAAAAAAATAAATTAGAGAAACTTTCCATTAAGAAACCCAATTTTTGAGCAAATTATTGCCACTATAATATACTGATAGATTTAAATACAAATATGAATAGAAAAAAATTCAATTTTAATACCAATTCTTAAAAAGCTGATCTTAATTTATTTATATTAAAAAATTCTTATCTATGATTATGTTTACCTATTAAATATTATTACTAAAAAGTTATAAAATAGTTATGAACCTCTCAAACAATATCCGTTCAACTTTAAATCCGCCACTGTACTTTAATGTAGTTTTTTTTCTATTATAACTTAAGTCAGCACATCCGAGTATCTTTATAGAGTAGAGTAGTAGATACTTTAGGTACTTGACTTACGTTTGCCCTTTAACCCTTCTTTGAATTTTGTCATTTGTATGCATTTTAATTTGCCTTCTCGTCTTTCGCTTCCAACTAGCATTACAGTTTGTGTATTTATCCGAGTATCTTTTTGGTGTATTTATCTACGAGTATTTGTAACGCGGTCGCATTTACTGCAGGTAATTGTTAAAATAAAATGTATCTTTTAAATGCACTTGCACGCACACAGCACTGAGTACGAGGCACTGCTGAGATACTTGAATGTATCTTTGCGTTGCACTGGCAACGTGGCATAAACTAAAAGCGCAGCTACCGAAAAACATTATTGAGGAAACTAAGTTAAAAGTATTTTTATACGAAAAGTTACACTTTTTGTTATGCAACTCTTTTCAATTCAGTTTTTTTAATCGCATTTACACCTTTCTTCATATAAATTTTTTTAAAGATTTTTTTTATATTTTTTTCCTTTTTTTTTGCATTAAATTCATTCTATGCTACTTTATGGCCATTGTATTTATGTTTGTATCTCATTTCGCTTGTAGAGTATCTTTACATTTTTTCAAGTCAAGCGTATAACTTTTGTACTCCACTTTATGTATGTATTCTCTTAGCTACTTAAAGTTCCTATTTCTTCTTATCCTTAAAAGTTTTTTTTTTGTTTTTTTTTTCTCGTTACATTATTTCGTTACGCGATGGCTGCGTAAAATACTTTTGGTGTCGTTTCGGTTAGTCTATATTAACATTTTTTTCTAACTGTTTATCTGTCTATCGCGTAGCTGTCTGTTTGTATTTTGTATCTTGTATCTTGTATCTATGTAAATCGCATTCTGAGACAAATATTTTTGTATTGTTTCGCTGTCTCTACTTTTTCATCTTTTCGGCTTTGTTTTATTGCAGTTTTCAAATATTTCCGCTCAATCGTCATAAACGTGGTGAAGTTTTTTGGTTTTGTCCTTATTACCTTATTCACTTGCAGCGCAATTCTTCCTTATTTTCACTTATTTTTATGTATTTTATTAAATTTTTTTTTTCGTATCTTTTACTTTTTATGGCTCTAAATAAAAATAAAATTCAGCATATTTTTCCTTCCCTGGACTTTGTTAGATTTTTGAAGTTGTAGTTGATATTACTGAAGTTGTTGAGTTTTACGAGCTTTGAGTTCTCTGTTTTGTTTCGAAATTTTATGAGAATTATCACCTTTGCAGTGTACAACTGCCACAAAGTTTTGCTATAATAAAAATAATAATTTTTCCACATTTTTTAGAATAGGTAAATATTTATTTTAATTATAAAGAAACATTTATCAACTGCTAAAGGATATTGAGTATAAGTGACTTTATTTGTTTGTAGATAAAAATATGATAAAAATATTTCACTAGAATTTTACTGAAATGTTTCATTATAACCATTTATGTAGGGATGGAAGGAAGATTATTAAATGAGTACACTAACTTGTTAAGTAAGATAGTTATTGATAACATGCTGGGAAGAATTTGAGTAATATCTTAATGTGATATCTTAAAAATACAGTAAAGACTTTCTGAAACTCTTTGTTGAACTATTATTCCTGTTCAGATGACATTCAAGTTAAAATGACACTCATGATAAACTGACACCTCAAGCGCCTAAATCCCAAGATGATATTTTAAAATTACAGTAAAAACTCTCTTAATGTCTTTGTTTAACTAATATTCCCATTAAATTACCTCGAGTTGATTTGACACCCTAGTTGAATTGACCCTCCTATTGAAATCTAACTGCAAGATCTTGGAAGTTCAAGTGATATCTTTAAGATATAGGTAAGGCTCTCCTAATGTGTTTGTTGAACTAACATTCCTGTGTGCGTGTGTATGTATATATGTGTGTGTGTTGAACAGGAACCTGAGTTGAGCTGACATTCCAGTTAAACTAATACTGCTTTGGAACTAAGATCTTAGCATCCTAAATGGCATTCCTGTTGAATTGACATTCCTGTTAAATTGACATTTCTCTTGAATTGACCTTTCTCTTGAACTGACATCCATGTTGAACTGATATACGTGTTATACTGACATTCCTGTTGAACTGATATCCTTATTGAAGTGGTATTGAAGTGTTGACCCTCTATTCTGTGTGCACAATTCTTCAAATACTATCTGATCCAGCCTTTTTATTCTTTATCTGTGAAATTCGCCTAATTTTCTTAATTTATAAAAATGTTTTAAATTAAGAATCAGTCATGATGCATTAGTAATGTTTGATTTTTGAGTTATATTAGCGCTGAAGGCTATTCGCCCGGTTATAGACGTGTGTATCTCAAAAAAAAGCATGCAGTGCCCTGATTCCCAATAAATGGTGTCCCGCGTCAAATTATTGTTGTAAAATATGATGTATGTATTTAATTATTTGTGAGTAAACACTAAAATTAATTTTAAAGTTAACTAAGAATATGGAACTGTAGTACTAGGTGCTTCGCTCTACCTGTCTTGTATTTTAAACTTCATTGTTCTATATTTTCAGTTGATAATACTCCTATTTATTCTGTTACTCCTATTTATTCTTTATATATACAGAAGTAGTTTCTTTAAATCTTCATTTAAACAAAATTCCACAAGTTCTCTATATTTTTTTTAATTCTTTTAGTTTTTTTTTTACATATTCTCTACATATTTTAAAGGGTTACTCACTCCTTTTGAAAGAATTTTCATTTTAAATTGCCACAAAGCACTTTAGCCATAATTTTATTCCTAATTTTGTTAAATTGTCGAAGTGTTAAAAATTTCATAGTCCAGTCAGTGAGTCGCACGCCTTTAAACTGTGAAGAATATTTTCAAAATCTAACACCATCCACACATATCAAAAAGTGTAATTCCCATGTGAAACCTGTTCAATAAAAACTAATTTATTTACAATTTATATCTAATTTGAAGCCAAAGAAACAGCGTGTGTGGCTAATCAGAATCAAATTGATTTAAATTTTCAAAATAAGACAACAACAATGCACACACCAAATCGAAATGATCATGAATTTTAAAGTAGAAAACCTCAAAAAATGTAAAGAAAAAAAAAATTGTATCTGGCACTTGAGAACAGGGACGCACAAACACCTGAACACACACGCACCTCATCCGAGAGCTCAAGCACAAATATATTTTAGGCAAGAATGAACGAAATCAACACGATACGTTATGAGATACATAGTCAAAAACAACAACAACAAAAACAATAACAAAAAAAAATTATATAAAATAAAAAAAAAAGAAAAGATATCAAACGAAAAGTAGAAAAATTTCTGATTCTCTTAAAATATAAAATAAATAATTAATGACTTTGACTGCACAAAAGGAATCCAGAGAATCAAAAAAAAACAAAAAAAAAATGTGTGTATAAAATATAAAAACCTATAAAAATGTATAAAAATCCAACATCCAATGTAGGACTGGCTTCAAACCTGAAATGCCAATGAATGATTATGGCTTAAGAATCACACAACCACGAGATAGGGTGAATAAAGGTTACTACCGGTGAGTGTACGAGTACACATAGCGGGTGAAGTCAGCAAGCACACAGAACAGAGCAGCAGAGTGTAGTTCACTATTCACTACTCACTACTCACTACTCACGACCCAGTACTCAACACTCGGCACCAGCAGTCAGTCAGTACACACTGACATGAGTATTTAAAACTCAACCAGAACGAATCTTCAGCAATTGTCAGTTGAAATTACTTGGATGCCGTACTATAGTGCGGATATAATGTGGTGCCGCCAGGTACATTGATGAATCGTTACAGAGCAGAGGTATGAGGTGTGTACGTATGCGTTTGGAATTGTGTAAATCTGTTGAAAGCTCTGTTGAAATGATAAAGTGAATTTTTCACAATTTTTATTTTATATTTTTTTTTATTTATTATCTTCCTTTATTCAATATCTGTTTTATTTTTATTTTTATTTTTATTTTTATTTTTCTTTTTAATTTTATTAATATTTTTGCTCTCATCGAAGTGGTATCAATGGCAAAATCAATAATGTTTTGATGATTTCGCACAAGAGGTTTAAATTACGTTAATGCCATAAATCAAAGCAGCATTAAGTGTACTTTAATTCTAATAAAATAATATGAACAATCTGTAGATTTCCAATAAAAATCAGTAGAAAAACAAAAAAAAATTTGAATAAAAATCCCCTTCCTTTGAATGAAATAAATCTATTTTTGAATATATAAAATGAGTTTTCATACAAGTGTTGAGTTTTATTCTTAACCCTATAAAATTCTTAAAGTATCTGTTATCTATAAATAACACAAATGAGCTGCAAATAGTTTAACCCTCGATAGCTAATAGCATTTCGTTAGAGTTGAAAAAAAAGCCGGATATTGTTGTCATTAGCCGATTTTTATTTTCTATTAAATTTCTACTTCCTGCATGCAGCCAGCCAGTATCCTTCATCCTTTATCATGGAGTTTGCCAAATTTTTTTCCTTACACTTTCTTCCATTCTTTCCATTCTTTGAAAGAATAGAGAAAGAATCTATTTTACTATTATTTCTTACAAAATAGCTGCTATGTCATTAAAAAAAAAAGTAGTAAATTCTTCCTTTTTCTGTTACTTTGGTTGCATATCTTATTTCAACAAAATTAACGTTCGCATGGGAGTAGACAGCCCCCCCTGACATATGCGTTTACGTTTTTACTATTAATTTTTTTCTTTATTGCCGTTATAAATGAAGTTTGTGTTGACGACAAATGATAAATGAATTTGTGATAAATGAAGTAAACGTTTATGTGGCAAAGACTTCGAGGACCTTCTTTCGATTTTTCATCGTAATAAGTTCCAGCCAATTCAAAACACTTAAAGTATAGCTGAAAATTACATTAAAATCAATAAATGTATAGGAAGTTTTTAAAGGTGGGTTGTTAGAGAATATAGTTTTATTATTTTATGAATATTTAATTTTATAATTAAATGGATTTTTTCGATTTATATGTTATAATCCATTATAGCATAAAATAAGTTCAAGTCTAGATCAAGTCTAGTGTTGTTCTGTAGTGAGTTATTGTGCTAATTTGAAATCACTCCATTTGGGAGAGTTTTATAGAAGATTCTTAATCCTTCAACGAGGTAAAATTTTTATAACTTGCATTCTTTAAGAAAATAAATAAGTGAGAGGAAGAATAAGTGCCTTTTAAGGACCACACGATTTTTAGTATAAACGCAAATGAACTATAATATTGAAAAGTATATGCTATTTTTATTCACTAGTTGGTATTGGTACTCATATTTGGCCACTCCAATACGATTATTAAATCAAACACCTTCAAACAAAGGTGTTTTTTTAGTAGAGAAAATTAACTAATACTAATACTTATCTATATCACCCAATGGATTAATTAAAATCAATATTTACACTTGACATTCATTTTAACTTAAGTTTGGGTAGGAAGAACTCACTGCCTTTTGCCACACATAGAAAATAATTCCATAGCAATACTAAATTAGAGTTCTCCAAAGCAATAAGGCAAAATTCCTCCAACTATTAACAAATTTTAAACGATAGTTCTTTTAAATATCAGGGATGAAATTAAATCTTTAAAAATTAGTAGCTTCAAAGAATTTAAAATGAGAATTTTAGAGTTGCAAACACAGAAGAGTGATGCAAACTCTTCCTTCGATATGCTGAGGAACTTATGAAAATCGAGCCTAATATCTCGTTAAACGATATTTCTCTTCTTTGAATCAAAAATAAAATCTGTGTTTTTCTATAAAACTTGGAAAGGTTTCAACCACATTAAGTTAAATATACAGACCTTCATAAATAAGTGCAGAGCACTTAATATAAGATGGTCTGAAATATTAAGAAATGAAGACCTGTGGATCCGTACACAATATAAAACCGTTCCAGTTCAGATTGGTTGACGCAAATGGAGATGGATGGACTGACTACACAATTCGAAGACATGGTAATTATATTGCAATAACAGCACTTGAAATGGAACTCTTTAGACTCTAAATGACCTAGCGCATCAGCACAAACTTGTCGCAGAACTATATACAGAGAGCTCAATAATGCAAATTATGATTGAAACGGTATATATCTCGAAGCACTCAATAGAGTTAGGTCTAGGTCTTGGAAAAGAAGACAGCTGTGAATAAGCAAATTAATACAGGAGATATTCCTGCATTTCTTTAATCTCTACTTTTTTATATTTCCTGCTTTTATCTGTGCTGGTTAACGAGCAGAAGAACAGAAGATGCAGCTGAGTTTTTTTAACTTCCCGGTACCTTATATTTTGTGCTTTCGTTACTGTTAATTACATTAAGCTTATGTTAGTTACATAGTTACCTTTGTCAGTTAGATATTTTTTTTTGTCAACTACACAGAATACACAGAATAATTAAATTTGTCTATTTTAATATTAATTTTAGTTGTTTTTTTTATAAAATATTTTTTTTCATATTTTTCAAAATTATTATAAATGACAACTACTGAAAATGGACGACAAATCCAAGTTTCACGCTTGCTTAATCGTGAAGCTTAAACCTCTCTTGATTTTCTATTTTGGCGGAGAAGATTTTTAATTAAAGCACCCAAAGAGTTGGAAGTCATTAAATGTTAATTTAACACCCCAATTTCCTGTTTTAATTGCCCATTTGATGTGTACGCACTTCCTTTGAACTGAAGTGCTAATTAAGTTCCCATGTAGAGAAAAAATTATTAAAAAAATATTATTTTAAAATATCAAAGAAATACAGAAAAATACAGGAAAATGCTGAAGCATAGCTAATTTATAATGTTTTTTTTAATTTTTTTTTTTTTGAGAATTTCTGCAAATATCTTAAACTTTTCATTATTTTCATAAAGGCAAAACCAAGCGCTTTCTGTCGTAATGAAAAAAGGAATTATAATGACATCATTTTTTATTGTTGTTCTGCTCCTTCATTTGTTTGTGTGTATTTATATTTTTAATATTTTCATGTTGGGATTTTATCTATTGTCCAGAACGTGCATGCAACGTAGATGCAGCACTACAACACCAAGTGGTATTTAGCACACGAGACTCTTTACTCTCAACACTAGTCAACTCTGGCTGGTCTACTCCAGTGAGCCCAGCGTACTAATAACCCAGCTATATGCAACTAACTTGTACGAGGGTACCGCTTGCTGTGTGAATACTCATAATTCAATGCGAATTGAATTTTTTAATTGTTGCATTTTTTATGCATGTGCATGTGCAACTTATTTATGCAAAATGTTTGCCTGGCATTTTAGCCAGCCGGCTTGGCTGGGCGTTCCAACTGTGTCAGCGATCGGGTACGACCCGGAGAGCTGCGCGTGTAACTTTGTTGTCGGCAATAAAGCACAAAAGTGTAACAATGTCCAGCGGGTGCCTTAACTTTTGGCTAAACGCTTATGCGAATTTGTACTCATCGTGATACTTACAGACAGTCTGTCGTTGTTGCACGTATATACCACCCAATTGAAGTGGGAAAAGTGAAGTTGCAACGTGTGTGTGTGCTTTGAAATACTTATCTTCCACTGCAATGAGTGCATAAAAAGTATAGAATAAAAAAAAATCATAAAAAAAATTGTAAGGAGCAAAAAAGGCATAAATGGGTACGTAGGTACGTGGGTGTTTGCTAAATACGCCACATGGCAGCATTGTTTATGACAGTCGTGTGGCTAATAAAATATCGCTGACGTGGTTGTTAAACCCCTGGGTAGTAGTACTTCTTTATTCATAGCCTCATAGCCTCATAGCCTATGCGCGCCGCACTCTTAGTTGCTTTATGAACGAGCTAATATGCCAACATTTGCGAATTTTAATTGCTTTACAATTTCTCTTCAATTTAAACTTCTTTACTCCTTTTTATTTTTTACTCCTTTTTACTTTTTACTCTTTTGTTGTTGTTGTTTTTGTTTACTATTGTTTTTGTTTTTATGAAATTGGTTTTATGCTCGTTGAAGTAAAGGGTTGCCATAAAGTAAAATATTGCAATGTTGTATGTTGAGGTAGGTTTAATAACTGCACCGAAATTGGGTTATTTGTAGAGGAAGTGAAGGAAAATGGTAATTACAAAGTCAATTAAATGTTGATTTAAATCAGCGGCACAAATTTTATTTACAAATCTACAAAAAAAAAAAAAAAAAAAAAAAACGGAAAAAATAAAAAAAAATAATAATACATAAATTATATACAAAGTTAAAAAACTTTACAAAAGGTTTGGCTAATGATTTTATATTACATTTTACATTTAAAATTGCAAACAAATATAAAAACGATTTAAGCAAAAGTAATTAAAATGAGATAGGGGAATATTCACTCTTTCGAGTAAAATATTCAAAAATATATTAAATTAATACAAGAAATATTGCTAAAAGACTACCAATGATGAATATTTGGCAATAATTGAAAAAGCTGTAGGTGCAACCAAAAATTTATTTAATTAATAAAAAATAAAATTTTGTTGTTGTTATTCACTACTATTTAAAATGCCTCCCTATTTTTGTAGTAGTCCTCATTCATAGTTTTTTCCACATTTCCCTACCATAACACGTTTTCAGGAATATTTCTTACCGTTTCTTAATATGTTATCTAAAAAAACGGTTAATATGAGATAAATATAAGATATGTGATAAATAAAGTGTCATTTATGAGATAAACATAAAAAATTATTATTGACAAAATATTTGCTTTTTAATAAAGATTCAGACTATTAATATATATGGTCTCTTAAGCTGTACCTCTTCATTTTTTTTAGTTTTCTTACTTCAACTCCTCATATTTTTTTCGCTTCAATTAGAAAATAATAGAATAGAATAGCATATATACGGAGTACTGGCTATTAATGAAGCGAAAATAACGGCTATGGTTCATTTTATGTGTTGTTTTCCGACCCTATCCGACCATTGTAGTCAAGAATTATTTTATGTGATTATTTGCCGTGAAAGTTTAACACCACGGTGCTCTTAATACAAGTATCGGTATATTGCGCCGAGAAATGCCCCACTGGAATTCCGTGAAGTCCCGCTTGTACTAATTGAACTATATGTTTGGATACACACATCTTAACATTAGTAATCTGACTGGGCCAATCACAGAGACTGTGATTAAAGGCTTCATCAACCTCCAGCTATCGTCAAAATTCCGTTTCTTCAGTAAGTTTTGGAGGTTCAGTATGCGTTTTGCACTCTTCTGTGCAAGTTTATCCGTTATTTTTGAACCATGTTACATGATACAAATTTAGCAACTAATGTAGGTGTCAGCTAACATTCTCAATGGAAACTTTTGACATTTTTTAAAATATTTATGTTTGACAGGCTAATTGGTCCGTTAATTAGAACATAGACCATTTATTAATTATAATAAAATAATTGTCTGATATGATGATATCTTTATTCAATAGTCATCTTTAGGAAAGTAATTAACTTACATTTTTAATATATATGGTTAGTCATATCACTTACAATAAGTATTTATCAAGTGTTACTGAAATAATTGAAACTGTTTTTGTTACAATTTTTTAATATTTTTTTCAGAACTGTGGAATTACTTAATCCACTTGTTTGCTCCAACAAATTAAGATCTCGAAATTTTGTAGACAAAAAAAATTTCCACATTAATCCTCCTCCGAATTTATAAATGACTAACAAATATGCAATTAAGACTTGTTTTCATGTCGACTATAAATTATAAAATCGTCTCATGAGTCTCTTTTTTTCCATTTTAATGGAATATTTACGAAATCAGTAAAAACAGAAATTTCTTATTCCTTCCCGTTAAATAATGATCTGCAAAATTAATCTCATGCGCATATGGGCTTGTATGAATCTGAAGCATTTTCGGTTGGAATATGCGTGCCTGTAAGATAGCTTAAAACAATGAAATACTTTAATAAATAATGTTTTCTGCTTAAATACCAAATATTTCTACGAATTTATGTGTTTTTAAATGTTAACAAATATTTAAAAAATTTTTCATTTTTAATTTATGGCACGTACGCGACGGCCTTAATTTTATTAGAGAAGTACATGACTTTTTTTACTACTCCAAAATACTTTTTTATTTTGCTAAAGAACAAACAGTTGTCAAATAAACTTTGCTACTTCAAAAAAAGAAAAAATCTTTTTTTTATAAATTTAAAAGATTTTTTTTTTAATTTTTTTTTAAAATTTTTTATAATGAATAAATTTGTCATAAATTATGCATGCTCGCGGGGTTATTACCGTTTACCATAAACGTCTTGTTATTTTGTTTTAATTAATTTAAATTAATTCGCTGTTTAAGCATTTAAAACACAATTTTTCTTCTTTTGTGAATTCCTCTCACTCTTCCATTTAAGCACAAAAAGCTGAAATAATAAAGCTGATTTTAAAAAATAAAATCAATTTTTCCATAATTTCGACCAAAAGTCAACTAAATTTGGCTTTAAGTAGAAGCTCAGATACGCGGCCAATTAAAACGCCTGCGCATGCCCCCACATAAAATTGACGTTTTTGAAATGCGAACATAATTTTTGTATCTCAACAATTTTCGCCTTTGGCCAATGAAACAAAGTAACTGCACGAATGCTTGAATACAATCCTATGAGATTGTGTGAGTTGCATAAAATTAACTCCCAAAAATAAACAAACATCGTAAATTTAATCTCATAACATTTTTCCAAGACATTGTGTGTATTTTCTTTATTGACTGAACTCTTTATGCACAAAAGATTGAACAAGGCCCGAGCAATTCTGTGCCATAAACCAGACGGAATCGAGTGAAAACATTTGTTAAGAAACATGTACGACGTGGCATGGCAGTTTCGGTTTCGGTTTGGATTTGGTTTTGGAATTTGATTTTCTGTTACTGTGGTTAGGTATAGGTATTGGTTCTGGAATTGCCTATGGAAGTGCAGTGAACAACTACTTATGGTTTTTTATATACAGCTGTCGATGTCGATGTGGATGTGGATGTGATTTCGACGTGTTACTTCTGCTGTCGATTGTTAATTGTTGATTTTATTAGGCAACATGTTGCTTTCTGAAGTTAAAACATAATTTAATGTTGATATGTTACCAAAATATATGTTTGCATATTAAAAGGTAATTTTTTGAGGTGTGTACATGAGCTTTGATTTGGATTTGTTTGGATTAAGGCAGTGTCTTAATAAGGATTGTCAGTCTTTGAACCTATAACCAAACTTATGCCAAATTATTTAAGACAAAAATATTGAAAATAATTTGGTGAATATAATTATGATATATTCATATGAATATATGAAAACATTCAGATTATGTTAGTTAATTCAACTAGAATCTATAGATAGATCTACTTAAGCTCAAGCTAAAGCTAAAAATGCTTTTCAAGCAATAGTCTGAAAAACTGACTACAATCCTTTTCACACGGTATGAATTGATTTTTATTTACTGCTTAATTGTCTTAAGTTATTAGTATGGTACAACATGTTTGTTGTCTTCATATCGCCTTAGTCAAGATAACTCCAAAAAAGAATCTTTCAATTTTACATCGCATCACTACCGTTACTTAGCTCAAGGCATCCTCAGTTCTCCCATACTTCTTCTAAGCTTTCCACTACTGCAGACATATAAATTAATTGTAGGACTAGCCATGGGATTTGGCGAGCTAAATCTCGGCGAAATAGATTTGTTGTAAAGCTAAAGATCTGGTTAAGTCATACAAGAACGGTAACTCGTCCCTTCTCATTAAAATATAACTGAGGTTTTTGACATATAATGTGAGGGGTCATCATGGCATGTTTTCTTTTTGTCCGAGAAAATATAGTCTCGATTCCGCTTGAATGCACATGAGTCTCTTTAGTCACATTTTCTGCGAGTGTTTCAGCAGGAAGTTACTGGTCCGGGAGTATTTAACCCCCGTCTGATATTAGAATGTCCTTAGCAACAGAGATTTTGTACTGCTTTGCTCTGAATTCTATTCTACTGTATACGTATGAATTCTATTCTATCTATTCTATTCTATATACACTGTTCTATACATTATTCTGTATTGTATTCTACATTTTATTCTATACTCTACTCTATATTGTATTGTATAATCTATTTTATTCATTCATTCCTATACGTTCCCAGGGGAACATTGGGCCATTCTATTCTATTTTATAATCTGTTCTATATTCTATTCCATATTCTATTTTATATTCTATTCTATAATCTATTCAATATTCCTTTCTATTCTATATTGTATTCTATAATTTTTTTGTTTATTCTATTCTATATTATATTCTATATTCTATTCTGGATTCTATTCTGGATTCAATTCAATTGGATTCTATTTTGGATTCTTTTCTATATTCTATTCTATATTCTATTCTATAACTTATTCTATATTCCTTTCTATATTCTATTCTATATTTTATTCTTTATTCTATTCTATATTCTATTCTACATTCTATTCTATATTCTATTCTATATTATATTCTATATTCTATTCTGGATTCTATTCTATATTCTATTCTGGATTCTATTCTATATTCTATTCTATATTCTATTCTATATTCTATTCTATATTCTATTCTATATTCTATATTATATTGTGAATTCTATTCTATATTCTATTCTCTATTCTATTTTCTATTCTATTCTATTCTATATTCTATTCTATATTCTATTCTATATTCTATTCTATATTCTATTCTATATTCTATTCTATATTCTATTCTATATTCTATTCTATATTCTATTCTATACTCTATTCTATACTCTATTCTATATTCTATTCTCTATTCTATTTTCTATTCTATACTATATTCTATTCTACATGTTCTATTCTACATTCTATTCTACATTCTATTCAATATTTCCGTTTTGGAATCATGTAGAAACATTAAAACATGTTAGTTGATAGTAATAACTTATAATAGCTAACTTTTATTTACTTTTTAAAAACAACAAATACCTTTATTTAAACAATTAAATTCCAACAAATATAAACAAATATATTTGTTTTAAAAACAATCATTAAACTTTGCTTAGAGAAAAGTTCACAAAAATCTGTATAGAGTCCAAAGCAAATCGTATACTAATTTGAAACTTATGTTGATTTAAATGAACTGAAATAGTTTATTAGATAGAAATTGCATAAATTAAAAGCTGAAATGAAAACAACTTAATAAATGCAAAAATAAAACCATACAAAAAAAAAAAAACAAACAAAATAGAATCCAAAGCAAAAAATATTTTTGCACAATCCAAAATACAAGCAATTCAAATTCCATAAACACAAACTATTGAAGAGGAAATTATTGGCAAAGATATAGGAAAACATGCAATGTTATATATGCCAGCATAGGAGAAAAGTATGCAAATCCATTAAGATACTCGTACAACAACGAAACCAGAAGATACATTTTTGTTGTTTTTGTTTCTCGTGTCTTTTTGCATAGTGAACGCTAAAAATACTTTGACTACACGTTTGTTAGTACAAATACAAAGTTCAAAACATGACATGAGACCAGCCGTCAATGGAAATGACAAAAACTATCTTCTGCAGTGAAAGGAAACAACTAACAACTATGAAGTGCAACTGTATCGGTACGAATATCCACACAATAAATGTAACTGAACGTACATAAGTGAGAACATTTAAGTTGTGGCAACAGAAAAACAAATGCCAATTTTTCTTACTTATGAATGTGCAGACGTTATCACTGACAAACTTACTATATAGTATATATGTTTAGTATATACTGTTGAATGTGTCGGCAGAGTGCATGGATGGTGCATGTGAAAATGCATGTAACTGGCACAAAAATCTAAAAATGCATAAATATACATAAGAAAGTATCTAGTATCTATTCCTGTGCAGCACGGATATTATGGATGTTGTTACAGAATAGAAGAGTGAGTACAGTGTAGCAGCTGAAACTGAAAAATAAAATTTTGAATCAACCTTTTGACGCCATGGAAGCAAGCCAAGTTAATACCCGAACACTCATGGTAAAGATAAATATTGTAGCAATATTGAGTTAAAAATTCTTACAAAAAAATAACATAAATATTTGAGTATGTGAAATAAGAATATTAAAGTGGCAGCTACAACAACAACAACAGCAGCAACGATTTGTTTTATAACACCAAATGTCAAAGTAAATATTGAAAGTACATAAAATATGAAATTATCTAGAAAAAATATTGAAATTGGAATAGTAGTTTTTGTTTTTTTTTTTTGAATTGCAACTGAGAATTAAAAACAAAATTGAAATAAATTCAATTCTGTTGGATATAAGAAGAGCATTCGATATTCTTATCAAGTGTGTTTAGTGAACCGTAATGACGTCAATAATTGCATACGAAAGTAACAAGTGTCAAACAATGATTGCTGCAATTTTTAGGAGCTCTTTGGGAGCTTTTTGGTAGCCTAAATGCCTAACTTCAAAGAAGAGTACTACTACCACTTCGTCAAAGTGAGAGGAAGTGCATAAACTATAAAGACGATAACTTAATCGAAAAAAGTTATGCACTAACTTTCAAAAAATGTCACACCATAAAGGAGGATATGCACTCAGGATTATAAAGTTAACAAAAAAAAGGGAGTGCGTTTTTCTTCAAGCGGAAACTTAACTCATACAAAAAACAGTCAAAAAACGAAAAGGAAAGAAAGGAAAAAATATTGGAAAAATGTTTAAAAGTGCAGTAAACTTTACATCAAAGTAGCTAAAGTACTACACTGACTGACGCAGCAATAGCAGTCAAAAGGCACTGATAAGGCAGGGCGGCTTTAGTGAAAAAAGATATATTAGAAATAGTATTTTATCAAAATGTCGGAAAGTTCGACACTGTCACAGTGGATAAGCGTAAATTCGGTGATGGAACTTTTACCAAAAGTTAACTAACTGCGCTTACAGTTTTTAGCCAAAGTTGCTTTAACAACAAAATGAATGATTGAATGCATGAATAAATGAACTTATAAATGAATGAATGTATAAATGAATGAATGAATGAATGAAAGAATACTTGACTGTATCAAGTGTTCGAGTTTTTCTTATTCAAAATCATTTTATGGCTATAACATTATTTTTTACTTGCCTAGCCTAACCTAGCCTAGCCTAGCCCCCTACTCAGTGCAGTAAATTCAGATACAACTGAAGTCAACTGAAAGTGGAAGCAAAATAAATTTGCTCAAAGCACAAAATTCAAATTTGCTTGTTTGAAAATATTTGAAAACGAATGAATTTTGTTATTCTTAACAAAATAGTTGCAGAAATCAAAGTTGCCAAACTGAAAAAGGAAAGTAGAAGGAGTGAATTGCAGTAAAAACACTTTGACTTGCTGATCGACAAGGAAGTGTTAAGTGGCTGAAAGTTTTAATGAAGTTATGGCTACGAAATTGTATTTCAAATTTGTAGTGGCCAAAGTATTTTCAAACTTTAGCACAAACTGTAACTAAATTTAGAGTATGGAATGGACACAAAAGTAAGTGGATGGACACATAAAAGATGAATGAGTGTGGATGAATGAGTGTGGGAATGGAGAAAGTTTTTCATATGATGTCTGTGATGACTTTTTCAGTTTGATGAAATTTAAAAATCGAATTATCATAACTGAACATTAGAATACTAATGGAAAATTAGTTTTAGTATCACCCCAGGTCTGATTGTATTAAAGGGTTAGAATAGTGTAATCCTGTTAGTAAAACATAATCATTGGTCTTTCAGTATTTGTGTAGGAAAAGTTTTGTATGTAATTTTTAAGTCAACTATAAACTATATAACTACTCCCACTTAAATGGCAAATCGTTTAGAATAAAGTATTGGTCAAAAATGTGAAAATTTTCAGTAGATGTTGTAAAACACCAAGTAGTATTTATAAATATAGTATAGAAGAATATCAAAAGTTAACCTTATACTAAACACCATAAAAAATGGTTAATGTTATAGTTTTAATAAAAGACAATACATAAGTTAACTTATATCCTATAAAACAGTAAAATAGTTCTTGAAGCAATTTTTTCTTGAAAGTCAATATCTTTCTATTAGGTTGTTCGGAATGTAATTTCGTTTCTTTTTTTGTGGAAATGAAAGACAGTTTTTGGATGGGGAACCCATACATCCAGCTTCAAGGACAATCCCAGGCCATTCAAATGGTCATATACTGTTGAATTTGATGAATTTAACCTCAATCCGATCTCACGTGTTGTTATTCACCGGTTCGCATCAACTAATGCGTTTATCTCATCTTTATCAGTTTCAACTGACCTTCCCGAACGTGATCCATCTTCGACAGTAAAATTGGCGGATCGAAATTTAGTGAATCAGTTCTGACACTGGCGTACTGTCAACACACCTTCGCCATAGGTTAAGGTTAGGTTAAACCGGCGATCCCAGGGGGATCCACTTAGGCCCATAGGCCCATTGTGATACCGTATTATTTAGAACCCACGGGCTAAAACCATCCAGAACCTTTAACAAAGCTTACAATGCTACATAGAGGGAGTTCTCGAAGTTCGTCAAGATCCTCAAAAAAGAAAGCCCCCAAAAATTTAAGGCGACGCCGTGCATGTGCCGGACACGAAGAAAGCAGGTGAGAGGCACTTTCGTCATCCTCACCACAACTGCGGCAAAAATGGTTGAACGGTAGATTCAGTCTCCTAGCATGATTACCTAGAATACAATGACCTGTTAGTAAACCCACTACAAGACTGATATCTCTACGGGATAACTCTAAAAGAGATTTCGATTTTCTATTGTTGGTCTGTGGCCACATTGCATACAGATGCCTGCATATCGCAGAGTCTTCCCATCTTTTATTAAAAAGTTCGGCACAGGAAGAACTCAAAATCAATTTGCATGAAGTCAACGATATGCCCAGATTGTTTAGGTGTTCCGAGTGGTTCCCTGAAGCACCACGTCTGGCTAGCTCGTCTGCTTTACAATTGCCGTAAATATCCCTATGACCGGGAACCCAGATTAGAGAAATATTGAACTGCGTCGACATCTCATTTAGAGATGTGTAGCAGTCAAGGACCGTCCTAGATGTGAATTGAACAGAACTCAAGGACTTTAAAGCAGCTTGACTATCCGATAGTATATATATATTCCTTTCAAGTATATTACCTACTTCTAGACAAGCTAAAGCTTCCTTAATGGCAATTACTTCTGCCTGAAAAACACTACAGTGATCCGGAAGCCTATAGCAGGAGGATATATTCAGCCCCTCTGAGAAAACTCCACTGCCTACGCCGCTCCCAGTTTTTGAACCATCAGTAAAAATTTGCAGACCCTCACCCAGGGAGGGACCTCCTGACAACCAAGCTTCCCTGGATGGGAATCTAACAATAAATTTTCTATCAAAGTCGAGAATCGGAGAGGTGTAGTCAATGTTATTTGGAGTAGGACTGAAAATATTTAGAATCGAGCCGTGCCCATAGTCACTAGCCTTCCATTGTGAAGTAGCCTTAAGTCTTAGGGCAGATGATGCTGCCAACTGCTTACTGATGATGTCAAGTGGCATTAAATGGAGCATTAGATCTAGTGCTATAGATGGTGTTGTACACAGAGCACCACTTATACAGAGTTCAGCCCTGCGCTGAACCCTGTTCAGTACCGTACAGTACGAAGATTTATCAAGAGCTGTCCACCATATGGCAATGCCATACAGAAGTATTGGTCTAATGACAGCAGTGTATAGCCATTGAGCGATACGTGGTTGCAAACCCCACCTTTTACCAATAGCTTTTTGACAAAGGAGCAAAGCAATGTTTGCTTTCCTAGCCCGCTCCAAAACATTTTCTTTCCAGCTCAGTTTCCTATCGAAAACAATGCCTAAAAATTTTGCTTTCTCAATATATTGTATCGCAGAACCTTTAATATAGAGTGGAGAAAGATTTGGAACCCTATGTTTTCTGGTAAATACTACGATTTCTGTTTTTCTGGGGTTAACCCCGAGACCACATGTCAGTGTCCAATTGTTAAGGATATTCAGGCCATACTGCAAAATATCCCTTAAACTAGTAGCATATTTTCCAGTAACTGTTAGTGCAATGTCATCCGCATATGCAACTGTCCCGCATCCCGCTCTCCCCAGTTTTTGTAACAGTTCATTCACCGCTATATTCCAGAGGAGAGGAGAGAGTACGCCCCCTTGGGGGGTACCTCTATTTACCCGTCTGTGTGTTGCTGATACACCCATTTGTGCTTCAATAATTCTGCCAGTTAGTAGCTGACCGATAAAGCTGATGAGCGCATCCTCAACACCCAGACGCGAGAGTGCGTTAGCTATTGCATTGGGAAGAATATTGTTAAAAGCTCCTTCAATATCTACGAAAGCCACTATACAAAATTCTTTTACTTTAAGAGTTTTTTCAATAGTACAGGTGAGGGCATGGAGTGCTGTCTCTGTGGATTTACCCTTAGTGTAGGCGTGTTGTGACGGTGACCAAAGATTGGGATCTATAACGCGCCTTATTTCAAAGTCTATAATTCTTTCTAAAGCTTTCAGCATGAAAGATGAAAGACTAATTGGACGGAGTTCATTAGGGTTACTATGAGAGGTTTTACCCGCCTTAGGAATAAAAACAACTCTAACCTTTCTCCATTGAGTTGGAACATAATTAAAAATGAGACAATATTTAAAAATGGCCAGAAGCCAGTTTTGTATTTGATCCCAAGAGTTTTGCAGCTCAATAGGATGAATACCATCCGGTCCTGGTGATTTATATGGCTTAAAGCTAAAAATGGCCCATTTTAGAGTTTGTAGGTTTAACTTGATAGAGTTTACCGGTGCGTAGTTTAAACATTCTGAGGATTCCGTCGAAGCAAAGGATCCTGGAAAGTGGGTATCTAGTAATAAATCTAGTGACTCCCTACTGTTATTTGACCAAGTCCCATCCGGTTTTCTTAGCAACTCAGGAACAGAAGGATTTTTAGATAGGATTTTGCGTAGTCTAGAGGTTTCAGAGTCCCTACTAATCTCTTGACAATATGATTGCCAACTAATCCTCTTAGACTTACGTAGTTCTTTCTTATAATTCTGCAGAGAGATCTTATATTCAGACCAGTCACTCTCATTTCTATTTAGCTTTGCCCTATTAAAAAGTCTCCTGCATTCTTTCCTCAATTGACCTAAGTTTTTATTCCACCAGGGTGGGTTACTCTTCCTACTAGGTCGAGTTGAAGGACAGGCAAGGTTAAAAGCTTCATTAAGTATTGAGGTAAGATCTCCTACCTGCTCGTCCAGATCATTTATATTCTCTGGCGGATAAAGAGTAGAGTTTGTCAACAGCTCATTTATAGATGATTTGTACTTTGTCCAGTTTGTATTCCTGACATTTCTGAAAGTTTCTAAACTGGGGGTACTTGATTTCTTTAAGTTTATAGAAAATTCTAAAATCATATGGTCTGAAAAAGAGTGTCTAGTGGACACTTTCCATTTTCTTATAGACCCATGAATTTTGGCAGTAGTCACGGTAATGTCTAAAACCTCCTGCCTGTTTTTGGTAACAAAAGTCGGCCTATTACCGTCATTACATATAAAAAGATTATTACTAAAAATAAAATCGAAAAGTAACTCACCACGTTCATTCGTGTTTGAGCTGCCCCATATTTCATGGTGCGCATTTGCGTCGCAACCCAAAATGATATCTGCACCAAGTCTCCTAGCGTCAATTGTCAGCTGTTTTAGGCTACTTGATGGTAACTCTTCGTGATCATGAGCCATATATGCAGATACCGCCCATATCTGGCCCCAAGGTCCCTCAATACTTACTGCGGTTAGGTCTTTGTCACTATACTGCGAAAGCATGAGAGCGTTATATATTTTATTTATTAATATGCAGGATCTAGGCTTACCCTTGTTTACCGCATACATTAAGTCAAAGTTTTTAGTCCTGAGTCCGCAGACAAGATCCTTGAAAACCCATGGCTCTTGCACCAGGACCATATCAGCCTCGTTGTTGCTGAGGCATTGCAACAAGCTGGCGGACGCAGCCTTGCAGTGGTGCAGGTTAATTTGTAGTACCCGCATCATGATTTGTTTTGGATGTGGTAGTGTCCACCACTGTAACGTCAAGCGCGCTATCTTCTTCAGATTCATTTTCAGAGTTCAAAAGTTCTTCTTCGTCAAAAAGATAGCGCGTACCAATACTCTCTTCAGATGTAATTGAAGGAGCTGGAGAGGACATAGTCACGTCCATATTTATTGAATCAGAAGTGGTAGGCAGTATTTCTACTGGGCCCACTGAGTTTGCGGTAGCAGTTTCAATATCACCCGCTTCCATTATGGTATCAACAGTGCCTTGCGGTGCTGCTGGACCTGTGTCGTTAGGTAAGGATTGCTCCTCGTCCTTTTTATATACCCTCATTGTGATGGCTGAGAAACCGTAGTTAATAACACCGTTTGATTTCGCCAAAGTGGCCAAGGATGCTTTGTCAATCACAAAACTGACCGACCTATATTTACCCTTGACTTCCTCCAGCTTGGTAATCTTCCACGTTGATGTGTTTAACTGCCGGTTTCCTAGCCGAATAAGTTCCAGAATCCGCTGAGGATCGGACTGATGGGCTGGTATCCAGGAACGCGCTCTTGGTCGACTAGGGATTTGCTCCTTAGTAACAACCTTAAGTTTGGCGCCTGGCCATGCCTCACCAATTCTGGAAATGGCTTTGCGAAAAAGATCAACAGAACGCTGATCTGCGCAGGCGATAAGTTTCACATGGCCCTGATGCCATCCACTATCGCGACAAGTGGGACCGTCTCCAGGAAAGTCCTTCAGGAGATCGACATAAATGTCAAGGAGCTTGAGCTCAATTAAGTCCCACTTAGCAGGTGTAATTGTGCCATCCGGGTCATTTTCATCAATGACTCCCATTATTAAAGAACCCTTCAGCATGTCGCTAAAGGATTTTGCATTTGTGGCGTTGCCACGAAATTTTGCCTTTTTGGCATCAGGTTTTGAAGCTGACTCATCTAATGAGCGCTGTCGCTTCGTAGCAGGTTCCTGCTTGTCCTTCGAGGTATCGAGGACCTGCTTAGCCCAGGCAATCCTGGCCTTCATAGATTCGGATGTAACCGAAATATTGCCGTATCTTTCGAGCAGTCTAGTCGCCGCTCGGCGTTCCTTGTAACTCCTCCTCCCAGGAGGGCCTGACCGAATTAGTGGTCCGGAGCGCGTCGATACATTTTGTTTATGATTTGGAGGCACCTTTTTATTACCACTGGAAGTCGCGGTAGGTACCTTGTTTGGACACTTAGTGTCCGAAGATTTTGAGCTCTGTTTAGCCGAGCTCTCCGCTATAGAATTTTTATTTTTATTAGTTATTGGTTCATTCATATTTAAACCCACGAGTTGCGGAGAAGGGAGGGTCCATCCGGGCAGAGATCCGCAATACCCGGATAAGGCTAAATTACAACCGGAGGGCGCCAGTTATCCGGAGGTCTCCGTTTAAAAACACACTGACGTAGTGCTATTCATCTCATCGGCACGGGTCGAATAACACCGGAGATTACGGGTTTTATCGAGTTTTCCTCTCTAGATCCATGATGTTCTGTTATGCCGACATGATAGCCAACATGAAAAACAGGTTCACCTCGAGAAGGATGTGATAATATATCACGCATCATGGTCTTGATATGGCATAGGCTCAAGGTATTTACATACTGTATTACGCATAACCATATCCCGTTCAAACTAGAACACGAACCTTCGCCATACACATCGGTCAATTTTTTTCTGGCTTGAACAGCATTTTTACCCTTTATGTAGTAAAACAGTAAGATAAGTCGAAAATACTGCTTATCGCTCTCCATATTTAAAAGGGCACTAACCAAAAACTACTGCTTAGAATTAATTGGAATTTTTCACACAGAGTTGGGAAGAGAATCGTTACAACGAAGTCAAACAAACTTCGGAACATCGGTGATATTTATATAATCTACTGTATAATAATTAAAATAAAAACTAATCTATAAACTTTTTTTAAACACATCAGCCTTTTTATTTACCCATTAAATATATTTAAGATCAAGCTTAATGAAGGAAACTAACTTAAATAGATAAGGAGTAAATATTATAATAATAAAATAAAACAAAAATCTAATTATTTAATAAACAGATTTTTTTTTGACAGATCAGAAACTATATATTTTAGATCCTATAAAATTGTACAGAAATTGTTTTTTAATCAAATTCTTCTTTGTAGTCAGAATCTCTCTAAGATCTTCAAAACACTTTAATCATCTTTTAGTATCTATTTTGTATTTTTCTTCTAATTCAATTTACTAAAGAACAAACCTGACGATTCAGCGCTTTACGTGTGGTATTGAAGCACAATCTAATTCTAGCTCAATCTAACATGTGCTGGCGATTGTAGAGAATAAGTTTTATTTTGTGTATTTCTAGAGCTATAAGCCTTATTGTTACAAAACATTAATTGAAAGAAGATTTAGATATACATATTTAACTCTATAATTAGGTAAGGTTAGGTTATATCGACGATCCCTAGGGAATCCAATTAGACCTATTAGCTCATTTTGTTACCGTATATATAGGAAACTTAACTTCTTAACTCTATATTTTATAAAGATATTCGTATCTTTGTAAGTAAATTTTTATTTAATATATATAGTTTATCACAGCTAATTTTCAAAAGCTTACCAATAGACTTGCCAATAGTTACTATATTTACTCAATTAGAACTTTTTTTGTTTGTTTTTTTTTTTGTGGTGAGGTGAAATGTTGTATGCACCGTCAAGCCGACAGTCGTCAAAATGTTGTGTCCGACATTCTAATATAATAATATGTAGTATATGGAATAAAAACCCTCAACACCTTTTCGGACAGATTTATTCCCCCCTGTAAAAGCTTTCGTATTACTTTGGGGAGCATATTTTGATCTGCGTCCAGACATTTCATTTTTCACCGGTCTCTGCCCTATTTATTACCTTAGTTTCTGCTTTTCCTTTCTATATCTAATTTGTTTGCTTTGAGGATTTAAAGCACATATAACTTAAATAGAATATAATGACTAAAAATTTTTTATATTAAATTCAAATTGAATGGTTATGATATGTAAAAGATAATTTATAAAGATATTTAATTTTCTAATTTAAAGTCGTTTCTAGAAACTTTCCTTGCTAATTAATTACTAATTAAAAATTTGCAGCTACTCGTTTAAGACATTCATAATTAGTTTAAGTCAATTAATTAAGTTAATGAGTGGTGGCTTTGATTAATTGCTCATAATTAAAAATTATAATTATTAATAGCTGTGCTTGTTTGAATTTTTGTCATTTAGTTTTGTTTTTTTTCTTGAGGTACCTATAAACCTGTGGCTTAGTTTGCTAAAAGTCTATCTGAATATTTTTTTTTGAATTTTTTATTCATATACAAATAAACGAATGACAATTTTTATAGTCTTGAGCACCCGTCCAACATCAAAAACAGATAAAAACTAGTAAAAAAAGTAGTGAAGAAAGAACACACTTCCGAAAGAGTTTGCGAGCGGCTGTGGAGACAGCCTGTAAATGGCGGACTCGTAAAAAAGCCCATAAATTTGGCTTAAAGTAGTGACACTCAATTGAAAACTTGCATTGACGGCTGAGAGTTTATTTAAATATTTTTTAACCATTTACTATCCATACTAACTTAAATTTACATTGCGAATATAGTTTCGTTGTCAGGCACATAAAATTAAAATTAATTTTTTCTTTTTTCTCATTTTTTTTGCAGGTAAGTTTCATGGATGACGACGACTTTGTTGGATTGGCATTGTTGGTTTGGTTTGGTTTGGTTTGGTACACGTTCGACAAGCGTAAGTTGACTTAAGCATCAAGGAACTATAGTGATCTGTAGTACTGTAGAATGTAGATGAAAAGTTAAGCTTAAGCTTGGTTTAATATTACAAATTTTTTATTTGGCATTTTTCCTGTTTTATTATTTATTTTATGCCACAGATTTACATATGTTTTCATTTGGAAAAGCATCTGTGCTGGCATATGTCAGCGTTTTATTACAACACAAAAAAGGAGCTATATTAAATAAAAGAAAAAATTCCTCAGCAGAAGAGCGGAAAATAAAATAAATTTTAATTTAAATTTCAAAAGGATTAAATTTAAGCTGCCTTTTTCGCCTGCCTTTTTGTCGCCATTATTAAAATCTGCCAAAAGATGCTGTGTTGGTTGGTGCTCCAAACAGCTCTTAACTTATTTATTTTGTTCCGACTTATTTGTGTTTTTTTTTATATTATATTATTTTTTTTATAATTTTTTATTAAAGCTTAAAAATGTGGCGGAAAACAGCAACAAATTTGCACTTAACTGACATTTGATGCTGCGCGTGAAAAGCGCCTTCATCTGATTGTATTGTACGATTTTGTATGAGTTTATTTGAGGATTGAGGTACTTTTATTTTTTTTTTTTTGTTTTGTTATGTTATTATCTTTATTCATTCTTCTTTTTTACTTTTTTTATTTTTTTCAATTCAACTTATTTTTGTTTGTAATCGAATATACTTTCTTTTGTACAACAAATACGCGAGAGGAGGCTTAAATGCAGCTATTTAGTTAAGATCCTTTTGTTGCAGAGATTTTCGTGTAAATATTGAATTTTTTCTTTTCAATGGAAAATGTTACTTATTAATATTTGTCAAAAGATTTACACATTTAACAAAAAACTAACAACAACAACAAAAAAAAGGAGAAAACTCTTGACAATGTCACAGAACAGAGTATGAAAGGTAAAGTACGGGATATACACAAGCTTATCTTTTTATACCATTTACTTGTGTTATTTATTAACTTCTACTATTACATTTTTCCCATTATCTACTTCGTTTTATATTACTTTTAAAAACAGTAAATGGAATAAGTGACAATACCACAAATATAATCTGTAAATCCGTGGTTTCGTTTGACATTTGACACACTCAAACACATAAAAATTATACTATGAATTTCATTATACGTAGGTGAGTATCTATAGTATATGGTATATATACATGCATATATCCTACAAATCCACAAACATACATATTAAATATTCTCATGCACTTAGTGCAACAATTACACAGATAATGCAGTACTCAGGTAGCATCAGCAGTGGCAGTGGCAGTGGCTGCATCATTACTGCAGCAACTCTTAATGCACTTCATTGTATTGAAGATACTTTGTAGCGATTGCGATTGCAATGCAACCCAAAGGATATAACCCTAGTTCTCTGCATGTTATGTGGTTTATCTTGGGAATATTTTTCTCATTCCCATTTGTGCAGTCATTCATTTCATCTACTTAGCATGTGTTTATTACCATGTTAATGTGCTTCTCTGCTTTTATTTAGTTTGTTTTTTTTCCTTCAACAATTTTTTTCTATGATTAAATAAATGAACCGATAGATACCAATACGCATCTCTCTGTTTTATGGTAACCAGTAAATATGGGATATGAATAGCTATGATAAAGCGGAAATTGCTTAAAGTATTTCAAACGTTTAAGTACTTTTGAATGTGAAAATTTTTGAGTATCTGCAATCCATACGCCTGCGTGCTTGCACGCAACATAAATATTTCTTCCGTCAATTGGAAAATTTATTATTGAACAGATACACGAGCATTAGAGCTACAAGACATATTCACTTTATTGTTGTTTTTTCTAATTTACGTATTGGGTGTTCCAATGGATGTGCTGCGCATTTGTTATAGGAAGTTACTGTTAAGTACTTGTGCATATTTTATATGCAGGAAGTTCAGATTTCTGAGGTTTAAAGTAACATTTATTAAAGTGTTTAAATGTGCAGATTGAGTAAAAATTTTCTTTTTTGGTAACTTTTTTTATTAATACATAACTATATAAAGAATGACTAATTGACGTTAAGCCTTTGTTTTGTATCTATTTGTCATTTCTTAGCTAGTTTGTGAATTTTTTATTGCATTAGAACACTTTTCTATAATAAATCGATTCAGTTTTAATGAAAATATGTTGTTATTGGTGCAAGACTCTAGATAACTAAGAGGCTAAAGAGCTGATTCCTTATTACAACTACTGTAAAGCTATGTACCTCTTCAGTAGAACAGATCTGATATATATTATCAAACAGATTAAGTTCTGTGGATAGGCAGAGTATTGATAAAATAGCAGGTAATATCTTTGGTTCCATTCTTTTTGACTTTTAGCCTTCCTCTCTGGCAAAGAGTTGCTGTCTGAGATTAGAAAATTCTGTACAAATCTCATTTTTACTCATTATCAAATAAGTTTTCATGACCTGCGTTAGAAACTAAACAAGATCACCTTGTCTGAATAGACAGAATATCGATAAAATAGCAGATAAGACCTATGGTTTTATACTGGCTATCTGAACAAGAGTTTCTGTCTGAAATTACAATATTCTGCTTAAATGACATTTTCACTCGTTAAATAATGAGTCATCATGACATGTGTTACAATTTAAACAAGATCGATTTCTCTGATGGGAGAGAATGTCGATAGAATAGCATATACAAACTCTGGTTACATTTGTCATGACTATCCGATAGTGAATAATCCTGTACAAATATCATTTTCAGTTGTTATCTATGGAGTCAAAATAACTTACGTTATGATCTAAACCAGAACAGTTTGTCTGAATAGACAGAATGTTCATAAAATAGCAGATAAAACGTTTGGAGACATATTTTCTAGCCGGTCTGGCTAGCTGGACGAGAGTTTCTTTCCAATATTTAAAAATTCTGTACAAATTTAAATCAGAGCATATTGTCTGAAGAGGTGCAATATTGAGAAAATAATAGATGAAATCTATGGGTATATTTTTTGTGACTTTCTGGGTTACTGTCTGGATGAGTGCTGCTGTCTGATATTAATAAATCCTGAACGAATGACATTTTGAACTTTAACCGATCCTAACCGTTTTATATTTAGTTAGGGTCTTTTAGCAAAACAAAATATCAATCTTGATGTCAATGTTTCGTTTCGTTGGAAGTCAAAACTTGACTTTGTTTTATTCCATACAAATCCAATTGATTAATGACAGAAATCAATTGATATCTTCTCACAAGTCAGCACCAACTCTAACTGAGTATATAGGATGTTATGTACCTTCAGTCAAGCAAGTCCATCAGATATCGTACTTCCTTAAAGATTACATTAGATTATAGATGATGTTAGTATAAAATTACATAGAGCTTGTTATATATTATAACTTCAATTATTTAACCATACAACGTGTATTTTCATACCTTCGAGTAAATTGGCGAGCATACCCCAGCTGATGGGTTAATTATACAACATTTACTACTTTTAAATTTTAAATATTTTAATTTTAATTTTAATTCTATGATAATATTTAACCATTTGTTTCATAAAATCTTTTTTAATATTCCTTGAATTCTGTTAAACATTTTGAATTATTAAAAACCCCAAGTATTCAGATTCTATAGAGTTACAAAGTTGAAGTGTAACTTTTTGGAAGCTTTGAATAATATTAACCCTTGTGCTTCACTGTTCATTAAAACTCTTTTTTCCCTACTTTTTTAATACGTTTGTTAAAAACTCTCCTTGCCTTGAAAAACGAAATGAAAAGTATGAGAAAGGCTTTTGTTTTCATACTTTTCTCACTAAAAGTCATTGAACTCACTCAAAGGAGCAACCACACATATTTCTGACGTTTCATTTTTTTATCACGCCCACTAGAAATTTTACTTTTACTAAAGTCAAAATGAAAATATTATGGGAGTTGAGAAAGGAATTGTTTTATTTGACTTTGCCTTAACAAAGCACTATAAATGTTGGTTAAGTATTTTAGTTTTTCGACTTAGAGGTACTAGTATTTATGGAGTAATGAACTTTTACCACAAAGACGTTCCCTTATATTATAACCGAATTTCTTGATTTGATTTACCCTCTTTAGTTACTTCAAGTAACTTTACAATCTTGAAAATGCTTTGACTCTATTAAGTAAGTTTTATAATAACAATCCCTTACATAGTCTTTATGACTGAAAGGGGAATATGTGGATAAATCTTATTAGGGTAAAATACTTATAAGGTATTAGGGTGCTGGTACATTGTCTCTGTTAAAGATTTCATATCACTATTTGTTGTTATTGTTGTAGTCAGCAGTGATCTGCTTCTGTTGTCCCTTTTGGGAATGTTTGAACGGCACTTGGTCCAAGACATAGATCCGTGCTTGAGATTACTATTTAGAATATAGATCAAGATCCTTCTTTCTTTCTTTCTTTGTACCTTTAGTAGGTACAAATATTTTTAGTGCCTGCACATTCTGTAACGTCCCTCTCATAGTCCACAAAACCTGTTCTTTCTACATTCGCAACAATACTTCATTTAGAGTTTTGTAGTTATTGTACGTTAAGCTTTTTGTCTTGTCTTGTGTTCCTTTGCTTTTTGTTTTTTTCATTGTTCCAGCGAACTGTCATGGCAATTTTTCATAAAGTCCTTATGTGTTTTCTTTTGATTTTTTTTGAAAAAAAATTTTTTCCTGTTTTTTTTCATTTTTTTTTGTGCTTATTTTGATTCCTATGAGTTGGCAGCTTCCTACATACATAACTCATCTAACTTGTTCATATATGCATACACCGTTCGTTATAAGATTAAGTAGACAAGTTTCAGAAAAACATTGCATATATTTGGGCGCTTAAAGCTTGCATCACATGTCATCATAACTCGAATGCACAGAAGGGCTCCTTTCACCATGAAAGTTTTTTAATAGCATTTTTGCATATAAAAATATATTTTTAAAAATTTTTAAACGAAATGAAATGGAATGAAAAAATGTTTGTTTATTTGTACTCGTGTATTCATGGGGTGTGCACAGTAGTATTCTCTCTTACTGTGCACCATTTTGAGGAGTGTGGTCTTGCACTGAAGACAATATCAAACTTATTTTGCTCATCCACAATGGAGTTTAGTGTTCCTTTCCACTATAACTACGAGTACTTTTATGCATATTTGTGTACTCTAAAAATGTTGTCATTTCGTGAATATTACATGCCCTTACTACACCCTGTAGTTGAATTTATTACTTTTCATAATTTTTGTATCTCTGGATTTCCACTCATATCTTGTTTTGCTTTGTTTTTGCTATGAATTTAGCAACAATTTTGAAGACGCTGCTCCAACTGCTCCAACTGACTAACGTTTACTTCCGCTTTACCACATGCTGAAGTGCATGCATACTCATGCTCACTTGCAGCACTTTTAATGCAGGGTGTGCCACGTATGTGTCTTATGACTTGTGTGGCGTTGAGTTAGGGTTTTCATTGGACTTCGCGATGATTATGAGGGAAATAATAGGTGAGGTTGTTGCTTAAGAGAATTCGTAATTTTTTATTTCTATCCAACGTTTTGTCACACACATATTTTTCTTATCTTTGCAAAAATTACAAAATTTAAATATTAAATTCGTTAAGTAAATTAATACTACACTTTGTTTAGATATGTACATATTTATTTGTTATCTTTATGTATATGAGATATAAAAGCATTTGTTTGCTTGAGTGGGTTCTGCAAATTTATTCTATTTGCAACATTGCGAATTAAAAATACAAATGATTAAGTTTTGTATCTATGATATTTTCGGTATTAAATGTCTTGGAAAAAAAAGCAATACAAATGTGTTAAGTGCTGGTTATGTGTTGATGGGTGTTTTCAATTTAAAGAGTTTGAATTGAATAAATTAAAATATATTTATATATTTTTTTAAATATTTTTATATTATGAAATACTTCATAAACTAGCAATTTTTGGAATTAAAATAATTTTTGGTTCTTTTAGAGAAAATGATAATACGAACAGAAGAGGGTAGTACATAGGGACAAAAGTAGAGAGTTATTTGAAGTGTTTACCTTATAGGACGAATAGAATATAGTAGTAGTTAGGAACAGCAATTGAGAGTTATTGGGAGTGAAGTAACCTGACGAGAAGGATTAACACCACAGTGCTCTTAACACACATATCAGTATAGTGAGCTGTTTAACGCCTTATTAGAATTTAAAGATATTTCAATTAAGAACTGTTTTGGAAAAATATTCCAATATGAATCAATTGAATTTGTACGTTTCCATATCGTTTCTTCTTTGGTGATGAAACATTAGAATGGGCTTTAGAATGAACTTTATGGGTAGGAACTGATCATATTGTAAAGCAGTTGAAAGAAAGTCATTAAGTAAAACTTACTGCAACTTTCTGGAAAGTAAAAGAAGATGTTTACCACGTTATATGTATGCAAAAAATAATCGCATTTCATTGGATAAATAGAGTGACAGATAACCTAAGAAGAACATACATCATTAATTGGATAGAGAAAGAAAAAAAAATAACAGATATGAAGAGCTGTGTTCAAAAGTCTTCAAGAACGTTCAGGGACTTTTAAATATAAAATTTTAATAATGTAACGATACAGTATTCGCATTATAATATTCAGGGTTAGACATATTAGTTGAACCAAGTTATTTTATAACAAAAAAAAAATTGTAAAGCCTTTCTGCAGTTCAAATTTTAGAATAATTTTATTTATTTTTTATTTAATTTAATAATTTTTTTGGCATTTTCGATTATATTTACAAATATGTCGACCGCTATAGATCGTCTAGCTTCTTCATCAGAGGAAAAAATTCTGGAGTTTTCTGAAATTAGGTAAACACGGAATCCAGTCAAAATCACTATTTTTATATATAGTGATAAAATATCGATATAAAATAAAATATCGATTGTAATACGATTTTTAGAAGATGGTGAGCTATTTTGTTGAACCAGAAGTGCTACATACGGCTTTAACGAACATTGATATCATAGAGTCGGTTATCATAGAGGGAAAACACACTTGATTATGGGTTGTTATTTTGTCACGGATGCCTTCGAAAAGCTATGGTCTGACTTTTAAATTAGCACAAGTACGCTGATGGATGTGATAACTCAATTATCAAACTATAGTACTAGAAAAATTTAGAAATACTATAAATCATATATATTATATATGTATTCGTGAAGTTTGTATATTTTAATTCAATTATTAGACAAAAATGTTCAATATGCAATAATATTTTGACTGAATGCCAAAAATATATTTAATTCATTTAATTCACTTTCCTTACAACTGTTCCTCCTATTTTTCCCATTCTTTTGTTGCATTTGGTATCAACTTAATTGCATTAAGAGTGCTTGCAATGCACTTACAGATAAATGCATCTATAGATATGTGACTGTCTGGCTGTGCTGTGTTCATGCCCTGTGCATTGCTAAGAAGTAGGTTGGACATGAATATCTAGTGACTTTTGACTGACAACTTGTACGAGTTGAGGACGTATGTGCAATTCACATTGTTGCCATTGTAAAATATTATTCACATGTGCCGCTTCGTTTTGGCGCTTTTGACGCCGCTTTATACCAGCACTTTTATGATGTAAGCAGCAGTTTAGTATGGCACACCTCCCATTAGCTTTGCAAAATTAAATAAATAAAAATATTAAAAATTTTTAGAAATATGTGAAAAACAATAAGAAATAAAAAAAATATATATATGAAATAAAAAAAGGAAACGTGCGCGGATTACTTTGATGGTTCATTGTCGTTCATAGTTGGTTGATGACACAACGTGTTGCACAGTAAATGTTGCAAAGGCGAGAGTTTTTGATGTTGGCGAAAGTAAAATTTTGCAACTGTTGAAGGGGGTGACACAATATTAATGACGACACGACGTTTTGACTTGAAATATTTTTTCTCTAGACTTTTGCTGGGAAATTATACAATTTTCATTTAAATTTTCACTTTAAATAATGTCAAGTAGCGACGAAATGCCACAAAAGTTTAATATGCGCTTATGTTGCACTAAAATATTCGTCACAATTATTAACAAAAATAGGAAATAAATTTGTTTAATATTTTTTTTTGTAATTTTTTACTACATTTTCATTTCTAAAATTCTTAAGAAGTTCCACTTTCAATGGCACCAAAAATCATTTATGTTTATTTTTATTGTAAACTTTTTGAACTTTTAGCAATAAATACTATATAATTCCTCCACCTACTTTTTGAGTCTTCAAAGATTGCCGCGTGCCATTCGGAGCACAAAGAAACCCATACAATAACTCAAGTAGGCAAAGTGCAAAAGCCACATTCTTTCTTTCTACTACTTTATCAGCTTATAAATTCTGCACTGGTTTCTATATTCAGTATTATTTATTTTTTATTTTATTTAAAAGGAATACATATCAATTAAAAGCTTGAAGGCATATAAAGATTTAACTATTATCTCATTTATTTTTATCTCTATATATTTTTTTTTTTTTTTGTGAAAATATACAGTACATCGTTCTTCCTCTGTACACTGTAAAGTGTGTTGCGTTAGTTAACATTAAAAATGCGGTTAATTCGTTTTTCGCTTTGTGCTCCTTTTATTTCATTTTAACATTTATTTTATTTTTTTACATTAATTTTTTTATTTTATTTTTTATTTATACTTTTTTCAATGCTAATTACTTTTATTCGTTGGCTTTTAATCTAATTAGTTTGCTTTAGAAAAGCCACAAAGTTGGCTTTGTGGGACTCACTAAATCCAATTAAAGCCCTCATGTTAAGTGTTTCTTCCTTGAGCAATTTTATAGATTATTTGGTATGGAGAGTAATTAATAAAATTACTGCAATAAATTGTAAACGTCTTAAATGTCATCAAAGATATAAGATATTGCTCTAATTTTATATATGTATAAATAGAGTTTATTTAATTTATTAAAGTAATTCTATAAAGCCTCGTATTAGATATGCTATATAAGCAATTAAAAAGAAATAGATTTATAAAATGTAAAGATATTTGAAGAAATTTTTAATTTGTTAATTAAAAATCATTACATAGTATTTTTAAATTAAAAGCTAAAATTGAGTTTAAGATATTTCAAATAAATATAATCACTATAAAATAAATAAATCACTATATATATATTACTATTTTTATTATATTATATAATAATAAATAATATAAATAAATAAATCCAAAATATGATATTATTTTAATATTACACAAGTCCAAAGAAATCGACTGAATGAACATAATATATATTTATGATGATGCATTTCTAACTTTCTAGGTCAATCATTTGATCTTACCTATAGCTAACGATGAAACTGACCAATTATCCAACAAGGTTTTATTAATACTCTGCATTTCACATATCACATATCATAGTTTTTAATCTCTATAAAGCAAAATTGTTGTTTGTTGTTCTCTAAGTGAGTGTGTATATATCCTCTAGTCCTATTTATACTTTCGTATTTCTTCTATAATTCTATTGTGACTGTTTTGAGTCCACAGATTTATATTGGATATTCTTGAGATCATCAGATGCACAATATTCAGCGTATTTATTGTTTTATAAAAGTCTATGTAATTGACGGGATTGCGGTTGTTCTTTTTCAGATTTTACTTTCGTGAAATATTACTTTATAGATAGGTTTGAAGATTTGAGGTGCTATTACATTATAGATACTTGTCATTTGTATCGTAGTCGGGTAAATGACATCCAGTGGATCGTGTGGTGATAGTCTAGTGATATATATATAACTTTATCAACATAATATTAAGGGGAATAACATATTACCGCATACCCGACCTATCAAAGAAGGGGTCTCAAAGTAATTGCTCGTATTTGACACGATATTTAAAATTTTTTTAGTTAGGTTTATTATTTTAATGAGCATGAAATTTTATAAAATTGTTTTCATAATACACTCGACATATCAGTGAAAGAGTCGGTAAGTTGCCTAGCATATCTGAATTGCTTTAGAAGTTACTTAAAGTTCTTTAGTGAGTTTTATCATCTTTATGGACATGAGTTTTTCATAGTGTACTATACTTTTATAGAAGCGTACTTCTTAAATTTTCATATGTTTTCTTAATAAAGGCAGTATGCAGCCTCTATGTCTATATTGAGCACTGTATTATTAGAAGTATAATATATATAATAATAATATATTATTATTATTATAATAATATATATAATAATAATATATTATTATTATTATAATAATATATATAATAATATATTATTATTATTATAATAATATATATAATAATATATAATATATAATAATATATATACATATATCTTGCATTATAGATCAGAGTAAAGATATCCGAGTCAAGTAGCATAATACTTGCATTGTGAAATAAACGTATACACTTGTAGTTATCGAAAATTAAAATATCAAAATGTTCTCTTCCTATTAGTTTAGTAGTTGCTTGATTTATATTTTATATTTATATTTTATGTAGTGTAGCTACATCCGTGTTGTAGTCCCTGCTAAGTCTGGGTCATATTTAAAGAACCCTATCTGCTTTGTATCGTCAACATTTTTATTAGATTTGAACCCACTAAAACCACCTCTTTGGAATAAATGGAGAAGATTTCCATAGCAATGTAGAAACTTCATTCCCGTAATTAGGGGAGAGTGATGAGAGCAGATAGGCTTACTACCTAGAGTGTTAGGTTCATCTAAAAAAAAACAAAAATGTGTCGTTTAGAGTATAAAAGTATACTGAAATATATTAGTTTTAACAATTTTTACATATATATTCGTTGTAGTCTTTTAATTTTTTTTTATCTGATATACAAAAAGCTGGTTTTAGCATTTTGACAACTATTTTGACCAAATATAGCGTTTTTTTAAGACATATATTTTTCGATCAAACCACTATTTAACTTAACATGGCATTTAATGTTTTTATTGTGTGATATCAGTAGTACATCAATATAATATAGCAACTACTTCTTCCATGAATTGATAGATTCATTGAATTTGAGGTGATATTCTCCCTTTATTATTACCTATTACCTATTACCTATTAGTTACTTTTTCTCTCTTTTTGTTTTCAATATTACTTTTAATAGTTGATTTTTTGGGAGGACAATAATATTTTTATTACTAAATTAAATGGAATCCTTTCTTTGTTTATTTTAATTTATTTCTTACTTTAGAAATATTTTAAAAATATTGTTTTTTAATTATTAATATTGTAACTTAAGGTTTATAAAATATAAATTTCTATAAAAATGTAACCAAAAAAACTTTGAACAAGGATTAGATAAAAACAATTTCTTAATCGAAATTTATTAAATTGGTACTTAGTTTTTTCTATATTTATTATTTATACTTTAATTGTAATTGAAAATTTTTATGTGGACTTTATTTCAAACCAATATTTACGGAAAAAATAATAAATAAAGTTTATTGTTTCAAACTGACATTTAAGGACAATAGAAGAATTTTTTTTTAAATTGTAAACTTACCACATTTTGTAAATTTGTTGTTTAGTGTAAATATGTATGCATGTATGCAATTGTATGTAAGGCAGTAAATTCATGTATGAGTATTAGACGTATTCAAAATGGTATTTAAGGACAATATATTTTACTTTTTGGTGAATTGTAAATTATTGTATACTTACCACTTTTTGTAAATTTGGTATTTTTTTAGGCAAATATGTGTGTATGTATGCAAAGATATGCAGATCAATAAATGTATGTCTGAGTATAAGGACAATAGGTATATATATCTTTTTTTTGTGAATTGTAAATTATTGTATACTTACCACTTTTTGTAAATTTGGCATGTTTTAGGCAAATATGTATGTATGTATTTAAAAATATGTAGATCAATAAAGGTATGTCTGAGTGTTAAATGTATTTTGAAAACATTTTCCAGTCGTTTTCCTTCACTATTCTCTGCAAAACTAATCGTTTAGTGTTTTTGTTAAATATTTAAAAAAAATATTTTAAATAAATATTTTCCAAGAATTTTACTTCCATTTACCCACTTGACGATGAGGCATTATAAATGCTCGGAAAATTTATTAGATTTTCATATAGCAGAGCAGAGAATACAGAGCAGAGCAGAGCTCGGAAGTGAAAAGTGAAATACATATTTTACAAAGTAAATATTAGACATTTGCTTTGCAATTAATTAATTTTATGTTTACTTTGACGAAAAAGTCGTCGTAGTGTATATAATTTTTTGTTAATTTTTTTGTTGCTCTAAACTTTCAGTTTTTTTTTTTTGTTTTTTGTATTTTTTGCTGTTTGACTTGAAGCGGCAAATCCCACGCATATTGGCAGCACCACGCGTCCGCGTCTGTCTCGTATGTGGTAAATTTATTGTATCTTCGTCGAGCCTTTGCGCTGCAGTTGGTTTGGTTTGGTAACTGCGTGTATGCGTTGGTATGAATGTGTGTAAGTTTGTCTGCTCTAGCAGCCGTGCCAAGGAAACTAAACAAATAAAAGAAAAACAAATAATTACCAAAAAAACAAAAAAAAGTGGAGAAGTATATGGTACCGCGCTTTGTTGCACTGCACTGACGCGTTGAACGGCGCTAATTAATTATGTTCCGAGCAAGTATGCGTACTTGTACTTGTAGCTGCAATGTGGCAGATACAAACGACAAATGTCAGCTGTCAAAAAGCGAAACGAGTTACATGTGCACCGCCTTGCCTCAGCGCTCTTACAATATTTGAACTCTTATTTGTATATTTCATCATGCATTTTTACCTTACCTTATCAACTTACTTACTTTACTTACCTCAACGTACGAAACTGCTTACTTCAATGCTTCCTTCCTTCAACTAAGGAGTAAGTATAGAAATTTGTTTTTTTATTTTGTTTTTGGGTGAAATTATTTAAGGAAAATTAAAATTTCATATAACGAGCAGCCGTACTTACTTAGTTCCCCTTCCCTTCCCTAAAGCCGTAGCTTTTCCCTCTCCAATGTTGTATGAGGCTTTGTAGTCACAACAAAATACGGATATCTGCAATCGAAGTGTGTGCTCTGAATTTATTTTCCAGGAAACACTTGCTGCAGTTGGTTTTCATTGTTGATTGCGTGCACGGTAGGCGTTGTAGGTGTGGAGCATATCTGAATCCTTTTCTTTTCATTACATTTCATACTTAAGACCACGAGCCTACGCACTTAAATGCATTCGTTGCACGCAATTTGTTTACTCTTTCAATTTACCATTTTAATTGGTCTGGCTAAGTTGTCTTAGTCGAAGGGAATGCGAAAGGCAATTTCCTCTTATTTATTAAGGTGTTTCAATTGTACTCAAATATTTGAAGGTTTGTTCTGTAAAGTTTATATATTGTTTACCTAACAAATGCATCAGGAGTGGTAAAAATATTTTAAGCACCTCAAAAGGAGTTTGAGTAGGTGTTATTGCATTATGTGTGGTGTTTGGTAATGACTTTGAAATCTTATCAAATATTGTAATAAGAGTGATTATATTTGATTGAGTATATTGAGGTTGATTATATTAAGGTTGATTTAAAATCAGGGAATAATAAGGGAATAATAATAAAATATAGAGGAAGAGAAAGAGAAAAAGAAAAGGTGGTTTGTGTTACTAGCTCGTAAAATGGGCTCAGAGTAATATTAAATACTAAATTATTAATTATCACAAGTGTTCTACTATACTACTACAATGACTACTACAATGAACAAGAAAAACATGATTAATTATGTTCAAACTACTCTATACTTCATGATAGCGTTTGACTTTGTGTAGAAATTTACTCTTCGATCGCTGGAGTACATTATAATCGCAATGTGAACATTATAATAGCAAAAGTTTCGACAAATAAATGGCTAATAAAACCAAAATTTTCATCCCAAAATATTGAAAGGTACTATATATTCTCAATGTTCTTGAAGACATGTAATTAGATAGTTTAGAAAGTTTAATCAACATTCGCCTAAGTACAAAATAAAATAAGTGCCCAGTTACGTTAAAAGAAAAAAAAATATCTTTCTAGGTAATATCTAGATATTTTATGTCATTTCCAATAACAAAACGATTTTTTTTAAGGGCGATCCAGTCTACGATAATATGTTCTAAAGTATGTAAATACCTTAAAGTAATTGGAATCTCTTTCTGCGGAAATTCAATTATTCAGAGCACTCAGTTTATAGCGCTGAAAAAGTTATAAAGAAGGATATTTTAATTTAGTATTGAAACTGTTCAGTTAAGTCCCACATAGTTTGGGACCATTAGGGAGTACGTAATGGTGCTTTGATAGGCTTTCAGTTTGTTTTGGCGGCATTAAACAGGAGACCTGTTGTTTTGCTATTGTTTCTAGTAGATTTATGTTCATTTCCATATTTATAATGTAATGGACTGTTAATTTGCTATATTTAGTAATCCATTAGTACGCACTTGATTAGTATCAATAATTGTTGAATGTTGTAGAACTGAAAGTATATATCAGCTTCATCAAATAAAGTGATAATTTTCTTTCAATACATATCTTAAGTCCATGTCATATGTTATATATATTATTAAAAACTAAAAGATATTACTACTGTAGCAACATTCTAAATAAGTACCTATATAAAGATACATCTTCCAAGTCAAATAGGTAAAATTAAGCCCACAGCAATTACAAGATTTATAAATAGTCTAAAATTGTCCTAGTTGGGCCTTTAGGCGCACAATAGATCTTTTAGGTCGGGGTGCTTTCTTCTCTGTAGCACCGACCTCTAAGAACATCCTAGTCTGTGCTCATCTTATTATACTGTCGAAAGACTGTGTGTGGTGTTCAGTTTCTCCTGTTACTATTCTATCAGAAATCTATATGTATTCTGTTTTTTGTTATTTTTTCGTATATGAAAATGTGGTGATTATGTTTTTAGTCGTTTCTTTTTTTATTAGACGTCATAAAATTATGTTTCCCCTTATAAAATAAAATTTTATATCAAATTTCCATTGTATGCTCTACTTTTTAGTCATAATTTCGTGTATTTAACCCGTTAACTAGAGACAATAAATAATATTTGTGACAAAAGTTTTCGACACATTTTTCCGAAAAAAAAAAAATTATTAAAACAAAATGATAATAATATGTTATAAAAAAAAAGCAACAAAGGAAATACATTAAGTAAAATGTAATAGTTTCAAGGTTTCTTCATAACAAATTTGATTTTTGATTTTTTTTATTCTATACACAATCTTTTAAGTAAAACTTTAAATACTCACATTACTTAACCCTTATGCCCCACCTTAAGTGAACTTGCTTTCTTCATGCTGTTTTTACTAATTGTTTTTATTACTTTTTCTTTACGCCACACTCCTATTTTTACGCCATATCATCTTCATTTCCTGCCCCAACTCAAATGTGAACATTACAATTTTATGTTCAACTTGCATGTTTCATTGGCATTAAACAATCTTCAACTTCATGATGTATGTACCACAACTCCAACTCCAAGTCCAAGTCCCCGTGCCTGTTCCCGTTTTCGTTTTCCATACTTCTTTCGAGACACTGATGAAGGTAAGGTACGTATGTGCCTTTCATTAGATTTCTTTGCATTTTATTTAATTTCATTTCACAGAATTTTGTATTACACAAAATGAAAAGTGTTGTGTATTAAAACAAAAGCATAAAATCGACACAAAAGAGCTAAGTTTTGAATAGACTTTTCGCCTATTAACAATGAAAGCAATGCGAATGAGCTCAACAGAACATATAACATATGCAAGGGGTAGAGTTGAACTATATGTACTCTATGAGTTGATGTGTTGATGTGTTGCACGGATATACATTCCTCAGGTGTTTGCTCGTGAAAGCAATAGAATTGGTTGGTATTAAATCTATTCTAACTGGTTGATGGCACGATTCCGTGTAATTTTCTACATTTTTTTGCCTTGAAAATGTAACCTCAACATGTGCTGAACTTTTAAAACAAAATGGCGCTGACAACTGTGCTAAAAATGGCGTTGCTAAAAATTTTAACAAACTTATTCACACCTGTACTTGTAGACTTCGTCGCTTCCTAACACTTTCGCCACTTCGCATGCAAATTCGCATGAATATTAACTAAAAGGAAACATATAAATACATTTTTTATTTTATTGTTTTTTTGTCAGAAAAATAAAAATAATTGCAACAATTTTTTTTTGACACCAACATCATCATCGTTAAAATCAGCAACATTGTAACATCGTGCGACATCACAAAATTACAATCGTCAACAGAGCAGAGAGTACAGTACAGCACACCACACCACACCACACCACACCACAGTACAGTACAGAACAGCACAGCACAGTAGCAACCATGTGAACAGTAAAATGCGAAGAGTATACGTTGTGGTGAACAGCAGACAGTGTGTAAAGAGTGTAGAGTGAACATCGCACATGGCATAGTTGCCACTGATTTCATTCTGTTCGTTTTCTGTGTTCGTTGTTCGGTGTTCGGTGTTTTCGCTGACGCAACATTAGCTTAACCGCCAAATGACTTGTGGCAATCGTTCGTTTCGTTAATTTGTTTAGCACACGCTGCCTGTTTGCCAGCTGCTGCTGCTGCTGATTCCACTGCCACTGCCACTGCTAGTACTAGTGCTAGTGTTGTTGCCTTACCGCGCTTCACCTGATGTACTCGTACTGGAGTTTTTTTGCTTCTTCTTCTTTATATGTAGTATAATTATTATTTTTTCTTTTTTTTTGTATTTTTGCCATTTATTTTTTTTATTTTTATTTTTGGCTTTCATGTACAAATGTGCTACGTTTATTCGGGAAATGTGTTTTACAATTTAATCACACCTCGTTTTTTGACACTGCTTTATGAGCCGTTCGCGCTACCGAACCGCTTAAGCCAACTTAAGCTGTGGTGATGTGAGGTGTTGAATTTAATTAAATTCTTTTTGTAAACGCAAAGTATAAATGAATTTATATGAATTGACATTTTTTATTTTAATTGACAACAGTTATTTATTTTTATAACCAACAATTTGTTAAAAATATTTAATTAATTTGTACTGTAGGTACATCAATTTAAATGCTTGTATAAGCTTTATACGTGTTATTAAGTAAAATCGTTTTTAACATTATTTTCATTTTCATTGTATTGAACATGTTTTAAAAAGTTTTTTTTTTTTTTTTATGTAATTATGCTATGAATCATGTCAAATATTAATTAATAATTTTGTTTCAAAAATTTGTTAAAATGTAAAATACGTTATAAGTACAGTACGAAAAAGTTATTTAAGTTATAAAACTAATAATATACATCAATCATGTGTGCTAAGATTCTCTGCGCACTATGGAACCAAAGAAAAGTTTCGACTATGGTACATTCTATACAGAAAAATATGCTCCAACCACATACCTGATTCATTGACCTGATCATTTTGTTAGAGCAATTTCAGCTCATATGGTAATATGGTAAATAATACGAGGGTGGTTTGATAAGTCAGTGACTTTTTGAATATAACAAATTTTTTTCAGCAAATAAACATTTTATTTTTCTAAATAATCACCTTTTAGCTCGATACATTTAGTCCAATGGTTTTCTAATTTTCTTATTCCCTCCAAATAATAGGTTTTCTCAAAGTTCTCAAAATATGCGTTTGTTTCGGTTATGACTTTTTCATTCGACTCAAATCTCTATTCGCCCAGGCATTTCTTTAGGTTCGGAAACAGAAAAAAGTCGTAGGGGGCTAAATCTGGAGAATATGCTGGATGGGGTAGCAGTTCGTATACCAATTCGTGTATTTTGACCAGTAATGCTTAATCAGCACACTAAATTCACTTTTTTCCATTTTCGTAAAAATTCATGAGGTTGTCTGCCTTGAACGGCTATCAAACACCAACTGAACGACTTAACTTGCTCAAAATTAGAAAGTTGTCCACTGGTAGATTACAGCTGACGGCAGCACTGTTGCATTTGGAGTAATTGCGCGGGAAATTCAAAAAGTCACTGATTTATCAAACCTAATAACTGAAATAACTGAGATTTAACTAAAATCTGTTTAAATCAAACAAATAATTTTTTTGAGTGTAGTCCTGGATTTCCCATTTTACAGCAACTTCTTTTGCAGCAACTGTTAATACAGTAACTCAAAAAACAAGTGAAAAGAAGAACATATACCATATACAACCGTCAATGCTGGCTTTTAAAAATTCTCTAAAATTAATAAATGTTGTTGCTTTCTTTTCAGATACTCTGTTGAGTGCCACACGACAGTTGTTAATCATTTTAGGTCTTTAGTTGTGACTTAATTAAAGGCAGCATCAGAAATATATACAATTTTATGCAATATTGGATTCTCTATCTAATATATAGCTTTAACTTCGTCTTGAAGAGCGCTACAATTATTCAGTATACTAAAGCTAATTAACTTATTGAGCGTATACCTATAAGACCGTCTAATTTATTATATCGTTTTGAGCTGTGAAACTATCATAGTTTTATCTTCATTACAAAAAAAGGTTTTCATTCTCAATATTTTTTATTTTGTTATATGTAAAGTTCATACTAATCTGTTGTTCAAAATCCAACCTTTGCTAATTACTTATTATTTTCAAAAAAAATAAAATAATCATTTTAATAATGAAACCCAATAAAATTTGGTTTTGATAAGTTAAAAGGAAATCATATTACAACAAAATTTAAATTTTTCCAGCAAATAAAATGATTATTTATTTAGAATTAAATAATTAACCTGCTTTAGGCTTTACTCACATTACTGACCAATATTTCCATAACTACAGGTCTATTAGTTGTCAAAGATCTTCAGATAAGGCACGGTAGGAAAAAAGTACCTGCTCGAAGCACAATGAATGACGACACATAATGAAGCAAATAACTGAAAAAAAAACAAGAATAAAACAAAAAGAAAATAGCAGGGTAATGTGCTGCGCCCCTTAAGATGCCATAACAACATTTAGGGCATAATTGACAATAGCCAGGGTAACGAGCAGTACAGCAAAAAAAAAACATGTATATAAGGACATAATCCTAATTAATAACTGATTTTTGGTTTCTTTGCTATTTAATCATTCGAGAATTATAATGACAAAAGGAAAATAAATTATGGTAAAGGCAAATTAAAAATAATGCAAAATAAAAAAATAATTTCTGAAAATACCGTGTAGTAACTGGAGGGTTAGAGGACGTATATAAGTCGGTAAAAAAAAAATTGATAAGTCAACAACTCAAAATGAACGCACAAACGCTTTCGGATGTCAACACGGCAAAAGCGCGTAAAAAATTCGCTGCAGGATTTGAATGCAGCACAAGGACAACAGGCAAAATGTCAAAAAAGGAATGTGGTGTTGCCAGGACTTTTGTTGGTTCGTTGTAACTTCATTAGGCTAAAGAAAGTAGCTTGGAATAAAATATTACAATGAAAGCAATGACTCTTATTTGCATGATGAAAACAATGATGAAAGTAATGATGATGACGATAATGATGGAACTGTTGATGTGATGATATTGCAGGTTCTGTGTATAAGAGAAAGTCCTATTTGTGTATAACTGCCATAAGTACAATTTTATATGAACAAGGCAAAAAAAAGGTACGAAATCATAGGATGGAATGCATGAATTTATTTATTATGATTGCGGCATAAAAATAAAAGAAAAACAGAATCTTCAACTAGGGTGAATGGCACGGAACTGCACGGTACATGGTACACGGTACATAGCACACGTTACATAGTACACGCTACACTGTGGGTGTTTTAAGTCCCCAAAGGGCAAATTTATATAAAGAAAAATAAAAAAATGAGGATATAAGTAATAAAGCATCAGCGCTTGTATGGTGGGGGCATGAAAAATATACCAGGAAGTAAGAAAAGGAAAGCATAGCAAGCAAAATAAAATTCAAGAAAAATATTCATTAAAGTAATTTCCTGTGAATAACGTGACTTTGTCAGCGAAAAAGACCACGTTCTAGCATGTGTATGTAGTTCCACTTTACACATTTTTTCCTTATAAAAGGGCAGCAGCACTTCATTGACTGTAAAGAGGCAGCCACACAGCAGCCGAAGGACTATCGCCAAGGGGTGTTACAGGAAGCTAACAAGAAAATAAGGAAACAGCTAACAATATGAAAGTGAATTTCTCTTCTTACTGTCGCATTTTGTCTTTATAAACACACTAATTGGTTTTAATTTAAGAGGTTAAAAATAAATTTGGAATAATTTGTTTATATGATTTTTGATTTTTATTCAAATATCTGGAGTCCTTTCAATGTTTTAAAAATATTCACAATTTTTTAATAAATTTAATACAAGTTTAAATTGCTTTGAATTTTAATATCCAAGGCAATATCCATTTTGGTTCACATATTTTCCTTGACATTGTTGTAAAAGTGCTGACGCGAGGTGTCATCACTCCGTGAAGCTATTAATCAAAAAATAGCGAAAAATTTACTTTCGTAGGGTGTTGGGTGTATCAACTTTTCTCTATATTCTATTTGTTCCGTTGGCTAAAAGTTACAGAAAAGAGAGAAATTGAAATTAAATTAAGACGTATTTGTCAAGTCATCATATTTACAAAGTTTTTCAATTAATAGTAGCAACTATATTAACACTCAGTGTTAGTAAATAATAATAATAAATTATTTTAACATCAAAATCCTTCTTGAAAAATAATATTTCAGATAAAAAATTATTTTTTAATAATTATAGAAATATATTTAATGCTTATATTATGACATTACACTAAATGGTTTTATTGTAATCTCATTGGAAGCTGTCCAATTCTTCATGATATTTAATGCACCAACGGGAATTAGTCTAATATTTAAGATCTAAAATAAGATCATAACGAATTGTTGACTCAATCCGTAAGAACTTGACATGTTCCAAAATAATAAGTATCCAGAATAATATTGATGTGACATTAATCTAAGCGTACCATGTCGAAACTTTTACAGACCTTATTCGCAGCACTGCAAAGAGGGACGAGTATATGACTTAATTCACAGCAATAATTTAGAAGTATCTAAAATATGTAATACCAACAATTTATTCGTGCCCTATCGAAACTTTTATTGATCATATAATATAAATTTTTGACTTAATTTATGGGAATAAGTCAGGAGTATATAAACTAACACTAATGTGGAGTCAGTTTAGACTGATCCTGGTAAAACTATTGCAGATCTTTTTCGGTAGCACTGAAAGAAAAGACAACGATGTGGAATTTCTGAATTAATTCGCATGAACCAGTCAAAAGTATCATGCATACTTTATCAAAACTCTTGCAGATCGCATGTGATAAAACTCGAAAAAAGGACAGAAAACCAGAATTGTTGATTTATTTTAATAATAATATTATTGTAGCATTAGTCAAGGCTAGCCTTACTAAAGCTTAAGCAGATTATATTCAACAATAGTCAAAGAAGAGATAGAAATCTAGAATTTTTGTTCTAATTCACAGAAATGGATTAGAAGAATCTAAACTAATACTGTTCGTTAGTTATAGATAGAAATGTAGTATTTGTGACTTAATTCCAGGTATAAGTTAGAAATATTTAAAAAAATTTTGATATGGGATCAGTCTAGGTTTATCTTATAAAAACTCTCTTCGAACTGCAATGAGAAACACCGGAAGAGCTGTTAGATTATTGTTCAGGTATATCCAAGTTTAAGCATATGGGCGCTCCACACCGTCTCCATTATGGAAACCTGCTATATAATTATGTTTATTAATGCATCTAGCTGTTTGTAAAATACTTAACACTTTTCGTAAAATTAGGAGAAATGTCAAAGCATATCGGGTTTCTAACTTGTTGAAAAGGATTTAAACGCCTTCCATTTCATCTTTGTATCTATATAGTTTCACCGAAACAAACGTACATTAATATTGTAGGAACGTTATAGTTTACTGAATAGTGTGGACTGACGTAAACTCGTACTCTTCTTTAAGTAGAGCTTGAATTATAGGCTTTTCAGAGATTGTGACATGTTTCTTTATATCCATAACTCTTATTTCACTTATTTTTGTATTTACTTTTATATTATTTGGTTGTGCTTATAAATTAAGATATAAATCGAAATTTTAAAGGCATCGTATTCAATCTTCTTATTGTAGATTTAAATGACTTAAAATTAAAAGTTTTAAGTACTAAGGACACATGTGCGCTCCAAAATCCTTGTGCTATTTTAAATAAATTTTTTTGTATTTAAAATGAAATAATATCTTCGCTTTCTCTAGTAGTTTCCTTTAACCTAAAATAGTCCTTAAAGTTTCATTTTCTATAACTATGCTTTATTCCATTCCCCTAACTTCCAACTCCAGAAATCACTTGAAGTTTCCTTAAACATTTTAATTTTGGTTTTCATTTTGATTTTCATTTAGCTTTCTCCACTTCTTCAATATTATTATGTCGGAATTTTGGGGGGTGAAAAATATTCTCTGGACATTTTGTTATTTTCAGCTACGTAACGCAAACTAAAACATTGATTCTTATTTCATTAAACTTTTCTACTACTTTTTCACTGTGACGTTGCCGGTTCTTGTTGCCTTTACCATTCCCTTTGCCTTTGCCTTTGCTGTTGCTGTTGCCATTGCCGTTGCCGTTGCCTTTCCCATTGTCATCTTCAACTTTATTTTTCTTTCGTTCCCCAACTTTACTGGTAACAACATCATCAACGTCATTGTCAAATTCTTACAACATTTTCATTGCATTGTTACAGTGGCATGACGCTTGCCATGATTGAAATTAGAAGTTGGTACCCAAAAGTACGGTTCAGCATTGGCATGAGTGGGGACGGACAGGACAGTTTGATTTTGACATTGGTAGGTCGCATTGAGCTGGCAAATTTTTAACATTTACAACGCCATTTTGTAGCTTATATTTTGTTTTTTTTTTTCTGTTTCTTCAAGTTGTTTTTATTCTTTATTTTTGTTTTATGACCTTCCATTGAGAGCAACAACACGCACATCAGGCCAGAAAAAAGTTGTTGATTTAATTTACCATAACGTCACTTGAATACCAATTTTTTGACAATAATGATTTTTCAGGCTTTTCTTCACTTTATTATTGTACATTTTTTTCATATTTGGGAAAACATTTTTTTATTTTATAAATTTTTTTTTTTTGGTTCTACTTCAAAGGACAATACAGCGATACTGTAAGCAAAAATGAGCGGAAATTAATTTGTTGCTACATTTTATGCGTTAATAATCAACGTTGGCCTATTAAAAAAATAAAAGGAAAATATTTCGTACAATTTCTCATGTTCATTTATTGAACTGTTAATAATGCAACATAATAGAATAGGTTTTTTTTTTTTGTATAATAATATCTTTGAAATACCTAATTATTGACATTTACTATTGTTAACACGGAAATGTCAAATTGTTGAAGTTAACGTTCAAAATATCAAAATAACTCAACCTGATTTAATGAGTCAAAATAGAGTTCACACAGGTATATAAAAAGAATAAGTCTTTAATATAAATACGATTACGTATTTATTTATAGTTAATAGCTCGTTATAATATGAATAATTTAACAAGAGAAAAGTAAAAGGTACTTGACTTTTATCGTATGTTAAGAATATCATGTCCAATACACGACTAAGGTACAGTGACTGGCCTCTGTATTTCTTATAATTGGAATACAGTATGAATCGTAAGCTACTGTAGAGAGTGATAGATCTTTAAACGCGATTGATGTCATTTAGCTGTCATATATTTGCGTACAATTAATATTAAATGCATGATTTTTCGATAGAAAGCATTCAAAGTAACAGTGTGGAACTTAAACCCATTTAAACCACAACTAAGGAATGAATTAGAAAGACTGTATACTGTGGTCCCTGAATTCAAAATTTAAATATTCCAGTAATCGAGGGCAAAATTGTGAGCTTAATAGACTTAATATTTAGCGAAGCTAAATTTATTTAAGCCAAAAGGCCAAGAAATCAAAAAAATAAGTATTTGCATTCATTATTATTACACTTTATAATTCTCATCTACTTTGATTAGAATTCAGTTCGAAAATTTTTTTCTCCTATATGATTTTTTTTAACAGTTTCAGGTTAATTTGAAACTATTGATCTAAAATGTAGTACCCGTTTTTCTTTAAACAAGTGGAAACCTGTAATACCAGGTTAAAGCAAAAAATTTGAGGTATTAAAGGATTAAAAAACTTTTTATTTTAAAGAATATGTATTTCGTATTTTCACCAAGTTTACTTCCAATGAGTAAATAAATATTTTTGCCTTAATCATCTTTTCTCAATCATCTTTTCTCAATCCCTTTCTTCCATCTTGAAACTAAGAATGTTTTCATTGGCAAAGCACAACATATTGTTATAGAAAATTATTCTTTGTAAAGGATTTATATAAAAATTTTTAGTTTTTAATCACTACAACATATCATAAATATACATTTAATCATGTTGGTATGCATAATATTAAAAAAACATTGCGAAGACTAAGAAAATTAGCGTATTCGATCGCTATAAAATATACCACACTAATCACATTACTACCTTAACCAAAAATGATTTATTCGATAACATTACGACTTATGGTAAGTCTGTATGACCAAAAGCTTCCTTAACTTCTTTTGTATTTATCTATATTCCTGAAATAAACAGATTTCTCTGTAGTATATTTGTTGTCTACTCATAAATGGCATCGTCAATTTTTGTATAATCTGAAGACCTTATAATTCATACCTTTTTCGTAGATTATTTCACCTCTGAACTTGCCTTCAAGACTAATGTAGTCATATGCTGGTACTAAAAGGTATAATGAGCTTATTTCGGAAAAGTTATGAATATGCGTCTTCTTCATGCTTGAAGAATTTGGAATACTTTTCTATGAAGAGGTGTGAAGAGGTATATAAGTAAATTTAAAAAAATTTGCAGTGTCTTTAAACATTTTAAAAGTTGTGTTAAAGAGGATTCTCGACTATAGCAGTTTGTAATAGTGGAGTCCGACGAATTTGAGAAATATATTTATAGTAAAGGTATCATTTAAAGCAACTATTAAAGAAAATCTTAATCTTCATTAAAATAATTAATATTTGCAAATTTAGTTGTTTTAACCATAAATAAATTATTTTCTTTAAATATAATTATGATTAATTTTGTTAACTTTTAAAAAATTTAAATTACCTTATGTTTCATTCACTTTAAATTAGTTTTTTGAATTGTAATAACTTTTTATAAGGTATATCTGAAATAAAAAAATTCAAAAAACTATTTTTTTTAAAACATTTGTAATAATTTTTAAAATATATTAATCAAATAGATCTACACATTTCTACAAATAAACTTATTTGTATAAGATGAGAATAACTTGCAGAATAAAGTTATAAGAAGCTAGGGCTATTTGTAAAAACTCTGAGTTATCATTTGTTTTAGTAACTATAACCTTTAAAAAATAAGTAACAAATTTCCATCAGACAAAAGAACTTAATAAATCATTAATAGTATCTATGTCAGAAAGTTAATAACTTTTAAGCAGTTAGAATAAATAAAATTTGTTATTTTTGTATTTTTTTTTTTTAAATCTTAATAAAATAAAGTAAAAAAAGATTATTTTCAATTAAGCTGCAAGCGATAAGCTGTCAGTCAAATCGAAACGAAACGCGGGTGTTGCAGATGTAACCTCTTCATGCTCTAACTTCACGAATAAAAGATATTCAAACGCCTAATTCTTGTATTCTCACACTGTGAAGAGTTAACAAAAAAAAAAAGAAAAAATATCTGACAACTAATGAAATCTAACTTGAAGCATCATTATCATTAGTAAAAATTCAAAATCCATTAGCTGAAGCATTCAGGGCATATATTTATGTATATACATATAAATTTTTTTTTTATTTATTTTTTAATGAACCTTTAGTTTTCATGGTTTGCTTGCGTTTAGCAAAAAAATCCAAAATAAATAAATCTATTCATAAAATTTTTTTTTTTTATTTTCTTAAATAATTTTTAAAATATTTTTTAAATTTTTTTTATTATTTAAAATTTTTTTTTTCACATACTTTTTTAATTTTTGAAATATATTTTTTATATTTTAAATATTTTTTTTATCTTTTAAATTTTTTTTTAATTTTAATATATAAAATTTTTTTTCTCAGTTTTTTTTTGTAATACTTTAAAAGCTCTCTGAAATGACATTAGAAGTCAAAGTAAATTAACCTCAAATTTGTGAGGCATAAAATTGTGTTAATACTTTTTTTCTCTGTTGGTATTGGGTTGCCTTGTGTGCATTTTGGTTGAAAAGATTAACACGAAGTAAATTAGTAGTGTAGGTGTTAAATTTTAATTAATTGCAGTTTGTGAAAACCACAAGCGATCGTTTAAATTTATAAACATTTTCACATTTAGCATTTTAAAAGCTTGTACTGTAAAATAGAATAGATTTAACAAAAAAAACTTATATATAATATATTATAATAAACTGTAATAAAATGTGATTTTTATGTTACTTACATGTGTTTAAACTAATGTTTTGACTTTGAATGCTTAATTGTTTGTCAAAATGTTTAAAATATGCAAAGCAGCAGTAACTGAAATGATTTAAATTGAGGCCCAAAATAATATATATAACCAGAAAGATACTGTAACGCAAAAATGAAACAAACAAATGTTGTTTAAACCCCATAAATCCCAAATGCTCACATTAATTTTCTAATGGTTTCCTGCTGAATATTTACTTATATATTCACTACAAGACTTGTCTTATATTGTACCAATAAACCAACAACATACATACTTCATCACCTACCTCTTCTCATTTTCATTTAGTCATGAAAATATTAAAGCATTAAAATGTTTATATTTTATATCTTTCGCTTGCAGGTATTTTAAAAGATTTGACTCCAACTTTTGGCAGCAGTAGATGTCATTAAACGCGCTTCATTAACGAGCCAACAACATCAACTGAAAGTCAGTACCAGCATTTCACCATTACAGCATCAGAGTCACCAGTCACTAGTTACTTGTGTACTAGTTGCCAGTTGCCAGTTGCTAGTAACCACAACCGTAACACAAAAGTTGCTATATACATTGTGGTATTCATACGCAACTCTTCATAATAAATTGTTTTTAAAGGTAAGTGTACTGTTTGTGTTGATGATCCTGAATTGTTGCTGTAGTACTTTATGTCATTTTTATTATAATTTATATTTTTACAAAATAAAATAAAATAAACTTTAAATTAACACTAAAGGACTATATATGTATATTAGTTAAATAAAATTTTTAATATTTTTTTGATTGAGTTGACTTTGTAATGAATACAGTGTGACAAATTTGTTTATTAATTAAAACTAAAATACTTTTTAAAAACAAAAATATACAACAAAACAACAGAGGTAACATAATGAAAAGATATCAACGGGAAGTTAGTCTCAACTGAGCTGTCAGGGGTCACCTATATTGTCGCTACTAGTATATATACCTTATTAGTATTTATGTTTAGATTAAAAACATTATGTTTAGATTATTGAAAATGGTAGAACTGATTTTTTAATTTTTTATAGTATGTTTCTACTGCTTACTTAGTAAGTGTAACCTGCTAAGTAAATTTCCTTTACCATACAAAGAGTTTCCGTGCTTTTTAATTTTCCTAAAAACAAAGCAAAGAAAATTTGACTAAATGTCGAATGCAACCCTTAAAAACAAATTTCCCACAATTGAAATTAACAAAATTTTAAATATTTGTCATTTGTTTCAAAAAGTAAAATATAAAAAAACAGCTCAGCTGTAAACAAATGCACTGAATTGAATATGTTATAAATATATATATAATTGATTTAATATTTTATTTATATATTTTTTGTGTAATATTTTATATTACTAAGTAAAATTTATTTAAACATATAGAATCTCTTTTAGAACTTTCTGACACATATAAGCTCTTTTAAATGCAGTAAGTAACTAATGCCAATGGAAACGACAAAATCTTGAAGTACTTATGTTGCTTTCTAAGTAAGCAGTGAAAATAGCGTATTATAAAATAACATTAAAATTAAAAAAAATCCTCAATATGTTTTAATTAAATTAGATATTAAAGATATATTTACAAAAAAAAAATATTTAATTTTTGTTTTAACATCCAACATTGAAACATGAACATACACCCAACCCACACATACGCAGGTGTGTATTTAAAAACATGAGTATTATATGTACTTTATAATATGCAATAATAATTTTTTGTTTTTATTATAATTAAATTAAAAAAATTAAATTAGTTATTGTAAATATTCTTGTTATTAAATGTACGTAGTTATTTTGTTAGAAGAAAGCGTTTAATCTCTGTTTTAACGCCCACCTATTTATACATAAACAAACATCCAATACGCCCGGGTGTGTATTATATGACATGAATATAATGTGTACATAGCCGGGTGTGTTGAGTGTTAATTAAAACTTTTTAACACACTCAGGTGTGCAATTATTCCTCCTACACAGATGTAATAAATATAAACATATATTTAAAATGTATATAAAAATTATAAAATTTATAATGTATATGTAACAAATAAGAGCTACTTACAACATAAAAGTATTAAAAAACATATATTATTTTTGTACAAACCCGGCTGTATTGAGTGTTTATCAAATGGATCATAATCTTTTTTTCAGTTTCGAAAGATTTAACTAAAATAGAAAAGTACAGAATTAATTTTGCAATTATCAAATGCACTCTAAATTTTATAAAAAACAAATATTGTCAGCATTAAAGCCATATACCGCAGCAAATACAGGGATGTAGGAAAAAAATAATATAAATAAAATTTAGAATTTTATGAAAATTGTTATTGCTTTAATTAAAGCGAAATGTTATTTGCATTTCTAAGCATTGCGTTTGTTTCACTAAACTCAATACTCCAAGATGCAATGCTGCAGCTAGAAGGCATTCCTTTTAATTTACATTTTCATATCCTCAGAGTAAATCTAAATACCAGTACGAACGGATAAACATTAGAATAAAATGTCTCATCTCATATTGTCTTGCTGCATACTACAGTCCTAAGCTTACCAGCAGGAATCTTCACGGTGTTGGTTTCTGCTATAGCTGGCATTGCTGCAGTTTGTAAGCCAAAAAACTCTGTTGATACACTTCCCCTGTTGAATTTCAATTAAAAGCGCTAAACATACTATCCCAGAGTGCCAAGAGGACGAACGACGACACACTCCGATGCTGCGATACTGTAATGCAGCAATGCAGCAATGGAGCAATATATGCATTCGTACTGCTTAGCCAATGGAAATTTGTATTTGCAAGTTGAGTTTATTTAGCATTCAAAGAAATTAATTCAAATTAAACAGAACTAAATTAAAAGAGAAGAAGAAGAAGAAAATAATAACTTAAGAAAATTCACAAAAAACTTTGCAATAAAATAATTCCTTAGTCCTTCTTCGGTACTTGTAATTTCTTCCTGCAATTTCTGTAATTCTCTAAATGAATGAATTTTGCTACAAAATTTATTTATTATTTTCCTTATGCATTTACAGCAGTAATAATTTACAAATTATTTTACTGCTAATAAAAACATGTGTAACTATATAGTTCAGTAGTCGTACTCCGTCCTCCGTCCTTCATCCCGCTGGTTTTTACTACCAACAAATTTGCCAATGCTCTTTAAATAAATCATAAACGTTTAAGGAAGGACTTGGAAGTTGAAAAAAATGAACAGAAATGAAATGAAATTTAAAGCTCACAAAATATTTTGAATTCTATAAGCATTTCGGTATGTACCCGGTGTGTGTATATTGTATGGTGTATGGTTTGTGGATGGATCTGTGGATGTTGGTAAGGACTGGCATAAAAGATTGCTGTTCTTGTATTAAATGTACCTGAGTGGTAAGCGATATTCCCTGATGTGTGTACGTGCGCCATTTATATTTCACGAGTAAGCATCTTCTTCGGGTTTTTTTTCTTCATTTTCTTTTTTTTTTGGGTTAGGTTGGCAACGCTCGCTTTGGTGACTTAGTCAACTCTAGGGGAAGAAAAAAAAATTTTGTATGCGCATATTTGGCAATGAAAAGTTACTTTTCAAATCATTTTTAAGGTGATTCACATTTGTTAGGTTCGTTTATATGCCGGCGGCTGTAGTAAAGTGGCTTTAATGGATGCGTAAAGAAATTGTTTTTGAATTGGTGCACGTGAGGTATTCAGATAAAATTTTGGCCATATTTTTTTGTTAACTCGTCTTGTATGTGCGATGTGCACTAACACATATTTTGACTTAAATATTCCGGTTAAAAATATGCGGGATTGTAAAAGTTTTGGCAATAATGTGAAATTGATGAGTTTGAGCACAATTTTATAGAAGAAGAGTTATATGTTGGAATGAAAGTTTTGCGGGCATTTATGGTGTTTATTTACAATACCATATATTTTTGCTGCTTAACGAGGAAAAGAACTTTAAAATGAAATTAGAATCTGTATAATTTTAATTAGGATAGAGTAACAGTGACTTTTATTAATGAATCCAAATTTAGATTTATATAATTAAAAAAATCAATTATAAAGATTCATCAATGGGTTACATATATAATATGTAAAATGTTGAATGTTTTCCTATGTCCATCCTTTATTTAGAAAGGAATTAATTTGTTTGCAAAATGCGAAAAGCAAATTCAAGAAAAAGGAAGCTTCATAATTTTAAAACAAAATCTGAATACAAAGTGTAGATTTCTTGATTTGAGAAAAGAAAACACGCACTAATGTAAGTACTTGACAATATGTATATACGTTCAAAGCACAAACCCACCTATAATTCTAATATTTTGAGTATTCCTGACGTAAAACATTACTCAATGTACGGCTTATGTTTACATAGTAGATACTTACATTATTCAGTGCGTCCAACATTCTCATCATGCTATTAACAATTACTTGGAATGTGGAATTAAAACGGTTATCTTAACTAATTGTAGAGGGTTCGAGTTCCTTCCACTTCAACTAACTACTTTACTTTTTTCGGAAACTACATTTAATATATGTTTTTCCCCTTGTTTAAATTTATTGTATTAATAATATTCATTATTCTGTTCCGTTAGATTTGTTAGAATCGTATAACTTTCGTTGTATCTAGAAAAGATCATTGTGATAGCGCCTATAAGTTAGAGTTATTATTGTATAGAGATTATAACGATACAATAGTATTGTTCACTATTCTTCAAATATTTTTCTTTAAAAAAAAATCTGAAAAAAAATTTTGTGCATATATAATAAACATTGTTTTGAAAAAGTTCCTAAAACATCGTTTGCCACTTCTTCTCAGTAGTAAAACTTCAAGCATTTTTAAAATGTTTCTTCAAGCCTATATGTTTCTTTAAGGTGCGGTTTGCTCTATCTTGCATCGTTCAGGATTAATAGGTCTATGTGGGCTTATGGTCAGTTAGATTAATCTTATTTATATCTCAGTAACATTTCCAGCGATAAACTGTGTAAATATTATTTGGACATTTGCATCTATTTTAGCGAATTTTCTGCAACAGATCTCTTAGGGAAACTTTCTGTTGTTTTCCAGCACATAACACGATTTTCGAATGAGATACATATTCGCCTGTTTGGGAACCTTTCTATTAATTTAGAAAAAACACCATACCGAATGATATTTTTCTGATATTCAATTCAATTTTGTGCAGTGGCATAAAAGTATCCCAACAATATGCTTCTTTATTGTATTGATAATACGAACCGTTATAAATAATTATCAAATTTTAATATATTAACTTCATCGTAGATTTGAAATTTAGTTACTTTAATCAAAATTAAAAACAAATTAATATTTGCGTTGCAGTATCTTACAACAGTATGGTTCATTTATGCAATATATTATTATATATATATTGTATATTCATAAGATCATATTACCTTATAATAAAAAGTCACATTTATGTAATATATTTAATAAAGATGTAAAGCTCTCTTATAAAAGATAACATGTATTTTTAAAATAAAATTATCCTGAGACGCAAATGAAAAGGAATTCTATATGATACACTTGCAAAAATGTTGCTGAAAAGGAGCAAGTATTTTTGTTATTTTCGTTATTTTTACAACTCCATGAAAATGCCACTTTTATGTTCAATTTGTAAGCAATTTTTGGTCAAATACCATTTAAGTAAAGTACAAATTGTACAAGTTTACAAAAAATCCTATTAACCTGTGGAAAAAGGAGCTCAGGAGCTCAAGTACTTGAGCGAAAAGTAGTAAAAAATAAAAAATAAAACAAATAAAAGAAAAATGTAAGAAGGAGTAAAACTATTTGGTAACAAAATTTGTTTAAATGGCTTTGAAATTCCTATTTGCTTGGAACAAAGAGATTTTTTTCCTAGAAATGAACACAAAAAATAAAAAAAATATATAAAATAAGAAGATTAAATAAGAAGTATTGTAATATTTTAAAGAATTTGCAAAATTTTTTTATCTTAAAATTATTTTTATTCTATTTTTTAGAAAATAACTACACTTTTAATTGCATGCTATTGTAGGGGAAAAGATTCAGAAATGAATATTATTTAATATTATATTGATATAAGCATGTTTTCTTTTAAATTCGTATTTAACATTATAAAATTTAAAATCAACAAAATTTACAAAAAATATGTAGAATAAATAAAAAGTAGAAAAAATAAAAATAATAAAATTAAATAAAATACAATGAAATATAAAAAAAAAAATTTAAAAAAAAAAAATGAAATAAAAATAAAATAAAATCAAATTAAAAATTAAAATAAAATAAAATAAGTTAAAAAAAAATAAAGTAATCAAATAAAGTAGGATTAAATAAAATAAATTTAATATTAAAATTGAAACAAAATGAAATAAAATTAAAACAAAGTGCTATAAAATATAATAAAATGAATTATAATAAAATTAAACAAAATGGATGCACACAAAATAAAATATACCTAAAACCCTAACAAAACATAATAACATAAATTAAATAAAAATAAATTTAAAAAAAAAGTTTATAATCAAATAAATTTAAATAATATATAGTAAAATAAATGAAAATTAAATTAAAAAAAAAATTAAAAAAATTAAAATCAAATATAAGAATATAAAATAAAATAAAAATTAAATTAAATACATTATCAAATAAAATTAAAATTTAATAATAATAGAATTAAGTATTTTTAAATAAAATAATAATAATAATATATAATAATAAAATTAAGTGTATTATAATGAAATGAAATAAAATTATATTTATATAATTTTAATATATATAAATATAAAATTTATATTTATATGTATTAATACATTATTTTAAGTTTATATATGTTTTATTTTATTTATATTTTAAATTTTCCAATAAAACACAGTAAATAATTCATTTCAACACTTTTCCAACCTTTCCAAACCTTGTACTTCGCCGACCTTGCCCAATATAAAATTTAGACAACTACACATGGGGACGGATTCATTGACATTCTGTTAGTTATTAGTAACTAAGTTTTATCTTTAAGTTTATGTATGAGTACTTTGTTTACGAGCTTCTCTTAAATTTTTAATATTATTATTTTTTGTTTTTAATGTTACTTACTTACTTACTATTTATATGAGCAAATGTTCATATGTCCTTTACTCATAATTTTTTTACTTTATCTTTGCTTTATCTGGTTTGAAATACCTATTGCTAAGTTAGTTTCTTTTATGTTTTTAAACAATTTTTTTTCGTCACTATCTTTAGTTTTAATATGTTTTCTTTTGAAGTTTTTGGTATACAATTTTTTCCATAATATTTTTATAGCTTTTTTTCTTACATAAATTTTAAAATTCCTTTTGCAAGAAAAAAGAAACATCAACAAGAAAATAAAGGAAAAAATTACTTGTATTTTTAAAAGGAAGTTACCGAAACCAGCTGTGCTCCCAACTTAGCTCAGTTTGTCGTGTCAATACACTAGCTTATTTATATATTTTCGTGTGATATCCTGCTTGTCATCCTTTTCGCCATATAATTTGCACCTTTTTTTCGTAGTCGCAAGTTCTTTTAGCGCTTTTTTCTTACCAATATTTTGCCTGCAGTAGTGCCTTTTAATGGCTCACTTGCTTTTGCTGTTGGTGTTGCCATTTCTCGTATCGCCGAGTCTCGCTTTGTTTCTTTTAGCGTTTCGCTAATGCGTTCAGGCTGTGCCACAACTTTTCTAGTTCCAGGTTTTAATATTAAAGTAAAAATTCCATTGCATCATCACCTTGGCTCTTAGCTGGTAGCTCTTCGTTCATTCGTTCGTTCATTGTCGCTTAGTTTGTTGTTGGGTAATGCTTATCTCCACTGCCTTGCACATTTCCGTCAACATTTATTTTATTTTTTTCTTCATTCTCTGCTCTTTGCTCCAATATATGTTTATTGGCCTGGCAGTTTTTGTAGACATAAGGACAGACGACAGACAATTACAGCCAGACAAGCAGATATGCAAACACGCTTACACATACTCTCCTATACTCGTATATGCTAGTTTAATGCGTTTTTAATGTTTTTTTACCCCACTTCTCTTTCACTCCATTATGCTGTATTTTTACTTGGCAAATACTTTGAATATCTTGTTAACTGAAAATTGGCTAATTTTGTCAAAATTGTGGGAAGTCGTCTCTTCTGGTGGCAAAAGTTTCCGAGCCAAAGCAAATAATGTCCGCCGCAATGTACTCTCATAAGGAAATGACTCGTCTTGCCACTTTAAAAATAATTAAATTTTAAATAAATAAAAACATAAACAAATGGAAAAATAATAAATTAATTACTTTTTAAAGCATTAAATATTCAAGATACTTTTATTAGAGATCAGTGAGTATAATTTTGTAATTAAGATGCTTTGGTTATTTTGGTTTATATATACCCCACCTCGTAACATAGCAAAGAAAATTACTTTATTAGCTGCAATTACTCAAGACCTTACTGAGGTCTTGACGCATTTGATGGATTTATTAGTAAGCGCGGTTTAGTAAGACAATTTAAATCTTTTTTGGCCTTTTTGTAATAATTTATTTACTCATTATTAGGCAATATATACGCCATAATTATTTAGTTGAATTGATAATAATATATTTTACTTTATTTTTATTATTAATAAATAGTGTAGTAATATAGTTCACTACTGTTCGAAAAACCTCTTTATTTATAAATAATAAAATTTTATTGTTGGAAAAACTACAATTGATTGACCACCAATGTATATAATAAATTATTCGTATCTCTATAGAGGATCTAGACTGTAACTACCTTATAAGAGATTGAGTAAAACAGTTATCTGTTAGTGTTTTAAGATTATCAGGAAATGAGTCCAGTAACTTAATTCGGCTTTTATTGATTGAAATGCGATCTATAATCTAAAACTAAGATACATTATAAGGTTCGATAAGTCGTAATTAATTTTGTAACATCTTGGTAGCTGGCAAGAGAACCTGTTCAGGAATAGAAGAATAGATAAAAATAGATCAATAAACGTAGTTATTATATACAATTTCTTTATATTGGCATTCAGTACAAAGTTTCAATTTAAAAGTTTTAAGAATACAGGCTAGACAAGATTTTTACTTAAGATTTGAGAGACTTAAGAGAATTGTTCTTATCAAATTAAAACAAATATTATTAACAGTATATGATTTAAAGTTTAAATTATAAAATTTCACCTAGGGTTGTGGGATAACCCTAGATATAGAGAAAAAAGCTACTCCGGTGCCTTTACTTCGAGAACCGGTAGATATTTGCTTCTAAGTTACTTTTATGTACCCAGTCGAAGGTTGTATATTTGAAGTGTAGGGGCAATGTAGCTCTTGATCTGGCTGCTAAGGAAATATGAATCCAACTCCTATTTGAGTTCCATAAAAAAAGCTCACAAATCAACTTTCACCTGTGATTGATAGGAGCATGGATTAAAACGGGGGGTATCAAATGGTTGATTTTTATAAATTAAAGAATTTCAATTCATAGTTAAAAATTAAGGGCGGAGAAATGTTATAACCAATATAAATGATTAATGGATGTTTACGCTTAATTGCAACCATTTATTTTAATACTAATATGTTTTGTAATAGTTTAAGCAACCTTGAAATAATAAGCATAATGAAGTGCAAATAAAGAGTAGTCGAATAAAAACAAAGAATTTATTTAATTAATAAATTTATTTTGTGTTTAAATTTTTTTCGCATTATTACCACTCTTTCTATTTAAAATAGATTTTTCGTTAGACTATATATAATACTTAATCAAAATCAACACTCTAAAAATTCTTTAGCTTGTAATTTTAACAAGGCAGTTCGACATGATTAAATAAAATCAATTGTCTTACTTAAAAAATACATCAAATCAAAATTTTACTGTGAGCCCATAAAATCCTTTTCAATAAGCAAAAAAAAAAAGAAGAAAAACTAAAATCATTGAGAAAATTTCAATTACCAGTAGCCGCACAAAACTAATAAAATATTGGTTGAAAAAAGACAGACTTGTGCCCACCTACTAAAATTCAGCAAAACAGTTTCATTCCTTGTGCCGGGCCGGGTCGGGCCGCACACAAAGGTGCCAAGGATAGTGATTTATATCGGTAAACGTAGAGGAAATATTTCAAGGAAACTCCTGTTCTAACCGAAAACTATAAAAATACACAAGAACTACGCCAAAACAGAGAAAAACAGCACCGACAGAAACAAAAACTATAAGACAAACACAAATAGGGCGTTGATTATAGGTTGCCGAAAAAGTATAAAGGATCGAAAAAAACAACAAATATGGCAGCACCAAACCAACAATTATATGTGCTCAAGTGTGCAGTCAGAACTTTTGTTAAATTGATTTTTATGCAAATACTTTTTTTTAGAAGTAGATATATTTTTTTACGTTTCTTCACAAAAAAAAGTATGCAAAAGATGCAATTTCTTAATATGCACAAAATTTAAAGCTATAAAAAAATATACATATATTGTATCTGAGATAGTAGTAAGTAGGTAGTAGTAAAAATACCAGTTGGTTTATTAATAAACTCTGTTCCTTTAGTCATTTCGGTATTAAAACAGTGAAAATATATGTTTTGAAAAAGGTGTCTTGTAGTATCAAGACTTTAGTAGCACCAAGGAACATGTGCAATGAAGAAGAAGCACTAAGACAAAAAAAAAATACCATAGACACTTACATATGTTTAACACAAATGTTAAGTAGCAGATAACACCGAACACCTCTTAACCTCCTTTGAAAATAAAATTACAAAAAACGAAAAAACAAAGGCAAAACAAGAAGAAGCAGTAATGTGAAACACATTTAAAAATGTGGAATACAAAAGAAACATGCACAAGAGGCGCATTTGTTACGCATATTATGCGCTGCAAACATTATCAACTTCTTATATCTTCTGCTTCCCATGCAACTATTTTCATATGACTCTTGCTCTGCTCACATGTGCCTATCCATATCCACATCCGAACCCTATACTCTGTGCTGTGCTTTGGAATGCATTTAAGCCTTTTGAGATACCCTTCAAGCGTTCTATGGTGATGTGGTGACTATGGTGCTCTCTGTTACTGTTCCTTATTCCATCAACGAGGTACATACATTTCATGTTCCTGTCTGTTTAAATGAGGGTTAATGTACATTTGTGCGTGTTCGTAGCTTTTTTATTTTCATTTAATTTTTTGTTATAGTTTTTTTTTTTTTTTGTTTTATTTTGTTTCATTTATATTATACATAAATACCAGCACCAATATTTTATTTGTATTCTCACTCGCAGAGGTAGCCGCCTTTGGTCTTGTTTTGATCACCTACGATCAGCCGTCTGATTTATGCATGTGAATTGCGGAGTGAATTACAAATTGTTGAGGTACCCTAATTTAATGTATCTTCTTATCGATAAGGTAAAATAACCATTTTACCTTCGTTTTTCAAAGCATACAAAATTTATGCCAAACAAGGGCGAGATGCGTTGAGAGGAAGAGGCTGTGCTGCAGAGTTCTTTGATCTTCTGCTTTATATAAAAATTGAAACATCTGTTGCTGTTTTTTGTCGAATTTTATTTTTTGAATGATAAAGGCTTGAAGGTTTCTCTTTAATGTTTGGCAACTAAATAGATTTCCTATAATTAATTCCCAAACCAACCGTGTTATTTGTGAGATAATACGATTCTAGTTTGTTTTAAATTTTTGTTGGTTTTTTGTGCTTTTGTTTTTTAAAGTAGATGTGTGTAGATTAAGGTTTTTGAAGGGTAAAAATTTATCCATTAAATAAATTAAATTTTTTTTATTTCGGATATTAGATTGATGTATTAACACTTCCTTCCATGTTAGGTAACATAACGCATATTATTAAAAAATTATTTTAAAATAATAATCAAATTAATTAATTAAAAGAATATAAAATGACTTTTTGTTGTTGTAGTTCATTACTGTTCGAAAGACCTCTTTATGAAATATAGTAGGTTCTATTAAATATAAAAGTCACTTTCATCTGAAAAATTTGACGTTAAATTACAACTTATAATGACAAAATATTGGTTTCACCCGTGCGACTAGTGGAGTAACATTTGCATGACTTTCTCAGCATTATGTTACTAGATTAGGTTTTATACATAAGAAAAAATATATATATCATGTAACAAATAATGCACCTATAAACAGAATAGTGTTGAAATTGAACAATTAAAAATAAAAATATAATTAATTAATTCAATTATTCTAGAGCTGGTTTATGATTTCGTTCTAATATAAACATAGCAAGTGAATTTATTAATAAAATTTTCACAGCAAATTAACAAAACTCTAGAAAAATGTACAAACATAAAAGTAAAGTACGGCTTTGGATCAGTTGGTCAAGGTGCGCTGACTCTGAGTTTCACATTTGGCAGGGCACGAAATTGATTGCTGCTACTTGCTGTTTTAGAATATTATTTACGAATAATTAAATAGAAGAATTATTTCCAAGACCACTTATTATTATGTTGAAGCTATTTGAGCCAGTGTACTTGAGCACTTTTACTCTTTCTTAACTCGAGGTATTTTCAAAATCCCTCTTTACGCCTTGACTGGGTTATTGTTTATCACTTCATCAGACTAAGCAATAATTGACTTCAGATCTGCATACCTCCCCCACTGATGATGGGTATTTGGCAATACTCGAAACAGCTGTATGTTCAGCCAAAAATTCAATTAATTAAAATAATATAAAATGAATTTTTATTGTTGTAGTTCAGTACTGTTCGAAAATAAATATTATTTATTTGAATAGTCACAAAGAGATCACTCAACACCAGAATAGCTGAGCATATGTCGGACATCAACAAGAACAAAAACAATACAGCTCTATCTCAGCATTGCACTGAGAGACAACATAAACCGGATTTCGACAATGTAGTAATATTGGACAAAGAGAAATCTTGGAAAAAACGGTACACTCTCGAAAGCTTAAGAATCCAAGAGAAAATTAACTTAACTATGAACATCAAAGAAGATACGGAGAATATAAGCTTTAATTACATTGCTGCTCTAATATAAACAAAATCGAAAGTGGCGGTAACTTGAAGCAGTTGACTATAATTCTATAATTTTATAAAACTTTTAATATTTATTCCTAACTTTTAATTTTTTATTTACAAAAAGTGATTTAACTTAATTTCAATTCTAACTATTGGTAATTATTATTATTTAATAATTCTAAAATCCTGAATGGATAATTATTACTTTTGATTATTTTGTTATTATTGTTGTTGTTAGTTATTTTGTGTACATGTTTCTCTGTTTATACAATATCATAAATTATATTAGATATGTATTTTCACATTGTGTTATAAAAATTAAAAATAAAAATCATAATTATTAAATAAAAAATATTTTAGATACCCCTGAAGATGTTGGAAAATAACCAACGAAACGTCGGGTGAAAAATGAAATAAATTGAATTTTATTTGCATCCTAATAATAAGACCGAGTAGCCTAAAGAAAATTTTAACTAAAACAATAAAACGTACTGGTGAAAAATTCCATTATTAATAGTCACAAGTTCACTTTTTTTAAAATTTCTATTTTCTTTTTTTACTTACCACTTTTTTTTTTAAGAATATTGACTTATCTAGAATGGCCCTTAAAGTACTCATATATAGTATTATTGTTATTTTTTTTAAGAATATTATTTTGTAATAAGCACATTGACTTTGCAAATAAGACTAAATTACTAAAAAAATTACTTAAAATATTCAATATTCTCATATTTTCATATATAAGTAACCTATTAGATAGCCTCGACTAATGTTTTATTTTATACTATAAATTTTCTTTTTTTACAAATGTTTTTTTTACTATTGTAAGTAGCTTGAAAAATGGAAAAGTTACAAAAAGGTTCACCAGTTCCATTAACATCAAAATTGATATTAAACATATTTGCCATTAGCTCCTCATAGGCATTTTCACATTCAAATTGCTTACGCATTACGCATCCGTAGGTTCTTTAGCACTGCAAAGATTTACACTGAAAAAAAAAAATGAAATAAAAATCGTAAATATTAAAAATCCATCTACACTCTTTGCTGATAATGGTTGGTAGCTATTGAGTTCTTTTCTTATTTTTTTCTTTGAAATATACGAATATTTAATGCCAAACGGTACAGGAATTTTTAATGTTTTCGCCTTAAGCTCTTGGCTATGAATTTCATATTCAAAACGAGTAAGCCAGAACAGATTTAGCACAAATAACTGCAAAAATGCACATAAACCCCAAAATAAAAAAAACATATATAAAATCAAGTGAAATTAAAGTACGAGTACACTACGTACGAATTTTTCACATCCGTACGTGATGCTATAAGTCCTGATACTTCAGTACAAATACCTTACAAAACGATTTTGATGGAGGGATGAGGATGAGGATGAGGATGAGGATGAGGATGAGGAGGAACTTTGCATATGTTTATAAATTATTTTTGGCATTTGTGTGGCTGATAAAGGCATTCTTAAATTTAACTTTTACATTTAAGTTATTTAAGAGTCACCGTACAACCTCTAGTGATTATTCCTTTAAAGTTGAATTTTAAGAAATGACATACAGAAAGCATAAAAATTGGAAAAATTTAAGTTTTATTAATTAGAAAATTTATAGCATTTGTAATTAGCATATTTCTAGGTTACTTATTTCTTTCGATTTTATGTGTAACTCACAGTTACTGCTGTTTTCTCTCTATTTCGGTTGAATAATTCTTCCTTTTTTGTAGCCCATGTATTCCCAAAGGCTTTTTTTACTGTTTAATTGCGCATACAACCTTCAAGTTAAAAAAACATCGATGAGAAAAGTAACATCCGTTCAATGAAAACATATTAACAACAATAAAAACTGAATTAATGTATTCCTTATGAATTTCAACAACAGATACGAATACATACTATATATACAATAAATTCGTACAGAGGAGAAAAAAATATATGTATAGAGTAAGCAGGATCCCGACTAATCATTGTACGCTTCATTTCATACATTTTTATTCCACAATATTTTTTATATCCTTTGTATACGTAAAATATGCCTTGAAATATGAGCTGCTTTGAAAGCGTAACCAAGCAATAATTTTGCGCGATTACTTACCTGAAAATGCTAATAAATTCCATAAAATAAAAAAAAAACAAACCAATGCTTTGATATCTTTAATTCTATGTATAATAGCGTATTCCAATTATTTCGTTACACTGGATATGATGACATTGTACGGAACAAAAATTTTAGAAATTATTGGCCCAAAAATCATATTTCGCATGCTGCTGTTAGTAAGCCAATGACGAATTCTTTATAATCCTATAGATGTATTGTATTTGAATAAAAGAACTTAACAGTTGTTAAATTTGAATATGATTTTTTGTAATTATATTCCATGAACTGCCCTAATTGATTTTGAAGAATGACTTGGTAGGTCAACCACAATTTATCGCTGCTTGATATTTTTCCTACTTGCTTCATACCACACTCACTCATTCGACTATTTTCTTTTCTTAGTAAGTACCAACTAAAGAGGCTCAACATGCAAAAATATTGGCTATAAGTTCTACAAGTCCATTGTATCACATTCTTGGTATTCACTTTTGTTTGAGGAAATGGTATAGAATAATATAATCTTTCGAAATACCTAACATATAATTAGGAAGTATTGACATTGGTGGTATGAAGAACAGCTGTTCAGAGTTTGATTTTCTGACTCTAATAAATCTTCTAATAAAGCAAATAAATAAAGAGACTAAGACTTGTTTGTATTGTATATTTAAAAACAGTCAACTTAATTGTTGAGTTGGGATTCAGAATAAATTATTCTAAAACAAAATATGTGCTACGTGCCAGCAATGGAAGAACTTAAGCTTCGCTCGTTTTTAGTAATATCCGTTTCGAAACGGTGAACGAATTTTAATACCTCGAAGTGATGGTCATCGCTATGGTGACAAATGGGTAGTAACTCAAGAATAATTATATGGGCTTTATGTTGAAAAAACTGTTTTTAATGACTGCAAATTATATAGGCTATCCTTGGAGTCCATTTTAGTTACTCAATAAAACTTAAATTGTCTTAAACCTTTAAATAGTCTTAACTACTCCGTTGAAGCTAGTTAAGATCCTCTCAAAACTGATTCCCTAACATAATTAATTATTGTTACACATACGCTGAATGGTGACAAAGTAAATGTGCGGTAATTTCTGCGTCTTTCGGACAATCCCGACAGGAATTGTTAAAAGGGAGATGAATAGTTAAGATCCTCTTAAAAATAAGTCTCTAGCATGATTAATCATCGACGCATTCGCTGGATAGTAACAGCATTCTGACAGAAATCATTACACAGGAGATACTCGCAATTTGTTGAGATCCTATATAAAGTGAGTCCCTATCAAGGTTAGTTAACGTTGGATTGCTTTATTGCATTGGATCTAATTTATCACTAGATGTGCAACCTTTGCTGTGTTTTCCCAAAATTTTGACAGAAATAATTAAAAAGGAGATTCAGTATTTAGCTTAGTCTCCTAACCTGATATTCTCACTGGGTTACCGAGAGTGCTAGGTAATTTCGTATTTCAACGATCTGTTATTTAACGTATAGATAAGTGGATATCGTTAAATCTTCTTGCCTTGTATAGTTTACACAAAGTTTATGAAATATTTGTTAATTCAAGTATATTTATCGATGCTCTAACTGGCTTATATTGTGATCTGTATTACAACGAATATATAGTTCTTCCCAAATTTTGTCCACTTGCTTCTCGGTTTGTGTCCGAATTTGCTTCAAATGTGACTTAGACTGTATATGAAGTTAATTATGATTTTTTATGTCTGTTCTGGAAAAGTATGTGAAGTTATTAATGATTTTCTATATCTGTTCTGCATATCAGGATAACAAACATGAACATACTTTTCATATACACATTACTTTTATGATTAAAATAAATTGAAAGAACTTAATTCATATATTAAATTTATTTAAATAAATATTGTATACAGTCTTCATTTTCTTCTAAAATATTCTTGGTATTTGTCATATAAATTCCTTTGACAAAATCCTTTTGCATTTTTTTTTTTTATTTCTAAGATTTTGGAATATTTTCAAGGTGGTGTAGAAAATATTTTCATGTCAATTTGATAGGATTAAATATTTTCTTTTGTTTTCTTTATCCTTATGCCTCTTTTCACATACAATATTGTATGTATTATTGGCTCTGGTACTTTTTACTCGCCTTTTGTTTTTTCTACTTTTCTGTTTTTTTGTTATTTCATCGGAAAACAAAAATATTTATTTACCCACACACACGTTTTGAACGTTTGAACCGAAACCGGCAAAATCGAAATCCAAAATCCACTCAATTACATGTAATTTAAGCCTCAACAGTCAATTTGTGTGGAAAATTTGCTTCTGGTGTGTATGAAATTTAAATTCGTTTTTTATGCCATTTTTCCTATGAGTATTTGTTTCTGCATTTATTTATATCCACACAATATTTTATTTTCATTTTTCTTCTTCTTGTTGTTGTTGCTATTTTTTTGTTGTTGTTGGTGTTGGTGTTTTGTTTTGTTTTGTTTTTAGGTGCCGTATTTTATGTTCAACGTGTTTTTGTTGCATGCTTCTTCTTTTTACTGCGTTTATGTTGTTATGGTTATTGTTGTTGTCAATGTTGGTGTTGCTGCTGTTGTTGTTATTGTATATGTTGTTGTTATTATTGTGTAATGTAAACGTATGTTGATTTTTTGATGTTACTGTTTTATCCTGGCATATCCTGTATGTTATGTTTTATGTTTTCTTGTTTTTTTTTGTTTTTTTTTGTTTTTTTTTGTTTTTTTTTGTTTTGAAACGCTTAAATTACTGCTTTTGAAGTGTAACAATTACAACTGATAAATACGAGCAGAAAATGCAAGATACTTTTGTAGGGGTTCTGGAGCTGGGTCTGTCTGTCTGTCTGTTTGCGTTGTCTTTATGTGGAGAGGTTGGTTGGTTTTTACAAAATACAGAGTCCATTCACAGCGGTTGGTAATTAGTAAAAGGGTGTGTAAATGTTGTTATTTTATTAACAGATTTTTCTTTTTATTTTTTTATATGCATTTATTTTAATGGAAATTTTTTCTTAAATACTATTTGCTTAATTAAAATGAAAGTAAAATAAAAAATATATAAATAAATAAAATAGTAGTTACCTAATTATAATTTAAACTGTGTATGAATTTTTTCTTATAAACTTTTTCCAATTAATACATTTAACATAAATTTTCAAATAGAAAGTAACCTCAATTGTTGATAATTGCTTAAAATTGAAAAATTATTATTCCTCAGTAGCATTTAAATAATTTCATTTTTGTAATTTAGTAATTCCGAGAAAATTCCAATATCAATACCCCCAAAAGTTGTCACAAAACTCATCAAAAACTAACTTTGCGCATTAACAAGTTAAATTTCTTTATCAACGTGAACGTATGCATTATCCCATGACAAGCTGCTCGTTGCTGACTTGGCTGCTCCCTCTTCATATAGTATACTCCATACTATAGTATATGCACGAAACATGGAATTCGAAACATATGCACGTCAATCTAGCCAGTCTTTCACATATTAAATTGATTAAGGAATCCAGTCACGAATTTGCAAATGATGAATAAAACTTTTCTAATAATAACAACTGCAAACAGTTGCTATTCATATAGAGGCCACGCCAACAAAACCAACTCAATTTGATGTCTAAGCATGAAAAAGCTATATAATAGATATATAAGCATATATGCAGTTTATTTTTTCTTTATTTTATCTATCTATATTAAAATGTTTCGCTACTTTTATAGAATTTTATAACTTCTTTTTTTTGTTATATTATGAAGAAAAAAAATTGTTTTTATTTATTTTGAAGAAAAAAAAATATTTTTTTATTCATATTTCTTAAATCACAATTGCAATATATTACTTTATTAACAAACGATTTTTTTATTTTTTTTTTTATTTCTTATAAATAAAATTTATTGCTACGCTATTTACGAATATTTTACAGTTTATAATATAGTAAGATTTAAAATTAAGCTAACATAGCTTCAATAATTTATAACCACCGCTTTAACTAAAATGTAAACTACATATTTTAGCAAGCAACGAATTAAGTTTAAGTCTTTTTAAGCCGCAGCACAAAAATGTCAATTGACTTACTTTAATAAAAATGCGAATGCTGCTAACAGCAAATAAATCTCGATTTAAATCGATTTATATTTGCATACGTGCAGCACAGCTCAACTTAGTTCAATTTAGTTCAGTTCAGCTCAGCTCAACTCAGCCCCAGCTCAGTTCGTCGCAGATACATAGATACTTTCTGGATACTGTATGCATGCAACCATGCATGCATCCGAGCATACTCCATGGATACTTCCATGCATTACCTCAATAAGCAGCAATTGGCTCGTTAAACTTCGATCGCTGCCTGCCGTACCTTGAAGCAGGCAACTGCGTGTGAGCTTATGGCTCATGGCTCATGGCTCGGCTCAAATGCGATTAACCACCTGTTATATTGGTTCAGATATATTTTAGTCAATTAAAGTGCAGTTTATTGCTGCTTTTGGTGAGGCATTTTTTTCAATTTTTTTAATTTTTTTCAAATTTTTTTTCCATTATTTCATCGGCTCTTGCACTTTTTGTTAAGTGCATTTGTCATTTGGAATTTAGAAATAAAGTTTAATTTAAATTGATTGCCATTTTGCCATTTTTTATTATGCGAGAATATTGCTTTTGTGCGCGCCTCTAATAAATTTCAATTAATTTTCATTTTATTAGGTTTCGCGGCGATACATGGATTTTGTGAGTTCAGCTCATCATCATCTGTTGTCCAAGTTATATGGCCGATTTTGTAGTTTAAGTTATTTGTGCGAATTTTTGTTGTGGATTTGATGTCATTTAAAATATTTAAATTTAAATAAAAAATATATTTCAATTGGTATTAGTGAAGGTTGAAGTCATAATAATAGTCTTGTCAGGTTATATTTTTATAGTTGTTCGAGTTAATAAAATGCTTTGGGGTATGAAAGTTGTGTCATTAGTTAAATTATAATATTATTAGTTAATTTTAGCTACATATTGTTAAAAATTTAAATCGATTTAAATCTGAAATGAATAACACAGAATAGACACACGCTATATTACTTTAAAAAATATACTTGTATGAAAGTCCAGAGTTTTACGTGGATGCCTGCCATGTACGATTAACACCAAGGTGTTCTTCACACACACATTGGTATATTGGGCCCATGAACGCCTCATTGAAACTCCGAGAAACTCCGTCGATACCAATTGAAGTTATGTGTTTGGGTATAACTTTACCCTATATATACTATATATATAATACACTCATCTGAGATTTTTCAGCATATGTTAGCACTGATTCTGAATATTAAAAATATATGAAAAAATTTTGACATTGATAGGCAGTGGGCCAGCGCTGTTACCTTCAATTAAAATAATTTCAAAAAATTATTTTGGAATTATTTAGTAATTGAACTGAAATTTTTTATATATCTAATTGCAACTTTTTTCTAGAAATAGGTTTTAATTAGGGGGCAAAGCAAACGTTAACATCAACAAATTTTCGAAGCTACTTATTCTCAAAGACTATGACTAACGGTACTATCTACGCAAATAATCAAACAATTGGTTGGTAACACAGATATTGTAAGAAAAATGTATGAAAACGCTTATTGACCTCATAGATAGTCACCATCTACCCCAACCAACTACAAAAGTTTGGAAACGATCTATAGGTTCGTTAAATATATTTAGAAAAACAAAGCAAACATTTACTGATAAACGATTTAAACGATATTGCAAGAAAAATGTATGAAAACGCTTATTGACCTCATAGATAGTCACCATCTACCCCAACCAACTACAAAAGTTTGGAAACGATCTATAGGTTCGTTAAATATATTTAGAAAAACAAAGCAAACATTTACTGATAAACGATTTAAATGTATCGTATTCCCTTATGGTAATTTGCTTTTTAAGTGGTGTATCTATATTGCAGGATATATTCAACGTCTTAGGTAACTATATGTCATTGTAATCATGACGTTATCATCATCTCTCAACATCTTTATATACCATACGGCGATGTTGGTCCATGCATGATAGTCCAATCTCGGCCGTAGTTGATTTTATGTTGTATTCCAAGATTTATTAGGGATTATTTTGTATGATATGTTTCAAGAAGTTAACCACCTAACGTAAGTTAACCACTAACGTAGCTTGGGATTTCCCCTGGGGGTAAGGGATTAGAATATTCTCGAGGTAAAGCTTGCTTGTGGTAATAAGCGCCTAAAATTCCGGCACTATTCTGACACTGTTTGAAGTGTAAAACCGACCGGAGGTGTTCATACATGGTGCTGTTATCCAAAGATCAGCAGAGACTGGATGGACCTCGCTTGTTAGCAAAAGGGGAGGTTTTGCTAAAGATATAACATCAATTGATGCAGTCAGAAATTCCTTGGAATTTACAATGGTGCGTTTATCGGTGCGTTATCTTGTTATTAGATTCTACTAGATTCTACTATAGCTTGGTGATTGAATCGCTATCTGCACCTCCAAGCCAGCCTTTGCTTCTGTTGGTTGGTAAGCACTATTTTAGTTTCAACTAACTTTGCCGAGTACTCCTTCATAGATTGATCTATCATAGGGATGTCTCCGATGGAAAATAGACAACTCCACATCATAAATATACCATCACTCCATAGTGTGCAGGTCACAATTTTCTATTTCTATTTTTTTTTTCTAATCGTATTGTTTTTCGAAGAAACCAAATTGAAAAAGTTTGCTATGCCTTATAACATAAGCATCCATCCACCTTTTAATGCCTTTAAAATTTTGCTATTCTTTTTATTATATATTATATAAACATTTTTTAATAGATAAAATGTTAAACTATTTTTTACAGTTATATGTAGGTTAATACTTAATTTTTAGTTTTGCTTTAATTTTTTGAAATATTTTTATGTCATCATTAAAAGCTTTTAATTTTAAACTTAAAGAAATTTGCAATAATTATCTCATCTCATAATATTAATGGTACAGAAAGAAAATTCAATTACGAGCAGTCTTTATGGCTTGCTTTTTTTAAAGACTCAAAGTCTATATATAGGATGAGTTATGTGAGTATATATAGCACAATAATAAAAATGTATTTACATAAACTATTGTAATTTGGTTAATTATGGTTAAGGTGGGCCTGTGCTGATGTATAACTAGTCCTGTGTAATTATAGCTGCTAAGTGCAATGGATTGGTTTGGGAGGAAATAAATAAATGTGCAAATTATTTTAAAAATTGTAATTTTAAGTAGTTAACGTCATAAACTATTAAAAAACTGTAATGAAATTAGACCTAGCCTCAAATCATTTAAATTTTTCAATTTCAGCACTTTTAACATAAAGTATCTCATCAGGTTTTTAAATTTATTTAACATTTTTTTGTTATACTTGAACTTTACAATCTTTTCCTTATCATTCTTTTAAGGCTTTAAAATATTATAAGTGGAAAACTTTTTAAATGTATTGAGTAAAAATTTTATTACTGCACTTCAACAATTTTTTTCTTCTGTGTAATTATTTTGTTAATTATGCTTAATTAATTTTGTTCTGTTGCGAAAAACAACGTTTTTGCATCTTCGGTCCACTCGGTTCAGGTTCATTCGGTCCACGTGCGAATGGGAATTGGTGGTATGCTGCTTACTTGGCTGTTATCACGTGGCAATACGCGAAAATGCCGCAAGGATGATGCAGCCATCATACTTTTTTTTAGTGTAAAATTACAATGGAATTAAATAATACTTACCATGCTTGATTAATATCTTTTCGTTGTAGCTGCTTGTTTGCTTGTTGTTAAATACGATGGCATTTTTCTTAATTTACTATTAAAAGTGTAGCGAGAGGTATTTTTCATTTTAATTAAATGCGAAGCGGACATTGCAAAAATGACCTGTTTTAAGCACACTTTTACCCGATTCATTTTTAATTGAACAAAGAAGACTGAAAAAATGTCACTAGCCTCATTTATTTTGCATAATTTTTTTGCTCTCGACAAACCCTACGAGTCCCAATGCCTGATGCCCGGTGCTGTAAAACCATGGCTGCTTTCGGTCGACCGAAAGGTACTTTGCTATACAATAATTGCCAGGCACGTTTAACGCATTTAATCACTGCATTTTCAATTAACACCCAACAACTTGCCGATCCTTAATAACTGTCAAGAGGTCGCCAACACCAATAACAATTTAATAAAAAAATATTATTGGAAATTGCTGTAAATTTATTGACAACGAAATATTTAAGCATTAATTTTAAAATAATTTTAATATAGTTTTTTTTTTCTTTTTTTAAATTATTTCTGTTCACAATTGTTCAATTTAATAGCGCAATACTTTATGTATTTTTATTAAAAAATTCGTATTTCATTTGCAGTAATTTTGTTAAAATTACTGCTGTATTCATATAATAAATTTCACATATTTATTAAAATTGCTTAAAAATTTCACTATTTTTTACTTATTTATTTATTTTCTATTAAAATCGTTTATTGTTTTTTTTAAGTCGTTACAGCCGTCATGGCCTGCAGTCATTATTCTTATTTATTGAGGGAAATGTAAATAATAATTTATTTTAATAGTTATATTTATACTACTTCATTAAATTTTTGTTATTTTATTTTAAACACTAATTTTTTTAGTAATAATTTTAGTTTAGGCTAGTCTGGTCTTATTTGCACTAATTGGTCTAATGGTCTTATTTGCACTAACACGACGTTTCATTGGTTTTAATTCAACATCTTCTAGGGTATCTAAAAAATGTTTATATTATTTAATAATTATAATTTTCTTGTAATTAGAACAATTTCACAAATATTGTTTTTTTTAAATGTGTGAAATTAAAATTATTTAGAAATGAAAATCTTTATGCTAAGAACAGTAAACTGATATATAACCAAATAATTCGTCCATCACTTCTATATGGTTGTGCAGTGTTTAGCAAAGCTTCATACACTACTATTCACTAGCTAGAAATTGCACAAAACCAGGCTCTGAGAAGACTTTTCAAAGTACCATGGTACATTCGGATGAATAACATCCTCAGGGACCTCAAGATTGATTTCATCAAAAAATACGTAAAGGATAGTGCCCTGAAATTATTTACGAAAACTGACAGACTTACCAACACCTTGTTATCAAATCTCAGAATGGTTACAAGCTCCTCGGGGAGGCATGCAGATTTGAGGTCAATTATTGCTTAGTCTGATTAAGTGATAAATAATAATCCAGTCATGGCGTAAAGAGAGGTTTTAAAAATAGCTCAAGTTAGGAAAGAGTAAAAATGCTCAAGTGCACTGGCTCAAATAGCTTAAACATAATAATTGTTAGTATTATTATTCCATCCTCCATTAAGAACTTAGGGATTTGTCATTTTCATGAAGTATTATTTTCCTCATAACTCTTCGTTTGTTATCGTTCTACGCATACACTCAGTTTTCCTTATATTGATGTAGCAATCCTTTCTAATGAAATCTTTTCTACCTATGCAATTTTTGTAACACCGTACATGAAGCACGATTGGTGTTACATATCTAGTGGTGTGTTGGAGGGTGATGAATATTTGGTGTTCTTCGACCTTTGCTCTCTAACTCTCACTTTAAACAATTTTTTATATATATCAAAATTATCTATTATTAAAAGAATATAAATAAAACTAATTAATGAAGTGTTAATTTCAGTCTACCTAAGAAGCCTTATAATCGATTATTAGTATATTGAGAAAATGAATAAGATTATTAACGATCTTTGGTAGCGAACTATGAGATCGAGTAGTATAGTGTCAACGGCACTTTTCATTAAAAAATCAATGGCTGTAAGTATACACGATCGTGAGTAAGAGATTTGGTAACCGACTAACGTAGTGTAAGTGCAAAATGGTGCTTAGAGGATCGGCATTATGTTGTTGGCATTTTAAGGTTTTAACGTGTTATTTAGTTAACCCGCTCCAGATCATGAATATCACCCAATTATAATATAAAAAACCCGAGTTCGATTCCTGGTACTTCCAATCTCAAACAATTATTTACGAATAATGAAATACAAGAATTATTTCCAAGACCATGGATGATGGGTTTTGGCAATACTCGAAACAGCTTTATGGTCAGCCAAAAATTCAATTAATTAAAATAATATAAAAAAAAAAAATACAATTTTTGTTGTTGTAGTTTACTACTCTTCGAAAAAATTACTTTATGAAATATAAAAAATATTAAAAAAAAACTTTAAAAAAATATTATCATTACAGTTTTGTATCTTATCAAAAATTATTTCTAGAAAATAAATTTTTATTTCATTTTTTATTTTTTTAATACAAAGGATGTATATAAATATTTTGTTATTTTATAAATCTGAATATTCATATTTCGTTTGAAAATTTTATTCACACACATGGAGGCGAAGCATAGATTTTTATATATGTTAAATATTTGTTTACACTTTTTTGCATAAACAAAAAATGGGCGTAAAATACAAAATATGGCAAAAAATTGCAACATAACAGAGCAAGTAGAGCGTAAGCGACGCCTTGCCCATATAAGCAATTTGCAAGCACAATAATTTATTGCATATTTCCCGGCGTTGTAAACAGCAAAAAACAATAGAAAACAATATCAAAAAAATTAGCGAAAACAGTTTTGATAAATGTCAGTAAAGTTTCGTAAATAAAACGTATATGTTGCTTTAGAGCAATTGACAAATAAAAATGTTTTGGTTTTACAAATTTTTTGCTTTCATTAGATACAAAATATAAACAAAAATGTTTGCTCCCACAAATAAAAAAAACTTTTTTCACAGAACAATCAAAGGACATATGTTATGTCTAAAAATGGGTAGTTACAAATACAAAAGCGTTTTAAAAATTTAAATATTAAATATGTAATATATCAGAATTTACATCGTTAATTAATGAAAGGTAGATTATTGTTGGAGATTTTAAGAAAATATTTATTTTAAATTTATTATTTTAAGCGCAAACTAAAAATCCAAGTGAAAAAAAATCAATTGTTTATATTGCAATACATTGAAAAATGAAAATAATTACATAAAATTAATTAATAAATTTGTTGGAACATTTATATTAAATATATATTTATTTAGATGTATATTTTTGTTTTCATAATACAAACAAATGCTAGCATAAATATTCATATTTCACTTTTGAAGTTGAATTTTTCAATGGCATGTATTGTAAAATTTTAATAAAATAATAACACAGTAAAGCCTACAATTTTCTACACCGTAATTTGTGGTTAAAAATTTACGCAAGAACAGACTTAAGCCTTTCATTACGCACTTTTTTAAACACGCAATCAATTGTTAAGTTATACGCGCAGCTACGTATCTACGTATCTCTCTCAACGTACGAGTATCTATCTACATGAGGATATGAGTGTTGTATGCGAAGATACACACTCGAACAATTGTAGTTATACGGCCATAAATAGTTATTAATTTTTATTAATTGATATTATTTACTTTTTTTTAACGCTTTTTAAATTCATTTTTTTTAGTAGCTTCGCTTTATATATTTATGTATTCATTTATTTATTTTATTTTTTTTATTATTTTTATTTTTGGATATACCATGTAGTGTAGTTTGCAGTTGGTATTTTGTGTTTGCTCGTATCTTTTTTTTGTATCTTTGCAATTATGCTAATTGTTAGTGTGCGCTGAGATAATTATGTTTTTAATGTAATTACACTAACAACAACAACAACGACATATGTGCGAATATGCAAATGGATTTTGTGTTGTGGATTTGTTGTTAAAAATATGCTCTGTAATTATTTTAAATCATTCGGACACTGTAATTTTAAATAAATTAATAATAAATAGCAACCGAATTCAATTAACATAAGCAAAATGTAGAGAATAAAATTAAATAATAACATCAAAAGTAAATACGTTGTAAATTTTATATAATTTGCACAGAAACCATTAAATTTTATTAAACCTATGTTCTCTCCAATTATCGCCTTAAATTATCGTGTGAAAATTTCTAACAAAAATATTTTATTCAACATTTGAAAAAGTTAAGTGCCAAAATAAGAGTATAAAAACTAAAATTCATATATATTTCCATTAAATAAAGCAGTAAAAAATGCTTTATTATTTGCTTTTGATTTATTTTAGAAATTTTATTATAGATAATTTTTTTATTTAATTTTTTTTTCTGTTTTTTTTTTGTACTTTCCAATTAGTTTTTGAATAGTTTTTACCTTTCTAATGCTTAAATGTAAAATTTTTTTGTTTATATATTTAAATAAAGTGATTTTTAGATTTCTATATTTTTAGTTTATTGAAAAAAACTCAAAAAATAATAATAAAAAAATAATTAATAATAAAAATAATAAAAATAGAAATAATATAAAAATTAATACAATATAAAAATAAATATAAAAAAAATAATAAAAATAAAAATAATAATAATAAAAATAAAAACAGTGAAAACTTGTAAAAAGTGATCTTAGCTAAAAATAATGTTTAATAATAACCTAAATCCACCTAAATTTACTTTTATTTGTTTAATCTAAGAAAGAGTCTTGCAAAGAAATAAGTGTTCTATGAGAAGAGTTTTGATATTCGCTTTTGTTGGTATGAAAATTGGGCCTAATAATAAAAACAATAAAAATAAAAGTAATATAAAAATAAATATAATAAAAAATAATAAAAATAAAAATAATAAACAAAAAACAGTAAAAAGTTGCAAATAGTGATCTGACATTTATAATTCCTTAATTGAGGTACACTCTTACCTAAAAATGATGGTTAATAATAACCTAAATCAACCGAAATTTACTTTTATTTGTTTAATCTAAGAAAGAGTCTTCAAAAAAAATAAGGGTTCTATGAGAGAAATTTTTATAATCGCTTTTGCGGGTATGAAAATTGGGCGTAATATAGAAATTATTATTTCTATATTATTATTTTATATTTATTAATTCTTTAATAACCTTATATTCTCATAAATACTTTCCCAATTTGTGCATTTTAACCATATCTTCAAATTTTCCACGCTTTATATCACCTCTTTATTTGTGTAGAATTTTTATTTTCAAACCAAACTTTCAACTTTAGGAACAACAAATAGTTACTGAAATTTAGTTTTAATAGATAAGTTAATAATCAATCAGTTTAAAATGCTGGACATAAATTTTGGTTAGGATAATAACCAAAGTTTTTGCCGCTGCATAGACCAATGTTATATAGATGGTGACGAATGGTCTCGGCACGTTTACGCACTTTTTAATCATGACTAAAAGGCAAATAGTAATATCATAATTGTCTATTCCTAACTTCACTACTATTTGGTACGTCTTTTTTATATCTAAGCTTAAAAGATAATTATTTTGGTATACCTATTTTAATTACCTATATTATGTTAAATACCTATATATAACTTATATATAACAAATGCAGAATATGACAGTTATTAATGAGCAACACTGTTTTTTAAGACAAAGATAGCCTCGTCACCGTGACAAAATTTTAATCGAAATTTTTCTCTATCTCTTATTCTTAACTTTTAATTTGCTTTGAAAATAATAACAATTTTAAATTTGACGTAACCATGGGCGGTGTTATATAGAGCATATAACATGGTCCTCACTGACACCCAGTGATAATGGCCGTAGTTTCTCTTTTGATAGTTATATGGTTTTCAAAGTGTGTTGCTTTTGACTTCTCTCCAAGACCGTTAGGTCTGCTGCTGTTCAGTTTTAGATATATTATTTAGAACTTTTATTGTAAACAAAAGAGATGTCCAGTGAAAATAAGTTCTATATAAAAAAAAACAAAAGAAATTTAATTTTAGAAAAATAATCAACCCAAGGCGAGTTTCCGCTCGCCCAAGGCGAGTCTATTAGTTTTCTTTATAGTTAGATATTTTTTTCTTGTACTATGAAGTTCATTTTCAATTCTTATATATCTACTGCTCAAAATTTAATTATCTATTGATTTTATTATATCAGAATATAATTAGTTATTTTAATTATTTTT
>NC_051846.1:183791331-183800789 GCF_002237135.1 Teleopsis dalmanni | reverse complement strand
TCACTACTGTTCGAAAAAACCTCTTTATTATTTATATATATATATATATTATTCAAATATTTATAAATATTATTTATTTTTTAAATACAGTTTTTAATATAGTTATAGCACCCTAAGCTGGCTGACCTCACTACTGGACATGGCAACTTCAAATATCACCTCAAAAAGATAACTCTTGCTGAGGAAGACACTTGCAGACTATGTCTAGAAGAAAAGAAGACAGCGGTACATATATTGTGCCAATGTCCAGCACTGGCAAGTGGGAGGAAGACTGTCTTGGAACATCATTGAGTTAGTGATGACTTGGTAGGCAACCTCAAGCTAAATGAGCTGGTTGCATTAACAAGAGATGTAGTTATGCGAACGGAAGCCACTTCAGCTTTAACTCAATAACGACATCCGAGAATAGAAGGACGAAAAAGGATCCAAGTAGTTTAGTTATCTATCTCGGCTAATCCTTCACTTCAGTGGGGCCACTTGTTGGACGTTGCGTTGTCCCAACGTCCCACCATAAGTAAAGTACTATAGTTATTCACTAATTTAAATAAGTAATAAATTTTAATATTTTCTTCTACTAATTGTAATTTTAATTTAAAAATATTTTAAATAAAAAATAAATTTTATTAAAACTATTGACATTTCATTATAAAACTCTATTTTACTATGAATTATTATTTATTTTACTTATATTTTTAAATAATTAATCGCTTGTGGCTTGTATCAATTTTAATTGCGATTTTAATTAATTTAATTGACAACTTTTTAATGAAATACAGTATCCGTGAGATATTTTTTTCATTTCAGTTATGGTATATTAATAAAATTTAGTTTATTACAATAAAAAACAAACAAGGGATAAATTATAATAAAAAATAAATCCATTTGAATTTTTTATATATTCCAAACTATAAATAAATAGGAATGAGGATAGGAAGTCGATTGGTTAGTACCTACGATACATTTTTAATTAATAGCAAATACTGAAAAGATTTTGCTTTTTTATATTAAATATTATTACTTTTGTTTATTTAAATTAATATAACTATTTAAAAATATATTAGTAATAATATAAACAACTTAAGAAACTTTTCCATTATTAACTAATAAAGAAAGTAAAAAATACGTGGGAATTATGAAGATTATGTAGGAAAATAGAGGATAGAAGAAATCTATAGGTTTTTTATAGAATAATATATATACAATCTATGTTAAGTAAAAACCAACGGGATCAGTAAGTCTGTGCAATTAAGAGGACTGTCCGTTTAAACTGGGGGGATTTCTAACATTGAAGAGAGAGGAAGAAGGAGAGAGATATATATATACATATATATATCCGTTTATAATATCATCTATTCTGTGTTTTAATTATTTTATAAAATAAAATACTTTTTTATAAAATACTTTTTTTTTTGTGTAATAGACGAAAAAATGGTTTTCTTATTATAAAAATACTTGAAGATACAAACTAGAGTACAATTTTCACCACAAAGATAGACCAAGCATAAGATACAAAAATGGAGAAAATTAGAGCTTTAACGAGATAAGAAGAAATAGGTATCTGAAGTTTTTAGCAAAATAATTGGTTAACTGAACAGTTTTTTAATTTTGCACTAAAGCTTCAAGGGACAAAGGGAACATTTGGCAGTATCCGATCAATCATAATTTACACAAGACGGATTATTAATATAAAAGTGATATAGATAGCCTAGTTTTTCCAATATCGGTCAAATGAAGTGACGATACTAAATTTTACCAATTCCGTTAAATTAAAATACACTATAAAACTGAAAGAAATAAAAAATCAGCATGAATAAGAGATTGTCATAGGAGAATCTTAGAATCTTCAAATATTTAGACGTTAAGGATTAAGACGGCTCAGTTTAGCGCTACTAAATCTTTACTAGATATTTTTGTAGTACAATCTAAGGGAAAAGATGATCTCTTTACAAATATCTATGTTTAAAAATTCTAGATGATTTTTGATTTTACCTTATTGTATATATTTTTTTGTGATATATGTGTAAAGTGTTATTCAGACTATAATAGTAATTAATTTTCTCATTAAAAAATTTCATTTTAATATATTGCATTATTTTAAGTCTCTAGCAAAATGAACCAATTAAAACTTATAAATATATTTGAATTTACTACGTGTAAAATAAAGCTAAGTAAATTTTATAAGCAGCTTAAATTTAATAACATATCTAAAATTTTCTTTATTATTATTATTATTGTTAAAATATTTAAAACAAACAAATCCAAAATAGCATTAAGTGTTAAATACTCAAACGAATTGCACTCCTCTTTAAGATGTTTAATCTATTTTAGGAAAAATATTATATCAGTTTATTTTAAGAGAAAACAAAATAATTTCAGAGTAAAATTAATCTACTTAAAATAATTTAATAAAATAATTTTTAGATAGTATATTTAGAAAATACTGTAAAATTCACACATATATGAAGAAGAATAAATAAATAATTTAAGACGTGTGAATGAAATGTTTAAATTAATTAAATATTTAATTAAATTGATTATAAATATAAACGGGTCTGGTTAAACGAATGCTAAGAAAATATAATATTATAACTTATATATTTAAAATAATTTTATTTAACGATTTAACTATATTTAAATCACAATTGTTAAGAGCTCCTTTCAAATATTATTTAATAACATTATTAAATAAATATTATTTTATAAATTTTATACTAACATAAAATCAAAGTTTTTGACTTAACTTTATCAATTAAAAATAATATATATTTGTTTAAAATCAAACAATATTAATATTATCTTCTATGTAGATATATTGTAAATTTTAATATAATTTTAACAAAAAAACAGGTAAAGATATTAAATCATATCAAAAAATTTGGCATTCACGTTTTCTTAAATATTATTTATTTATATATTTATTTATGAGTTAACATTAAAATTAATTTTACATTAAAATTAATTTTACATTAAAATTTTACATTAAATTAATTTTACATTATATTATGTAAAATATATTAGGAGTACAAATATACTTTTTACTCAAAAACTTTTTTCATATACTATATGTATTACATACGAAATTACTGCAAATAACCCTAAATATAACTGAGCTCTGTAAGAGATCTGTAGGAGATTGTCATAATAATAATAATAATAATACAAAAATATGAACATAATGGTACAATAAGTCTAAAAGTATTACTAGCATTGAAAAAATAACACACTAATATACAATATGAAACTAAAATTTATAATAATAAATTAAAAGCTAAAAATATAAAATTTGTATAAGTTTATTAATAGACAGATTAGTCCACTGTATAAAAATACAATCAAATTTCTCAATAGTAAATTACCTTAAGCGAAGGGTCTTTTGTATCAAACTCTATTTTTACAAAAGAATAATAATAGACTCTATTGCAAATCTCTAAATCAAACTTTTCTCTATAATCGACTTTTTATTTAGGCATGCAAATAGACTATTTTAAATGAAATAACTTTTCTATAATGAACTTGATAAAAATAAAATATCTATTTCTATTTTGAATTGATTAACTTCTCTATAATAAACTTCTTGTGTCGTATTACCTATTATTTTCGTCGTGTCGTATTATTTTAAGAATAAAACTAAAATTCTAGATCAAACAATTGTATGTAAAAAATCTTAAATATATGGATATAAGAAATACAAGATCCACGAATAATTCGGATGAAGACTGTGTGTAAGAATCATAAAAATATTAGGTTCCTTGATTATTTTAATGGGGACTACGTGTAAGCATCGTAAAAATATAAGATTCCGTGATTATTAGAATAAAGACTATGTAAGAATCGTAGAAGTACAAAATTCATCGATTATTTGGATGGTGATTGGTGTAAGAGTCGTAAAAATGTGAGGTTCTATGATTATTCCGATGCAGACTGATCATAAAAATATAAGGTTCATTGATTATTTAAATGGAAAGTCTGTAAGCATCAAAAAAATATAAACTTTTGTGATTATTCGGATAGAAACTGTTTATAGGAATCATAAAAATATAAGGTTCATTGATGGACCTTACATGGAGAAAATGTGTAAGAATTATAAAAATATAAATTTCTGTGATTATTCGGATAGAAAATGTATAAGAATCATAGAAATATAAGATTCGCCGATTATTTGGGTGGAGAATGTGTATAAGATTCACAAAAATATAAGGTTTCTTGATTATTTAAATGAAGACTGTTTTGTACACAGTCTTCATAAAATTAACATATTTTGTAACTATTTAGACGGACTACTGTACCAATGACATATTCATTGATTTATCATTCAATTAAAATCATTAAATATAATTTTAAAAGTTTTATGTAATTTAAAACATAAAAAGCCTATATATAAAGAAAATAATATTATAGAAACAAAAACAACTATTGAAGCTTATATTCCCAATAATCCAATCCAACACACATAACCTATGTATTTCTCTGTTTTATTGGAAATTATAAATAAGAACCTTTTTATTTAAAAAATATGCATAGCACAATATAAAATGAAATTATATGAAACTTTATAAAGAATTTGCAATGAACAAATAATTTAATTCTTTTTATAATTTCTCATATTAATTTAAAAATATTAAGTTTCCTTTATCAACAACAAGTCTCGACTTGCATTTGCTACAACAACAAATACTCAAATAAGAAAGAATTTCAATTACATATTCGAGACTCAAAATTGTTTTTGTTACTGGCATTTATTCCAAACAAATATCAGAACTGCAAAATTACACATACAACAAAAACAAATACAATATTAAATAGGAATAGGAATGCAAAATATGACAAAAAAACTTAGAAAAAAAATTTTTGCTTACCTTGATTGAATTGTATTCGCAAGCAAGAAGTCACGATGTAAGGAGATAATGATTACTAAGCTTTGAGCTTCTCGTGTGACGTTTGAAAGTGAGGACGCAGGCAAGAAGAGTTTCAATTAAAAGAACTCAATTGGGCAGCACAAAATATTTTTTTAATCACAAGAAAATAATCCGTTATAGTTTTGTTCGGACTTGTCTTGTTTGGTTTCGTTATGTTTTGTTATTGTTGTTTTTTCAGTTTGACTCTTGGATTCTGAAATATGTTGGCTTGTGTTTTTGTTATTTTAACAAAATATTTTGAATTTTTTTTTCTTTTTTGGTGTACAAAATTTAATTTAAGCCGCTTAACGGAAATGGTTTTTACTTTTTTCTTTTATTTATGATGTTTGCACTTCACAACTTTTTTTAATAACTTTTCTTATTATTACTGTTGTTGTTGTTGTGTTTGTCGCTGAATTTCTATTTAAAGGTAAATGCGTTTCTTGATAGTAAAATTGTAGAATAACAACAATGGTAGTTGCAAGCGGCGGGTGACAAGTGACAGGTATTCAACAATGTTGCTGAGCTGTAATTTTACTAAACGCTGGCGTTTATTCTGTTAGTTATTATAATTTTTTTTTTTGAATGTTGTATTTGCCGTTAAGAATATTTTTATAGAAAAAATAATTGTTGACAAAATTTGTTAGTGTATTTGATGCATATAAATTTGTTTTTCTTTCTTTCTCTCTTTTTCGATTTCAAATCAAAACACTTTTTAAGCACTCCACCGTAAACGGTCTTCAGGTTTCAATTAATTGCAAATAAAACGAATTTAATTAAATTTAATTATGTATATAAATTTAATTATGTATATAAATAATAAAAATTATTGAAAAATTTTTGAACATAAATAAATTAAAATTCACAATTTTATTTTTGTTGTAAATAAAGAAATAAATATTTTTAAAACTCAAACATAACACAAAATTATCATTGATAAACCATATTTTCTTTATAAATAAATATTTGTGTATAAACAATTAAATGCCAATAAATCGCTTTCAATAAATTGAAAATATTTTTTAAATTTAATAACAAAATATTTTTGTTTAATAATAAAATAATTTCAAAAAAAACTTGCACAATTATTTTCTTACAATTTCGTAAAAAATTTTGTTTTATGTTTTTTTTTCTGCATTAAGCAAATATTTTCACTTCAGCTTGGATTTTGTAAAAATCCTTTTGATTCGCAGGAAAATTCAGCACTTGACCGAACACCAACGTCGAATATTGCGAAAAACCGGTTTCACTTCTAAACGTATTAACCGCCCGAAACGAACTGAATTTCATAAAAGACAACTCGACTGCGTTGCATACAACCAACCACCGAACAAGTTGAAAATAAACTGAAAAAGCAAAATAAAAAAACATGTGTTTTGGTTGTGGATTTTACTTTGCGTATTTGCATTTTTGTGTGTTTTCTGCTCAGCGTATCACTGTTATTATTACACAATATATTACACAAAATTAACAGAGGCATGTAAAATCTTATGTGCAGTTAGAAAAAGGCACATATTAAATGTTATATACGCTAAAAATATTAAATAAATTAAATTATTAAAAATTATTTTATGTTGTATAAATAGAAATTTATTTTCATATTAAAAATTGTTAAAAAAAAAAATATATTAATTTTTATTTATAAAAATCGAATGTTTTCCTTTTAACATTGCTGTAAGTTTTTGTAACTTACTTAACAGTATCGTGTAAAGTTAAGTTGTTAACATTACACTTAACTAGAAATTACATATATTCTATGTAAGCAGAATAAATAACGTCCACAAATGCAATCCACAGTTTTTCCGGTATTATCCTTGTAAACAACAAAGTGGCTACAGTAGTATTTAACAGCATTATTTTAGGTTGTTTTCAGCAAAATTAAACATTTCTTTTTTTTATTCAATTATTATTTTCAACTTATAAAGTACAATATTTAGTCATAAAAGTATTATTTTGAAATTAAATATTATATAATATTATAACTACTTCTTAAAAATAATGTAAAGTGTTATTTAATATTATTCTGTTAAGCATGTAACCTAATGTTAAGTAACATTTTTTATGGTTATTCGTTAATAATATTTTGTTATTGTATCATTTTATGGTATTTTATTTATAATTGTTACTAAAATAAATATGAAATAATAAATAAAAGAAAATAAAACAAAATTGTAACAAATGAATTAAGTTTACTTATAAATTTACATATAATTGTTAGGAATTATATATTTTTAACCATGTACTTCTTGAAAGAAGCTTAAATTTATTATGACAGATTAAAAAATACTTTTAAAAAAATTTTATATTAAACAGTAATATGTTTAATATAGAAAACAATGTGAACCGTCATTTTACCAATATTACTTTAGATCCCACTTAGGCGGCCAATATTAATTGGTCAAGAAAGCCGAAACTGTCGACCTTGACATCCATGGTACCAGAAAAGTGTCAGTATGAGATGTAAATCTCATTCACTACCATTTGTACTCCTGAATGCCTTCTGGATTTAATTACTTATTACTACGGGAATGCCTTACCTAGAGAATATTTTCACCCCTCACGCATGGTCGTTGATGTAGACCAGGAGAATCTTCTTTTCTTTGGTTAGAGTCAGCTATTTGAAAAGCAGCCTAATTAAAATTGCAGCGTCTTACATCATTACGATTTCAAATCTCAGTCATTCTCTATTCTACAAGTAATCAACTTTATCAGAAAGAGTTTAAGTGTTAATCATATTTACTTTCGAACTACATAGTTTCTCTCGATATAGCAGGCAACATATGAACTTGCCTGAGTATTTAATCAACGAAGGTTTCAAAGATATTTAGATGAATATGGAGTAATCGTTTGATATTTATTAGATTTTTTACTACAGATTTAGTTCCTACTATAAATGTTTGTTAGAAGTTCAAGTGCACGGCTATAATGCGATCCTATCGTTAACTATGGAACCAGATAAGCCAAACGGGAGTTAGTTATGTCATTAATTCTTTAAATACTTTTTATATTTATATTAATATAAATACTTTAATTTAATAAAAAATTTACAACTTGGTTTGTGTAGAATCAGATCTAGTACAAGTCAGTAAAATATCTGGGAGGTTTTAGAAGGGTTGACACCTACTTTTGTTAGGAAGTCATGTGCTCAGAGTCAGATTCAGTGTAATTCGAAATATATTTAAATAATAATAATATGTGTACCGACTAATGTTAAGACGTACCCTATACGTTAGTATGCTGTTGTTGGTACTAACGTTGCAATCATAGCGCACAACTATCGAAATGGATTTTATATTCATAAAATAGGAATCATTTTTTTATTTGTTTATTTTGAGATATGTAAAACCGCCTCTTAGAAACGAGTTGAGAAGGTTTCAGCCATCAGACTGTGAAAGATTTGCAACTGAAATCGCATTCCAGTAGTCAGGATATGAAACATAAGAAAGGATATCTCTAAGGGGGTGGCTTTTATAAGCAATTACTAGTAATTTGGTAGTCTGAATTTTAGGTTACGAGTTCGCTACCATAAATACTGTAGCAGTTGTAAAGTTGAAGAAAAAGAAGAAAAAATCGCTTGTTTGCTTGGTTGAGCAACTACAATTTTCAGTGTTCTGCGGTAGCACAAAGTGATTTTCTAGTGAAAAAACTCATCTTATATGATGAACTAAGTTCGTGATATCCCCTTACCTTGCCATGAAGGAAAGTGGGTTGATTTGCTGCACTCAAGATGTACTGTAAACATTTGATCTATTACTAAAGCCTTGAAATTGATAATGCAGTTCACAAAAATATTATTTTTTAATTTATTGTTTTAATAAATAATTTTATTTTTAAAATTTTTTTGAACGGGTTAAAGGCTTAACTGTTTAAGTATTGCACATTTTTTAACCAATTTTAAAAATTATGTCGTAATGCCATCAACATTTCGACTATAGTATGTAGTCATGTTCATGGTACTAGTACCATCTATTAATCTAACAATTTACCCATCAGCTCATTCAAGAATATATACTATATAAATTATTATTTCATAAACAGTTAGTTTACCACTTTGCCACTTTCTCTTCAACTAATAATAATAAATAAAATTATTAATATTATTATTCATTTTTGTTGTAAATAAAACTCGTTTATATAAAAGATTGACTTATAAAAGATTGATTAAAAGATTGATTTATATGTATTTTTTCCTTTTTTTTTAATTTTTTTTATAAAAAAATTAATTAAAGAATTTCATACACAAGTTTATATTAAATTTAATTAATTAAAACTATTAATTTTAATATGTTCAAAAATTTAACATCTCAATGTTAAACGACAACATTTCTATGTTAACTTCCAGTGAGCATAACAGTGCCTATTAAAATGTTACGCTCTTTTTGCAGCAAATGGAAGTGGAACGTAAGCAAATGTACTCTCCAATGTAAACATAAAAGACTGCTAAAATAATGTTAATGTACGTGAAGGAAATGAAAAATAAAGAAAAACTAGGAAACTTGCTCTGTTGTGTCAACAGTGCATCTTGTTGCTTTTATTGCCATCAAAACTTGAGTTGCTGTTGTT
>NC_051846.1:183785606-183791231 GCF_002237135.1 Teleopsis dalmanni | reverse complement strand
CTGAGGTGCTGACGTTAATTAAGAGCCTAATGCTCAGTTGAAGAAATTTGTGGTTAGCACAAAATAGAGACTAAGCGGCTATTTATAGTATTTTCCACTTAATAATTATTTTCTTTATATAAGCTAACTTTAGTAATATCTGTTTTTGAGGGTAGAGTAAGAACAATATGACTTTAAAATCAGTTTGGTACCGCAATGTATATGATCTGTGAGAGATTGAAGTTATGAATTAATTACTTTAGTAAATGATCTTAAGAGTATTTTATTTTCTCGTCAACGTTAATTGAGATTAATATTTATATTTTTTGATTTGATTGATTGATATATTTATTGACATTAATTTTTTGTTATTTTTATTAAAAATATATATTTTAAACTATTCTTAAATATCGTAGTAATTTTTAGTAATTATAAACTAACTATCCGTAACTTTTTGGAATAGTATTTAAAACAATATAAAAAAATTGTAGATATACTTTTTTTGAGAACGAATTTAAAAGTATTATATTATATTAGATTAATTAAAAACATTATACAAAAAAGCATTATTATGTATAAGTAACGTGACTTTAAACTCGTTTGATGCTACTTGTGCACCCCTTTATTTAAATATTTCTAAATGTCTTACGTCTCTGAATATGCTCTGGAAGTATGGAAGTACAAAAAATTAAACGAGTATCTGCATTGTTCCGCCATAATTGCAATCGAACTCTTAACTAATATTCGATTAATTATCATTTTGAAAGTCATGATATAAACAACTGAATCACTGAAGTATGTTCGTATTCATGATTTAAAATTAACTTTTGATGTAATTGTTCATTTATTTCAGTCAAAGAAAAATGAATCTTTATATTTATAATTGTGGCACAAATTCATGGAAGACAAAATTAATTAGGTAATAATAATTGAAATTATTATAGCGAATTGTATGTGCGAGATATTATGGTGTGATTGAAGTTGTTGTAGTCGATATTGTGTAACAATATGTTTTTGTGAATTAGTTTGGAGTATCAGTCTTATTAAATGTTAATCTGTGAGGAAGTGACTTACTTAAGTCTGAGTTGATTGTATTGTAGTTGTTGTGTAGAGGAAGTTTGGAGAACTGTATCTAGAGAAAGTAGATATGTGGAGCTTAGATTATGGAAAGTATAGCGGTGGGATTAATATTATACGCATTGACTCATTTAGGTAGTAATAGTCAGTTGAGTTTATTCTATTCAGAGGTGCTGGAGAGGTGTATAGTGTCAGGATTAAGTGAAATAAAGAGGGTATGGCGGATTCTTAAATTATGCTGGAATTATGTATCATAAGATAAACTGTTGCTGAGAGTGATGGGGATACACGTTGAGACGTATTCTAGAGAGAAAAATGAAAGCGTCAGAGGCGGTGGATATATATGGCGCGCAAGTGCAGATGGCAAGTAGAGGAAAGCTGTTTGGACTTGGTGATGTTTTGGCAGGCAACCTCAAGCTAAAAGAGCTGCTTGCATTAACAAGAGATGTAGTTATGCGAACGGAAGCCACTTCAGCTTTAACTCAATAACGACATCCGAGAATAGAAGGACGAAAAAGGATCCAAGTAGTTTAGTTATCTATCTCGGCTAATCCTTCACTTCAGTGGGGCCACTTGTTGGACGTTGCGTTGTCCCAACGTCCCACCATAAGTAAAGTACTATAGTTATTCACTAATTTAAATAAGTAATAAATTTTAATATTTTCTTCTACTAATTGTAATTTTAATTTAAAAATATTTTAAATAAAAAATAAATTTTATTAAAACTATTGACATTTCATTATAAAACTCTATTTTACTATGAATTATTATTTATTTTACTTATATTTTTAAATAATTAATCGCTTGTGGCTTGTATCAATTTTAATTGCGATTTTAATTAATTTAATTGACAACTTTTTAATGAAATACAGTATCCGTGAGATATTTTTTTCATTTCAGTTATGGTATATTAATAAAATTTAGTTTATTACAATAAAAAACAAACAAGGGATAAATTATAATAAAAAATAAATCCATTTGAATTTTTTATATATTCCAAACTATAAATAAATAGGAATGAGGATAGGAAGTCGATTGGTTAGTACCTACGATACATTTTTAATTAATAGCAAATACTGAAAAGATTTTGCTTTTTTATATTAAATATTATTACTTTTGTTTATTTAAATTAATATAACTATTTAAAAATATATTAGTAATAATATAAACAACTTAAGAAACTTTTCCATTATTAACTAATAAAGAAAGTAAAAAATACGTGGGAATTATGAAGATTATGTAGGAAAATAGAGGATAGAAGAAATCTATAGGTTTTTTATAGAATAATATATATACAATCTATGTTAAGTAAAAACCAACGGGATCAGTAAGTCTGTGCAATTAAGAGGACTGTCCGTTTAAACTGGGGGGATTTCTAACATTGAAGAGAGAGGAAGAAGGAGAGAGATATATATATACATATATATATCCGTTTATAATATCATCTATTCTGTGTTTTAATTATTTTATAAAATAAAATACTTTTTTATAAAATACTTTTTTTTTTGTGTAATAGACGAAAAAATGGTTTTCTTATTATAAAAATACTTGAAGATACAAACTAGAGTACAATTTTCACCACAAAGATAGACCAAGCATAAGATACAAAAATGGAGAAAATTAGAGCTTTAACGAGATAAGAAGAAATAGGTATCTGAAGTTTTTAGCAAAATAATTGGTTAACTGAACAGTTTTTTAATTTTGCACTAAAGCTTCAAGGGACAAAGGGAACATTTGGCAGTATCCGATCAATCATAATTTACACAAGACGGATTATTAATATAAAAGTGATATAGATAGCCTAGTTTTTCCAATATCGGTCAAATGAAGTGACGATACTAAATTTTACCAATTCCGTTAAATTAAAATACACTATAAAACTGAAAGAAATAAAAAATCAGCATGAATAAGAGATTGTCATAGGAGAATCTTAGAATCTTCAAATATTTAGACGTTAAGGATTAAGACGGCTCAGTTTAGCGCTACTAAATCTTTACTAGATATTTTTGTAGTACAATCTAAGGGAAAAGATGATCTCTTTACAAATATCTATGTTTAAAAATTCTAGATGATTTTTGATTTTACCTTATTGTATATATTTTTTTGTGATATATGTGTAAAGTGTTATTCAGACTATAATAGTAATTAATTTTCTCATTAAAAAATTTCATTTTAATATATTGCATTATTTTAAGTCTCTAGCAAAATGAACCAATTAAAACTTATAAATATATTTGAATTTACTACGTGTAAAATAAAGCTAAGTAAATTTTATAAGCAGCTTAAATTTAATAACATATCTAAAATTTTCTTTATTATTATTATTATTGTTAAAATATTTAAAACAAACAAATCCAAAATAGCATTAAGTGTTAAATACTCAAACGAATTGCACTCCTCTTTAAGATGTTTAATCTATTTTAGGAAAAATATTATATCAGTTTATTTTAAGAGAAAACAAAATAATTTCAGAGTAAAATTAATCTACTTAAAATAATTTAATAAAATAATTTTTAGATAGTATATTTAGAAAATACTGTAAAATTCACACATATATGAAGAAGAATAAATAAATAATTTAAGACGTGTGAATGAAATGTTTAAATTAATTAAATATTTAATTAAATTGATTATAAATATAAACGGGTCTGGTTAAACGAATGCTAAGAAAATATAATATTATAACTTATATATTTAAAATAATTTTATTTAACGATTTAACTATATTTAAATCACAATTGTTAAGAGCTCCTTTCAAATATTATTTAATAACATTATTAAATAAATATTATTTTATAAATTTTATACTAACATAAAATCAAAGTTTTTGACTTAACTTTATCAATTAAAAATAATATATATTTGTTTAAAATCAAACAATATTAATATTATCTTCTATGTAGATATATTGTAAATTTTAATATAATTTTAACAAAAAAACAGGTAAAGATATTAAATCATATCAAAAAATTTGGCATTCACATTTTATAAATATTATTTATTTATATATTTATTTATGAGTTAACATTAAAATTAATTTTACATTAAAATTAATTTTAATGTTAACTAAGAATAAGGAACTGGACTGTTAGGTTCCTAGCTCTTTTTCTTAAATATATGTTATATATTATTACTAGAGTGCTTTATGACAACAATTGAAATGTTAATTTTATTATATATTATATTAAAAAATTATAAACTTATATATCATAAAAGTAATAGTGACATATATTATAATATAAAATTCAATATATATAATTTTGTATATTCTACCTATTTATATTAATTTACTATAATTGTAATAACAGAATGTAAATCTTAAATCTTAATAAATAATATATTATACAAATATTTATAACTTTGCTCAAGCTTTTAGACGACTTGATAAGTTAGTAATCAATTTTGGAATCAATTTTGGATTTATGGTGGATGAATTTATAGGCCTGACTCGGTGAAGGGCTTAATGTGTAAAATATATTAGGAGTACAAATATACTTTTTACTCAAAAACTTTTTTCATATACTATATGTATTACATACGAAATTACTGCAAATAACCCTAAATATAACTGAGCTCTGTTAGAGATCTGTAGGAGATTGTCATAATAATAATAATAATAATACAAAAATATGAGCATAATGGTACAATAGGTCTAAAAGTATTACTAGCATTGAAAAAATAACACACTAATATACAATATGAAACTAAAATTTATAATAATAAATTAAAAGCTAAAAATATAAAATTTGTATAAGTTTATTAATAGACAGATTAGTCCACTGTATAAAAATACAATCAAATTCCTCAATAGTAAATTACCTTAAGCGAAGGGTCTTTTGTATCAAACTCTATTTTAACAAAAGAATAATAATATACTCTATTGCAAATCTCTAAATCAAACTTTTCTCTATAATCGACTTTTTATTTAGGCATGCAAATAGACTATTTTAAATGAAATAACTTTATGAACTTGACTAATGAACTTGATAAAAATAAAATATCTATTTATATTTTAAATTGATTAACTTCTCCATAATAAACCTTTTAAGCATTTTTAAGATTAAACTAAAATTCTAGATCAAACAATTATATGTAAAAAATCTTAAATATATGGATATAAGGTTCTCTGATTATAGGGATGGAGGCTGTGTAAGAATCGTAGAAATACAAGATCCACGGATTATTCGGAGGAAGACTGTGTAAAAATATTAGGTTCCTTAATTATTTTAATGGGGACTACGTGTAAGCATCGTAAAAATATAAGATTCCGTGATTATTAGGATAAAGACTATGTAAAAATCGTAGAAGTACAAAATTCATCGATTATTTGGATGGTGATTGTGTGTAAGCGTCGTAAAGATTCTATAAGGTTCTATGATTATTCCGATGGAGACTGATCATAAAAATATAAGGTTCATTGGTTATTTAAATGGAGATTATGTGTAAGAATCATAGATATATAAGGTTCTGTAATCATTGTAATGAAGTCTGTAAGCATTATAAAAATATAAAGTTTTATGATTATTCGGATAGAAACTGTGTATAGCAATCATAAAAATATAAGGTTCA
>NC_051846.1:183770425-183785506 GCF_002237135.1 Teleopsis dalmanni | reverse complement strand
CTACATTTTATGCGTTAATAATCAACGTTGGCCTATTAAAAAAATAAAAGGAAAATATTTCGTACAATTTCTTATGTTCATTTATTGAACTGTTAATAATGCAACATAATAGAATGGTTTTTTTTTTGTATAATAATATCTTTGAAATACCTAATTATTGACATTTACTATTGTTAACACGGAAATGTCAAATTGTTGAAGTTAACGTTCAAAATATTAAAATAACTCAACCTGATTTAATAAGTCAAAATAGAGTTCACAGAGGTATATAAAAAGAATAAGTCTTTAATATAAATACGATTACGTATTTATTTATAGTTAATAGCTCGTTATAATATGAATAATATAACAAGAGAAAATTAAAAGCTACTTGAATTTTATCGTACGTTAAGAATATCATTTCCAATACACGACTAAGGTACAGTGACTGGCCTCTGTATTTCTTATAATTGGAATACAGTATGACTCGTAAGCTACTGTAGAGAGTGATAGATCTTTAAACGCGATTGATGTCAGTAAGCTGTCGTATATTTGCGTACAATTAATATTAAATACATGATTTTTCGATAGAAAGCATTCAAAGTAACAGTGTGGAACTTAAACCCATTTAAACCACTACTAAGGAATGAATTAGAAAGACTGTATACTGTGGTCCCTGAATTCAAAATTTAAATATTCCAGTAATCGAGGACAAAATTGTGAGCTTAATAGACTTAATATTTAGCGAAGCTAAATTTATTTAAGCCAAAAGGCCAAGAAATTAAAAAATAGATATTTGCATTCATTTTTATTACACTTTATAATTCTCATCTACTTTGATTAGAATTCAGGTCGAAAATTTTTTTCTCATATATGATTGTTTTTAACAGTTTCAGGTTAATTTGGAACTGTTGAGCTTAAATGTAGTACCCGTTTTTCTTTAAACAAGTGAAAACCTGTAATACCAGGTTAAAGCAAAAAATTTGAGGTATTAAAGGATTAAAAAACTTTTTATTTTAAAGAATATGTATTTCCTATTTTCACCAAGTTTACTTCCAATGAGTAAATAAATATTTTTGCCTTAATCAACTTTTCTCAAAATCCCTTTCTTTCATCTTGAAACTAAGAATTTTTTCATTGGCATAGCACAACAGATTGTTATAGCAAATTATTCTTTGTAAAGGATTTATATAAAAATTTTAAGTTTTTAATCACTACAACATATCATAAATATACATTTAATCATGTTGGTATGCATAATATTAAAAAAACATTGCGAAGACTAAGAAAATTAGCGTATTCGGTCGCTATAAAATATACCACTCTAATCACATTACTACCTTAACCAAAAATAACTTATTCGATAACATTACGACTTATGGTAAGTCTGTATGACCAAAAGCTTCCTTAACTTCTTTTGTATTTATCTATATTCCTGAAAGAAACAGCTTACTCTGTAGTACATCTGTTGTCTACTCAAATATGGCATCGTCAATTTTTGTATAATCTCAAGATCTTATGTTTCATATCTTTTTCGTAGATATATTTCACCTCTGAACTTGCCTTAAAGACTAATGTAATCATATGCCGGTACTAAAAGGTATAATGAGTTTATTTCGGAAAAGTTATGGATATGTGTCTTCTTCATGCTTGAAGAATTTGGAATACTTTTCTATGAGGAGGTGTGAAGAGGTATATAAGTAAATTTAAAAAAAATTGCAGTGTCTTTAAACATTTTAAAAGTTGTGTTAAAGAGGATTCTCGACTATAACAGTTTGTAATAGTGGAGTGCGACGATATTGAGAAATATATTTATAGTAAAGGTATTATTTAAAGCAACTATCAAAGAAAATCTAAATCTTCATTAAAATTATTAATATCTGCAAATTTAGTTGTTCTAACCATAAATAAATTATTTTCATTCACTTTAAATTATTTTTTTGAGATGTAATAACTTTTTATGAGGTATATCTGAAATAAAAAAATTCAAAAAACTATTTTTTTTAAAACATTTGTAATAATTTTTAAAATATATTAATCAAATAGATCTACTCATTTCTACAAATAAACTTATTTGTATAAGATGAGAATAACTTGCAGAATAAATTATAAGAAGCTAGGGCTATTTGTAAAAACTATGAGTTATCATTTGTTTTAGTAACTATAACCTTTAAGAAGAAGCAACAAATTTCCATCAGACAAAAGAACTTAATAAATCATTAATAGTATCTATGTCAGAAAGTTAATAACTTTTAAGCAGTTAGAATAAATAAAATTTGTTATTTTTGTTATTTTTGTTTTCAAATTTAATAAAATAAAGTAAAAAAGATTATTTTCAATTAAGCTGCAAGCAATAAGCTGTCAGTCAAATCGAAACGAAACGCGGGTGTTGCAGATGTAACCTCTTCATGCTCTAACTTCACGAATAAAAGATATTCAAACGCCTAATTCTTGTATTCTCACACTGTGAAGAGTTAACAAAAAAAAAAAGAAAAAATATCTGACAACTAATGAAATCTAACTTGAAGCATCATTATCATTAGTAAAAATTCAAAATCCATTAGCTGAAGCATTCAGGGCATATATTTATGTATATACATATAAATTTTTTTTTTATTTATTTTTTAATGAACCTTTAGTTTTCATGGTTTGCTTGCGTTTAGCAAAAAAATCCAAAATAAATAAATCTATTCATAAAATTTTTTTTTTTTATTTTCTTAAATAATTTTTAAAATATTTTTTAAATTTTTTTTATTATTTAAAATTTTTTTTTTCACATACTTTTTTAATTTTTGAAATATATTTTTTATATTTTAAATATTTTTTTTATCTTTTAAATTTTTTTTTAATTTTAATATATAAAATTTTTTTTCTCAGTTTTTTTTTGTAATACTTTAAAAGCTCTCTGAAATGACATTAGAAGTCAAAGTAAATTAACCTCAAATTTGTGAGGCATAAAATTGTGTTAATACTTTTTTTCTCTGTTGGTATTGGGTTGCCTTGTGTGCATTTTGGTTGAAAAGATTAACACGAAGTAAATTAGTAGTGTAGGTGTTAAATTTTAATTAATTGCAGTTTGTGAAAACCACAAGCGATCGTTTAAATTTATAAACATTTTCACATTTAGCATTTTAAAAGCTTGTACTGTAAAATAGAATAGATTTAACAAAAAAAACTTATATATAATATATTATAATAAACTGTAATAAAATGTGATTTTTATGTTACTTACATGTGTTTAAACTAATGTTTTGACTTTGAATGCTTAATTGTTTGTCAAAATGTTTAAAATATGCAAAGCAGCAGTAACTGAAATGATTTAAATTGAGGCCCAAAATAATATATATAACCAGAAAGATACTGTAACGCAAAAATGAAACAAACAAATGTTGTTTAAACCCCATAAATCCCAAATGCTCACATTAATTTTCTAATGGTTTCCTGCTGAATATTTACTTATATATTCACTACAAGACTTGTCTTATATTGTACCAATAAACCAACAACATACATACTTCATCACCTACCTCTTCTCATTCTCATTTACTCATGAAAATATTAAAGCATTAAAATGTTTATATTTTATATCTTTCGCTTGCAGGTATTTTAAAAGATTTGACTCCAACTTTTGGCAGCAGTAGATGTCATTAAACGCGCTTCATTAACGAGCCAACAACATCAACTGAAAGTCAGTACCAGCATTTCACCATTAAAGCATCAGAGTCACCAGTCACCAGTTACTTGTGTACTAGTTGCCAGTTGCCAGTTGCCAGTTGCTAGTAACCACAACCGTAACACAAAAGTTGCTATATACATTGTGGTATTCATACGCAACTCTTCATAATAAATTGTTTTTAAAGGTAAGTGTACTGTTTGTGTTGATGATCCTGAATTGTTGCTGTAGTACTTTATGTCATTTTTATTATAATTTATATTTTTACAAAATAAAATAAAATAAACTTTAAATTAACACTAAAGGACTATATATGTATATTAGTTAAATAAAATTTTTAATATATTTTTGATTGAGTTGACTTTGTAATGAATACAGTGTGACAAATTTGTTTAGTAATTAAAACTAAGATACTTTTTAAAAACAAAAAAATACAACAAAAGAACAGAAGACAGCAACGGGAAGTTAGTCCCAACTGCGCTGCCAGAGGTTAACTATTTTATCGCCAAATACTAGTATATATATGTGATTAGTATTTATGTTTAGAATTAAAACATATGCTTTGAACATGATAGAGATGATTTTTTAATTTTATAATACTATGCTTCTACTACTTACTTAGTAAGTGTAACTTACTAAGTAAATTTCGTTTACCATACAAAGAGCTTTCGTGCTTTTTAACTTTCCTAAAAACCAACCAAGGAAAATTAGACTAAATGTCGAATGCAACCCTTAAAAACAAATTTCCCACCAGTGAAATTAATAAAATTTTAAATATTTGTCATTTGTTTTAAAAAGTAAAATATAAAAAAACAGCTGAGCTGTAAACAAATGCACTGAATTGAATATATAATACATTTATAAAAAATATATATATAAATGATTTAATATTTCAATTATATATTTTTTGTGTAATATTTTATACTATTAAGTGAAATTTATTTAAACATACAGAATCTCTTTTAGAACTTTCTGACACATATAAGCTCTTTTAAATGCAGTAAGTAACTAATGCCAATGGAAACGACAAAATCTTAAAGTTTTTATGTTACTTTCTAAGTAAGCAGTGAAAATAGTGTATTATAAAGTAACAACAAAATTAAAAAAATTCTCCATATGTTTTAATTAAATTAGATATTAAAGATATATTTACACAAAAAAATATTTAATTTTTGTTTTAACATCTAACATTGAAACATGAACATACACCCAACCCACACATACGCAGGTGTGTATTTAAAAACATGAGTATTATATGTACTTTATAATATGCAATAATAATTTTTTGTTTTTATTATAATTAAATTAAAAAAATTAAATTAGTTATTGTAAATATTCTTGTTATTAAATGCACGTAGTTATTTTGTTAGAAGAAAGCGTTTAATCTCTGTTTTAACGCCCATCTATTTATACATAAACAAACATCCAATACGCCCGGGTGTGTATTATATGACATGAATATAATGTGTACATACCCGGGTGTGTTGAGTGTTAATTAAAACTTTTTAACACACTCAGGTGTGCAATTATTACTCCTACACAGATGTAATAAATATAAACATATATTTAAAATGTATATAAAAATTATAAAATTTATAATGTTTATGTAACATATAAGAGCTACTTACAACATAAAAGTATTAAAAAACATCTATTATTTTTGTACAAACCCGGCTGTATTGAGTGTTTATCAAATGGATCATAATCTTTTTTTCAGTTTCGGATGATTAAACTAAAAAAGAAAACTACAAAATTAATTTTGCAATTATCAAATGCACTCTAAATTTTATAAAAAACAAATATTGTCAGCATTAAAGCCATATACCGCAGCAAATACAGGGATGTAGGAAAAAAATAATATAAATAAAATTTAGAATTTTATGAAAATTGTTATTGCTTTAATTAAAGCGAAATGTTATTTGCATTTCTAAGCATTGCGTTTGTTTCACTAAACTCAATACTCCAAGATGCAATGCTGCAGCTAGAAGGCATTCCTTTTAATTTACATTTTCATATCCTCAGAGTAAATCTAAATACCAGTACGAACGGATAGACATTAGAATAAAATGTCTCATCTCATATTGTCTTGCTGCATACTACAGTCCTAAGCTTACCAGCAGGAATCTTCACGGTGTTGGTTTCTGCTTTAGTTGGCATTGCTGCAGTTTGTAAGCCAAAAAACTCTGTTGATACACTTCCCCTGTTGAATTTCAATTAAAAGCGCTAAACATACTATCCCAGAGTGCCAAGAGGACGAACGACGACACACTCCGATGCTGCGATACTGTAATGCAGCAATGCAGCAATGCAGCAATGGAGCAATATATGCATTCGTACTGCTTAGCCAATGGAAATTTGTATTTGCAAGTTGAGTTTATTTAGCATTCAAAGAAATTAATTCAAATTAAACAGAACTAAATTAAAAGAGAAGAAGAAGAAGAAAATAATAACTTAAGAAAATTCACAAAAAACTTTGCAATAAAATAATTCCTTAGTCCTTCTTCGGTACTTGTAATTTCTTCCTGCAATTTCTGTAATTCTCTAAATGAATGAATTTTGCTACAAAATTTATTTATTATTTTCCTTATGCATTTACAGCAGTAATAATTTACAAATTATTTTACTGCTAATAAAAACATGTGTAACTATATAGTTCAGTAGTCGTACTCCGTCCTCCGTCCTTCATCCCGCTGGTTTTTACTACCAACAAATTTGCCAATGCTCTTTAAATAAATCATAAACGTTTAAGGAAGGACTTGGAAGTTGAAAAAAATGAACAGAAATGAAATGAAATTTAAAGCTCACAAAATATTTTGAATTCTATAAGCATTTCGGTATGTACCCGGTGTGTGTATATTGTATGGTGTATGGTTTGTGGATGGATCTGTGGATGTTGGTAAGGACTGGCATAAAAGATTGCTGTTCTTGTATTAAATGTACCTGAGTGGTAAGCGATATTCCCTGATGTGTGTACGTGCGCCATTTATATTTCACGAGTAAGCATCTTCTTCGGGTTTTTTTTCTTCATTTTCTTTTTTTTTGGGTTAGGTTGGCAACGCTCGTTTTGGTGACTTAGTCAACTCTAGGGGAAGAAAAAAAAATTTTGTATGCGCATATTTGGCAATGAAAAGTTACTTTTCAAATCATTTTTAAGGTGATTCACATTTGTTAGGTTCGTTTATATGCCGGCGGCTGTAGTAAAGTGGCTTTAATGGATGCGTAAAGAAATTGTTTTTGAATTGGTGCACGTGAGGTATTCAGATAAAATTTTGGCCATATTTTTTTGTTAACTCGTCTTGTATGTGCGATGTGCACTAACACATATTTTGACTTAAATATTCCGGTTAAAAATATGCGGGATTGTAAAAGTTTTGGCAATAATGTGAAATTGATGAGTTTGAGCACAATTTTATAGAAGAAGAGTTATATGTTGGAATGAAAGTTTTGCGGGCATTTATGGTGTTTATTTACAATACCATATATTTTTGCTGCTTAACGAGGAAAAGAACTTTAAAATGAAATTAGAATCTGTATAATTTTAATTAGGATAGAGTAACAGTGACTTTTATTAATGAATCCAAATTTAGATTTATATAATTAAAAAAATCAATTATAAAGATTCATCAATGGGTTACATATATAATATGTAAAATGTTGAATGTTTTCCTATGTCCATCCTTTATTTAGAAAGGAATTAATTTGTTTGCAAAATGCGAAAAGCAAATTCAAGAAAAAGGAAGCTTCATAATTTTAAAACAAAATCTGAATACAAAGTGTAGATTTCTTGATTTGAGAAAAGAAAACACGCACTAATGTAAGTACTTGACAATATGTATATACGTTCAAAGCACAAACCCACCTATAATTCTAATATTTTGAGTATTCCTGACGTAAAACATTACTCAATGTACGGCTTATGTTTACATAGTAGATACTTACATTATTCAGTGCGTCCAACATTCTCATCATGCTATTAACAATTACTTGGAATGTGGAATTAAAACGGTTATCTTAACTAATTGTAGAGGGTTCGAGTTCCTTCCACTTCAACTAACTACTTTACTTTTTTCGGAAACTACATTTAATATATGTTTTTCCCCTTGTTTAAATTTATTGTATTAATAATATTCATTATTCTGTTCCGTTAGATTTGTTAGAATCGTATAACTTTCGTTGTATCTAGAAAAGATCATTGTGATAGCGCCTATAAGTTAGAGTTATGTATCTCAATAACATATCAACTTCGAAGCATTTTTAAAATGTTTCTTCAAGCCTATATGTTTCTTTAAGGTGCGGTTTGCTCTATCTTGCATCGTTCAGGATTAATAGGTCTATGTGGGCTTATGGTCAGTTAGATTAATCTTATTTATATCTCAGTAACATTTCCAGCGATAAACTGTGTAAATATTATTTGGACATTTGCATCTATTTTAGCGAATTTTCTGCAACAGATCTCTTAGGGAAACTTTCTGTTGTTTTCCAGCACATAACACGATTTTCGAATGAGATACATATTCGCCTGTTTGGGAACCTTTCTATTAATTTAGAAAAAACACCATACCGAATGATATTTTTCTGATATTCAATTCAATTTTGTGCAGTGGCATAAAAGTATCCCAACAATATGCTTCTTTATTGTATTGATAATACGAACCGTTATAAATAATTATCAAATTTTAATATATTAACTTCATCGTAGATTTGAAATTTAGTTACTTTAATCAAAATTAAAAACAAATTAATATTTGCGTTGCAGTATCTTACAACAGTATGGTTCATTTATGCAATATATTATTATATATATATTGTATATTCATAAGATCATATTACCTTATAATAAAAAGTCACATTTATGTAATATATTTAATAAAGATGTAAAGCTCTCTTATAAAAGATAACATGTATTTTTAAAATAAAATTATCCTGAGACGCAAATGAAAAGGAATTCTATATGATACACTTGCAAAAATGTTGCTGAAAAGGAGCAAGTATTTTTGTTATTTTCGTTATTTTTACAACTCCATGAAAATGCCACTTTTATGTTCAATTTGTAAGCAATTTTTGGTCAAATACCATTTAAGTAAAGTACAAATTGTACAAGTTTACAAAAAATCCTATTAACCTGTGGAAAAAGGAGCTCAGGAGCTCAAGTACTTGAGCGAAAAGTAGTAAAAAATAAAAAATAAAACAAATAAAAGAAAAATGTAAGAAGGAGTAAAACTATTTGGTAACAAAATTTGTTTAAATGGCTTTGAAATTCCTATTTGCTTGGAACAAAGAGATTTTTTTCCTAGAAATGAACACAAAAAATAAAAAAAATATATAAAATAAGAAGATTAAATAAGAAGTATTGTAATATTTTAAAGAATTTGCAAAATTTTTTTATCTTAAAATTATTTTTATTCTATTTTTTAGAAAATAACTACACTTTTAATTGCATGCTATTGTAGGGGAAAAGATTCAGAAATGAATATTATTTAATATTATATTGATATAAGCATGTTTTCTTTTAAATTCGTATTTAACATTATAAAATTTAAAATCAACAAATTAAAAAAGAAACAAGTGAATAAAATGTTAGAAAAATAAAAATAAGCAATAAAATAAAATAACAATGAATATAAAAAATAAAAATACAAAAAAAAAAAAAAAATTGGAAATAGAAATAAAATAAAATGAAATCAAATAAAATTAAATAAAATTAAGTAAATAAATAAGTTTAAAAGAAATAAAGTATCAAAAGTAAAGTAGGATAAAATAATAAATTTAATAATTAATTGAAAAAAATGAAATAAAAATAAACAAAGTGCCTATATAAAAATGAAATGATTTATAAATTTAAACAAAATGAATGACACACAAACATAAAATAGACTAAAACACTATAAAACATAATAAATAAATAAATAAAAATCAATTTAAAAAAATTTATAATAAAATAAAATAAATAAATGATTTAGTAAAAATGAAAATTAATTTAAAAAAAAATTAAAGATAAATTAAATCAATATAAGAATCTAAAATAAATAATAATCTTCATCAATAAAATTAAAATTAAATAATAATAGAATTAAGTATTTTATAAATAATAAATAATAATAATAATATAATAATGAAATGAAATAAAATTATATTTATATAATTTTAATATATATAAATATAAAATTTATATTTATATGTATTAATAAATTATTATATGTTTATATATGTTTTATTTTATTTATATTTTTAAATTTTCCAAAAAAATACAGTAAATAATTCATTTCAACACTTTTTCAACCTTTCCAAACCTTGTACTTCGCCGACCTTGCCCAATATGAAATTCAGACTACTACACATGGGGACGGATTCATTGACATTCTGTTAGTTATTAGTAACTAAGTTTTATCTTTTAGTTTATGTATGAGTACTTTGTTTACGGGCTTCTCTTAAATTTTTAATAATATTATTTTTTGTTTTTAATGCTACTTACTTACTTACTATTTATATGAACAAATGTTCATATGTCCTTTACTCATAATTTTTTTACTTTATCTTTACTTTATCTGGTTTGAAATACCTACTGCTAAGTTAGTTTCTTTTATATTTTTAAACAATTTTTTTTCGTCACTATCTTTAGTTTTAATATGTTTTCTTTTGAAGTTTTTGGTATACAATTTTTTCCATAATATTTTTATAGCTTTTTTTCTTACATAAATTTTAAAATTCCTTTTGCAAGAAAAAAGAAACATCAACAAGAAAATAAAAGAAAAAATTACTTGTATTTTTAAAAGGAAGTTACCGAAACCAGCTGTGCTCCCAACTTAGCTCAGTTTGTCGTGTCAATACACTAGCTTATTTATATATTTTCGTGTGATATCCTGCTTGTCATCCTTTTCGCCATATAATTTGCACCTTTTTTTCGTAGTCGCAAGTTCTTTTAGCGCTTTTTTCTTACCAATATTTTGCCTGCAGTAGTGCCTTTTAATGGCTCACTTGCTTTTGCTGTTGGTGTTGCCATTTCTCGTATCGTCGAGTCTCGCTTTGTTTCTTTTAGCGTTTCGCTAATGCGTTCAGGCTGTGCCACAACTTTTCTAGTTCCAGGTTTTAATATTAAAGTAAAAATTCCATTGCATCATCACCTTGGCTCTTAGCTGGTAGCTCTTCGTTCATTCGTTCGTTCATTGTCGCTTAGTTTGTTGTTGGGTAATGCTTATCTCCACTGCCTTGCACATTTCCGTCAACATTTATTTTATTTTTTTCTTCATTCTCTGCTCTTTGCTCCAATATATGTTTATTGGCCTGGCAGTTTTTGTAGACATAAGGACAGACGACAGACAATTACAGCCAGACAAGCAGATATGCAAACACGCTTACACATACTCTCCTATACTCGTATATGCTAGTTTAATGCGTTTTTAATGTTTTTTACCCCACTTCTCTTTCACTCCATTATGCTGTATTTTTACTTGGCAAATACTTTGAATATCTTGTTAACTGAAAATTGGCTAATTTTGTCAAAATTGTGGGAAGTCGTCTCTTCTGGTGGCAAAAGTTTCCGAGCCAAAGCAAATAATGTCCGCCGCAATGTACTCTCATAAGGAAATGACTCGTCTTGCCACTTAAAAAATAATTAAATTTTAAATAAATAAAAATATAAACAAATGGAAAAATAATAAATTAATTACTTTTTAAAGCATTAAATATTCAAGATATTTTTATTAGAGATCAGTGAGTATAATTTTGTAATTAAGATGCTTTGGTTATTTTGGTTTATATATACCCCACCTCGTAACATAGCAAAGAAAATTACTTTATTAGCTGCAATTACTCAAGACCTTACTGAGGTCTTGACGCATTTGATGGATTTATTAGTAAGCGCGGTTGAGTAAGATAATTTAAATCTTTTTTGGATTTTTTGTAATAATTTATTTACTCATTATTAGGCAATATATACGCCATAATATTTTGTTGAATTAATAATAATATATTTTACTTTATCTTTATTATTAATAAATAGTGTAGTAATATAGTTCACTACTGTTCGAAAAACCTCTTTATTTATAAATAATAAAATTTTATTGTTGAAAAAACTACAATTGATTGACCACCAATGTATATAATAACATATTCGTATCTCTATAGGGATTTTGACTGTAACTACTTTATAAGAGATTGAGTAAAACAGTTATCTGTTAGTGTTTTAAGATTATCAGGAAATGAGTCCAGTAACTTAATTCGGCTTTTATTGATTGAAATGCGATCTATAATATAAGACTAAAATACATTATAAGGTTCGATAAGTCGTAATTAATTTTGTAACATCTTGGTAGCTGACAAGAGAACCTGTTCAGGAATACAAGAATAGATAAAAATAGATCAGTAAACGTAGTTATTATACACAATTTCTTTATATTGGAATTCAATACAAAGTTTCAATTTGAAAGTTTTAAGAATACAGGCCAGACAATACTTTATTTTTCTCATATATATAGAAGATAAAAGTAGTGCAAGTGGATAGAAGTTTATATATTTCGCACCTTATTACGAAATAAATTATTTTTACTTAACATTTGAGAGACTTAAGAGTATTGCTCTTATCAAATTAAAACAAATATTATTAACAGTATATGATTTAAAGTTTACATATCTAATTTTAAATTATGAAATTACACCTAGCGTTGTTGGATAACCCTGGAAATAGACAAAACAGCTGCTCCGGTGCCTTTACTTCGAGAACCGGTAGATATTTGCTACAGGATACTCGACTGGGCAGGCCGAACCTGGTTCAGTCTAGTGCCTCGTTAGTACAGATATTAATCTAAATGCTTCTAAGTTACTTTTATGTTGTACCCAGTCGAAGGTTGTATATTTGAAGTATAGGGGAAATGTAGCTCTTGATCTGGCTGCTAAGGAAATATGAACCCAACTCCTATTTGAGTGTCATAAAAAAAGTTCACAAATCTGTGATTGATAGAAGCAGGGATTAAAAGCAGGAGGTATCAAATTGTTGATTTTTATAAATGAAAGAATTTCAATTCATAGTTAAAAATTAAGGGCGGAGAAATGTTATAACCAATATAAATGATTAATGTATGTTTACGCTTAATTGCAACCATGTATTTTAATACTAATATGTTTTGTAATAGTTTAAGCAACCTTGAAATAATAAGCATAATGAAGTGCAAATAAAGAGTAGTCGAATAAAAACAAAGAATTTATTTAATTAATAAATTTATTTTGTGTTTAAGATTTTTCTCACTATTACCACTTTTTCTATTTAAAATAGATTTTTCATTAGACTATATATAATACTTAATCAAAATAATCCCCTTTAAAAATTTATTTGCTTGTAATTTTAACAAGGCAGTTCGACATGATTAAATAAAATCAATTGTCTTACTTAAAAAATACATCAAATCAAAATTTTACTTTGAGCCCATAAAATCCTTTTCAACAAACACAAAAAAAAACGAAAAAAAAACTAAAATCATTGAGAAAATTTCAATTACCAGTAGCCGCACAAAACTAATAAAATATTGGTTGAAAAAGACAGACTTGTGCCCACCTACTAAAATGCAGCAAAACAGTTTCATTCCTTGTGCCGGGCCGGGTCGGGCCGCACACAAAGGTGCCAAGGATAGTGATTTATATCGGTAAACGTAGAGGAAATATTTCAAGGAAACTCCTGTTCTAACCGAAAACTATAAAAATACACAAGAACTACACCAAAACAGAGAAAAACAGCACCGACAGAAACAAAAACTATAAGACAAACACAAATAGGGCGTTGATTATAGGTTGCCGAAAAAGTATAAAGGATCGAAAAAAACAACAAATATGGCAGCACCAAACCAACAATTATATGTGCTCAAGTGTGCAGTCAGAACTTTTGTTAAATTGATTTTTATGCAAATACTCTTTTTTAGAAGTCGAAATATTTTTTTACGTTTCTTCACAAAAAAAAATATGCAAAAGATGCAATTTCTTAATATGCATAAAATTTCAAGCTATAAAAAAATACATATACATATATTGTATCTGAGATAGTAGTAAGTAGGTAGTAGTAAAAATACCAGTTGGTATATTAATAAACTCTGTTCCTTTAGTCATTTCGGTATTAAAACAGTGAAAATATATGTTTTGAAAAAGGTGTCTTGTAGTATCAAGACTTTAGTAGCACCAAGGAACATGTGCAATGAAGAAGAAGCACTTAGACAAAAAAAAAACCATAGACACTTACATATGTTTAACACAAATGTTAAGTAGCAGATAACACCGAACACCTCTTAACCTCCTTTGAAAATAAAATTACAAAAAACGAAAAAACAAAGGCAAAACAAGAAGAAGCAGTAATGTGAAACACATTTAAAAATGTGGAATACAAAAGAAACATGCACAAGAGGCGCATTTGTTACGCATATTATGCGCTGCAAACATTATCAACTTCTTATATCTTCTGCTTCCCATGCAACTATTTTCATATGACTCTTGCTCTGCTCACATGTGCCTATCCATATCCACATCCGAACCCTATACTCTGTGCTGTGCTTTGGAATGCATTTAAGCCTTTTGAGATACCCTTCAAGCGTTCTATGGTGATGTGGTGACTATGGTGCTCTGTGTTACTGTTCCTTATTCCATCAACGAGGTACATACATTTCATGTTCCTGTCTGTTTAAATGAGGGTTAATGTACATTTGTGCGTGTTCGTAGCTTTTTTATTTTCATTTAATTTTTTGTTATAGTTTTTTTTTTTTTTTTGTTTTATTTTGTTTCATTTATATTATACATAAATACCAGCACCAATATTTTATTTGTATTCTCACTCGCAGAGGTAGCCGCCTTTGGTCTTGTTTTGATCACCTACGATCAGCCGTCTGATTTATGCATGTGAATTGCGGAGTGAATTACAAATTGTTGAGGTACCCTAATTTAATGTATCTTCTTATCGATAAGGTAAAATAACCATTTTACCTTCGTTTTTCAAAGCATACAAAATTTATGCCAAACAAGGGCGAGATGCGTTGAGAGGAAGAGGCTGTGCTGCAGAGTTCTTTGATCTTCTGCTTTATATAAAAATTGAAACATCTGTTGCTGTTTTTTGTCGAATTTTATTTTTTGAATGATAAAGGCTTGAAGGTTTCTCTTTAATGTTTGGCAACTAAATAGATTTCCTATAATTAATTCCCAAACCAACCGTGTTGTTTGTGAGATAATACGATTCTAGTTTGTTTTAAATTTTTGTTGGTTTTTTGTGCTTTTGTTTTTTAAAGTAGATGTGTGTAGATTAAGGTTTTTGAAGGGTAAAAATTTATCCATTAAATAAATTAAATTTTTTTTATTTCGGATATTAGATTGATGTATTAACACTTCCTTCCATGTTAGCTAAAATAACGCATATTATTAAAAAAATATTTTAAAATAATATTCAAATTAATTAATTAAAA
>NC_051846.1:183768134-183770325 GCF_002237135.1 Teleopsis dalmanni | reverse complement strand
AGATTTTAATATTTGACTGTATTAAAATTTAAGATATAAAAATTTTTACGAGTAAAACCTAACTCTGAAGATTTTAAATGTTTTCTTCCGTAAGTTGCGGGTATTTTTTTACTACTCTGAAAGAAAAATTACGGCTAATACTATATGTAGAAGACAATAACCTTTCGCACATCAGATATGTTGTTAAATGACGCAAACGTAATATTAATGTATTATGATGACGTTTAACGCCATCATAACTTTTTCTCAATATTACTAAGATAATAATAATATTACTATAATTATATTTTATGATCTATGAAAAGTATATTAGAGTACAACTCATAACCTTTCAAATGCAATGCAGATGGGCTTTTATCCATTAATAATTTTATAATTGAACAACATAAGTACATTAGCGCTTCAAGTTATTATAAAGAAAATGTCTATTACCTTGACTTTGTGAAAGATTAACTTTTTTGTATATCTGATACTTTTATGAAAGCATATAATAAACAAATATGCTAATGAAACCATTTTCATATCGCAACTATGATCGTGAAAACCATTTTTATGCATTTCATGAAAACTACATCATCTTGTGTTGAATCAATTGATTGGTCAAAGATAGCGCCAAATACTAAAACCATGTGATTTCCCTGAGCTTCCAGCTTAGTATATATTTTTTTTTATTTCGCCACGTAATTTAAGAGTGAAAAATATAATAATAAAAATATAACTTACTAAATTTTAAAAGATTCAATGGAACGAATGTTTTAATTCATTTACTTTTGAAATTCCATTTTAAATTATATTGTTTTGTTTATTTTCCACTTGAAATTCTAAAAAATTTTATTAAATATTTCAAGCAAATCCGATTGCTGAAAATTTAAAATGAAATTAAAAAAAAATTATTTGAAAAACAATAATTAAAAATTTAATTTAAATAAACGTATTATTTCAGTTTTACTGTTCTTTATCGGCAATTTTTTTGTCAAATCTGTGTAGAGTTTTTCCAGTTATATATATTAATAACTATGTCGTACTGTACTTCAGTTGTACAAGTATGTAGCATAAATTTGTAGAGGCAACATTGCCCGTTAAAATATCCTATACGAACTCATTTTACAAGATTTGTTATTCAAATATGTATATGGTTCTCCATTCTTTACCTACTCATTGTTTTGTCTACGAGTTAAGTGTTCATATCTGGATCGCTTCTGCGTTCAGAGACAACAAGAGTAAAGAATTTAGTTAGTTTTAATTTATTCAAAAAAATATTAATTTGTTTTTAGTTGGTGATCAATGTATTAATAAGGTGGTTCAAAGTCTCCGTTTGTTGTAAACATGATTATGTTTAGTCTCCAGCTCAAGAGTTGTTGTAACGAAAATCAAATCGTTAATAACTTTAGGAAATGTCACTCGCATTCTTGATAATTATCTAATGATTTCTTATAAATGTTAAACTGTGTGCCATGATTCGTGATGTCATATCATGGTTAGCTCTTTAAGTACACTTCGTAGAGGCTGAGGTTAATACTCAAACTTACGCGAGAAGAATGATTGGTATTCCTTTATCATCATTTGGCTTTGTGTTGCTTATTCATCACCCACTGCTGTGACCCAAGGATCAGCAGAGGTTGGGTGGATATCGCTCCTTACCAAGGAGAAAGTTTTGTCAGCGGAAATTTATTAGAATTTGCAATGTGGAGTTAATTGGCACATTATCTTGATACATGTGTTTGTAGAGCATCGTGGTCTTAAGCTTTAATGACAGGTACCCAAGCTAAACAACACTGTTACTGTAGACACAATCTTCTTCAATATTTTATTTTTAAAATCTCACTTTCAACACTTTTCTCTAAACAGCATTCACTTTCATCGCTACGATAACTCTTCAAAAGATTGGAATGGTTTTTATTTACCTGGTTTATCATTTATTGGGTCCATTTAATTTTTGTTTCCAATCACATGTTGTCTTTTGTGGATGGATTTGGATTAAACCTGATACATACGTTTGTTGTAACATAGATTATGCTTAAATCTCCAAACTAAATAAGTTCTATGTAAAAACCTCAAAGTGTTAATAACTTTAAGAAAAGTGAGGTTATATTTTCTTGAGTCTTGAGTCGCAGCACTTAAAACTCGAGATGCAGAAGCAGGTTACTTACCTAATTGACAATAAATTCGTCTTAAAGCTCAGCTTTTAAAA
>NC_051846.1:183759905-183768034 GCF_002237135.1 Teleopsis dalmanni | reverse complement strand
ACTTAGCTTATTAAAATAGCATTATCTTTAATTTAATTTATCTTTATTTTGTTGCTTAGCGGATTATTCTACTCTGTTGCGTTTGAAAATTATAAAAAATCTAAATTAATTTTTTTTTTAAGAATATCGTTAATTTTTTCAGTTAACTTTACATATCTCAATATTTATGCACATTTTTTGAATTAGTTTTTTATATGTCATTAACTTATAAGAATATATTTTTAAATATTTTTTTAATATTATTTACATTGCTAATACAGTTAAACACTAATCTTTAACTTAATTTATAAACTGAAAATTTATTAAAATTTAACTTTTCCAAAACCAAAAACTTTCATTAACTCTAGACCAAATTAAAAAAGAATGATTATATATTAATTACAAATAATTCCAGACAAAAAGTAATTTATGCTTAATTTTGATTTTTTTATTGTCAAATGTGACACATCTAATGACAAAAAGAAACTAAAAGGTTTCGAACACTAATAAATTTAATTTATTGAAATATTTGTTATTGCTTCTTCTGTTTGAACCCTTTTAATTTATTCTTATTCTTTATTTATTTATATTCCTTAATTTAATTCGTAGACTATCATACACTGCTTTAAGCCAATATGATTCAGTTGTGAATTCTAGTAAACCCGTTCTCTTAAACAGATATCGATGGGACGAACAGTTTTGCTCCATAAAGAAAACGATGAATTTTGTGTGAAAAATGACAACTAGAGAATAACATTTTTGTATGGCTTGAAGATTCCAAGTACTCATTTAATAGAGCTTTAAAGTACTTAATATTTTATTTATTTATTGCGAACTTACCAGGACAGTAACCAGGACAGTAATATATAATATTTAAATATTTTAATACATTTATCAAAAACTTATGAACAACTTTGTTATTGTTTCATGCAGTGCTCTTTCATATAATCTATTATACTCGTACTATAAACGCACTAGTTAGCACAAATATACAGTGCACTGCTTAATTGAACCGCATTAATGTGGTAGAAAATTTCTTCACTTAATAAACGAAAAAAATCGTACAGAGGGATAACTAATTTTGGAAACATAGTGATGTTTATGATTGCATATTTTTTTTGGTATGTCCTGCTTTGGAACTCTACACCTCTGTTAATACTGAAAATATTTATTTTATTACTTAAGGATCTTTTTTATTAATATCAATTTTGGCATTGGGCTATCCAATTTTTTGTTATGGAAATTTGAGTTGCTTTTAATATCGCAATAATTTCTTTTAAAAAAATTAATAGTTATTATCAAATTGATTTATATTGAACACTAAAATTTTAGTTCTACTTTACTATGATCTTATGCAGACAATCATTTTGCATAATTTACACATTAAAAAAGAATTAATTAGTAACAATTTCGCGCTCGTGTTAACCAATATTAGAAGCTCTCGTACTAACACTTACTGATTAGTGTGTCAAATATATGCCAAATGTAATTGCAAAATGCTATGTGCATTTTGAATAATTAACATAGTAATTTTAATAAAACAACAACACTAAAAGCAATGTCGCAAACTAGCAAAACAACAATTTTAAATGCCAATGGAGGCAAAACCCATTGAAGAGCAGACACTCATCAGAGATCAAATGGAAACAGCAAATTAGCCTATACGCATAGATACGTGCCATACCAGCATTGTACATCCACTAATGTGACTAATGTGTACGTAACTAAGGTGTAATGACATTTTTGATGGCATATGAAAACCGATCTACAGAAATCTACAAGTCAGTGTACGCATCTGTTGCAAGTGTAATAAAAAAGTAGAGATTGTTTTGCATACAAAAAACTCTAAGGCAACAATACAGATACGTCTATGTTATTTCCTTATTTTGTACCACTATGACCTAAAATTGAACAAATTCGAAAATTTTGGTAACTATACAGATTTAGTTATATATGACAAAAAAAAAATATTACTATCTTATTTTTTTTTGTATTTGAAATGTTGATGCACTGCCGTCTCACTACTATTTGAAGCCCGAACCTTCGTTAGTTGAAAACTTAATATTAATAACATAATTATTTTGAAGCCAATATTTAAAACCAATAACTATTTTTACACCATTTGGCAGCAAATATATTTAAATTAGTTGAAAACACCTCAAAACATATTATGTTTATGTGAATATGATATAAGTTTGCTAAGAAAACAAGCCCTAACGATTTATTTAAATTAGTTGGTCGTCGTAATTTTTGAGGCTTTACTCGTGTTAATACCTAAAAAAAATTTTTTTTAATTGCCATAACATCATTCGAAAGTTATAAAACACGTAAATTAATTTTTAACAAAAATTGTTCTTTAGACAAAAAACTTTTAACATTGTTAATATTAAACAAATACAAAAAAAAGAGCTTCAAATAATATTATAGAACCTTACTAATCGATGTAATCCAAATTCAAATCGGTATATGAAATATAAACCAAATACATTTGTCCATTACAAATTGAGATGTTGGTTTATGCAAATTTATCTTATGATATTAATGTTTATATATTAGCAAGAATAATTATGTTCCTTTATCCGCCAGATACATCAATCAATATGCCACTTTCATTTTATCTTAGCAGCACCAGATTTTCATTAACTTTACCTTAATTTCAAGGATTTTAAAATATAGTAATGACAGAATAAATTATTTTATAATTTTCTGAATAAATTATTAAGCAATATCTTATTATTCGTTTTCTTCAACTTTTATTTATAACCGAAAATCTGTCAAGCATACTTTCTGCATTAGTCTCTTTATTTTATAAGTTGAAGTATAAAACTTTCTTGAAAGTATCTCAAAAGCATAAAAAGCTTTTATATTAATGAGCAGCACAAAACTATGCAGTTAAACTGAAAATGAAATAAATTTATTTCCAGTGACTACGAAATTGTAAAAGTTATCAAATGGAAATATATTTCAGAAATATATTTTAACCGAATACCCAATAAGTTCGTAGGATAAATAATAGTTAGATAAAATTAATTATAATTATTAGTTATAAGGTAAGGAAAATGATGCTTCCCAACATATCTCTAAGATTTCTTTGTTTTTTTATAGGAATATTTATTTTTCAACTCCAACTAGGTTTCACTTCTGACAATCAATTCTCCATACACTTTTCCATAATAGTAGCTGAAACAGAGATTCACAAAATACAATAGATGAAGAAAAAATTCAAAGCGAAATTTGCGTAATTTTGCATTTGTTATTATTGAAACGATATTTATTATTTAATTTATTTGATAAAAAATCCGGGGTTATTTGGTTTTAAATGTAACAGTCACAACATATAATATTTGTGTGTTATTGTTCCTCCATGATAATGATAATCGATGAATAATATATAATGCATCTCCTGAAATACGAAGATCAAAACATATCGATTTCAGCTGACCGACTATTTATTTTTAAAGTTAACGATGCAACTATTTATTATTTATTATTATTACTATTTATTACTATTTATTATTATTATGAAAAGGGTATAGTACACTGCGACCTAAAAGATCTTTTGTGCTCCTAAGTCGGATTAGAGTGTTTCTCAAAGTCCGATTTCTTTAAAATATAAAGAAATACATTACGCTGTCAATATATTAGTAGAGGCCTATATTACAAATCATTAACTTAGAAGAATTATGAAGAATTAAATTGCCAATGCAAAATTATGTGTGCTCCTTCTGAGGTGCTAGCTAAGTCTACAAAATTACACATAAATATTGTTTCGTCCATCTTATGTAAAGTGCCCCATCATCTACTCAGAAAGTAACTGTTATTCTTGATATAACTTCATATTATATTATTTATTTTCAAACTAATACTTCTTACTAAACTTATCAATGAAAAGCAGAAATATGCAATTTTTTAATTTTATTACTTATTTTTTTTAAACTTAGATTAACTCGTAAGTAACTAACATCGTTGGTTTCATTTTGTTTAAAAAAATTTATGTACAAATATGTTACGAATTGCTTAAAAAAATAAAAAAATTATTATTATATCTTAATCTATTTGCCCTTTATGTGTCACGTACGTATCGTAAATTGAACCCTGCTTACTTCGTTCTTTCAAACGTGAACAGACAATCATTAATGATCCTGACAGAATGCATAGCATTAGAGAAAATGTTGCTGTTAATGCTGAAAAAGTTGTGGTCTTTAGGCACGTCTGCGGTGGCTCTGACAGAAATTGTCTTGCATTTGTATAAGTACTACCACCTTCAGATTCCCCTTCTTGTAACACACGTAGCGATTGAAAGAGATTCACATTTTCAGATAAAGGTGGATCTTGTTTTTCTATAACTTCGGTAGGATCGGCTAATGGTAGAGGTGCTAATGCTGCTGCAGTCATATTCGAAATATCACGTTTGGTCACCGCTTTTAGATTTCGCCAATGACAAGGTTGACTCTAAAAAGTAAGATTGTTTTAATATTCAAATATAAATAATTTTAAAATTTTATATACCGGACATCTGCCATGACACATGCGCACATCACACTCAATATATAGTGCAGGCGAACCTGTGAATCTAAAAGTTTTCATGTAAGCATAGACCTGTGTTTCGAACACACCCGAATCCGACCAAGAACCTCGGAAACGTGATATTAGCTTATCATCAACCGGACAACCATGATCGTCAATTAGCTGTATACGCTTATTAGCACCATTGTGCGCATAACAGTCATTAACTATTATATCAAACCCATCTATTAAGAAAAAAATAGCAGTTATATGCAAAAATTTATTCAGAAATAAAAAATTGAACAAACCATATTTGCTGCGCATATATATGATTAAAGTAAGGGGATCTCCCACACGCACTGGACCGGTAACACGATCACCACTAATACCATAACCATTTCGTATTTCCATATAACACTCAGGTGGACTGAGCGTGAATACAACGGGATTACCGGTGGCGACTCTGGGAAAAAAATCACTAATTTTCAAACGATGTTTACACAAACAAATTTTTGTCATGAACTACTCACTCTACGTCTAAAAATGGAAATGTTACGGTTTTCCAAAAGTCATAACCGTATTCACAAGTTACTTTGAAATGTTCATCATATTCTTCCTCGATTAATGGATTATACTGTACAGTTACTGTATTCCACATAAAGTTCTTAAGAAATAAGTAAATTTTAATATAATACAGTAAATATTATTTAGATATATGTACCGTAGGGTTTTTGCGACTTTCATCATTTAAGGCATTTTTCCCTAAAGTACCACAACGATTGAGTTGTATATAAAACTCATAATAATCCCGACCAGTACCGTTCACATACATGCAATCTGGATCATAGGCATAACCCGCGGAATAAATCAAACCACTAAATGAGCCATTGAAACCAATACGTATCTTCATATAATCATCTTGACATTCAGCTTCGATATCTAGAATAAAGTAAATGATAAAATTTCGTTAATGTTTTTCAGTTTTTTGTTGTCTTACGTTTAACTCGAGTATTATTTAATCCAAATGTTTTATGATAATCATGTTCCCAGTACTCGCTACGCCATTTCTCAGTTTCGTAGGGTGGCGTTTGATAACCACTCCCACTGCCAGTTGAAACAGCGCCAGAGCCTGATATACCTGAACTTCCATATTCTGGTGGAGATAAAAGCGGTCGTCCAATGCGGTATGGTATGTGACCAGAGGACTCTGGCATATGGTCAGTCTACAAAAAAACAATTTATTAAAGTTATCCTTCAATGAGTTGGTTTTTTACAAAAACTGGAAACTTAAAGACAAAAATTTTAAAAGAGGGTATAGTACAGAAAACATATACCATAGATAGGACGGAAAAATTCCAAAGAGAAAATCGAAAATTCATATCCGCAAGTGCATAATAAGAGAAATATAGAAGTTGGTGTAATATTACAATAATAATAATAATAATATAATTACTATAAGATATTAACATTTCTAAAAGAAACCATTTAGAGAAAAATGCTCTCTATTATAATACGAGTAACTATCACTTCAACTATTCTAAAATATTTTTAATTGAGGAGATTACGATTTGATATCGTAATATAAACAAGCTGTTTTCACCCTGTTTATACATATATATATAAACATAAATATACATCATGTGGAATACATCCATTATAATATAGTGAATTCAAATATTGAAGTTATCTTCAACTCAATTTTTCAGCTTCTGTTCTTCAAACGAAACTAAAGTAATTCTTACTTTGACCTGTTACGATCATTGTTACTAATTTTGTTTTTTTTCCTTAAACTGTTCTTAAGCAATGGACAAACCTCATAATAATGGTAATGTGTTAAATAATATCTTATTAGTACTAATATATATATATATTTATACAGCAACAACATTTTTATGCCTCGTCAGTTCTTATAATTCCTTTTTAAATATTAATTTTCTTATTTTGGCTACAATTAATAGAAACAATGCGAAATAGTATAATAAACTGAAGATATTATCATTAAGAACATAGAAGGTATTTTTAATATTAAAAAAGATAAACAAAACTAAAAAAGGTGCAACTAAGGATTCCAAATTCTGGTTAAAGAGAGGATATGTGCCTTCGAAGTTTAATAATTCGTCCAAAAAGTTCTTACCGCCTCATTTTGTACTTTATTGCGTCCCTCAATTTCTTTCGTACGGTTTTTATTATCCTTTATAACTTTCTAAGATACAAATTTTTGATATTTTTTTATATAAAATAAAATTATTTCACGTCCTTTTATTAAATGAAATATTCTCACCTTCTGTTTTGTATCTGCAAAAATTCCAGCACGTTTCGCCAACTTCGGCGTCTGAGTGGTCGGTCCTGATATATAAGATTTTGACGACAACGCCGCTAAAGGTTGCTGTACTGCCTTTTGATGTTCTGGACGTGCACTTCCGTTCGATCTGTTGCTAGCGCCATTAATTTTTGCTGCCGCAGGTGCATGTTTTACTTTTAAATTTCTACCGTTCGCGGTAGCGGGTTTGCTCAGAACAGCGTACTCAGTGGTTAAATCAATTGCAGTCGTTGTTGTCTGTTGCAGTAACTGTGAAAGGAAAAAAATAAAATCTTTTATTTTGAAAAGAAAACAAATTAAATATTTTTATTCCGTTTTGCAAGATGAAATGGAAAACGTGAATGAGCACTAAAAAAACAAGCACGAAAATTGCCACAAATCCAATTAAGACGAAAAACGGTTTTTCACGCGTCGTCTTGCAATGTGCAATATCCGCGTTAACAGTAATGAAAAAACAAAACAAAAACATTGTTTTTGTATTTATTGTTGTTGTTGTTCATGTCATGCAGCAGCTTTTATGTTCGACAACAATGCACCATTAACCGGCGAACAAAGCAGGGCAGCCACGCAATTGCCGCATACGCAGTTACACGTTTCCATTCCGTTTCCATTGAAAATCGAAAGATGCGTAAAGACTTCATCGTCGAAATTGAAACTTCAGTTAAATGAGACGTGCCATCGGTTTTGTGCAATCAAATAATTTCCATTTCTAAATCAGTTGAAAATGTTAAATGTACTCGCACTTACTTTTAAGCGCTACTATATGCATTGAGCACATCAATTTTATATTAAATTGAAAGATATTTTGTTTAAAGACTGTATATGAAACTTTAACGCTGCATCTGGGCACTTTTACTATATGATGGCTGGGGGGTTTCTGCAGAGTCCCACCCATCCCACTGACTAATTTCTTCATGATTTTTCAATGATTGATCTAAGATCTGCGTACCGCGCCGTGCGGTTAGTGATTACTCTGAGATTAGATAGTGCTACGTAGGACAGCCTATCGGTTTTCGCATATAGCTTCAGAACTCTGTCCCTTATGTATTTTTTGACCGGATCTATTCTAAGCTCTCTTAGCATGTCATTCGTGTGGATGTACCATGGTACTTTGAAGAGCCTTCGGAGAGCCTGACTTTGAGCAACTTGTAGCTTTTGTATAGTAGAGTCGGCAACTTTACTATACGCGACACACCCATAAAGTACTGCTGGTCTAATTATCTGGCTAAAAAAGCTTTTTAATAATAAAATGTACTGCCCTCTATTGTGTTGTAGTTGAAGAAGGGTCTTATAAGATTATTTCCTTAGAAACCTAAATTTATAA
>NC_051846.1:183737278-183759805 GCF_002237135.1 Teleopsis dalmanni | reverse complement strand
AAAGCGAAGGAAAATATAAACACATACAATCATGCACAATCATTTTTCTGAAAAGATGTATTCATCCATTCGTATCCATTTTCCAATATATTCCGACAATTGTGTATTGGTTCAAACGTATGCGTTTTTTAGTTTCCTTACACTGTTTTTCGAGTTTATCCTCATGCAGTCATCTAAGTATCTTTATCTTTTTATTTACTATTGTTATGTGTTCAAGTAAATGCACGAACTTCCGTTTAGTACTTTATACGATATTTTCAAGCAATCTAAATTTTTTGTATATCCCAGTTATCGTCTATACAAGTGACTGACTGACTGACTGACTGATTGAGTGCCTGAGTGACTACCCACCTAAATCTTTATTCATTTGCGCCTCACTTTAAAAACTTCACTCAATTTGATTCACACATTCGTCTCAATTCTATATTATTTATGCAATAAATGCAACTTCCAATAAATTGGCTTGTTATGCTGCAGAAATATCTTTTGAAATCCATTTCTTGAGATATATAAGCTGCTGTATGAACCAATCACATCTGTGTTTGAGTGCTGTAGTAACAAGTATATCAAGTCTATTAAATAGTTGGAGCAGTGGAAAGCAAATATGTCAAGTACCTCCAATTCAATTTTATTTAAGTGAGTTAACTCTACCGATTGACCTATATTGATGTAGCCCTGAAGTACAAATTTTAATTAGTTCAAAATATATGAGTAATTATTTATAAAAATCAAATAAAAAAATAATAAAATATTTATTACTGCAAAGACCTTAACACTTCCCGTAGCTACAATAGATATAGCACAATAGAATTGATGTATATACCCTCTGCTCATTTTGTTGTTTGTTAACTACTTTTTAAGTAATAGACCTATTTCAAAAATATTTTTTTTTGTTATATTGGCACACTCTTTCCTGACATATGGTACACGGCACGTCTGTCGTCGCTCAGGCACCATATACGCCAGATCTGGCGCCGTGAGACTTTTTCCTGTTCCCGAACCTGAAATTGTCCCTTCGTGGTAAGCGTTTTGAGTCGATTGAATCGGTAAAAGAGAATTCGCCTAAGGAACTAAAAGCCATACCTGCACGGGCCTACGAAAAGTGTATGGAAGATTGGGTTAAGCGTTGGCATATGTGTAGCGCTTCAGAAGGAGCACATTTTTAAGGCGATAAAATAAATTTGGAATAAAATTTAAATTTGTGTATTTTATTTACAAAATCCGGGTACTTTTTGAGCTGGAGGTATATATTAATTTAGAAAATATATATAATTTCACGCCTTACCATGGAACAAATCGTACATTTTTTGTAACTACTATTCTACTTCTAACATTTTTTCTTGTATTAGTATCTTTCTTCTTGTTTTGAATGATTCGAACATTTGATTATAAAATTATTATTTTTGATCTGTGCAAAGCTTCTCCAAAAATCAAAGATAGATTCTTAAGCAACATTTAGCTTCCTTAACTTCCTGAGCCCAAGTGAGGAGACGAAAAAGACACCTCACATTGCATGAATTACTGTTAGACTTTAGTAATTAATTCGTCCGAAATAGTTTGTGGATGGTGGGAGTGCATTTAAGTTACTTACTGTGTACTATCTCTTTCGAATGGACTAGCTTGAGATTAATAGAAATCCATCCAGAGCGATCCAATTAATATACTCTAAGAATATGCATATGATAAATGAAATACATTTATATATAACGTATTTATGCACAGACCACCGACTGATCAAAGATTATTTTAAGATGGTTTGGCTTCTTAAAAGATCCGTTTACATCTCTATTTCTGTTTCACTCACTTTCAACATCGTTATTTATTTTCTCTTTCTATAACGATATAAGCCTTTTTCGGTTTTCTTACGGATTAGTTGTAGAAAGAAACGATTAATAATTTCTAAAATTATCTAAAGAATCCTTATTCAAGTGACAGTCATTAGAAATACTTAATACTTGATACTAAAAAATTTAAATTTTCAATCAAGCTTTCAATCTAATATTTTTGAATATTTTAATATTTTGAGCTTTATTACTTGACTTGACCTACGAGGTTCAAAATTCGGTCGTCTTCAATTTTATTGACCTTTCCAATAAAGATTTTTGTTGCTTTAATTCAATTTTTTCGAAAATTTGTTTTAATTAGTATTATGATTATATTATTGTGATAAATATATAAAACTCTAATATATCTTTTGAATTCAAAATTAATAAAAACAGAATTCCTTCCACTCGCAATCACAGAACAAAAATAAAACCATCTTGTATCTTTTTATTGACATTGGCTTTTCGTTTGTGTTCGCGCACTTTGCAACTATCTTTTTCTGTATTTTTACTTAAAACTTTTTACTTTTTTTGCTCCCAATGATTGTCAATTCGTAAACTTATTCGAAATGAAATACGTACATACATACAATATTATCTATTATATATTTATACATCGATCCATCCATCTTAACTTCTGTGTATTGTGCGTTAGTCTCAGTTTCGGTGTGCAATCATTTGATTTGACTTGACTCGCTCGTTGCAATCCAGGAAATCTCATTGAATTTGATGGACTGTGCAAAATGACAGACGGTTTATTTTTATTCGAAAAGGACTGCTGTATCAGCTCATCGATTGCTGTCCAAATAGTAATAGTAAACGAAATAAAAATAAATAAATATCTAATACAATGTATATGAAATTTTTTTATTGATTTAGTAATTGATAAATTATTTTAAATTAAATTATGTAAATGAGATGTTGTTTGGACAAAGATATAAGGAAATTGCAAAAAAAATATTATAGGAATATATATTTACAATTCATTATTAAAGATTTTTTTAAGATTATATTTTTCTGAATAATTGATAAGTATTGTTATAGTATATGCGAGTATAGCAGAGATGAATGATTACGAAATAATGTATCGAAAAATTAATAATAAACATAAAGATTAAATTTACGAGTAAGTGAAAATATTTATTGTGTGTTAAAATGTACATAATATATAAATAAAATATATATATAATAAAGTATATAAAATGCAATCGCCCATCTTTTTGTATGATCATAGTATTGAAGACGCAGGAATTCGAGTATCTGAGAATTTTAGTTAACAGCGATGTTGGCACGTCAAAGGATATCGACAACAGAGTGAAAAATGTATTTGGCTCTTTCGCATCGATTAACAAAGTCTGGAATGCCAACAATGTAAGAATCAAAACTAAGATCAAAATATTTAACGCCTGCGTATAATAGACATTATTATAATGGTGCGAAATATGATCACTAACGAGGGCGTTGATTAAGAAGTTACAAACCTTTGTCAATAGAAGCCTGCAGCGTATTCTGAACACATGGTAGCCTGCAAGAGTCTCCAACGAAGAGCTATGGCAGCGCACCAAACAAAAGCCAATATGGTCATGGAATGGAGCCCGCAAGATTTTGGAGGACGATGTCATCTCAAAACCTCTTGGCGAAGTTCTAAATAATAATAATCATAATAATAATAAAAATATAAAATATATGTATTATAAAGTACATAAATGTATATATTATAAAGTATATAGAATTTATATATTACAAAGTATATAAAATTTATCTATTATAAAGTTTAATATATATATATTTATATACCTATAATATATACCAAAATGTGTATTCTCTTAATATAATAAAAACTTTTTAATTTTCCTCTGAGTAGATATGATAAAATGATAAAAAATTATATTAAATACCCAATTCCATGAATTCATTATTTTGTTCCAAAAAAAAAACAAGAAATCCTTATCTAAATATTTTTCAAAAAAAAAGTACACTTAATTATATTTTTAATTATTATTTCCACTTTAGAAGAGCAGTAATGAAATCCATTAAAAGTCATTGTCATGATTTTTATTTTAACTTTGAACTTTAACAAAATTTTCATTTATCCAAAGTTTTTGTATATTTCCACTCTCTTTCGCCATTTTTATTTGACTATGAATTTTTAAAAATATTTATTTTTTATTCATTTGGCTATTTTCCGAGTTCTGAAAAAACTCAACTCAGTGTAAACTTTTTGCATAATTTAATTTTTCATTGGAATTAAATATTTCATCGCCTACATTTTTCAACACGTTTCCTTGCACTACATTTGCATGAGCCTAAAATTTTAAATGGTTTGTGTTTCCAGGATTATTTTTGTTTCTTTTGGTCATCCAACCTTTATGTTTACGTATCAGTATTTGCAGGACGTTACCCTTTACTATTTACCTTTCACCACTTACCAGCAGCAGCAGTGTTTCACCTTTCTCTGCTGGTGTTGATGGTTGGTTTTGGGCAGAAAGTTTGGAACACTTGTAGGCGAATGACCGATTGCAGTGTACGTCGTTTCAATGAATGAGAATTTTTTATTTAATTTTTTTTTTTATTATAACTTTGTTTCTTGTTTTTTTTATCACTTTTAAACATTTTTACTGAATTTTTTTTTAATTGTGAAATGTAAAAATCCATTAAAAATATTTTAAAACTATTTTTTTGTAACATATTTTTTATTTCTATTATATTTGCATTTAAATTAGAAAGAATGTAAAAAAAATTAATTGTTTTAATTAAATTCTTCCTCTTCCCTGATTTTATGAACTTTTGATATCAATTAAATTTAAAAATTCATTTACTTTTTATGAAGTACGCATATTAAGTTGAGTTAGTTTAGAACTTTTAATATGTACTTAATTGCTCAACTACATATAAAAAATTTAATTAATTATACATAATATTAGTTATTAAATTTTTATTATATATTTATAAATAAAAAAGTGTTTGATAAAAATTTGTTAATTTAGTTTAATTAATTTATCTATTAATTTTATATTAAATATACTAATTAATATATGGTATATAATATAAAATTTAAATAAGATATATAACAATATATATAATAACACTAATTTCGCAACAAACGAATTGGTAATCATTACGTTTTTGTAAGGATTAGATTTGATGGTTTGTTTCACAGTATCAGAAGAGGTCTGGCCTATTACATTTCCACAGCAAATGTCAGGTTTTATTGCGACTTTTAATGGATGTAATATTTTTTTATTAGTAATTACCTGGCTTACCATGGCTTAATTACCTGGTAATTACCATGGGTTCAATTTGGTGCACTGATATCCATCAAACGAAATTTGTCTAGTAACTTAAGAAAAATCGACACTTAAGAAAGATCGAAAGCGATAGTTATACGACCCTTATTAATGCTTATATGATTCAAGCTTTAAATGAAAAAACCTTAAATTGAATTTATAATGGCTTTGACTATTACAGCACTGTTTAATAAGGATCACTAACTATATAACCCTTTGTGTGTTATTTATATTATTTATATATATAGAAAATAAAATAAAGTTATAATAAAAGATAATATAATAAATAAAGAAATGAAGAAATAAATAGGAAGTGTTAAAAGGAATGAGAGGAATTAAGAACACAGACTTTTTTATTTTACAGAATTTAGCAGAACTGAAGTTGACATAATATTTTCTGGAGAGGTTCCGAAAAGTAGTGAATTACAACATCAAAAATTCTTTTTATATTAATATATTTATAATTAATTACGACAGTTTCTATTAGTAGAAATAGTTACTACTGTCATATTCACGGTTAAATCAAATTTCATAAATTTTTTAAATTATGTTTTAATTTATATTATTTATATCCAAAATAAAATTGTATATAATTTATTTTGAGCAATAATCACCTCTTAATTTAAACAGTTGTTAATTTTTATTATTATTATTATTTTTAGCTTATAGTATTCAATATAACTTCATTGTTTAGCTAATATATAATTTTTTTTTTAAGTTTAAGTTTTTTATTCCTTTCAAGAATAATCAGCTGTCTATGTAATCCTCATTATATTCATATTTATCAGGGTTAACATACCACAACCTTGGCATGCATTATTCAATAATAATAGTTAGGAATTTTTATCTACCTGGTCTTTGACTTATATTTTATTTGTTAAATCCCCTATTTTATTAGAATAAAAAGCATTAAATTTTGTTATAAAGAAAATTGGGTTGTATAGAGTACGCCCTTGAGTCTCCCTTTTAATCTATTGGATTTATTATTCCCTTAACAAAAATACAGGCATTTTCCCATTCAACCCTCTTTTTATCCTAGCATTCATTCCAGTCACTCCTTGGCAGTCGGTAACTTTTTGATTTGTGGTGGCACGCCTTTAGGCAAAATTTTGGATTAATATGTGATTTGAATTAAAATATGATTAATTTCATATAACATAGTATAAATATTTTTTTTTTATTAGTGTAGAAGGGTGAAAAATATTGCATTATATAGTATATATAAAAAAAAATATGCTCAATAATAATATGTGGGTTTAAGAAATTTTTTTAAAATTTTTTATATTTGCAATATGGTTTATTTATCTTTCTTATATTGTGGTAATATTATATTGGTGCTATTCATTTAATAATTATTCACGAAATTATAATAACAAAAACTATCTTTAAAGAAAAAAATATATATATATTTATTAAAATAATTTAAAAAAAATAATACAATAGTATAGTAATAACTGCATGTACTATAATAATTGAAGGAAATATGCTCCCTCCTTTATTTTTTTTAAATGGATTGTTTCTTTGTACTAAAGGTTCACTTAAACGGGTACCAACGGAAATCAACGGGGAAGAACGTAGTTGTATAATCAGAATAATCAAGAATCAGAAATTATCTCTGCATACTAAAAACGTTCCTTTTAAAAGAATGTATTAGTAGAAAGAATATAGTAGTATAATCAGAATAATCAGGGATCAGAAATCCTCTCTCCAAAACAAAATCATTCTTTTTGAAAGAATGTAATAATATAATTAGAATAATCAGAGATTAGGAATTTTCTCTGGATAAAAATTTCATCTTTTTTAAAAGAATGTAATAGTATGAGCAGAATAAACAGATGTCAGGAATTCTATTTAAATAAAACAGTCATTCTTTTTGTAAGAATGAAATGTAGAGCATAATCATAAACTGAGAAGTGAAAGCTAATAAAGAGTAAAGATTTAATAATAATAAATTTAAAAATACGATAAACCAATAATTTGCCAGAAAGATCCCACATAATAAGCTTCGTACATGAGAAATAAAAATATACACAAAGACTTGAGAGCCCAGAGTGTGCAAGAGAACATCAATAGTTCGAAATTGTTTGATTCTGTGGATGCATAACTAATTCAGAATTGCAATCTCTTAAAAGGATATGCTGGTCTTCAAAATACACTTCTGTAGAATTATCTGAATAACTTATTATTAGAATTCAACGGAATTAAAGCCAATCATTCGATTGCTTCAGATCATAACACGCATTTCATCAAGCAAAGACGAAAAAGATACATCCTTTTTTGGACAATATAATTTATGTTGCACATAATAAAAATTATATTTTAATATAATATATTAATATATTTCAATATTTATATATATATAGAAATATATAGAAATTTTTTATACAGAGGTTTTTTTTTAAAATTTTAAGCATATCATGACATCAAATCATCTTATCTTGTTTATTTTTCGTGCTGTTAATTAGCACTTTTGTTCGGATTTGTCATTTTTGTTACTGATAGATTGGTTTTAGCCAGTTTTATGTTAAATGTGCATACAAAAACCATAAGTGTGGAGTAAAACAGTTTGATATAAATTTAATTTAATAAAGGAACTCATATGAGGGATGTTCAATTTCTTCAAAATCTTCAGTACTTCAAAAAGTGATGTTTATTTGTTATTATTATTAGAAAATAATTATTTAAAAATTATTCAGTGTTTTTAAAATTATACAAAAATATGTTTTTCATTTAATTTTAAGTTTTTTGTTCAATTATTTATCTTTATTATTTGCCAAATCATAAAATTAAGCGTAACAGATATTTGTAGTGATTTTTCTTCCAAAAAATCGTAACTTTTTATTTACCTTTAATCGCACATTACAAGTAGAAATCTTTAAATGTGAATCTTTTGTTTTTGTACTTTTCGCAATAGAAAAAGAGAAAAACTTCATTCAAAACTTTTATCTACGAAAACATTTAGCCAAAAAAAATTTTTATTGTTTTATGTTGCCTGCATGCATAAACAGATTCGGAAACATTATTACTTCTGACCAAGAGAACTAACTGACTAACTGACTGGCAGACTGGCTGACTATTCCACAGCATTCAGCTTAAATACTGTTCCTAACAAAAACAATTTTTAATGCCATGTGGCCAAAAAGTTTTTTTGAAGTTGAAGTTGAAGTTAGTTTTTTTTTTTTTTGGTTCCTTAAAAAGTTTGACGCTTTTTTGATTTTATATTTTTTTTGAAATTTTTTACTGAACGGTAGATAAAAATCACGGAGTGTTTATAGGAAATCCATAAAACATGTTTTGTTGCTGCCGTTACTGTTGCCAGTACTGTTCCGTTGCAGTTGCACGATTTAAGCCAACAAAAGTCTTTAGCAATATTTTTCAACTTGCAACTGAAACCATATTTTTCACCGCTCAGTCACAGCCACAGTCACAGTCACAGCCAAGTTGAGTTTAGTTTTGTTATGTACTTACGCATTGGCGTACGCTTTTACTTGTATCTGTAGATTGTTTTTTTTTTTTGCTAAGAGTTTTTATTTCAATCTTATTTTTTTTGTTTCTTTTTTGGTTTGCCCAAACGTAGATACTTCAATGTTTTGTGCACGAGTGCAAGAAACTTTTGAATAACAAATGCATACACGTACATGAGTAGACTACTAAAGACCATCCAAACTGGACGCATTCTGCATCAACACGAACCACCGCGGTAACGACAACGTTTCACTGTTCACTGTTTCACTGTTCCACTGTTTCGATTTGAGTAAGTAACGAAGTTGGCATTATGTTACGTACTGCGAATTTCAAACTGTAGAATGTGGCATGTATCCATGTATCTTGTAGTTCGTACTGGCTATCCTCTCCACTCTTTTATTGTAGGTGCAACGTGCCTGCAACTGCTGCAATGCACTGTTGCTGATGCAAAAGTTGCTGTTGTTGGCGTTTTTGGCGTTGTTGTTGTTGCTGTTGATGGTTTCTATAGTTAAAGTTTGTGCGCATAATAAAGTTTCTTTGTTTTGAGTACTGAAGCTTTATTGTTAATTGTGAATTGTAGATAATTTCTTTAGTTTTGTTTTCATTTCTGCATTTAACTTTTTATTCACAAAGAATAAAAAAAGAACAAAATATAGAAAAAAGTTTTTCTGTTCTTTTTAATTTTGAATTATGTTTTTTTTTCTTTTTTTATGTGTTTTTATTCTGCATTCCCAGCAAGTTGAGTACATATTTCGCTATTTCAGTTGGAATCATCTGCAGGATTTAATAGTTGTAATGATGGATTTATGTTCCTATTCTGTGGTGTTATTAGTAGTCTAATTGAAAGCGGAGGTTTTTAAAAGGAATTAGCAGCAACGCGCTTGAAATATTTGAAAATTTTCTCGCAAAAATATTTTAAATGAAAGGTGAATTAAAAATGCTTCAAATTATTGCAGAATAACTGCAAAAGTTTTTAATTAAAATAATTTTTTGAAATTCATTTTTGGTTTTTAATAAGGTTTTTTGAAATATTAAAATGGTTTTAAATAGACTTTTTTTATAAATTAAATAAGTGGGAAAATATGTAGTACAAAATACTAATAGCTATTGTGATGATAATGATAATTATAATTATGATCATAATTGTGATGATGATGAGAATTGTGATGATGATGATAATTGTGATGATGATGATAATTGTAATGATGATGATAATTGTAATGATGATGAGAATTGTGATGATGCATATGATGATGAGAACAACGATAATGACGATGTTGATAAAGGTGTTAAGAATCATGACAATAATCATGATTATGATAGTCACGATTATGACAACAATAATGATAATAGCAATGATGACGAAGAGAATGATTGTGATAATTATGCTAATAATCATAATGATAATTACTTTGATTGTGATTATGATGCTTATGAGTTTTTGTTCTCTTTGGAAAGACACAGGGAAGCTTTTCTAAATTTAAATCTAACTTTGATCCACCATCTGATGATGGTGACGACAATAGTGATAATGACGATGACGACGATGAGGATGATTATGATAATTATGATTATTAGCATAATAATAATGATTTTGATCATATTGATGATAATAGCTAATGATGATGGTGATGATGGTAATCATATTAATAATGATAAGAACGAGTTTCTGTCCTCTTTGGTAGTACACAGAGTCTCTTTCCTTAATTTAAATCCGTCTTTGTTAATGATGATGATGCCAACAATAATGATAATAACGATGACAACGATAATGTTAATTATGATAATAGCGATAATTATAATGATAATGATTTTGATAATGATGATAATGACGATAATCAGTAATAATAATGAGAACGAAATTATGTTCATTGGTAGGACACAGGGCCTCTTCTTAATTTAAAACTGAATTTGTTGATGGAGATGATGCCGACAATAATGATAATACGACGATAAGAATGATTATGATATTCTTGATTATTAGCATGATAGTGATTTTGATAGTAATGATCATGATGATAATGATGATAAGGACTAATTTCTGTCCTTTCAGATGGGACCTTAAAAGAAAGCAACGATGTTAAACCGATATTTTGTACCTACAAACTCACGTTTTATTATGCTATTATTCTACTACAATTTAGTAGTTACACATGACGGCAAAAGGCCTTGCGATTTCTACATCAATGCTTGCCGAATTATATAGTTCTTTGTTCCTCCGAGTAAGTAAGAAATCCCATATTTCCATTTATGTGACATCCTAACTTATTCCATCCTATTTACAGTTATGTATTTCATCTTATAGTTTTCATTTTGATCTTAAGCCTGACCCCAATTTAGCCGTAAGTGACAAAAGTACAATTTAACCATTTATAACAACATATGATCATAAGAAAGATATGATGCTAAACTTCCTACGTTTACTCCTATGCAATATTCTTTACTATTATGTAGTATTAGCGACGTGAACACAGACGAGCAGTTTCAAAAAACTTGTGTTATGAGAAAAGTAAAATCACACCTCAGTCGCTACTGTCTCCGAGTGCGGTAGGGCGTTCAGCTAAGTTGATAGTTTCTTAAATTCCCATATTTGTTCTTTGTAGAGTTGCCACATAAATTAATTTAAAAATTCTGTGTAAATATTTTTTTTATGCATGGCTTATGATCCTGTTCTTAAGCTTACCTTGGCATAAATTAATAAACCATATTGTATTCAAGAATACATACGTACTTTGCTTCAACGAAAGCTGAAACAACACATAGGTATATATATATATATACGTATACATATATAAATATACTTATTTATATTTACATATATATGAATTTATTCACATATATATGAATTGCTTTACCTTCTAGGAGAAGCAAAAGGCCGGGAAAGCTATAACAATAGTAAATATAATTATGTTTATATATATTTGTGGAATATTTATTCATACTTATATATTATATATTATATATATTTATATATTAATAATGCAGATGAATAATTTTCTTTAACACATATCAATACATTTTTGAATTCATGAAATATCTATAGGTATTTTCATATCACTCATTACCGATTATAGCGTTTGGTATCTTAAATAATTGCCTTTCCGTCTATTAAGTTGCACTGGATATGCAGCTGCTGTAGCTTAACTTTAATTTTAAATTTCTTTGCTGAATTACTTTTTTCGCATTTAAAGACGAGCACAGCCTGCCACATTGCTGTGCGCTGCCACAATGCGCCAGTAATACCGTTTCCAGAGCTCAGTGCCATGTTCGTGTTGGAATACATTTATTTTTATTAATCACTGACATGCCTTCATTTTGTATCTTGTATTATTATTTTATTTCCATTTTCAATTTTCTTATTTTTTTTTTTCAACATTTTTTCTTAACGCTTATTACTATTATTTTCGTAGGCAGTTGGCTTCCGATGATGCATTTGTGCAAGGCAACGGCCGGTTGCATTCCTTGTTGCTGCACGCTCATGGTAGACTCATGGTAGGCAGCTTACCTACAGAGTGCTTGAGTTTATAGCTGTAATTGTTGCTGGGCATGGCTGTTGTTGTTGTTGTTGCTGTTGCTGTTGCTGTACTACGTTGCAATTTTAATTTCAAATCCGATTTCAATTTATAAGCTTGTTGAATTTTTTATCATATTGCTGCTTGTTGGCGTTTTTATTTTAATGTATGTTTTTTTTTTTAATTTTTCTTTTTCTATATTTTTTACGTATTAAAACGATTTTCCTTTTTATGCTGTCCCTATTATGTGTTGCTCATACCATTTGCAATACTTGAGGCATAAATTGTGCTTTTATGCGCGCAATTTTAGTTCATCACTTTATGTATTGGCATTTTGTCGGACCACATTGCGTATGAGTCTCATGATTGTGTGTAGTAGGAATTAATATCTTTCTTTGTTATGTGCGCTAATATTTACCGCATATTTAAGCTCGACCAAAGCAATGTTTTAGTGCAGCAATTGTTATGTCGGCCATTGCATTCAAGCTGCATTTTTATTGTTTTCATTTTACATTAGATTGGCATTTCTAACCATCAAGCCATAATCAGTCTAAGTCACAAAGGTTTGTTTCCGTGTGTTGAAACGCGTATCATTTCTTTCAGTGCATCCTCTTCATCAGCATTTCATCCTCACTCTTGTGTCTTATACTCAACGGCGTGTTCATCAAAGTATCATGGCATGGTCATTTGAAGTAACAATTTATGTGCTTACATTTATCAGTTTTACTTAGGTTTTCCTTTTTGGACAAGAGCTGCGCTCTTGTCAATGCACCTTAAAGTGTTCTGCACATATACTATAACGTACGTCCATAGTGTGGCTCACGCATGCGTGCATGCACTATTCAGCTTCAGCTCAATGCTAATTATACTTATAGCACACAGCTCATTTAAGTTGCTTTGACGAACTGACCATTATTTCTGTGCAGAAATGCCTGCTGATGAGCATCCTTTTGTGTGCTTAACTAATCATGGCAGAAACTTCAACTAGGCACTTCTAAAGTTTGGTATCGGTTTAGTTTCGGTTCAGTTCGATTCAGTTGGCGGCTTATTTGTGCATCTTTTGTAATTATTCCTTTTTGTTACTGCCAATTTTCTACATGAGTCTGTCATTTCTGTGAGCTGCTGCCGCTGCAGCTGTTGGCTATGGCTTCGGCTTTGACTTCTTCCTGGGATTAGCTCACATTTGCTTTTCGTATGTTGTGCAGTCAGTCCATTTGTGCAATATTTCGTTGCATGGCTGTCTTTGCATTCGTCTTGCTTGTTGGCACTACTGCATTATTCCTTTTTTTTTTTTTGTATTTGGTTTCAGCATTTATACTCTCATGTTTGCTTGCTACTTATAGTTAACTACTTTTTTCTTTTGCCATTTCATTTTTGTGTTATTGTTTTAGTATCTTTTTTGGTGTTTTTCAATTTCACTGCATTTTAAGTGAGCTCAGCAATGCGAATGGAATTTTTGATTTCGTGCATTTGCTGGCTTGGTCGAGGTCCGTTCACCGTATGGTCTATACAAGTAGCCGCCGCCATACGTATTCGCCTGTGTTTGTTAAGCGCTTTGATTTATTCTTGATTGAATTTTGATTTGGCGGGTAATTGAACTTTTCTTTCTTCCTTCTGCATACTCACATACAAGCCTAGTATGTGGTGCTGGCACAATTACGACGTGTATGTGGACTTTTCGAGTTGATAGACTTTGCAGGTCGGTCGGCTAGTAGGCAGTCAGTCAATCCGTCAGTCGGGTTGCATTTTGTAAGGAAGCTTTTGATTACAGTAAAGGCAGTGGACGATTTTCAATTTGAATTGTGTTGACTTTTAGCTGATTGCACTACTATGATTACTCGTACAAGTTTTAATTGAACCATTGACTTTAGTTGAAGTCAAATTTTTGCTTCAGTTTATAGAAGTCGATTTATTATTTAAAACAAGTTGATCGTTGTACAGTTAAATTGTCAATAAAATATTATTTTCTGACGATATTCATGTTAGTTCAAAGACTAAAGAAAGGCATTACAAGTAAAATATGCGCTGTATTAATTTAATTGCAGTTCATATTAATTTTAATAGATAATATGTGAATTAGAGAGTTCCAATTTTCATGAGTTCTTGATTTAAAATGATTTGCATAATTACCATTTCTTAGTATATATATACAGTAGTAATTATAAATTGCAGCTCAGTCTAACATTAATATTTATATATAAATATATGTATAAATATTTGTTATGTTATATAATTATGTTTCTTGATGTACTACCCCAGTCAATAAGGGCTTTCAGAAACTAATAACAAAAACATATCTGCAAAAACAAATAGTTTTTTTTTGTGTTTGGTTTTGTGGTGAGGAGGTGGAATGCTTTATGCACCGTTAAATCGACCGTCGTCGAAATAGTGTGCCCGACTCCCTAACATGAATATATAGTATACGGACTAAAACACCCCCGAGAGTTATTCCCCCTCGGAACCGCTTTCGCATTATTTCGAGGAGGGTCTCTTTTCTGTTGACATTTCAAGCCACGCTCTCTTGATTTTCGATCTGCGTCCAGATCACCACTTTTCACCGCATTTTCTTGCTATCCACTCTATTTATTATATTTCTTATTCTAGTTTCTAGTTCTCCTTTCTAGATCTAATTTTTTCGTTTTGAGAACTTGAATCACATATGACTCTATCGTTCGCCAACTCTCTGGGTTCGCTTTCATCTTTTTCACTATATTTTCGGGAGTTATAGGTCCAATCTGTGCTATTATCTCTTCCGAATCTAACATTAATATTTATACATATGTATATTTATATATAGAGATTCATATGTAGATTCAGCTGCAATTTATAATTACTACTAAAAACCGATATTTGAAGTGAAATAAAAGTCGATTTCAATATACCTACAAACATTTTGTTTTTACAGATATGTTTTTGTTATGAGTTTCTAAAAGTCCCATTTGACTGAGGCAGTACATCAACACACATAACTGCATCAAAAATCTGTTGGTAATTTGATATTTGATTTGAAATATCGGCACAGCGTAAGATTACTAAAAATAAGAAAAAGATAAATCTATTTCAAACCAATTAGTTGGGTTAATCGATCTTTTATTTTTATATTTCACCCAATAGTTCTTTTGTGAAGATTGCTTCTAATAAATATAGTTTTCTACTCTCTTCTTGGATGTTATAGTTCGTCCAATAAATCTTATACAGGGATTGCTTATAGTAATTGAAAGTTTTGACTATGTTACTGTACTGTAATACCACACTTCATTGTTATAGTACTAAACGGAGTGGCATAAGTAATTAATTGGACTTATTTTTTACTTAAACAGCTGATCCTTATGTTACTTTCTGTCCCTTGAATTTTTAAATATACGTTAACATAATGGGCCTATAGGTCTAAGTGGATCCATTGGGATCGCTGGTGTAACCTAACCTAACCCAATCTATTATGAACTTCGAACTTTGATCGTTTGCTTTATGGAAGTAAATAGTCCCAGTGCGAAAGAAGTATATAATAGAGCGGTGTGCTCTTATTCACAACTGTGAAAATAGATATTACTTATATATGTATATGATATATATGTGTATATGCATATATGTATATATGTATTTATAATTAAATTGAGTAATATTTAACTAATTTAATAACTATCCTGTCAATATATATTAAACTTTTCTTCTGTTAATTAAATTTATTTATGCCTTTAATAAAATTTTGTTGAGAGTTGTCTGTTTTCAAGGCACCAAGTACACACATAAAAGAATAATTATTTTATTTACTAATTAAGATTAAACCGTTGTCATGTTATTTTCGCTTACAGTCAGGCGTATTCTTTTTACTGTCTTGATTTTATTCTCTTCAAACAACATAAATTCTTGTACATGAGTTTATTCTGTAATAAATTCTTTCTCACCATTCTTCCAGCAATTCACAGAACCACCTTGTAACAATTTGGCTTAAATACTTAACAGTCTAATGTATAGCATTATAAAGATAAGTGCTGTCCTTTGCTAGTGTCCTTCATAAAATGCAGACATTACAACTGCTTAAACACTAAAAAACTACAAATAATAAAACACTTTGAGGATATAAAATGAAAAAAGCCAAAGTCAAAGTCAAAGACAAAGACATAGCAAAGCATGTCTCATGACCAGAGTATAGAGTATCCTTAGAGACAAAAATTTTATGGAATTTCATTAACTTCAAGCTGATTGTATTTATGTTCTCTATGTGACTCTGTTTTTGTCGTTGGGTCAGTCGTTGGCTGCTCCTGCGCTAAGATTCAACACGTTAATGCATTTACTGATTACTTAAGTATCAAACGTTATCTTGTTCTTCGCTTTTAACTTATTTTACCTTAAGTATTGTTATCTCCTTGCACTCCGAACTGCCATTTCGTTTTGTTTCTGTTGCGCTAGTGCCTGCTTTTATTTACATTTTATCTCTATAAACATGTAATTTGTAGGTTTCTTAGTTGTTTTCATGGCAAACATGATTTTCTTGTTCATTTTCATAAATACCACGTTTAAGTAGATGTTTAATGTCGCATCTCGATGCACCCAAATGACATTAAGTCTTCATGCGCTGGCTGGCAGAATGGTGGCTTCTTGCCGCCGTTGATTGCTTGCTACGAGTATAGTCCAAGTCCATCCAGTTCAGACTGAAATGGGCTCTCGTCTACGTAAGGAGTGCACAAAAATAGTAAGAAAAAAAGTAAATTCATTTTAAATAAAATAAATTTAAAATAGTTAAGAAGCAAAAAGTTTTAAAATTAAAACAAAAAAGAAAAAAAAAACAAAAATCAGAAAATAAGAAAATGTTTTTTAATGTGTTGAGTTTCGTCTGCTCCTTAGTTTATTACCGGTTTCGAATTGCATTTACGCGATATGCGATATGCGATATGCGATATGCTTAAATGACAAAAAAGTAAATGAACTCCATATACAATATATACAACCAATAAGGTGGAACTAATGCTATGAAGGAGCATTTCTTGTCTCAGTTTTAAATCTTCGCATATTTTAAGTGTCCCCATCATAGAGGAGTCTCAGTCTCGTCTGTATTGTCCTCAACTTATAGTTTAGACTGTTGTGTCTCTAAGTTGATTTTTACTCATTTAAATTTCTTATTTTGTACGAGTATTTCTTGACTTAAATGCTGCACAAACCATGAGAAATAAAGATGCTGACTGGCTCTTTGTTATATATAGAAGGATCAACCTGACAACATTGCAAATACTTAAGCTGCTAATATATTGTTGATGTTAATGTTGCTGTTGTTGTTGCTGTTGCTGTTATTATAGTTGCTGTTGCTGTTGCTGTTGCTTTTTCTCTTTGGCGAAGCCAATGTGAAGTATAGGTAGGATGTTGATGATGCTACCTTAAGATATGAGCGATGCGAGTAGATAAATATCTACAAAAATAAGTTTGTATCTCAGTTTTTTTATATGAATTATATTAAATAAACTAAATGACGAATTATTTCAGCAAAATAAGACAATCATCAACTGATGAGCATTGCATTTAAACGGGAATTAAGCTCAATTAAATCAACAGTAAAACTGAATTACTTTTACTCTGCCATAATTATCATAAATTGAACGTTAAATACTTGTATCTGAGATCAGTAGCCACTGCTGTGTAATGTCGCCTTATTTAGTTGCTGAACTTTTGCAGCTGCCACTGGAGTCCATTAAATCTTATTTTATTTGTTGTTGTTACTGTTGTTGTTGCTGTTGCTGTTTATCTTTTTATTGTAACTTCATAGCTATGTCACAAAATAGTTGATGTTTACCGTTTTTAGTTAAGCTTATTAAGGATATGATTGTGCTACACAATATACTATATACTATATATATAGAATATATTTTATGTTGTTATAATACTGCCAACATGTCCACATCTCTGGTTTGCTGCAGCAGGAATATAAATACGAGTACGTGTACTTGTACGGGTTTCTCAACCGACAATATTTATCTATGTCTGCACATTAATCATGTGCACTTAAGTTGAAGCTTGCCTGACAGTTTTGTGGTCTTCATTTATTTGTGCTTGTATTTCCTATTAAATAGTAAATTACGGTCTTAGTTTGGTTGTAATTAAATTTTGTTATTTGTGATTTCGTAAAAGCAATAAAAATTTAATTTCAATACATAAATTTATAAATCATTTAAAGCGTTTATTTATTGGTTAGACAATATTTTTGTTGTTTATAGTTTTAGATTGTTTTCGTATCTACTTTCTAATAGAATGTCTATAAGGTCGGTATGTACAGATGGCTTTTAAAAAATATATATTTGTCGTAAAGCTATCAACTGATAATTACAAATGCCAGTAAACTAGATCTTACACTCATTTACTGATAAAATATCATAACATTTGAAAGAATAGAATTTAAGTTATGGCATCTAATGCGACCTTATTAAAATTTTATCGATACTAAGATTAGATCACCACCGAAGAATTCAAAACTTTCAACGCTTGAAATACCATTCCAGTAATGAAAGATGGAAAGGAAACAAGATAGGCTTAGTATTTAGCAAGCTAAATTTATCAAAGCCAGAAAAGTGTGTTGGAAATGGTTTAGTGAAATGATTTTATAGTTGAAGGGAGTGGGATTGGCGCAAACTTGCGCTTAGAATACAACCGATAAACTCAAAGCATCAACGGCTACCCCATTCCAGTAATGAAGGGTGGAAAGAAAGTGATAGTTATATAAGCAACAAATTTATCAAAGCCGGAAAAACATGGTCGAAATGATTTAGAAAAGAGAGTGTATATAGATAAAAGTAGTGTGGATGGACAAATAGAGAACTGCTGGATGCAATCTTTGTGGCAGATGGCAAGCTTCTCCTTAAGATACAGGACAGGGAATTAACGAAGAGTTTTGTTTCATGGTTCGGAGTTGATTTACTTGGAGGATGTCGGGAGGATCCTTGGAAGTATTTTCAAGTTTTCAACAAGTGAAAACAGGTGCTTATTTATTTGAGTAAATTTGGCAAAATAAAAGCTAAGGACTTACGAAAGTGTGTGCTATAATCTGTGTCTGTATTTGACATAATTATGAAGAACTTTTCTTTCAAAGACGTTGATCATTTCCATTTAGTGAAAGATGCGAAATGTGACCCGATGAGAAAACAGTATAAAAGGAGATGGTGGACTAGTTGTTTATAGCAAACTAACTTTTTCTTACTATTAAGTTGATTGTGGCTACAGGGCCCACTTTTGAGATGTTCATGTCAGAATGTGGTATACTGAATGGCAAAACTGACATGAAAGATAAAGTTGTGTTTAACTGTGTACAAAACTCCAAAGTTTTGCAGCTTATCAACAAGCTTAATCGGGGTGCCATAAATGTCATATCCACTAAAAAAACAGTGAAAAGCCTTGTATGATCGGCATATTGGCCAGTATCTGTTATGGCAAAGATTTTAGTGAGGTTGAGTTTAATTTTCTACTTATACTAGTATGCAGAAAGGGTTTTGAGATGGTTATTAAGCTTCTTCGAAATTTTTCAAGGAAAGTTGATCGGATGTAGTTGAAACTATCATCTGTGTAGTTCAATTTTTTTCATACATGGGAGTAGTCGGGGGATCGGTACTGATGTTTTCTATTGAAAATGTTTTTAAGTATTTTTCCTACATGTTAGTGCTATTGTCTTGTACTTTTGTGGTGTTTTATCTTATTCTTGTTTCTATTTTTCCTCTTTTGACCATTACTGTTTGCTATAAAATTATATTAAATATTTTTTTTTTCAATTATATTTAATAAAATTTTATATTAGTTTATATTCTGTTTTTACTTGAAATGTGAAAAAGTTACTTATAATATTATCTTAAAATATAACTCATATATTACATTTATCTTTGCAGGTAAATCTTTGAACAACTTAAATCATACATAACAAAATCAAAGTAAGTTCTACATTAAAACTTCTATTTTTCTTTCTCATATTTACACATTCAAATCCCATATTATCCATAAATCTGAAAAGTAAAATAATGCAACATTCTACTTAAAATTCCATACTACTTACAAATTGAATAACTTTATGACTTTAAAAGAGCAAAAGTAAAATAAACTGCATCAAAAAATAAAATGCATTAAAAAGCTGCTTTAAATAGGTAGGCAGTGACGAATAATTAGATCGCCTACAATTTTATAATTGTAAATATTTATATATAAAATATTTATATATTTTAACTACATAATTTAATTTTATATTATTTTAGTTACAAGAATGTGTATATAATTCTATTATTTTAGTCTACATTATTTTTCATTTTAATTTAAGCTCCCTTTTTGCGTTTCAGTCGTGACACTTCAATTGATCATGAGACTGATAGGGTCTCATCTATCTATCTTTAGGGTCTATTTTACTCAAAATGTTATTTGAATTCTGATGAAATAAATTTAGTTGTTACTTTTAGTACACTTAACTAGCACTTTCACTTTTTTCATGCTGTTAGTTAGCACTTTTAGCTAGCAGTTCTGTATGTTTTAATTTTCTTATGTAACACGATTAGTTTTTCCATATTTTTACAATTGAAATGTGGAATTTTTGCGCAGGTGCATTTATAATGCAGGGCAAAATTTTTAATGTGTGATGTAAAAATTGTATTTTAGTTAATGATTTTATGGTTTTTTAAACATAGAAATTACAAATGATAATACTTTGAAGATTAAAAAACTATTTTTAGTCTTTCGTAGTATGTGTACACAATAACAAATTATACTTCTACCTATATGCGTGTGTGATGCACTCTTATTGCTTACAACATATTGTAGCGCAGAGTAGAAGTCAATTGCAGTTGCAGAGACCTTTGTGACCTAACATGAAACATTACGAATACCAAACAAATATTGCATAAATAAGCAACGGTATATGTTGGTACAATACCAGCTCCAGTACCAGTACCAGTGCCAGCATCGCATCAACATCAGCATCAGCTTACTTATGGAACTCTTAAGTCTCTTAACGTAACATGCAACTTCTCGTAACGTTATTTTGTAACGTAAGTAAGTTCCTTTGAATGAATGAATTTAAAAGTTGCATTTTAAAAAATAAATGAAATATAAAAACATAGAAAAAAACATAGAAAAAACCGAAGCGTTAAATGTAAAGTAAAAGCAAATTTAGCACAAAAAATGGTAAATAAAATATCAACAAAAAATATATTTTGCAAACATAAATTGAACAGGAGGAAAGTGTATGGCATACAAGTGAGCTTATATTAAAGCATCATAAATTATAACTACACTGAAAAAAAGGGTGACTTAATACTTAATATTTTTTTTCTGTTTATATGCTTGAAGTTTACCTACACTTCTGCTCTCTATTTCATGTTTTTGTTTTTTGTCTTATGTGCTATGTTACAGTACTAAAATATATGCTATACTTGTTGTTCACTTTATTTTTATGTAATTTATTATTGTCCTCTTACGAGACGAGTAGTACACTTTTAACGAATATAAACAAAAATAAACTTACATGAAAATCCTTTCTTAATATTTTACTTTGTGCTCGTTTTTTTCGTTTTTTTCGTTTGTGTTGTTTTTGTTATATTATGCATTCATTATATTCATCAACGTACTGTACATTGTGTACTGTACACCATGTACTGTAAGCCATGTTGCTCATACGCCACCATCAAACACATTCCACGTTTTCGTACTTGACATTTTGTGTTAACATTAAAGTTGTACGAGAGCTTCTTTCAGTGCATCGCCGCCTCAACGTCTTCATGGCGGTGCGCCTTTGTGTTGGCTCATGTCTAAGGTTTGGACTAATGGCACTTTCAGGCGTATGTAGAGCAATGCATATGTAAAAATTTTAAGTGGAAATTTGAATTTTGATTAATTGCTGAGAATGCTTTTGTCATGCTTCAGTTTATTGGTTCCTTTTTCTGTTAATAATAAAGTCAAAAGGTGATTTTTCTCAGTTAAGGAAATATATATTATGTGTTTTAGTAGGTGTATATAGTTAATCATTGTTCGTTAGTTCCAATGAATTGAAATATTTGATGTTGGCATTAGAATTTGAGTTAGTTAAATTTTAACATGATTTTACTTTTAGTAAAATTTTTAATAAATTACTTTTTGCTATGTTTTTTAAAATAAATAAATAAATTTTTTTTATACTTTTTCTACAGAAATCTTCAAGCTTAACGGCACATTTATTTGCTAATAATTATTTTACTACTCATTTTAATTATCATTGTTGCCATTATTAGAGTTTTCTTCTTCTCCTTTTTTACATTATATATACAATTAAGTTGAGTTGAGAAGCACCATTGAAACACAAACAATAAATTAAATTCAAAAAATGCGTAATTAAAAACAACAACAATGATGTTGTTATGTGTAACAAACAACATATGTAATTCATCTATTTTCTCTTACTCTCCTTCAACAACAATGATGTTGTTTTGTGTAACAGACAACATATGT
>NC_051846.1:183637422-183737178 GCF_002237135.1 Teleopsis dalmanni | reverse complement strand
AAAAAAGTATCTATTTTGAATAGAATGGAAATATAATAGTAGATAGATTAAAAGTAGGAATAATAATGGGAATAGATTAATACTAAAAAAATTTAACAATAAAAATTAATTTTTTTTGTTAAAACAATAATTATTTATATTTTTAATGAAGTCCATACAATTATAGTTGTAAGTATATGTCCATGAATGAGTACCTATTTTGAATAGAATGGGAATATAATAGTAGAGAGATTAATATTGGGAATAATAATGGGAATAGATTAATAGTAAAAAATTTAATAACAAAAATTTTTTTTTTTTGTCTAACCAATTATAATTTATCTTTTTAATTGAGTTATTTTTTTTTTGGACTGAATATATATACATTAATACATTAATACATTTTCAAAAGCAGTTTAAGCTTAAATACCGAAATTATTTCACAATAAATTTAATTTTTATTATTTTTTAATATAAAAAAAATAAGCTATAGTTTTCAAAAACAAAAAAGCTTATATCATATATAATTCTCTATAAATTCTTAAAGTACTTTGAAGATTCTTTCTAATATAATATATTCAGTCACAATATTAAACGTAACAACAGCAAGGAATCCTTTTATTATTGCCCACTAAGTAAATAATTAAATACTTTTTTTTTGATATATTTTTTTTATTATTGTACTTGATTCCTTTCCTGCCAATTTGCACTAATATTAGCAGTGAATTGTATCTCGAAAAAAGTATCAAATTACTCTTTCATAAGGACCTTTTCCTTTCGTATTTGTCTTTAACTACACTTTTGAGGTTAGGAGTGCACAAGTACGTGAAAGTACGAAGAGGAATGACCACTACAGTGGTAAAGCACATGTGTGTATTTAATGCACATACGATTTTAAGTACAACTCTGCGTTTTTGTGGGTGTTTCGTTGTGATTTTGTTTATTTTGAGCCAATCATGCATACACAATAGATACACAAATGTCTGCATTTCATATTAAATGAGCCACTGACACAAAAGCAAATTACTATTATATATCTGTATGGTTTGCTGGTGTTTTTGACTGTGAGGATGTGAGGATGTAAGGATGAGAGGATGAGAGGATGAGATTGTGTGTATAGAATGGATAATTGCGTGCGAACTTTACTACAGATAATGTCAGATACTACATAATTTATTCATTGTACTGCTCAGTAACAAAAGAATTGACAATGACGTTTTATTCTCACTCGAAATGTTAATTCAAGTACGTAAATTAGGTGACATTTAACTGCAGTTCACGAATTCTATTCATTAATTGTCTGGCATGTACTTGTAGTTTGGTTATTCCAATTGATTAGTCTATTTGAGATAAAATAATAGATAAATAATTTCGTATTTAGTAAAGTTTATTAGAAGTAATACAAAATTCGAATATAATGCTGCTTATTAGATTTATTATATTGTGTGGTGAAATACTGCTGTGAAAGGATATAAATTAATTGTCTTTTAATGACAGCTTATAGAATAATATAGCACTAAATATAGTATATGGTATTATATAAATATGCATTGGCCACTTGTAGTGCAAGATTTATCTAAAATAAAATCATGATCTGATCAATAAATACAGAAAATAATTATAATGCCATAAATAGATCTGGTTCATATTCGGGTTTAACGTGCACTAAACTTGTAAGATAAAAGTTTACTGTAATTGCAAAATAAATGTCGTTAAAAATGTCGTAAGCAATAAGACCTTTCCATATAATATGGTACAATAAGAATTTAGAGCCATAAAAAGTCTGTAACTCAGACCAAATTATAACAGCTACGAGTGATGATGATGATTTCAAGATCGTTTATGATCCGATTCAGTTCAAAATTTTCAAACCTGCAATGGTTCGGTTCCTGATTCGATCCTTAATCGCTTGAACTACACTAAAAAGTCAAAGTTTCTTCTTGATAACTCTAGTACTTAAAGAACAAAATTGAGGTCATGGATATTGAGAAACACTATGAATAAGGCTTTAGTCAATACCAGGTTGTAGTTATCGATACCAAGAACGATGGTAATAAGTTAATGAACGTTTTTGAGCCGGTTCCGTCCGAAATTTTTAAAGTCGCAATGGTTGACTTCCTAATTCGCTTTATGGGCTTTATTTGACCCGAAAATTAAAATCCACAGGATTTTACTATTTTAATGGAACTGCTAACCACTGAATTAAGATACTCATAGATTTATGTTTCTTTATGATTATTATCGTGGATTTAATTATATTTTTAACCACATCCAGTGAGAATATAATATTAACAAGGTAAATGACTTTAATTCGAGGAAAGTACTGCTATTATTGCAGGTCTTTTGGGCTACAATTAACTGATCACAAACAGAAGACATTCGTGACAATAACCAGTGACAGTGCCTTAAGAATATAATTATTATTAAAAGAAGAACTTTTAAATTTTAAGTTAATGGAAGGCATAAGAATTGACATAGATTCGTTGTGATGACATTCGTAAATTTACTTCATATTCATAACCACCTTTAGTAAGTTTGTCGTATAACTTGTATACAATATTAAGAAAGAAAATCGCTTGGAGTTAGCTTCGATTTATTGCAGGTCTTTTGTACTACAACTAACCTAAAATGAACAGAAAACACCCATTATAATCAGTGACAGTGCAACTAAATTTTCTATTTATGCTTTTATAAATAATATTGTTGTTAATGGTATGACTTTAAAATTATTACTTATCAAAATTGGGTCAGTAAAGTAAACAAATCAATAACAATTTTCAAAAATACAAAATTCATAAATATATTAAAAATTTATTAAAGAATTTATGCTAAATTCCAAGTTATGGTATTACCAATGAAACGTACGTTTCGAGCAAATAAAAGAGAAATTCATCAATCATTCAGTAATAAAAAGAGCAACATTAGAAGGCGTTGGGCTGGTTATGGGTTATGTCAGATAATTTTGTTAGGGACCAATCATGGAATTACTTTATGCTTATTTTCAATTTAAATTTATGTATCTACATACATACATTTGTCGTATATAACATAGTTTATACGTGTTCATATAACTACATACTACATACACTAAAGTGGCCTGCCTATCATATCAATTTCATTGATTTGTTTTTATTTGAGAAAAATAGAATGGAGCGTACAACAGAGACTTTGTCCCATTTGCCTTAGGGGCGCAACATTTACATTTTCGTAACATTTTCCAAAGGAATTTATAATGAATGTCAAGAAAAATGCAATAAAACTAAAATATTTACGATTGAGTGTCAATAAAGATATTAATGACGACACAAATTTAAAGTTTGGAATTTTTCGTTAGTTTATGAGGGAGAATGGGTTGGATTTAATACCATATTTTGTAAAAAGAGCTTATAATAAAAGCAAAATAAAGAAAAAAATTTTAAAGAAAATATTTTAATATAAATAAAATTAAAATTGTGGTTGTAAGAATTTAGTTAGAAGTGGCTTTAAATTTAAGAAAATTTAAATAAAAAAAATTTTAATAAAAATAATAAATTTAACCGGAAATTCTTTACTACATAGTTCTGTGTAGAAAAATATGATAAAATAAATTATTATTGATTTTTATATTGGCAACACTGTTTTTATAATTCTTAAAGTCAAAATCATTTACTTGCGGTTAAGTCAAGAAGGCAGACGACAAACTAGCATAAAGGCAAGTGGTTAGTGGCAAGTAAGGCAAGCAGGCAGGCAGGCTGGCTTATCCTTTGGTGACATGCACACACTCACACTCACACTCACACTCATAACAAGTAGCAACAGTAATAAATCTTGTGTTATCCTTTTTTGTCATACGCATAACCACAAAATTTATGTTTGCACGAAGCACACAACAACAACAACAGCAACAAAGACAACATACAGGAACTCTGTGTTGTGTTATGTGTACGAGCATTTGCAATGCTGCAGCAACCCACTCACTTTATGTGCTATATTCAAGCACTTTTGCTTTTACTTTTGCTTTGCCGGCTTTGCTTGTTGTTTTTAGTAGTAAGCGCGACCGCAAAAACTAAGTGGCAGTAGCGAATTGGCAACACTTTAATTTTTTGCTTGACACCACAAAAGCGTTGCCAATGCGGTTGTCATACGCAATTGCCCTGCTTTTTATACTTTTTTGTTGTTGTTGCTGCTGCTGTTATTGCTACTGGCTTTTCAAGACATTGCTTGGCTTGGCTTAGTTTGGTTTGGGTCTCGTTTCTTATGGCTTTTGAACATTTCCCAATTGCATAATAAATTCAGAAATATTGTATGTACGTAGTAGATTTTCTTGCGGTTGATTGAACATAATTTTTTTCGTATTTCACAATTGCAAACGAGTCGTATTCGTTTATAGTTGAAGTCCTTCATGGTTTTCACCAAATGGGCTGTATATGTAAACGCCCTAATTTATAATACAAAAAAAAATTGTTCTTTAATAAAAATTTGTACCCCTTTTGATTTTTTGGTTACTGTATTGTAAGCTGAAGTCAATTTTATGAGTCTATTGGCTATTTAAATAACTTATATGCTCGCACCTACCATCTACTGTAGAGAGAGAGAGAGAGAGTATCCCAAATCTATATATATTTATAAACTGGGTTGATATTAAGTGTGGTTTGGTTTGGTTGTGGATTGTGTAGCATTGGCAGTGCTCAATAAATTTTATTTTTGCATTGAAAAATGTTTAAGGCAAGGAAAAAATTGGCACATATTTTCTGGTTTCTAAGACGTTTTTTTTATTTTTTTACTATTTTTTTATATTATTTTTTGTTGCAAATTTACAATAAACCCTCTTTGAAGTGAATTGAACTGAGCTGCGCTGCGCTGAGCTGTGCTGAGCGGTATTGTAGTTCATTTTTATTGTACTTTGTGCCCTGCGTTGCATGCAACACTGTCAATTTCAACATTATTAAGCGCTCGTTTATGTTGATGTATTTTTTGGCATAAAATGTCGTGTTTTATCATCACAAAATACAAGGAAAAGAGAAAACAGCCAATTTCATGTCGCAGGAAATTTATATTAGAACGAGCAACATAATTCAGGACATGCCATCATAATAAAGATTAATAGGTCTGTATAAAGATTTGAATTTTCTTGAATTATATTTATTTTTTTCGATTTTTTCCTTTTGTTATCTGGCACAGATCATAAGAACTTTGAAGTATTGCCACAGTTTATTACATATATATTTCAGAGAGGGATTTTTCCCTTAGGCCAAAAATTTGATTAAATGGTGAGGAAATGTTAGTAGTAAAAACTTAAGTTGAAATAGTTATTATAGATAAGTTTCGTATAGTCTTTTAGTTTAGTTAATGAGATACAATATTTGATGGGAATTTAAAATTTTTGATATACAAATATTTTATAATAACATTTATTTTTAATTAATTTTTAATCTATTATTCATCTGGTTCATCGTACATTATTGATAAAAAGTTAATGAGATACAATATCTATGGCAATTTGAAGATTTGAAGTAAATATATTTTATAATAAAACTACAAACAAATTGTTAGTCTATTACTATCATATATTTGTACATAAATTTAAATCTAAAATAAAATATATATTTTAATACACAATAAAATAAAATATATAATATTTTGAAATAAAAATATTCTTTTGGAGTGAAGCGGAATTCTACCGATACTAATTAGAGCTATATATTTTCCTTTTTTGAAGGAAACGTAGTCTATCTAACATATCTGCTAGTTTTTATGTCATAGCATCAATTTGCAAAGTGCAACTACACAACGAATGAAGCAAATGAATACAGTTATTCTATCTGTATAAAATTTGGCTTTAACTAGCGCCACTATGATACTCTCATTAAATCAACCAACGTCTATTAGTTAGGAGAGACAAATCTGTGGGCTTTAATTTTAATGGTAACAGTTTAAACCAACGGTAGATTACCCGAAGTGAAACTCATTACTATTTTTACTCCAAACAATATCGGGTGGTAACTTGTGGATTTTAGTATTTTCTTACTACAGGCATGCCTTACCTGGAGGCTATTATAACTCTTATTTCAAAAAAGGAATAAAAGGCAGCGGATAGTGTTAGTTTCGTTAGACTAACGTTAGATAGTAATAGTAATAAACGAAAAAAATACGGTTTGATGAAGAACTTAATATATTTGATATCAAATAGCTTGTATAGTATCGTCAGCAATTGAATACAAAGACATATTACATTATGGTATATAAAGATACCTAGATCATTTATTTAGGTAATCAGATCAAATTATCAAATCAGATATACATTTATATTTCAATTACTATATATGTAATGAAAAAAAAAAAAAAAGATAACTGCATAGGTAAAAATATATAAAAAAAAATAAGTGCAAAGTAACTGCACTAAAAACATCGTATATGTACTATATTATGTTTATAATATTGTACTCAACTCTGTAAAAATGCAGTAATATGAACCATTTTTTATACAAAATCTATACAAAAATAGATTCAAAGTTATTAAATTATTGACATAGTATAAAAAAGTTACTATAGAAAAATGCTTAATAAAATTTGTCATTAATATTTAATAATTTTGTGTTTTAGTAATGATTATTTAAAGCATTTAAAACTTCCGACTTTTTTTGTAAATATTCTTTCTCTTTCTCCAGAACAACTACTAAACTTCAACTACACTAAACTGTAAAGTATTAATTTTTATTACTTCGTTAAGTGGCCACTTAAAGGCTGCACTTGAAGTATGGCGCTGCTTTATCTCAGTGCATATAAAACATTAACGCTTTGATTGTTAAGTGCATTTCTCCCTACTTTTTGTTAAAAAAATATCCATAAACTACATGGAAAATATGCTTGAGATTAAACTGCAATACTTTATTATGTATAAATATTTAATAACTTAACACAATTCTTAAGACTTTAGTGTAGAGGAAGAGGAAAAGAAAAACACATTCCATTCACATAGTCAAGCGTAATGAAGTGATGCGTAGTGTCTGCTGACCTCCGCTCTGCGTTCAAATAAAATCCATTAAAATATTAAAAACTAGGAAAAAAGATAAAAATTTACTCAAATCAAATGATTGAAGATAACTGCACACAAAACGACTATTAAATGCTTTCGACAAATGAAAAATCAAACCTTTTAGATGCCATAAACAAAAGATAAAAAAAGTGATATCAAATCAGACTCAAAGCCAAGAGCTCAAGCAACAAATCAAATGAAACCAAACTTCAATCAAATTTAATAACGATTCAAATCTGCAAATGTGTAATCAATAAAAATGGATTGGAGAAAAAAGATAAAAATAAAAACAAATCAGTAAAGAACTTAAAAAAGATATTTTAGAAAAGTTTTGTAGCATTTTCATGCTGCGGTCACATCACAATAATCAGCAGTTGAATTGGAAGAAAAAAAACTTTTTTGTCTCCAATTTTGATTACGTTTATGGATGGAATTATCTGTTAATGTGTCGGGAGCTATTTTATTTGAGTTTTCTGAACTTTTTCTACTTCATCAATGCAATCGTATATACGTCGCACATAAATACAAAAACAATTTAGAAAACATTTTCAAATTCTATAGAAGAAACTCTTTAAATGGTTTACAGTTCTGTTCAGATACTTTGTCTCAAAGTATCTGCTCTGTTGCTGCTATGTTCATTTTGTACGCCATTGAGCGAGCTGTTGTGCTTTTTTCGTTCTTTGAGATTTTATTTATTTATTTACGAGTATTTACGTTGCTAGACTTGCACACGATTAGAGCTATAAGAGCTATAAGAGCAGCGGCTTAAGAGATGCGTATCTTTTGGGTTGCCATCAGCATCAGCCATCAGCTATCAACCGTTTGGGTTCCGCAACAAACAATCCAATGCTCCACTGCACTGTGTTTGTTGGAATTTTATTTCTTATATTGACATTTTGAATCGTCTTAATCATAAAATATTAGGGTTAAGCGGTTTTCTACAAAGTCTCTGTAGCATTTCTTTACGTTTTTATTCATTTTAAATATGTTCATTATCAGAATTTATATAAATGTATATATATAAACATATATTGTATATTTAAGTTATTATTTGTCAAGATTTTAATCCGACAAAATGTGTTTTGAATTGCTTGAAATCTTTAACATTTATTTGTCATTTTACTCGAATAACAAACTTTGTGGTGCTGCCCTTTTCTTAAAGATTTTTATCTGAAAGGTACGTGCAAGTACGACAATTTGTTAATATTAAATTGTGATATTTAAACGTTGACATTTTTATGCAGATAATAAAATAAATTTAAGACTTAAATTCAAGAAAATATATCGTTTAGTGATATTATATGCATATATTATATGAAATTGTTCCAACTAGAAACGCTTTTTATTCAGTGTTCGCTGGTGGAAAACACGGCAGAAAAACTTCGCATCTTCATGTAAGAATATACAGTATGCAATTGCTAAAAAGGTTTTTAATTCGTTACCCGCTAATGGTAGCATTTACCACTAGGGTACATCCGTCCGCATCTTCAAAGAAAATATGAAGAGACAAATGATCTAAAGAGACAGACAGTTGGTACTCAACTCAAAAAATTAATGCGGGTGAATCGTTAATCGAGTACTAACAAAAACTAAAATTTGTATCTAGTAAACGATTTACAAATGTCAATCTATTGCAGAACAGAAGTTGGTGACTGAACTTCAGTTTACGTAAACGAGTTGACGAACAAAAACAGTTGACTACTTTTTCATTCATAGAAAAAAATTATCTAAGTTTACTAACAGGCAGCCGCTTAATGGGCTGCCAGTCGGAAGTAACTAGATAGAGCCAATAATAGATAGAGCAAATGCTAAAAAATACTACCAATAGTTCCGAACCGAGATACGGTTCAGTTCGAAATTTTGAAAGATTATAGTTCAGTTCGGAGATGCTTCTTCACAGTCTTACTTTTACTCCTTACACAATGAGTAAGAGTAAAGCAATTGAAATTAAGAAATATTGTGAAGAAAGCTCTGACTCAGAGCAGATTCGAATAGCAAGAACTGATAATGAAGAATTAAGGATCATTTATTATTCGCTTCTGTTTGAAATTTTGAAAGCTATAATGGTTCTATTCGTGGTTCCCTTTAATTGTAATAAAAAGCGGATATTATTTTTCACAGTCTTAGTGTTTAAAGGGTAATATTAAAGCGATTGACATTGAAAAACACTGTGAATGAAACTGTGAATAAGACCAAATTATAACAGCAACGATTGATGATGATGATCTCAAGATCGTTTACGATCCGATTCAGTTCAAAATTTTCAAACCTGCAATGGTTCGGTTCGTGGTTCGGTGCGTAACCGCTTGAACTACAATAAAAAGTCGGAGATTCTTGTTGATAACTCTAGTACTTAAAGAGGAAAATTGAGGTCATGGATATTGAGAAACACTAGTCAATACCAGGTTGTAGTTGTCAATACCAAGAAAGATGGTAATAAGTTAAAGATCGTTTTTGAGCCGGTTCAGTCCGAAATTTTTAAAGTCACAATTGTTCGGTTCCTAATTCGGTTTATGCTTCGTTTGGAGTGTATTTAAAATGGCGAGTTGTTCACAACTCTTTAATTTATCCATAAATAGGGAATTTTGCTCTTAAATTCAATAACTATTTTAAATTCAATACAGAAACAGAGTAAAAAATTACGATAATTTAAAGATTGTTTTTAATCCGGTTCAATTTGAAATTTTTAAATAAGCAATGGTTGGGTTTAAATGCACAAGAACAATGGAATATTCTTGTTCACAACCCTGGTATTTGAAGAGTGAGTTGAGGGCCACTGATATTAGGAAATACTGAGAAGAAACCCCTGACTTGCAACGGTTTATAATTGCAAAGAATTGCGACTATTAAGAGATTGGTTTTAAATTTAAAGGGTCAGATTAGTGCCTATAAGCTTAAAATTAAGGTTATTGATATTGAAGAGCTCTGTTCAGAAAGCTATAATTCAGACCAAGTTGTAATTACTACAAATTGCGATAATGATTTTATGATTCCAATTAGTAATTGATATTAGTAAAATTTCAATAAAAAAAAGTTCAAATCACAACTGTTTGCTATTAAAAAATTTGCAATCTGCACCCATAAAGATAAGAATTAGCATCAGTGCATTAAGTTAAGACTAATAAAATTGCAGAGCGCAAGTATATAAATTCGCTTATTTGAAATATGTTTTCACATTTTTATGGACTAATCAAATTTCAAAAGGCAGAAAGGCAGGCAGGCAGCTGACAAAGCAAAACCTAAGGCGCGTATTAATCCAAAAGTAGCACCGGCAGCAGCAGCAGCAGCAGGAGCAGCAACATATGTGAGCGATGAACTTCATCGTTGTTGGTAACACATTAACGCACTGTAACATAACGCGCGATTCTTGTAAAATTCTGGCTATAAAATGGCATAATCTCTGGAAATTAAAAATTCCAAACAACAACACGACAAGAATACAAAAAAAAATATACATTAAAATCCAAGATTTTGTCTTCTGGCAGTAAATGCTTTAACGCATTTTTCTGTTTCCACATTCCGTACCATATGCGTTCCTTTTTCTCTTTATTTTTATTATTTTGAAAATTATTATTACTTCTAGACGCAGCTATACCCTTGGCAATTGGTGCTATTTGCTTTTTGCTATCAGAATTGTTATGGTTCTGGCCATAAAAATCAATAAAAGCATTTTTGGTAACACATAAGCATTAGCGTTACTGTTATTTTAAGGTTTTTTAATACCGAAATCACCTATAAAACCTGCAGCGTCCACATCTCGCCGCTGTTTCTTTTATCGTTTTATGTCCTCTGGATACATCTATGATCGTGTACTTCAATTGCCTTTCACATGCAACCGTGACTTAGCGTTTAGATGTGTGTTCTACATCGCAGTCGTATCTTTAAGTCTCGAAGTTATGACCAAATTTTATGGCTTGTAAATGGCTGCACGTGAGTTTTTATCTAAAAGCAATAAGTTCACTGTTTAATGGCGAATTTAATTTTTACTGGATTAGCGTAAGAAATGCATTTCTTATGCCGTATTTTGGTATTTTGTTAACAATTGAAAAGGGTTTCGCTTTACAATAATAAAAACTTTTTATAGTCTTATGAACTACTAAGTAGCTCGCATACAATGCGGCGGATATTAGGATTATTAAGTAGCGAAGAGTATATGAAGTCATATATATTACTTAAGTTTAATTAATTTCATACGTTTTTCGCTTTCCTAGTATATATAGTATATAAGAAATCGTGACTATTTACATAAAAAAGTGAAAACATTTTTATAGGTTAAACATTAATTTAATATAAAAATCATATTAATTTTTTGAGATTACAATCTTTCCAAAGCTTATTAAATAAAGGATTTGTATAAAAAAAAAATTTAAATATTAATAAAATATATTAAAATAAAAAAATATTAATAAAATATTTAAAAATTTAAATTTAATAAAAATTTGAAAAAAATGATCAACATTATATACGGGTATTATTAAGTTGGCAGATTTGGTACTCCAATCTACAGAACGATTCCTGTTTCTTTGAATCCAATTTCATTAATCAGTTGTAGTTTGAAACATACTTTATGGAGCTTAATTTTTTATTTGACAAAAGATGCCTTACAGCCGGGCAGGTACTCTGTTTGTTTCTCAAAAAAACATAAAACCTTTATAAGAGTAAATTCTTGCTTTTGCAAGGTAAACTTCAACCTCTTGTGGTGAACTGTCAAAATTATTCTTATAAAGCTTAAATTGTATTTATTAAGTAACATATAATCTTTATATCAATTTATATTGAAATCTTCTATAAGCGATTTGTGTTTGGATAGCCTTGATAGATTATCTCACTACAAAACCTAAAAGTTGTGTTAGAGTAAATTCGCAGAATACTTTTGTTGAAGGAAGAAGTTAAGGTTGTGTTAAATGGTAATAATATTAATAATAGTGCGTTTTCACTGCTTATTTGGCAATTTTAACTTAGTAAGTTTAACTTACTAAGTAAATTTCATTAACCGTACAAAGAGTATTCTTGGTTTTTAACTTACTTAAAAATAAAGCAAGAAAAATTAGAATAAAAATGACGCATGCAACCATTAAAAATAAATTTCCTACAAGGGAAATTATCAAAATTTGAAATATACGTCATATGTTTTATATGTAAAATATAAACAAACAACAGGTGAGCTATAAACAAATGCACTGAGGAAGTAATTATTTAATAAAATTTTTTTTTTTATTGATCGAATTTGTAATGTATATATAATATAAATATATATATATGAATAATTTAATATATCAATTATATATTTCATTTTTCTGTTATCTATTATTAAGTGAAATTTATTTAAACAAACTGAACTTTTTTAGACCTCTCTTAGAACTTTCAAAGAATTTTCTGACACATAATTGCTCTTTCACATGCAATAAGTAACTAATGGCAGTGGATACGACAGAAACGTAAAGTTACTTAAGCAACTTACTAAGTAAGCAGTGGAAACATACTGTTGTCTTACAGAAGGTTAATAATTGAAGAATTTATATCAATAATAATGTTAATAATATGCACTGTGTCTTTTGTATGCGACACTGACACACAACAAATATGTTATTGTTAATTTAAATTTTAAATATAGTTCTATAATTTTTATAATAAATAAAAATTCTATATTATAATAAAAAAATAATAATTAAAGAATAACAGATTTTACTTAAAATATATATCCATATATTTACTAAAAATGAGTTCTATGGAATCACTGCATAGGTTCACAAGCCTATTTAAATAGGCTTAGTAATCATAAATATTTTTGTCATGCAGTATTAATGAATGTAGAATGTTTAGAAAGCATTACTGGATTTACAGTACTTCTTATTATAGTATTGGATTTGTATTTAAACATTTAATAAATATAACAATAAAAAAGTCAATGTAACAATATTAAAAAATTTCTTAATTTTTTTTCATATATTTTTTTCGTATATATATCTTTTTCATATATATGTGTAAATATGTCTCAGAATTTATATATAAATATATACTAAATACTTTATCAAAAGATCAAAGCACATATCCTAAATATTATTGCTTTTAATTATTTTTCTCAATAGAAAAATCCACAACCGAACCTAAAATATTTAAACATGGGATTAAAGAAGAAAAAAATTCGAATATAAAAATGCATCACAACAGCAAAACCCTTTTAGATCTAATCGACTGAGATTTAATTAATTTATTTAGGAACTTTTTCGGAAAAAATAACATCGGTGAAGAGAAACTTGTTAAACTATTTACCGGAAAATAAAAATGCCGAGAACTTAGAAAACAAATCTTTTAACTAAAAAGTTAATATAAGAAAAAAGCCCACAATGTCTGCCACATATTAAATCTTAAAACTTGTTGAATATTGAAAGTAAAATAACCAAAAAAAAAAACAAAAAAAAAGATGATAGTAGATATAAGTAAAACGCAATAGGAAACGATAGAAAAAAATAAAAATAAATAATAAAAGCAAAACAAATCTTACAGGAACTTTTACTAAAAGTCAAAATCAGCCGCAAGGGTTACCATAGCAATAATCTGCACTAAAGAACCTTTATGTGTATCGGTTGAAAGCAAGTGGGTACGGTAAAAGCACGGCGCGTATCTTAGTATCTTATAGAACAAAGTATTTACAGAAGATATTCGTACAACTCGGCAGGAAGCAAAACATGTACACATATGCAGCAACTATTCAAGTTGAAGCATTTGTCGAAACCCACAGAGGAATTCTTTCAATCTCAGCTAAAGCCTCACTGATACTGACGCTGATGCTGATACTGATGATGTTGATGATGTTGATGCTGTTGATGCTGATGATGGTGATGGTGATGCTGATGCTGTTGTGGATATGGTTGTGGATGCTGTGGCGAATCTTTGGAATTTTTTATTGTAAATCCATGCCCCCTACGAAGCACAAAAGTACGCTGCATGCATAGTTGCCACAAGGAAAAAAAAATTACCCAAAAAAAATAAATATACTCACAATTCAGTAACTTGGAGGAGAAAAAAAAATTCAATCTTTTTTGGCAAAAATATACTAAAAATAAAGTAAAAAATACAAAACAAGTAGAAATACTAAATTCAAATAAAATGTAATAACACAGCAGATAAAAGCAAAAGCTAACAAAGAAATCGCACAAAATTGTTAAGGAAAATATGAAAAAAAGGACTACCACTTTTTTTTTCTCTGCTTCCTTCAATATATAAAGTGTGGTTTAGGTAGGATACGTTGAGTCTTATAAGCCAAAATCAGCATAAATAAAGCAACAAAATATGTTGGAGAAGTATACAAGTACTATACAGACCCAGAAGAATATAAAAAAATACTACACAGAAAAAAAAAAAAATAAAATAAATCAAAGTAATATTGCCATTGGGTATCTCAGGTTCTCAAACACACATATATTAAATAAAAAAGGAAAATTATTGAAATTAAATAAGGAAATAAAGAAAATATGGTTTTCACTTTTAATGCTGAACTGACAAGAGCAGGATTGATACGGGATCCTTAAAATACGTAACCAAAAAAAAAATAAAAGTAAAAGTACAGAACGACTTTTGCTGTGATTGAATAACGAAAAAGGGTCAGGTCAATATGTTGGGAATTCTTTTTTTTTTTAAATAACAGAACTTAAAAAATTTTTTAATAAAGCAATAAAAATTAAAAATTATTTTAATTAAACAAAAAGTATACTCATATTATAACAAAATATTTACTTCTGCACCCTAACAACTTTCAGGCACACACTTTAGCTACTTCACAGATACTTTGGGAACTTTTACAGATACTTTTCTGGGTATGTTTTAGCGTATATTTTGTGCGGGTTGCACACTCATAAATTTTATTAAATTTCATTATATACTCGTATCTGCTAGCGGCACAAATTTAATTGTAACAAAGCAAAAAGTATCTCATAAAAAATATTTAATATCTTTTCTTGCGTACTATACATTTGCACGAGGTTGGAACGTTTTGCGCCTTAAGTTCTCTTCAAGTTGACAAAACGCAGTGGTTAAAGGCAAGCTAATCTGATCCAGACAATTTATATTCATCTTTAAAATTCTGTTTAATGTTTTTTCACATAAAACTAAACATTTATGATTTGTTATTGTGCAGTGGTGAGCGCGGGCTTAGCCCAGAGCAGATACCAGTGCGCGCAAAGGAAGTGCAGCTAACGGATGTGCCTGACGTGCTGTGGTGTTGCCATTGAAAATGTCAAATGACAATTGTGAAGACTTAATTAGGAGAAAAATAATGCACGAGTGCATAATTTTAAAGCAAAGTCATTGAAATATTCTACACTTAAGTTGAAAAAAATAATTTAAAAAAGTATATAATATGAAATTGAAAGCAGAAGTGCTTTTAATTAAAAAAACCATATTTTAGGTGAAAATTCTATTTCAATGTGTATAAAAATTAAATTAATTAAATCATGAATAATAATTGTAAAATAAACTTTTTCACTTCACACGCATATGCAGCTAGTGCACAACTTTGCTTCAAGTAAAATCGTTAGCCTAGGCTATTGTCAAAATCGGTCTAATTGTTCAACTTAAGTGAGCCATACGTGACTTTACTAAATCGTTAATTATTTATCTTAGAAATGGACACTTTCCTAAGGCAGCCAAAGTCCAATCATATTTGCTAAAGAAACTGTCTTTGTTGCTACCCAGAGCTGAGCAATTATTAAGGAAACGTTTGACAATTTCTTTATTTTTACCTACACCATATCTTTTATAATACTAATACGAGGGTACCAAATACCAAATAGAAAATGGCCACTACTTTATAGATAAATTCTATTTGAATATAGAGTAATTTACTTCGGCTATAGTAGTAACTGAGGAACGAGGAAGATTGCAGCAAAAAATTAAAAGTCTGGGCTAGTCTATTCATAGATGCTGTGGTCAAGTGGTAAGAATGTTAACCGATAAAGCAGTAAAGCAATCTTATGTTAGAGTACCAACTAGAGAACGGAAGAAGAGTGTGATCAAAAAAAGATAGTCTAAGCTAATGCACCTACTGGCTCAAAGAAGTTAGTTGAATCAAGTAACTAGAATTACTGTTAGTAAAGAAAACGTATGTCAGAATACCAATTGATGAATTAAAAGATACGACAAATAAAAGATAGTATCGATTAGTGCAATCATTTGCTTAATGAAGACGCTTGGGTCGAGTAGAAAGAGTGTCTGCCAATAGAACAGCGAATTAACTTGTTTCAAGTCATAGTGTCAATTGGAAGAGGAAGAACAGAGTGCAGAATAATAAATGTTTTTTTTAGCATACTCACCGGTTCAAAATAGAAAGTTAAGTCCGGTAGTAGAATATCGACAGATTGCTGTGAGACTAGTTTATTTTAGAATACCGACTGGAAAACAAAAAACAATGTGTACAAAAACAAAAGTTATGTACGATATGATACGATAGATTATACGATAGTCTGGTATAGTCTAGTCTCTGGCTTAAATAAGACGATTGAGTGAATTAGTAAGAATAATGATAATAACGAAGCGAACTTATATTAGAGTGCCAAACTCTAATCTTTTCTGATCTAGTCAACTAGTAAGAATATCTGTTGATAACAGTAAAGGGAGTTTATATTGGAGTGCCAAACGATGGTGTGGTCTAGTCTAATCATTGGCTCAAAAAAGACGATTAAGTCAAGTATGTTAAGAATATCTGGTGAAAATATCTATTAATAAAAAAAGCCAGGGCACACAATAAAAACAAAGTCTGGTTGAGTCTACTTACCGACTTAAAGAAGACAGTTCTTTAAGTCAGGCTTATCTCTGTGTCTGTGTACTGGAAAACAAAGAACAGGATGCACAAAAAAAGCAGTTTGGTCTGCTCGAGTCATAAGCTTAAAAATATAGTATACAGAACTTGACAAGAGTGGTGGTGGATGAAAAGAAGTGATTGAACTAGCACTACTGGCGCTGTTATGTTAATATTTACTATCTTAACAGTTACAGAAGACATGCATATAGTTAATAAAGAACTATATAAACTATATAATTATATAAATTAATTCGTTTCATTTTTTCTCTGCCTTAAACTATCAATTAAATTTCAATTAATTTCAAAAGCGAATAATAAAAATGTAAATACGGTTTAATAAGAGTGAAATTGGTATAAATTGCTCTATAAGTATAAGAACCTTTGCACCGCTATTTGCTGTACGTTCCAAAAAGAAATTTCATGAAAATTTATTAAATTAAAAAACCATACAAGCAATTTGTGTACTGTGCGATTTATTAATATTTTGCTGACTTTTTTAAAGTGCAAATATAAAAAACGCTTTGTGTAAATGCATTAAATTACAATTGCGACAAAGTATGTGCACTTTTACACATAACACATAACACATTACTCAGGACACAGTAGGACATATAACCACTACCGAACCGAACCAAACCGTACTGAACCGTTGCACTGCCACACATTACCACAAACCAAAGGTTAAACAGTGAATGAACCAATATAAAGTAAAAGTAGCAATTTTACTCGTAAATACTTTATTTATCTTTAATTTATGTACTAACGTGGATTGTATTTGTAACTGACGACGTTATGTGTTATTTGCTGTGCATTTGTTGGTGCGTCTGTATGAATTGTACTTCAAAGTAATCAAGTAATGAAGATGCAAAACACAGCACATACTGTAGCGAAAGCATTACAACAGGATTCAACAGGATTCAACAGGCATCATATTGTATCTGCGTACGAGGATATGGAGACTATATGGAGATAATAACGTCAACTGAATCCCTTGCCGCCGCCATGTTGATAAAGTAAATTTAATTTGCTGTGTAACAGGATGTGTGCGTATTTGTATGTAGCAATTTGTTTATAGATATACGAAGGAAGCTATATATATATATGTATTTATTTAAAAATTTCGTAAGGAAAAAAACCAATCCCAGCTGAGATAAGGTCGACTGCGACTGTGGATGGATTGTGGTGAATACTCGTAGCACATGTAAAAGCATTTTATTGTGGCATAAAATTAACATTTTAATATGTTGACGATGGTGCAATTTAAGCTTTTAATTATAAACAAAAAAGTTAAAAGATAAATACGGGGGGGAAGTCGTTGTACGCACATACGCATATATGAAGCTAAGTTAAATTTGAGTTCAAAAAGTGATTAAATTTACTTTAAAATGTAATAAAAAATTTGAAGTTCCTGTTTGAGGTATAATAAGGATGAACTTGTACATGATCAGGAGTTTACTCACAGCTGTACAAAAAGGAAGAGCTGTGAGGTTGTTTATATAAAATAAACAAACAAAAAACACAAAAAAAAAAAAGAATGAATATTAAGTAAAATATTTATACAAGTTAATTTAATAAAATTCAAAAGATTTGTAAATCATTAAGATATACATATAATGGAAACATTTTTAAGACATGCTTAATAGCTACTTTAATTGAAAAATCTATTAAAATGATATAAAAATATCTTTGTTATTTTATGCTCATGGCAGTGGCAATTACTCTCAAGTATTATTAAAACTTGTAGTAACTATTAAATATTTAAACAAATTGTGCTGTATACCACGCAGAGACCAAAAAAACAAAAAAAAAAAAATAAAAAAATCTTGAGCAATTATATACTATCATAGAGTGCAATTTCATCTACGTGTTTTTATTATTACGCAAATATAATTATTTTTAATATATTTTTCTATAATGACCACAATTACGAACTACAACATCTCTACTTTTAATAGTCTGGCAACACTTAAAAGTGTGTAGTCAGAAAAATTACAGGAATTTCTTCAGTGCTATGAATTGTACAACCACAAAGTGCTTGGGAAATATTGCAAAGTTGACGTAAGAGCAGAGCGATAAGAACTGGTCTAGCCACATGTCTACTAAACGACATGGAGTACGTGACATTTGGCGCCCCATAATGCGTCAACGACAACAGCAAAGCTATTCCACATTTTTTTTATTTTTATTGAAATTATTTAAAGTTTTTCCATTTTTATTACCGTCATTCCTTTTTTGGTGAAAAAGAAAACTTCTTTTTCTTCTTTGAACTTCAAACAATTTAAAGTCAGTAGTAATAGCAAAAAATGGCAACATCTTGCTCAGTTGTAGTCAAAATTTTGCTTGTCTAGGCGGAAAATAATATATGGCATTTCTCAAATATTGATTTAGTAATAAAAATAAAAAAAAAAAAAAAGATTAGAAAAAAATTTCAAACGCCTTGAACAACGAAATATATTTGAACTTCTACTCAGACAAGTAATACTCCAATAACAGCCATAAGAAGAAGAGAAAAGTGATAACAAAAAAGCAGACAAATTCTATTAAAGTTTAAAATTTCTTATAGTTTAAAAGTCATATGGAGCAAAATTTATTTTTAGTTAATTTTTATAGATTTTTATTAATTTCTTAATAGGCGTAAATCTACTTAATATCAATTTACACATAAATTTTATTAACATTTTCGGCGCCTTATAAAATTTATTATACAACAAATAAATACAAATGGTAGTTGAGCATTAAAAATTAATATTTCTAAGCACAGAACTTAGAACTTCAGTGAACTTCAGTGAAAAAAGAAAAGAATTATAAATATTTTTATTATTTTTTTACGACGTAACATAAAAATTCCTTAGAGTCTTCGGCACTTGTACAGAGACGAAGGAAGGCATTTACAAAAAAAAAAACGCACATAAAAATACCACTAAAAATCAACAATAAAATATGAAACTATCATAAAACTATATATAAAAATATCAATTTTAAGTTGAACTCCAAGCCTGGAACCACACTATTAATAATAATAAAAGCATTAAACCACAAAATATGCTGCGTAATCAATTTTGCATAAATATGCTGTAGCCAAGCACTAAGTTTAGACTCCGTCGTTCATTTTCGTGCTCGTTATTATTATTAATTATATGTGATTCCCTTAATTTTATGGCAGTTTTCAGTGTGGAATGACCTATTCGGTAGAATAATTTAACATGTCATAAGCGTGAAATGAAATAATGTATATTAATATTTGATTTTCTTAAATATTTAGTATTTGTTTGGGTTCCTATATATTTACACTTCGCATTTCCTTAATTTCTTTAACTGTGCATGATTCACACTAAATTAAATTATTGCATGTCTGAGTGAATAAATCAATTTTCTGTGCTTTAACACAATAACTACAAATTATCTGTGCTTATCGAAGTTTAAAATAAATATTTTTTATTTACCAAAACACGTAAGCTTTACATTAGTAAAATAAAATCAAGATTATTGAAAATTATTTTAAATGAATGAAAATGAAGAAAAATGAAGAAAATGAAGAAAATCCACAACACGACTCTATGGCGTGTGCTTATACAATACAATTTAGAAAATTATAGCCTTTAAAGAGCACTTTTTAAATTAGATATAAATGGGTGAGAACACTATTATTTGTGAAAAAAAAATATAACACATATTTTTATAATTTACAAAAATATCAGAAAAAATATAATAAAAATATTTAAAAACACAAAAAATCATAAAATAAATAAAAATATTACAAATGAGACTTTCTGCACATATCTTCATAACTTCGATTATGAACAATCATTTCTTTTTATTTAAAATCATAGTTAACAGCACTAATTTTTTTTTTTTAGTAGAAATGTAAAGTAAAAAACAGGTGGAACACCTTAGTCTTAAAACAGTTGAGCTATCTATGGTACTAAGTCACTGAGGCCACCTCGTTCTCGTCTGCAACCTATATCATTACTTTTAGCTTTTCGTACTATATCCCGGAAATCACGTCAACTAACGGGCAAGAAGGAAGGAAAAAAGAAAATTATTTCGGTCACATCGAAAGTTGGAAGTTCTTGGGTAATGCAGTTTATATATGTGGACATGTTGGGTTGGTGTAACCGCAATATAGGACAGATATCAAGTTTAATAATTAACGATGACCCTTACAGATAAACATAATTCCAAGAAATTTATCAATAACGACCTGAAACGTTACATGAACATTGAGTCTCTCTTCCCTATTTAAGGTTAAGGTAACTTTATATAAAGTTAAATATTATAATCTTAAATATTTACAAATTATAATTTACAAAATTTTCAGATATTTAAATTAGATCTGAGTGCTTCTAAAGGCCTATATTGTGGATAACGAAAGTTGTTAAAACATTATATCTTCCGTATTATTGGTTGGTCTGGTTATTGAATATTGATCTGTAATAGCCAATTAAGTAACTAAATATTATTGGTTGAAATAACTATGTATAAAAATTTTATACTTTTAAATATTAATGTTTCCTTCGAAAGAAATTGATAAAAAAATTTCGCCGGTAGCAACAGTCAGAGGGTTCCGAAGTAATACCGTGAATTAATAATATATGAAGTTATGAAATTTACAGTAATTCAAAAAATATAAAACCAATATTAGCTAGTTATTTGGCACTGAGATTAATTGAGGCCTCAAGTGGTCAGTGACCTATAGCGACTTCTTATGAAAGTACTTCTATTATATTGTATATTATCTTATTTATTTTTAAAAATTTTGAAGCCAATAGCCATATCTAATCATTTGAGAGATCTAAAGTTACATATAAAATTAAAAGGTGTATTAATTTATTATTCTACAGTTAATATATTTTATGATATACAATAGTATTATATTGCTTACCAGGTATTGTACTTCAATGTTAAGATAAAATTTACCTGAAATAAAATTTAATTTATTAACACTCATATATATATAAATTTCTTTGTAAATTTTTTAAAATAGTTTTATATCTGTAAATGTTTATGAATATACATAAATAAAATATTATAGGAACTTTAAAGATATAGTAGACATCGAAACGAAGACTTTAGTAGCGGGACAATTTGTTTAGATTTGATATTATACATTGTGTATAAATTAAACAAATCAGGATAATATATATCTTGATAAATATATATTCATATTGATATTTCATATTTTTAGTTTTTTATATGATATTCATTAAGCATATATTTTGTATAAAAAAAATTATGCTGAAAACGTATGCCATAAATACTGTTATAATTTTTTTTCTTGTAATTTGGTAGCACTGAATTGTGTGAGCTTGAGAGATTTGAGTATGTACTTTGTGGGTTTTCTAAATTCAAATTACAATTTCGAGGAATTTATAGATTACATCTATAAAAAAATTCATTAAACATCAGCTGCTAATCGGTTAATGAAGAGATTGGAATAAAAGATTGATATTATCATATTGAACTCGGAGAAGTAATAAAATAAATTGATTGACTAAAGATTTTTTGTTTTATTTAACAACACTAGAAACCTATATCGCCAATTATATTTTATTTACATTTAAAAATTTTACCGATAATGAATAATTAAATTATTTAGAAGGATAGACGATTTGATGAACTTAAAATGAGTGGAATAAAAAACTTTTAATTATTAAAAATAAAGTTACTAATATTCTGGTATAGATTTTGCAAAAAAAAAATGAATTTATATTGTCAACTAGAAAGAAGAGAACTATAACTGTATAGAGTGAGACTACTGTTTAAGTTAAATATAAAAAAACTAAGAAAAAAAGATACTCATTTGATTAATTTAACTGAAGAGATCATGATTAACTTCTGAAGAAAGAGTATGTGAACTTGAAGGACGACAAGCAAAAATGTTAAATTGATAAAATTGAAGCCAATTTATCTATCAGACTATCTAAACCATTAAAGTTCTTTTATTAAATACATAAATAATTGTATATATTACCAAAGCATAACTAAGAAACCAATTCGAAATTTATATATTATCGATGAATTTATAAATTTAATTAATGAAATACCTTAATTAGTTTCACATTTCCACAAAAGTCATTTCAATTTATAGATGAACATTAATTCAATTATTGTCATATATTATAAAAATCACATTTAATAGATATTTAATGACTTTTTCACTACAATGATTTTGAAAAGATATTTTACACAAAATATTTACCACATAAAATAAGTAATTGCTTGCTTTAACTAATCATACCAAAATAGTTTTATTTAAATACTTCCTTATTGGCAATACTCGCTCGTACTTACCAATAAGTTTAAATTAAAATTCAACTGAAAGTCATTTTGATATCAACTTCAATTTAAATTGCGATAAATTGACTAATTATTATTAAATTACTTATTCACAAATACGAATACGACGAGCTTTGGATTGCATAGGAGAAGGCAGGCGGCAGCAGTGATTCATGCATGTGTACACATTTTAATTAAATTTAAGTTTATTCACTTCTTTCGCAAATGTATCTGAAAAGACGGGCGTGTGAAAAAGCGGAGAACTCAAAAGCCAACTCAACTCTTTATCGCAAATAAATATTGAAATATTAATAATAAAATATATTGAAATGACTGGGTGTGTAAGCAAAAAAAATTAACAATTTCATTGACAGACAGACAGATAGACAGATGGTTTAGTATCGATATTGGCACAAAGGCAAGCGGATGAATGCAAGCAATTTGAAGATAATAGATACTTTTAATGAGACATTTTGAGTGGTGTTTAAAAATAGATTTTTAAATAGACATTTTTTTTTTTTGAATATAAAATTGAAGCCTTTTTCATTGTTTTGCCATTAAATATTTTTATTATTATTTTTTTTATTTAAAATGTGTTTGTTGTTGTTTTAATTCTGTCAAATTTCGCAGCTGTAAAATATGTTAAGTGTTTTAACAAATTTTTCAATTGAAATTCATATCGATCAGAAAAACAGATTGGAAAGAGCTTTAAATTTAAACAAAAAAAAAAAATATTTATATATGAACCTTTTAAGAGCAAACAGCAAACAAACAGCAAATAAATTTCATTTTTATGCTCAAGTATTGTTGTGCTGGCTTCATATTGCCACTTTGACACTTAATGAGATATTTTTGAAAATTCATTTACGAGCACAAAAAGCGCAAAAAACTACTTCAAATGCCGCTGTTCCAGCCCCTGAATGCATGCGTATTTGCTTTCTGTTATCTCGCGGCACTCGCAAGCCCACACTCTATGATCTGTTCAAAATTTGTACCTCGTATACTCGACCGTGTACATGAGTGTACCGAGTACCTTTGTAGACATAAATGACTGTCATAATTGACAGCAACGCTTTTGGCGCTGTGAATTATGTTGCTGCCTTTTTATCTTTTATTCTACAGCTTCCTCGAGAGATTTTTAACTTTTGACACTTGAACAACACCTGCACGCATGCGTCATGTTTTTAAAGATGAATTCATTTTTCCCCATACCTCATGTTGTAGATATTATGTTTTTTGTAGATACATTTTTTTTTTTGGTGACTGGGACTTGAATCATTTTTTGTGGAGTATAAGCAATTATGTAATTTGGTTGCAGCAATTATGTTGTTCGTTAATTGAAATGTAAACGTCATCATTATGACAGCATCTCATATTTTTATGCTTTTGTGAAAAATGCTGGCATATGTTTGTACCAGTAAAGTGCCACAGTGAGTTTTCAAATTTTCTTTGAAGAAAATTAAAACACATGTACTGCACATAGAGTTCGTTCAGTTTATGTCAAATTGAGATTTTAACATGATTTAGTTTTTAAAGTAAGTTTTTTTTTGTTAAAATAAACCAACTAAGAGATCTTTTTTAGCGATATGTTTTCTATTCATAATGAAAAACTGCATAGATACATAATAAATTACTAAAACTACTATCTGCAACTACAAAATTACAAACGATGATAATACGGCTGTTAAAGTAAATGCCATATGAGCATTATATATTGCTATCTTTGTTGACAATTGAGCAGCAATAAAAGAAATTGAATATTATACATTTAAATTTAAAATTATAATAATAATATGTCATTAATGAAAATTGAGCTTTGCAAGGTCTCCCTTTGTTGGCTTCCTTAACATAGAAATAACGAAGAGAACGAACCAGTAGATCAGATAGTCAGAAGAGGTTCCGAAACGAACATTAACGATGCCGACACTATAATGCAAACCCAGCTGTTAGCTGCTTATGAACTTATATAAACTCATCATTATGGTGGCGAATATATTATGAACTAATAGCACTGATTGAGTTCACTGGAAACCTATGATTTAGATAAGCTAGAAAGAAAATAAAGAATACTTTGGGTTTTAACAAACCAATAGTTTTTGTTTACTGATGTATTAAAAAAGCCATGTACTATTACAACAATGCTTCACCATTTGCGCATTCCATTAAATAAAACTAAACAGAACTTCGCAGAATGAGGAGCAATCTATCAATCATTGACTACCGATAAAGCAGCTCCAACATCTACGAGACCGTTTTTAGCTAGATCAGCAGAGTTAACTTATCGTATTCACATAACTTTATCTAGAAAATCAATTGACTTAACAAGTATCGGATGAGTAGCTTTTCCTCTCCTGACAATTTTAAGCGCATTACAATAGGCAATATTGGTCTTACAGTAAAAGCGTAGATATTTAAGTAAGTACACTCCTTTTAAAGTTAACCCAATCCATACAAAAGTATTAGTCAGAACTTCAAATATATAATAGTAGCGAGAGCCGATCGAGTGCGTAATAAAAAACGACTTGTATAATACCTTCCGTAAGCTATGTAATGTTGACCTATTTATCATAAGATGTCTCCCTTTTCATTTTTGGAGAAGCATTTTCATGTCTTTCCGTATTTGAGAAAAGATATAAGCTCAAAATCATAAGGTTTAATAATTCAATTATAGTCTTTATTAATATTATCGCTGTTCATTTGATCACTTGAGGTTTCACATTTATTATAAAGTGTTTTCTAATTCGATAGCGTTTTACTGGTCATGAAACGTCTTGAAGTCTATATATTAGAGCTGCCTGAAACTAAAAGTATTTACCATTTCATTTAAAGCAAAATAACTGGTTGCGTTCTAGAAAGATGATTTAATTTAAGAGTTTGAATTACTGATAAGACAGTTAAATTTCATAAGTAATCACAATATCGATAGACACGTCAAGCGTTTGAATAATGTAAATGACCAAAATAACAAAGTGTACGGTCGACCGAGAGTCCGTTGGTTAGTAGCAGTTATTTCCCATTTCATTCAGAGGAAAATAACTGATAGCGCCCTTGAGTGACAATTTAATTTACAGTTTGAATTGTTGATTAATCATAAGACAGTTATATTTCATGTGAAACCGCAATATCGATAGATACGTTAAGCGTTTGAATAATGTAAACGTCCAAAATAACAAACACGGGTCTTGAGAGTAGCGTCGATTGAGAGTCCGATGCTTAGCAACAATTAAAATGATTAAAATTAAACACTATAACCTTTTTTTTTTATATGAAAAAAAGTTTTACAGATAGTTATGTGAATGTAGAGAAGTCTTGATCCATAGCATGTAATAACTTTCTTTATAGAGAAATAATAATGTACAACAATCTAACTTTCGTAATACTTTCACTCTAATTAACAAGTCATTATATCATCCAGTGTACTTGTCTCAAATATTATCTCAAAACATCATATATTAATATTCGTAAATATATAAAACTACATAATTTCCTTTAACTTTTCGGACTTGGTACATTATTTAAAGTCCAAATTAATTTAATAAATAAATATGTCTCATAAAAGTTCTCCTCAATAATAAACAAGAAATGCCATAAAAATAATTTATGCGCACCATCATTTTTCCATTAGTCAAATAAACCAGCTTATCACCATTACAAAATATTGAAAAGCCTCAAATGAGAAAACCCAAATGGAAAAAGGAGCAAAATAAGTTAAGCAGCCATACAAAATGTGTAATAAATTTCTCCACTAAAGCGTTTTCCATCACAAGAAAATGACGCAACTAAATACACAACAACAAAATATTTGGGTCAATTACGTGACATTCATACTAAAAATATACAAAAGAAGAAAAATTAACAAAAATTCTACTAAACTTGGCCAAAAACTCATATGAGACACAAAAAATATCTAAAAAATTTGTCGCAATGATATGAAATTCTGGAAAATAAAAACGCATTTGGTTGTAAGGATGTGAAGGGATCACAGCACAAAAGTGGAGAGAAAATGGAAAGAATTTTCCGCTAGTCTGCTTTTAGCGCAATAAATAAATGAAGGAATAATTAGAGCAGGAAGAAAAATAATAAAAAAAAACACACAAACCGACAGTGTTCCAAAATAAAAATAATAATGATAAGGAACTTTGTGTCATGTCCTTTGTAAACATCCTGCGACATAACAAGCATATTTTTTTCTTCTTTATTGACACTTCCCAAACAAACTTCAATAGTTAACTCAACAATTTTACCATACAAATTATAGTTAGTATTAGTATTAGAAAAAAAAAAAGGTGGACGTGTTGCAGAGTGTCAGAGTGTAAGGATATGGAAGGAAGTCACGCCTTTTTAATTCTGCATTACGATAATAAGTAATTGCAGAACATTGCGAAGTAGTAGTCTTCATGACTTTATTTAAATAAATTAAATTTTTCATTTAATTTAACCACAAATATTGTTTACAATTTAATATAATTTTATTTCTATAATTTTTTCTAAAAGGGTTTTTTCGAATAGTAGTGAACTACAACAACAAAAATTAATTTTATATTATTTTAATTACTTGAATTTTTGGCTGACCTTACAGCTGTTTCGAGTATTTCCAAATACCTATCATCAGTGGTGTTGGAAATAATTCTTGTATTTAATTATTCGTAAATAATTATTTTTGAGACTGCAAGTACCAGGAATCGAACTCGGGTCCTGCCAAATGTGAAGCTCAGAGTCAGCGCACCTTAACTAATTTTTTTCTTAATTTTCATTTAAAAAGGTAAGATATACTACTTTCTTTCACAGAAGAAAGTGCCAGAAAAAAGAGTATGAAATATTTTCTAAGTTGAAAATTCTAATTGAGTTGTTCTCTTAGAGTTACAGCTATATACCAGAACACTCATCAGAATACTCTTACATAAAAAAATACAGATAGAGAACCTTTTAACAAGAAGCACTGATATTTGCAAAAGTAAAAGCTGATAAAATTTTTCGAGTTAATTTAAAGACTTCCAATACTACTCATAATTCTGTATGCACTCTTGACCGCAATGAAAACGAAAATAATTATTTATATATAATCAGATTTTAAAAAAAATATATCATCGATCTACCATTGGTTGATTGGTTAATTCTTCTAAGACAATATACGACTATAGAAGAAATATTACAAGAAAATAGATCAGGAACAACTGAAGATAAGGGTTCTATGGGCACAGGTATAGTAACGAAACCAATGATGAACTAGTTGAAATTCATATGCCTGCTCGGTAACAAAAATATGAGTCAACACGCTCTCAATATAGAATAAGACTAGGACTAGTTTAAGAAGATCTATGGGCACAAATTGGTGGTTTCAATTTGGTGGAAATCAAAAAAATTCTATCAACTTATGGAGCAATGTTAAAATAATGTGGGAGGGAGGGGAATGTGGAAAAAGAAATGATAACAACACTTGTTTTAGCACAAGGATCTTGAAAATAATACCAATATGAGTACTACTTTCTGAATATAATCCTGCACGTTTATATATAAATATGGTTGTTTATATAAATAATCTGCTGCTATATCTTATTGTATTGATTAATTTTGTTACTTAAATAATCAATTCAGTGAACTGTAAAAATATTAAAGGAAAAATATTTTCTATACCCTTTACTTTGCCACAGTCCCGTCTATGTCACTTTTGAGAAGTGTCAACCTTCTCTTACTATCATCCACCTATCTGTATTATAAAACTATTATCAAATTTTTTAATTTAATTAATAGCTAATTCATTTTTATAATTAGCTAGCCAAGATCACTGAAGATGGGTATTTGGCATACTAAAAACAGCTGCAAAAAATTTAATTAATTAAAAATAATTAAATTTTTGTTGTTGCATTTCGCTACTGTTTGATAAAAACTTTTCTATTGGAAACAATATTTTATATTAAGAATTTAGTTTCTTTCGTCAAAACTGTCGTTAAAAATCAAATTTGTATAATTAATAAATAATTACTAATTGTTTTAATTTTAAAATTAAATAAATTGTCTGTTATCAAATATCAATGATTGTTCGTAAAATAATATTTACGCTTATCAAATAGATAATTTAAATCAACTCATATCAAATAAATATGGAAAAATTAAAAATATTTAATAGTTAAATAAGTAATTAATACTAATACAATCAATTTATATTAAAATTTATATAATAATAATTTAATAAAATTTTTCTAAATGTTTTTGATACCAAAACCGGAAGCCAAGCCCATGGGTTCGCTGCTCGGAGCGCACGCAATTCCCAACTTCATTTAACTTTTCTAATTTTAAACTAATAATTTCAATTAAAAACTTTTTTCATAACTAAATTTAATAGAGAAATAAACATGCTGATAACTTCATATTTGATTTATAAGCCACATTTTAATTAAAATGATAACCATTTTGCAACATATTAAGTGCAACAAACAAATTAACTGGCAAACATGCAATCAAGCAGGCGGTGAGGTTGGAAGACAGGAAGGCGGGCAGTTAGCAAACCAAAAAACCAACAAACAGACAAATGCACAAATGGATCAATGGACCGACCATTGGACAAATATGAAAATGCAACATGCTCGCCGTCATATGCCTGCGGTCAATGAATGCCCAGACATGTACGGGTGGATATTCATGGTACCCATGGTGTGCATGCAACCTATGAATTTATACTCCTAATGTTATCGCATAATGTATATAAATTTTTCTATCACTTGACCGAGTTGTTGTTGTTGGAAATTATGATAAACTTAGTTGCAACAGCTACTGTTGTTGCAGCAACACACAACCGAACCAGCGACAACGACAGCGACAACGACAACGACAACGCCAACGTAGTCAGCGTCAGACACAAAAGTTTGTTATTTATACGTTAATTAAGTTAATTTGTTTTCTAACACTTGCGGTTATTTGCAAATAGCCAATTTATAAAGATAAATATTTGTATTTAATTTAGCGTAAAAATTTAGTTTTGGTTTAAATTTACTGTAATAATTCGTATGAATTTGCATCTGTGAGCTGAGATCCTTAAACAAACCTGCGAACACAAATGATTTTTGATTGCTATTAAATTACGTGCAACCATTGCCTGAAGTACATATATCTATCTACTAGTATATATCTACACGTATGAGCATAAGTAGCAATTTAGATAATTGAAATTTTAATTAGTACCATATTAAAATAATAAAATATTATTGCTTTTTTAATTATTACATATTCACAACTATTTAGTATGTGGGAATTTTATTAAAATAAAGTAAATATTTTAATAGGAAGGCAATCGATATATATTTTAGTTAAAATTCATAGAATAATAAAATACATAGAATTATAAAATTCATAGCATACCAATAACATATATATATATATATATATATATTTTAAAATACTGCACATAGGTAATACATATATGTTCATATATTTATATATATTCATACAGAATAACAATTATTTCATATTGAATATAGTTAATTAAAAACCCAATGTATTTATGATGTTTATCTTCAAAAAAAAAACCAGTAAATAGTTGCCTTAGAGACTTATTGTAGAAAATAAGTTAGATATTTTATTAAAGGATACTTAAGAATAAGAATGTGGTGTATAAATGTATTGATCTTGAGATATTGATTGAAATATTTTATCCAGAGTGATATTCATTAAAATAATGTATTTTGTTTTGTTTGTCCTTATTAAGGTTAATATTGAAAATAGTGTTGTCTATTTCATTGACAACCATACAAGTTCACTATACAACAATCAATTATATTCTGCTCAAAAAGTATCCGGATTTTGTTGTTTGTTAACTACTCCTTAAGTAATAGAGCTTTTTCAAAAATTTTTTGTTTTGTTTATATTGGTACACACTTTCTTGACATATGGTACAAATTTGAGCACCATCTGTCAATTAGTTTGTTTACAGCAGCTGTTAATGTGAGACTACCACAAGTGCATTTAGCGATTTTTACTATGAAAAATTCCTATTGTACGTGATTTTTTGACCAAACACGGCACCACTGTCATCGCTCAGGCACCATATTCGCCACATCTGGCGCCATGCGACTCTTTCCTGTTCCCGAAACTCAAATTGCCCCCTTCGTGGTAAGCGCTTTGAGTCGATTGAATCGATAAAAGAGAATTCGCTGAAGGAACTAAAAGCCATACCTGCACAGCCCTACGAAAAGTGTATGGAAGATTGTGTTAAGCGTTGGCATATGTGTATCGCTTCAGAAGGAGCATATTTTGAAGGAAATAAAATAATTTGGAATAAAATTTAAATTTGTGTGTTTTATTTACAAAATCCGAGTACTTTTTGAACAGAAGGTATATTCTAAAAAATAGTTGAAATCGATTTTATCATAAATATTGTTTTCCTGTCCTTATCGTTTTCTACTGAAATGCACAAATTCAACAAACCCCATGTGTCAAAATTTCTTGGTAATTTGACGTTTAGTTAAGAAATCGCATGGATTTTTGTTTGTTGTTTCATTGATTGCAGTCGTAAGTAAGCAAATAATTTTCCGCTTCCCCTAATTACCAGTTTTTTGTCATAATACTCTCGCATTATGACGAATATTTGTAATATTTCTCGCACGGAACTAAGGACAAAAAAGTCAAAAACTAACTCAATCTCAATGAATTTAGATAATTTAATAGATCTTTTAGATCAATGAATAGTCTAACAAGCTTTCAAAAATCCAAACTTTTCTAAAAACTTATTTCTTCTGAAAGCCAGAGTTTTCACACAGAAAATATTTAATACTTTATTTTTCCTAAAAATTATAATATATAGTACATTATTGAAGGTTACATTACCGACTAGTTTCTGTTAAAATGTCTATAAATTATGTTGGTCCATTGTATGTTTGCACAACTTTTTTGTTGTGTTTGTTTTGCTCACTTCTTAAGTGAGTATTACAAAAAAATGCAGTTCCTCTGCGTAGGTTTCTCTAAACAACAGTAATCAGAGAGAACTGATTACCCGGTCCCTTTTACTGTGTTTTTAGTGACATTATTTTTTTAGTTGAAAAAGTTTAAATTTCCTATGTTAATACAGCATTTCTTGCAATGAGTGAAGATCTCGCTTTGAATATGATCACATGGGCACCCATAATGGTGACCAGAAAAATTATTGTTTATCCGAAATATTTGATTGTACTTTAACAATATATTAAAATAAAATAAAAATTTTAAATATTTTAAAATATTAAAAAATATTAAACAAAAAATAAAAAAAGTTTAATAAAATATATATTTTTTGACCGTTAAGGAAGGTAGTTGACAGTGAATATATTAAAACCAAGAGCTTTTAGTTACATTTGATAATATGTTAGTTGAGTTTGGATATACTGATTAAAAAGAAATTAATAATAATTATTTTCATCGCAGTTTGGAGCTATTTCAGCACAGTAAAATGCATCTTGTCATGCGGTACATGGTAAAGCAAGAAAATCTCTAGAGATATACTCCAGACTATAATCAACAACCATCCAAAAATTGGTAAGGTTTTCATATAAGTATTTTTAGAAGTGATATATGAAATATACTATATGATATACGACCAGGAACAATTATTAATTTTATTGAATCGCATATTAATACCCATAGTTCTATTAAACGACTCTAATCAAAAACAATAAATTCCATGCAAAATAATGTAGCACCGGTAAAAATAACCTCAAAAATGACATCACAAAAAAAAATCCATCTTTTAATAATTTCACCACAAACAGCAGAATATTACACTCACGTTTGATTAAAGTTGAAAGTAAAAGAGTAAATAAAACTAAAAATAAAAGGTTAAAAAAGAAATATTTTTTTGTTGAACAACAAAAAAAATTCATATTTTTTTCCTACTTTTTTTTCTTTTTGCATTTCCTCTTTTTTAAGGACTCTACTGTTTTACTCATACAAAGCCAGGACAAAAGTTTTAGTATGAATGGTTAAATATTCTTGACTTTTGTTTGGCTCTAAAAAAGAGGACAGACGTTTTGTTACAAATTTTTTGTTTTCCCTTTTTAATTTATTTTACGCCAAAAAAAAATCTCATTTTTTTTGCTTTCCAGCCTTTCTCTTGTTATTTGTAACAATTTTAGAACGAAATTTTTCAATATTTTTTCCTCATACTTTTCACGGAGCTTGAGAATAAAACTGAAAGCAAAGCAGAGCAATTGGTCTGTCAAGTTTAAAGGACTACTCAATTTAAATCAAAGGATGCTATGTAAAAGTTGACACGAATTTCAGTTATCAACTTCGTTTCGATAAAAGATATATATAAACATATATATTAAAAAATAAATAATATAAGGAGTGTTATTTAATAATAAAATATAAAATAATATTATATTATAATATTAAATTATTATTATTGTAATTAATATATATTATAATACAAATAATAATTTAATTTTTTAATCGCTATTTTACAAATACACTTAAGTTAGGTTAGGTAGAATTAATTAGCAGACAGATACAGCACATAGACTTCCAGATTTTTAACAATCAGAGAGTCTACGCCAGTTGAACATTTTGTTGAAACAATTGTTGTTCTACAAGAATTACTTAGCAGAAAGGTATATCGTATACACTTCCGGTTTCTTAACAACTATGTATATATATAAAATATATATGTGAACTTCCTGTAAGATCCTGAGCTAATTCAAAATTAAGAAAATCACAGCATATAAAGGTATTGTTGAGTATACAAATAATATTTGTTAAACACAGTTTAGCAGAAGTCCATTAAAACAAAAAAAACTATCAACTCTCTTTACGTTAAAATTTATCGGCGATCCTGAGTATCCGCTTAGACCTATTGGCCCATTGTGTTTTACTTTTTGTGCAAGAGTGTAGAAACTCTTTTATAAAAATTATGTATAATAGATTTTTGATTAATAAATAATGATTAAATAACAAACATATCAAAACGGTTCTCTCCAAAAATGTTCTCTTCGAAACAGGGAAAGGTTTTGATATCGTATCTTTCGTTATATTAAGATTCTACTTTACTTCAGTTTGTTAAATTCTTTTTTACATCTTTTTTTTTAATTTCTCTTCTATCAAGTTAGTTCTATGTAGGGTCTTTTCAAGTCACTAATGTTTAAACTTTCCATTCTAAAATATATCTCTACATAATACTTCAATATGAAAAGGGTAAAGGTCTCTATGACCATGTTTGTCTGCTTCAGATACATTTGTCAGTTTTGACGTTTTTGTTTAGCGATAATGGCTTGACTGTTGCTATTGTAGTTGTTGGTATCGTTGGATTTGTTGTTGATGGCATGAGTTGTTCAACAACAGCAACATAAATTTTTTTTTCATTTCCGTAAAGCAAAAGTAAATGTTGGTCGTGTTTTGGTTGAAACATTTTTGGATTAATGCAATTTCACTTGAATTCAAGACATGATTTTATCTGTTGTGGTTTTTGGTGTTTGAAATATGTTTTTCCTTAGATTTGACCTGTTAAACTTGCGCATGCTTCAAAATGATTTCACTTTAACTATTTTGGTGCTAAACGTTTTTAGTTAAAATTATGTGATATTTGGATATAAGATACATTTTTTAAAACATTTTAGTTTAATTTTCAATTCCATGTTTGTAAAGATAAAAATTTTATCTAACAACTTGAATTAGCAGTTTTACTACAAATTCTATAGGATTATCAAAAATTCTTTTCTGTTACTATATAGTTTTGGTTTCCAGTAGAAGCGGGCTGTTAAGGAAGCACTTTTTTAATAGTTTGTCGAACTGTTCATCGGTAAGTACAAAAGATTTGTCAAATTAACTAAATTCAACGCGATAGAATTGGATTTAATTTTTAAATTGGATTTATTATTATCATTTACTCAAGATTATTATTTTTGTTTTTAAAGTTAGGTGGGTGGTTAGGTAAAGTCGAAGAAGAAACCTATACACTTTAATTAACTAAGTAAAAGCAGCTGATCTTACAACTGATAAGACTTTTGAGAAAGTAAGTTTCCACAACACTTAACCAAAGTGACGTTTATGATCTCGAAAATGAAAAGCAGAAGTGAAGTAGTTTTTTAACCCTCTTTTCACAGCTCTAACGTCCTTAAAATATTTAGAGCCAATTTTACGATCATAACTTAAGTCTTAATTCTAATTGCAGTATGTTTAAGTCATTAATTTTGTTGATTTAATTCATACATATCTCAGTATTGAGAGTTCAACAAGATTCTCTATAAAGTAAGTCTCCAAAATATTTAAATAAAGTGGCCCTTACACTGGAGAATCATAAAAAAGTAGTGTCAGGCTTTTCGAATAGTGAATTCGAATATTGAGGACTAAATTCACAGTCGTGACTTTAGTGTTTACACTGTTTTAAATAACACTTAAGTCACCAACTTTGCTGGCTTAATTCGAACTCAAATATATAGACTTAAACATGATTCACTAGCAAGTAACTCTCCAGAATATTTAACTAAAGTGGCCCTTACACTGGAGAATCATAAAAAAGTAGTGTCAGGCTTTTCGAATATTGGATTCGAATATTGAGCACTAAATTCACAGTCGTAACTTTAGTGTTTACACTGTTTTAAATAACACTTAAGTCACCAACTTTGCTGGCTTAATTCGAACTCAAGTTTCGATACTGACTTAAGTCACACACTTAAGTCGTCAACTTAGCTACCTTCATTTATACTGAAATTAGTTTTGAGACTTAAACTATGAATGATTTTCTTATCGACAGTGCGCCGTCAAGAGACGTTTATTTTTTAATACTATTCATTTATTACTAGTTAATAAAATTCAATAAAAATTTATTTTTCCCTATCGAAATGTATATAAGTATTTTTATATTTTGTTTTTTTTAACTATAAATTATCTGCAATTAAATTAAATTCAATTTCATATCAGAAACCCAAATCGAAATCGCACTCGCCACGCAACAAATCAATCAAAGCGGCACTTAAGAGTTTATTTTATATTTTTGCATTTTTTTGTTGTTGTTATTGTTATTGCGAAATTGAAATTCTCTTTTTTTTTTGGTTTTGTCGTTCATATTGCATTTGTTGTTATTGTTGATTGTATTGTTTGTTGCATATTGCATTGCCACAATTTTTCCTAACCATGCAATCTCGATTTCCCACAAAAATACAATAAATCGTTTGTAAAAACAAATGCCATAATCTGCATTTCACTCCAAATACTCGTACTCATACTCGTACTACAACAACAACAATAACAACAACAACAACAATAACAAGTATAATAATAAAACAGATTTTAGTTGGCTGTTGTTGTTGTTATTGTTGTAGCAATTGCTCCATTTGTTGTTGTTGTTGTTGTTGCATAGTAAATTTGGTCAGTGTCTGCGGCTATGAGTATGGTTTTTATTGTGGCATTGTCAATGGCGTTTGTGTTTGTGTGTTTGTGGTATGCGCTGTTGCATTTCAAATTTAGCAAAAATAAGCACAAATACAATAACAACAACACGCCATAGATATTAAGTCTGATGGACCTAATCGGATCACTAGAAAGCAGCAGCAGCATACAACAACAGAATGCAACAACCAACACTCACGCTTCATACCAACATGAAATTGTAATGAAGGAAAATCACTAAAATCAAATGTATTACAACGCAATACCAATAAAGCTTGAAGTACCGGCATTTATGCTCACTCACACCACGACACCACCACCACCCAACTTCTCCAACATAAATTCTGTTGTATTGTGGGTGGTGTTGGTGTTGATGCTAGTGTCAGTGTTAGTGTTGGTGTTGGTGTTGTAGCTCACTGGCACTCTTACACTTGTAGTGTGTATGTGATAGGCTAATATTAAAATATTATAGTTGTTGGTAGTTGCTAGTTTTAAAGTTTCTTTCTTTTTTTGTTTTTTTTTGTATGTATTTAAAATTGTTCGAAAGAATAGTTCAGTTGCAGTTGCAGTTTTAGTTCGGTTGCTTAAGCTGCAAAGATTATTGCTAACAGACATTCATGCTTTGCCCATCACAAACACGGATATAGATAGGAAAGCAAATGTTCTATGGTCAAATTGAGTTGAAGGCTATAATAGCTCAGCTCTGGCTCTGTCTCTGACTCTGGCAAGTGATGGTGGCAAGTAGGTGGTAAGGAAAAGAAAAGAAAGTACGATTAAGCAACCTAATCGCAATCCAATGCCAATGAAAATTGAAACCTCGTTTTGTGTATTTCGGATTTTTTCGATTTGTTTTTCCGCTTTAGGATTTTTTGTTTGGTTTACAATTTGGATTTTTTTCTTCTTCTCCACCTCATCCTTCTGCTCCTCCTCTTGTTGGCTTTTATATTTTGCTTTTCCATTTAGCTTATCCTTCAGTCTGTTAAATTGAATGTGAACTGCATTGAGAAGAAATAATAGAAATTTCATACTTATTTTGAAGAATTTAAGTGTGCATAGTGCATTCGAGTACCATGAAATCCATGAAATCAAAACTAATTCAGAAATAATATTTTTATTAGTTATGGGAATTTGAAATTGAAGAAAAATATTTTATTATATTTAAAATAGTTTTTTGTCTTGTGATCTACAGTACTATTTGCATATATAGTGTATTTCGTTACAAATTATTTGCTGACACTTTGGTTGTCGCTTCTTTCTGTCGTCGCTTTTAGTGCTGTTGGTTGACACTTTGCTTGTTGTTTATTTTGATATATAAAGTTAAGGCAAGTTGAGCGATATGTGTGAATGAAGTAAGAAAAATAATTTCGTAAAATTAATTAAATGTTTTTAGTATGTTTAATATTTAATTGTATTTCGTTTTTGTCTCTTTTGTGTTTTTCTTGCCTCCCACTCTTGCTTCATTCTTGTCCCTTAATAGAGTTTTTATTTTTTTTCTTTTTCTCTCTTTCTTTCTTAAATTCTTCTTCTTTTTATATTGATCTTTTTTTGTTACTCTTATGTATCTCTCAAGAGAGTATCAGTCTTGTGTTTTTCCGGTCAAACTTCTTTCTTTCTCTCTTGTCGTTCTCGCTTTTCTTCCTCTTTCGTCTTTGTCTCTGGTTTTTTTTCGACTTTCTTACTTCATTCTCTTATCGGTCTTCAATATTGCCTATTTTTTAAGTCTTCCTTTTACCCCTTTTTTCTTCACATGTCTTGTTTTTCCTTTCTTCTTTTCCACAAGTAACTTTATTGACTCAATAATGTGGGCATTTTTAATATCTCTCATAATTACTATAAAAACCGATTTAGAGAATAATTTTTTGCGTCCAAAAAATATTACTTATTACGTTACAAAATGTCTTAATTTAATTTAAGACACTAAAACAAAGTCAAAAGCAAAATTTCATTATTTATTATTATTTTTTCATAAATTTCTGGTAATTTCATGGCCAGAATTAAATCATGTGGTTTATTAAAGATCCAAATGGCTACTAGGAAATGCATTAAAATACTTTAGGATTTAATCCGATTGCAGCTCTTACAAGTGTGTCTTCATATTAGTATTCGGTGTATTAAAATACAGCTTGAGAATAGATTTATGTTATATAAAAAAGATAACATTTAATAAAAAAATTTCTGTTTCAGAATAAATATATAAAAAATTATTATTTAAATAAAAAATATTCATGATTTTTGCTTGTTAAAACAAATATAAAAACCTGGTAAGAGAAAAAATGATTATATATTCATTTGACAAGGAAATGACAATATTATTTTGCAAAAAAAAAAAAAATTAAAGTATGTACTGCATCATACATATAAAATATATAATTTAATTTTAATTGTTCATATATGGGAAATATTGCTTTTTTTCACATTATTGGATTGCCTCATATATTTCATTCGCCAGCTACGTCAAGTGTCAAACCGATTGAAAGGAATGTTTTATACTTCAAATAAGTCGATTTCATGCTGACTGCGATTTCAACCTTCATCAAAACGTAATTCGTCATATTTCATTACTTAAAAAATAACTTTAAAATGCTTTATAAATCATAATATAAAAACAAATAAAAATTTTCATAAAGAAATAAATTATTTTTGATATGCAATCATTTAAAGTATTTTGCTTGTGGCTACTAAAATAAAATATATTATTAATAAAATAACTCAAAATGAGGTGTGGTTCATTTACTTAACAGTCGGAACTACTACTCTATGATTACTCTATGCTGATGCAACCAACTCAACCTAGTATGTATACTAGTATATTGATATATATATAAATGCATATATATATAGCAATATTTCATATAGTTAGCTTAGTAATTTTCTCATAAAATGTAAATATATTTTAATTATAACAAACTCTCAACACTCCTCTCCCTTTTATTTAGACACAAAGCATTTTTTAACTGCAATAAAACTTATTTATTTGCATAATGTTGAAGAAAAATTCATAATAGAGGAGAGTACCTAGCTTATATGGTATAGAATACCTATATGAAAAAAAACTTGCTAATTAATTATATTGTTTCATTTTATGATGGTATAACAAACTAATAAAGCAATTCAGTGTAATTTAACATTTTTCATTTCGAAGTCATAAAAAATATTTATGACATCACAAACATTGTGTGTTGCATTATTTTAATTACAATAATTTGCCAACATAAATTTAACTCGTATTTAAAATTAATATTAATGATTTCTAGTATTATGTTAGATGCTATAAATTTCATTAGGAATACGACTTAGTCAACGACTTACTCTCACATTATTAAAGATACATTTGTTTAGTTTTTGGCTTACACACTAGATACGAGTATAAAATGATGAATTTATGGTTTGCAGCTGCAATAACTGCAGCAACTGCAGGATTATTAAATGTTTTCTTATGTAGAGTCATTGAAGGAAACAGAAATTTCGAAATATTTGTGTTAAGATAAACTATGTCCATGCTATTAAGTTATTTCACTAAGTAAATAGTTATAAATTAAATACAACTATCTGTGGAATACATATTTATATATATAATGCTAAAATGGTTCTAAACAAGCACACTGCAGTGTTCAGAAGCTCATAAATTTTAAATTAACAATTCGTCCTTTATAGTTTGCAACTGCAGTTGAAGCACTTGTTTTAGTATAAATTTAACAAATTTAGCTAAATTCACTTAATTTGCATATACATTTCTCTATTTCTATTTAAATATTTACACAACTATACAACTGCACAACTACACTGTGTGAAAGCTTAATACCATTGACGAATTGCACAAATAATGTGCAAACCTTAAAATATGCAATAAATTTTGTTCGTGCATAATTGCACATCTCGTATTTAATATTTTATATCCTTTTGCGTTTAACACTATAAACTAGCTTTTAATATGAGTCCATTTGAATGCAAGTAGTACAATACTCAAATATTATTGGTATGTTATTGGCATTTTGTAATAACATTTAATGTTTTCCATTCGGTACATTCAATGCATTCTATACCATAAATAACATTTTTTAATACCAACTCTAATCTAAAAAATCAATATAAATTCGGTTTTTGTGATATATGTTGCGGATCTGATGAAATATTTTATTTATCAGTAAAGTGCGTAATTGATCAATAAAATCTATATAATTTTAAATAGTAATAAATAACATTTTTACTAATTTTAAATAAAATATTGTAAATATATCTATCAATTATTTTGCTACAATATATATTGAAATTGAAAAGGATGTTTAAGGACTTTACAAAGCACCTAAAGTTCTATAGCGATAACATAAAATGTTTATAAAATTTTTCTATAATGTTTTGATACGAAATATATTGAAATTGTAAAGGATGCTTAAGGACTTTCTTTACAAAGTTCTATACTATGTTGAGGCTAGTTGAGTTGAGTCAGTGCACCTGAGCACTTTTACTCCCTATTAACTACGAGGTTTCTACAAAACCCCTCTTTGCGCCTTGACTGGATTATTGTTTAACACTTCATTAGACTAAGCAATAATTTACCTCAGATCTGCATAACTCCCCGAGGAGCATGTAACCATTCTGAGATTTGATAACGCGGTGTTAGTAAGTGAAAAGGATGTTTAAGGACTTTAAAAAACCCTAACAGTTCTAAACCGACAAAAATGCATATATCATAATATAAATTTTTTCTATAATGTTTTGATACAAAATAGATTAAAATTGTAAACGATGTTTAAGGACTTTCTTTACAAGGCCCCTAAAGTTTTATAGTGACAATAAAAAATGTTTATAAAATGTTGCTATAATGTTCTGGAACTAAATATTTTGAAAATGAAAAGGATATTTAAGGATCTTACAAAGTTCTTAAAGTTCTAAAAGTTGTGTAGCGACAATAAAATATATAGTATAATATAAAATTTTTATTTCACGTTTTGTTACAGAATATATTAACTTCAAGTCCATTATTATTTTTTTATTAATGAAATAATTCTTTATATTTAATTATCAGCTCTGTGAACTGTAATTATTATCAATTAACTCTAAAGACTTATAGTAAATCTTTTTATACAACAGATTGTATAAATAAATAGATATATTAAAAAAAAAATCAATTATGGTAAAACAAGCAATGTTTCTTAATAGAAACTATTGTTTTAGTAAAGAGATAAAGGATTAGAACTACTAATTTTCTATTGTTGAATTAATAATAAATATTTTGTTGTTGTAATTCATAACTTTTTTTCCTTCTATTAAAAAATATGTTAACGTTGAAATGGCTATATAAGGACTTTACAAGGCCCTAAAATTTATATAGCTACAATAAGAAATATACAAATAATTTTTCTTTTAGTGCTTATGAAAGACAGAGCATATGTTTTTGGTTACTGTTTTTAACCAATAACTGTTTAATATATTTAATTAATTTGAATTTCTAAAAACACTTAAGAAATTATTATTGAGATCAAGGACCAAAGCGATAGAAGCGAGATTATTCGATTATATCGTTGAAAAATATGCCAGGGTTGCTATAATTCCTTCTGCCAACTATGTTTTTCAAGAAGCACCAAGTTCTGTAAGATCAAGTTCTGTAAGATTCAGCTAATAGAGTGTTCATAGTAATAGATTAAAAAAAATTCTGGTTACAGATCTAAAGATAACACCTTTATTTCAATTAACTAGTTACTTATCTAAAGATAATACTCTCAATTAAAGACGGCAAACAACATATAGATCACTTTTTTTACCAGCAGCGATCAGAAGTTTTATGAAGATTGAATTATTGTTAATATTTTTAGAACAATATAAAAATAAAATGTAACCAAAATTACAAAATGTATTGTTAATTTCATTTCTCAAACCAGGAAGCTCTCCCTGACGCAGAAGTAAGGTGTTTTAGTCGGTAAGAGTCTGGCACACCGGTATCAGACGATAATAATGACGGCCCATGATGGGATTTACATGCCCCATCACAAAAAACAAAAAAAAAATATACCCTCCTTCATGGATTCAGTGTATTTCTCCAAGTCTAACCTCACCTATATCACTAAGACTTATGTCTTCCTCCTAAATCTAAGATGTTTAATTAAGTAAAAAATATACCCTCCTTCATCGATTCAGTGTATTTCTGCAAGTCTAACCTTACCTATATTACTAAGACTTTTTCTTCATCCTAAATCTAAGATGTTTAATTAAGTATTTTTTCGTTTATGTATCGTTGTCGAGTAAGCATTTAGCATATTTTTTAAATTCTAAAATTACAACCTACAAAATCTGTACGCCTTGACATCACGTTGTTAGTAGAAAGATGACAGACAAGTATTAAAAAAAAATAAAAAAATGTGAAAAATTATTATTTTATTTACTATATAATTAAATGAAATGTTATATACTATTAGGAACTCGTCTTTCATTTTTTGTAATAATATTTAATAGTGCAAAACAGCCCAATGGCATGGAAGAGTTGCAAGGTAAGAAAAAAAAAATGAAGAGTAATTTCAATATAAACTACTTGTACTAGTATTTAATAAATTTTTATCTTTAGTACCCACTATAAAGAAACTGAAAACAATTGGTAATTAAAAAAAACAACAATAGGTAACTAAAACAAAAATTAGAGCAGTAAAAAAAAAATAAAAGGAAATATCTATACATATCAGAACTAAAGCAGGTGCAGCTATTAACCCAAGAAGTTGAACCGAAGTATGCATTTTATATGCATTATGAAAAGAAATTAATTCACCGCGTAAAATAATTTTAATAATTTTTTTTATATTAATTAAAGTAATTAAAATGATTATTAACAAGCAAATATGTTTAATGTTTACCAGTAAACACATGCAATAAAAAAAATCTCAAAGGGTAGCGAATAGAAGATAATTAGCTATATTTAACATTTAATAAACCTTAAACTGTTAAAGTTTAATTAATGAATAATATGACTTTACAACAGGTAATTAATTTTAATTAAGGTAATTTCCATTAGTATGTGCATTTAAATTAAGAACATGTACTTCATTAACAATAAAATTAATTTATTATTTTATGCGCAGCAAATCCTTAAAGAATTGCAATAAATTTCCTGCGCTGAAGCTTTGGTTCATGCTCCCAATACTCATTGAATAAATTCTAGATTAAAACTGTACAGAAATAGAAGAGGAAATATTATGTACAAAAATAAAAAAAATATTCAATTTAAAATCAAATGCAAATTGCAAAGTTATAATTTTGAAATATTGCATAAAATAATAAAAATTCATTTAACCCCAGAGTACGCTTTACGCAAAAGTGCACAACTGTCGATATATGTGTCGATATACATATATGGTATGTACTCACAGCTGAACTATACGATACTTGTGGTCCTTGAATATCTGAATGTATGTTGAGTGTATCTGAAATGTATGAATATTTGCGATTTGCAGACATTTGTTGGAAATAAAATGAAGTAGAGAGATGGCTCTGGCCATATTAAAATTATTGCTAAATGCTTTTTGAAACTTAACTTTGCTAATGTGCCCATAATACACATTAAAGCTCAGAGCTGAGCATTGGTAACAGAAGTGACAGTGGCAATCGTATTGAAAGATACTCGTAACACAGAAACAGTTGTAGATAGACTAGTATTCATACTCGTATAGAGATGGCAGGGATGGCACGGATGGCAGGGATGGCAAGAATGAAAGTGCAATGTAACTGTTTGGGGCTTAATAAATAATAATAATTCAACGCATGCAAAATATGCACTAAGAGTGTTAGAGAGCTGCTATTTTGTGCTCGTACTCGTATCATCACAATGAGAATGGCACCAAATTTGCAACATTTTATTGGTGCCATAATCTGCATGTGCTGTGTTGCAACGGCAATTGTAACAGCAGCAATGGCAGCAGCAGCAACATTTAATGGCACTACAGATTTCATTTGAAATTAGCACAAGTCACAATGCTCTGCATAGAGTAGGACTTTGGAATATTGCAAAGGAATTGGTAAGGGAATTGGTAAGGGAATCAAAGTCGTAATTGTGTAAGGAAATGAAATTTGCGCGAGCGTTACTAATGCGATGAATGATGAGCACAATTCCAAGGGTCGCAATCTTAAAGTGGTAAGTTTGTTTGTAAGGGGTTTTCAGTATGGAAAATTGAATTGAATTGAAGTGCTATATATGCGGGCAATAAGAAATAAAATAAAAGATTGATGAGAAAATTTAATGATGAACTATAAATGATATATATAGCTCATAAATATGAAATATGTATGTATAATAATTACTTAAATTAAAACATAAAAGGGTTAATTATAGAAAATAATTTTATATTTACAATTAAATTCAAACTATTCAATCAAAGTGTATAGTTGCACACTCTTCGTATTAACTTTAATCAGTGAAATTTTTACGATTTGTGTGTGATTGTCTCTGAAGTCATGTGCAATTACTTTGGTAACAATAATCAATTTAATGCATCCGCATTGACATAATTCCCAACAATTGCACAGCACAGCACAGCACAGCACACACATCTGCCTACTTACAAACACATCAAATGTTAATCGCTTGAATAGCAAACAATACCTCCCCCGTATTTTGTACGAGGGGGCACACTGCCTAGGCAGTGTGATTAAGCGTACAAGCCAATAAATAAACACAATTCGAGTAAAACGCATGTCAAACTAATTGAAATTATTTATTTTAACGCAATAACGATTCGTTGCGTTTCAATATTGACATTACACAAATCCATGACAAATCGTGGTAAACAGTTGACAACAGTCGATCGATCAATGGATAGGATGCGCTTATGCACACATTTCGAATGCAGATGAAAAGATACATAGATACAAAGATACAGAGATACTTTATTCTATTGCAGTGCGAAATAAACACAACTTCACGTAATGACAATATGTGTGGCATGTAAAATATTTAACATTCGTAACATTAGCGTAGTAGATAGTTATGGGTTAGACGAACCTCTCTCTGCGTACACCCACCCCCTGAGTTCTCTAATAAAATCTATTATAAATTACATTACGCAGAGCACAAGTAAGCGTAATTGGAAAAATGCAGCGGAGCATGGAAAAAGGCATAAACTAGATGTGAACTGACATTTTCAATAATTTTGTAATAAGAAAGTGAGTACTACGAGCGATAAGAGTTCCGCCGTTTGGTTCCATTTCCCATATTTGTTTATATTTTTAAATTATTAACAGGGGTGTTGAAATGAATGTCAATTTATAAATTATGTGCTTCGATAAAAATGCAAAAAAAAAAAAATATGTGAAAATTGTGTCTTTATGTCAAGAAGGTGGCTTGGGTTGGGTCGCTATCTAGTATTGATTGAGCAATGCGAACAAGCGAGAACCTTTTAGATAAATTAAATTCATTGTAAAAAAATCATTTTAAATTATTTATGATTTCAACAACACTTAATACTACTGGGTATTATTAATATGTTATTAATGATTTCATATTAATTTACTTTTTTTTGTAATTTTTGTAATTTTATCTTACCTGCTGAAGTATGATGTATCAGAATTTATTGAGGAGGTTTTTTGGCGTGTTTAAAAGGTTTTTTGTTTTGTTATCTGTAAAGAGAAAAATAAATGTGTTTGTTCAAACAATTGTATTGTTAAAATTATTAATAAAAATCTAATAGAAATTTGATATAAAATTAAAGGTATATAATACAAAATATATTAGATTTTTTATATTAAAAAAAATATATATATATATAAAATCTTCATTCGTAATTTAATAAAAAACATTTAAAAATAATTAACTTTAAAGAGCACCTACATCCTATAAAGGATTATGGATGAAAAGAGGAAAGGAAGGAAGGAGGAAAAGATGGATGGAAGAAAGAAAGGGCGGAAGGAGGGAAAGAAGGAAAGAAGAAAGAAAGAAAGGAAGAAAGAAAGGAAGGAAGAAAGAAAGGAAGGAAGAAAGAAAGGAAGGAAAAAAGGTAGAAAGGAAGTCAGGAAGAATGGAAGGAGGGATTGAAGGAAAGAAAGGAAGAAAGAAAAGAAGGAAGAAAAGAAGGAAGAAAGGAAGGAAGAAAGAAAGAAAGGAAGGAAAAAAGGTAGGAAGGAAGACAGGAAGAATGGAAGGAGGGAAAGAAGGAAAGAAGGAAAGAAAGGAGGAAAAAAGGAAGGAAAGAAGGAGGAAAGAAGGGAAGGTGGGAAGAATGGAAGGAAGGAGGAAAGGAAGAAAGGAGGGAAAGAAGAAAAAAGGGAAGGATTATGAGGTATATTGTTTATATGTTGTATATAATAATAAAAATAATATGACATTTGAAATGACTTTATAGATATTGGAAGTATACCACTTTTGTGAACTAAATACTTTCACATACTTTCGAAGAGTATGCTATAGCATAATTCCATTCCACTTTAGACACCTCATAAATAGAAATGGTTGCTTCTACTAAAGCAAAACATTATCCACGCAGCTTATCTTTGATTTAAAGAAACACAAAGAAGTCATGTAATATTAAGTCACAAATATATACAGATCCATTAATTCGATCGTTAAAATGTTCAGAAATCATTTGTTTAAAATCATGTATGGAAGTTTTTCTTTGATATGCAGTATCAAAATAAACTCAGCGACTGTTAACGGAGAACTGCGTGGTATAGGAGCCATTAAATCGATCTTCTATGTGTTCAAAAAGCAAGCTTAGTTTCTGGAACATATATTATATATTTTTCGGTAAAGATGAATCTAACTAAATATAATTTGTTCCTTCAAGTTAAAAATATACATATGTCTTATAGCATTCAGTTTAAATTTTAGATACGATACTATATCTTATAAATTTAAAAGACACAAAAAATAACAAACTATGTTAACACATATCTTTAATTATACAGTGTACGTACAAACAAAATCATTTATCTACAAATATATTTAGTACTTTTACGTAAAAAAAGCTTTTGTTTTAAATCACATACCATAAATTTAAAAAACCATAATATCTAAAAAATCTTTTTAAAATAACAAACTATGTTGGCATGTATCTTCAATTATATAGTGTCAATTTGACTGACAAAAAACAAAAGGCACAATACGTAAAAAGCTAATTAACATAGCAAATGACATTGAGCCAAGTACTCTCGTATTTGCTTTGTATTCAATAATTTGAAGGAAATTTTCACCAACTCAAATGAAATAAAAAATATGTTAAACTATTTTTAAATAAAATAAAATAAAATAAATACCTAAGATACATATCTAACAAGATAGAAAAGCTGCCAACTTAAAAATGTCAGAAATACTTCAAATCAGATAAGTGATGAGCAATGGCAGCCAGCTGAGGTATTCGTTGACGATGATGAGTATATTTTTCACAAAAATGTTGACTACTGATGTGATGAAAGTGCAGTCGAGTGATAAAAATGCCATTTGCTTCTAATTAGCTGCAATTATGCAATTTGAATTTCAACTGAAATATGAAGAAAATTTCATTTAATTATGAATGCATTTAAGTGAAATTCTTGCTAAACAATTTGAAATGATGCGCTTCAGTGGCAGCCATGACCTTTTAAATTATTTTCACAGATATAAGAAATTTATGATATCTTCATTATTCATCTGAAAAGTGATTTTAATCACTACAAAGTTATGTTATATATTTAAATTAATATATTTATGATATGTGACTCTACTGATAAGTTTTTAATTTAACATTGGATATATGTCTCACTATCTGCTAGTACTGATGGAGGTTGTCATAAGATGTGTCTTCAGATTTGTTTACTGTGTTAAAAATTTTCATTATCTGGTCACGTATGTCCGCAATATGGAGATCTCTATGTAAGTCCAATGTTCTGATGTACCAAGATGAATACACGACCCCCTTAAAACCTTAAGTGATTTGGCATCACTTAAACTGTTAAGTGTAGTTTTAGGAATCTTACCAGCTACATAACTATAGAACAGACTAGTCAGTTTCACTCTATTTTTTCCAATAGACAGTTTATTTTTGATATTATTTTTTTAATATTTTTGGTGTCTAAAACCAAATACTTAAGCCTTTTAAAGCAGTACTAATATTATTTAAGAGAAAATGTATGGAGTTTTAAAGTTTAAAGCTAATATCTTTGAAATTAGTCATAATGCTGAACTAAAGAAAGAAGATTATTATTCAGTTTGTCAAAACAAAACTAATGATATAGCTTATCGTATGATGCCATTGACAGATCTACAATATATATGAAACAACATGGCTTGAAGATAAATGGAAGACAACAAAATCAATGCCAGAAAAAAGTAGAAGCGGACTTAAGAATTGTTCATAAATTTCATATCTATTATAAAACTACAAATTCAAAGACCAAATCTATGGACTTCTAAAGCTTGATAATAAGATATTTAGAATTCAGTAAAATGTCGAACTAAGAATTAAAGCCGTTATCCAACAACAAGATTAGTACCGAATTCGAAAAAGCAGAAAAAAATTAAATAGTTTGTCTCAACTCTGAATAACACCACGAGAGGATTAATGAAGGAAAGAAAACAGCTCTAAAAAGGAAGACCACGGAAAGAAAACCACGGTGTTAATAGCTGAACAGCACACAAGCGGATTTAAGAACAATAAATAGCTAAACTTAATAAATTAGATGGTAAAAAACAAAATAGATTCAAATTAAAAGGAAGCACGCTGTTAATAGCTGAACAGCATAGATCCGCAATTAGGTATTATAAATAGCCGAAGTTAATAAATAAGATAGTGTATCTTTCATGCCGAATGATCTTACCAGTGGCGTCTACAGTGGAAACAAGATGAGTCCAGATTAAGAGAAAGAACATGGAAACGATGACTGAACAAAGTAAAAGCGAATTTAATATTCAAAAATATCTATAATTCTGAAGTCAAAGATATTCACCGATTGTATTGGAGATATACTGTGAAGGTCGCTTTGACCCATACCAAGTTGTAAATACAATACTCATATATTTTTTAGAATAAATTCTGCACTGAATGCTTTTAAAATATTTTATTTTTTAATTTGTTAATTTTTTTTTTCTAATTCTTTTAATATTTTTTTTTGTAAGATTAAACTAAAATGCATAATTGTAAGCAGCGATTGTACTATGATTGCTGTTAACCTTTTGTCGATTGGGCGGTAGAGCGAAAAAGATTACCATCTGTGTGATTTGTTGCTTAATTGAGATACAAATTCGTTTTTCATGATTTTTTCTATTATTAAAATGTGTTCGATAATTGCTATGTTGTGGTTATTGACATTTATAAATGCTTTGTTTTCTATTAATTTAGAATTAAAAATCAATTTTTTGATATATTCTTTTATTTCAGATTCAGCACATTTCAAGTGATGCTGTGATGATGTTGATAATCATAATTTGCAATTGCTCTACAGCTGGTATTGGCACCGGTAATGGTGGTGCAACCAATTGTAGTACAAAGCTTAGTGCTTGTTGCTGTGTTGCACTTAACCGCACCGAATCTGCATAAATTGCAGTTTTCAGTAACGAACCCATGCTGTGCTCAATTATTCCATATTTTTCCGATGATGCCATATTGAAAAAAAATTATAATAAAAAGCACCTGCTGAGAGTGTACGATTCGCGATGACAGCCCCATTATTATTATTTTTTTCTTTTAAGTTTACGTTTGCTGCTCAGTTTGCAGCAAAATCATTTGCAAATTACTAAAATTCTAAACAATTTTCGATGCCTCATAAATGGCACTCAGCGTATTCAAATGTAATTGACACACATTTGTTAATACATATTGCTTTTATATATATACTACTATATGTAGTTTATATATATATGTATAAGTACTCAGTGAAGTCTGCGCCTCTTAAATATGGTATATCTTTTAATTACCATTTCGCTGTTTTGAGTTTAATAGTTTATAAAACCGCTTTCCAGCTGTTTCTACCTCCCACAATGAAAATTAAATTTGAAAATTTAGTCTATTCATGGTGTGTGGTTCTATTTTACCAATTATAGAGAGAAAAATAGATAGGCAGTTAGATATTCAATTCCTGATTTTAAAGGAAACTATTAAATTTAATTTGCATTTATTTTTTTTTGTATTTTATATTTGAAGTGTAAAACAATCCCAATGCACACACTCTATAATGTTGAGATTATTTTGCAAATTTTAATTTTATTACAAATTGAAATGCCGGTAAGTAAAAGTCGGGGTGAGGGCGGTTATTTGTATTCAGAATTTTTTACAAAAAGATTTTTATTATTTAATTGAGTAGCTCAATATTTATTTTTTTTTTTATTTTTATTTAATAAAAACTTTTTTCGGTTTCATTTTATTAAAAAAGATGTTATTATAAATTTTATAAACCGTTTCCACTTAAATAAGTTTCTATTGTTTTTAGGCTATATTTGCATGATTTTTCTATATTGGAAATAATAAAAACTTTTTACTACTTATGGATTGCAAAATTTTTCCGGCAATTGATGATTGAGATGTTTAAAGCACAGTTAGTTTTAAATGAAATATTCTATACTTTTTAGAATATACAGGGTTAATCATTTTGTAAATTAAATTTTGATCAAATGCTAAAACGTCTAAAACATACTTCCAAATTCTTCTACAGTCGTTACTATATTTTGTGCTATCCACTTTATGATTCCAAAAATAAAACTAACTCAAATGGTCTTTCTGTCGAGATTTAAATCAAATTTTAATTTCAATATAATGCTTGAACTCTGCTACTCTTTTATTATATATTGATTTTTATAATTTTATCCACAATTATGACTTGAGAACGTCTAAAGCATACTTTATTTTTATTTATTCGATTATCTTAATTGCATGTAGAATTTTGTGATTTCTAACAAAATGTAAAAAACGTTCATATATTTAAACTTTGGAACCAATTTTTATTTCAAAATATTGGTTGGAACTTACAATGAGGTTAAATATACAATTTCATCAAAATTCACTTCACGGGTTTTCTTTTGTTAGCCGAAATTCATCATTCAAATATTCTGCATGTTTAATATGCCATACGGTATGACATACAGCATCTTACAAATAACCCTAAGAGAATATCTTACTATTTTAGTTCTTCCTTTGATCTCTTTCAGGATGTACACATATAGGATGTCATATATATAATAAAAAAAATATTTTAATTTTTCAAAAAATTTTTTTACATTTCAACAATACCATATTTGTGTATTAAACGGATTTCCTGAGACTATTTACAAAATATGTGCTTATTTGTAGCACTATAATGCTTTTTTACAGCAATATTTTCTCACATTTCTTATGTTTGAGTTGTATATAAATAATAATATTGGGATAATATAGTTGATTTTAATTAATATAATTCTGTTTAAAAGGTTACATTCAGTTCATGTATATCATATTCATTTACTACATTTTAATATTTCTATTTCAAATAAATTTTTTTTATCACCATTTATAAAATAAGTGCTTATTTGTAGCACTACAATACGGCAATATTTTATTGCATTTCTTATACTTCAACTAAATGTAAATAATAATAGTGTGGTGTTATAGTTGATTTTAATTAATATATTTCTGTATAATAGTTTACATTTATTTCAGCAATATCATTTTTTAGATAGGCTTTCAACGCATCTACAATAGGCCAATGTTTTACCATTAAGAGAGCTTTGCAGAGATTGAAATAACTGGTAGTCAAATGTATGAGCTACAAACTGTGTAGTGTGTAAACTGTGTAAACTTCCGAAGCAAGTTCCGTCAATTTGTTCTAAGTCATCAAAGATATGCGTGGGGTGTCATTGTCATGATGGAACATAACTCCTTTTCTGTTGGCCAGTTCTGATCGGCTTTCCTTGATTAGATTTTTACTGCTCAAATATGTTTAATATAATATATTTCCATAAAGTACTTTTAATATTTTCAATTTATAGAATATTCTTATTTATGGCAGGTTTAAATATTTTTGAAAATTTTAAAGTATCTAGCTATTTTACACTATTATGCAAAAATGCATAAAATTCACTTCTACAAGCAACAACAGCAAAATTTGCGCTTAAAAGGACATAATTGGTTTTAACAGCTGTCATTTGGAGCTCGTAACGGCCATGTACTGCAGTCAAAATGCAGTAACATTGACATTAGCAACCAACCGACGAAGTCACACCAAAAATTAATTACTGCTGGCAATATTTGATTTTGGGCATTAAATTTGTTTGAAATATTGTGGCAACGAATGAGGCTTCTCTCACATAGTACTAATATACATATGTTACCAATGTGCGTATGTTAAAATTATAAGGCCTTGTACTTATAATTCATACTATATATCATACTTATAAATGATTTTTTAAGAATTATAAAACATCGTCTTTTTTTGAAACAAACTTTATTAGTAATAAGACAAGACTAACAACTTTAGCTAAAATTTAAATACGCATATGTCAAAATAACATAGCTGCATGCGCCTACCTACCTAAAGACCTTTACTCACATATGTATTACTGAAAATATAATTTTTGTATCTGTAAGATACTTCCACACTCATATACCTATAATTTAGAGTATAATAAAGTTTGTCATTAATTAGTCGGTTACAAAATTCCATAACAAAACATAACTTCAGCTCGTGTCGCACACAAGAAACTATTTTTCAACACTTGTGACAGGGATGAGGGATCAGCGAAAAGCACTGACAAATTTTTCATGTAGTCAGACAGTTTTACACGTACCCGACCCGTGCAATATGGTGCGGTCGCTTATTTTGTATAATTTATGATATTTTGTCAACGAGTGCAAATGTTATTTATCTACACAATAATTTTTTTTTTTGTATTTACCATAACTTTTTATAATTTTTGTAATTTTTACAACAGTGTCAGGCAATGCAAATAAAAAAAAAATTTTTTTTTTATAATAAAAAGAAGCGCTCAGTGCTAGAAATTGATGGCAGATACAGATACCGGCAAGTAAATTATAAAAATTATACAAAAGTAATTATTGTATATAAAAAAAATTTGTTTTTTTTTCTTCATTTTAATAGTATAGTTCATTCATAGCGTTGAAATTTACTATAATTAGACAAAACAATATAGATACTCCGTATATACAGTAGTTGCCATATTAATTAATAAGTAGTATCTTTGACATAAAAGTTGCCACCATTGTGTGTATCGTATAATTAACGATTGCAGTTGTAAAAAATAAAATACTAAACTTTTTCCATATAAACAATATTCATACAATGACTAAAACTCGTATCTATAAAACTTTTGCTTGTGTGGGCTTCAATAGTGCACTAACCTGAACATTGAAATTTCATATAATTTTTTCGCATTTTCTACGAGTACTAAAGCCGTCGAATATGTGATCATTTTTAGTGAAATAATGGAAGCATTTCGGTTTTAGCTTTATGACAGTTAATTATTGTTATTTCGCTAACTACCAAACACACCCAAAGTAATAGGAAAATTATTTTTGAACAGACCCAAAAACAAAAAAAAAACAAGACAAAAGTCAGATTCGAAATATCCAGCGAGTTTTCCCTTCCTTTGTATCTGAAAAGTTGAAACGAAAATGTTGAATATCAAACTAACAAAATACGTATATAATATACTACAAACTACAAAAATAGTAGCACATAGTTTGTAATTAAAGGTAATTATCTATTGTTAGTTGGCGGTGCTAGTCGTTTTTAGCAATGAATGAAAATAAAAATAAAAATTTATATTGTGGTTGAGTAAAAAATTTTTCTCATTTAGAAAATGCAACTGAAGTTGGTTTTAAAAATACTGAAAATATTAATTAATTAATTGTTTTTTTAAATATTTATTTACCTTTTCAAATTGCAATATTGAAACTTTTTTCTTAATTAACTACACTTATTTTTAATAATGCTTAAATAATGCATAGCAATAAAAATTAAAAATTAAACATAACTAATTAAAATAATTTAATTAAAATTCATTTCACCCAATTAATATTTTAATATCAACAATTATTGCTAATGAATTGTAGTTGAAAGTTTTAATAGTTATTTAAATAGCTTCTATAATTAAAATAATTGTTAATTATTATTACCAGATTTAATAATATAGTTGAAAGGAATGAATAAAAATTTTATTATTGTTTTATTTTTTTAAATATAAAAAGTGTAATAAATTTATTTATATAAAGTCATCATTAAATTAGGACAAAAATAATATATGAAAATACAAAGAAAGTAAAAATAGAATATAACATTCTATTTTTCGATATAAAAAAAATCGAAAAATTAAATGTTTAGTTAGAGTAAGATGTTCAAATAAAAGATCTACCAAGTTCTACTAAAATTACTGCCAAATTTTCAAATTTGCCAAAAAAAATCGAAGGACAAATATTTCTAACAAAATGCTGCACTAACTGCTTTAGCAATGAAAATAACGATACAAACAAAAATGAAAATAAAGAAAAATAGAGAGAGAGAGAGAGAGAGAGAGAGAAAAAGACAGAGAGAGAGAGAGAGAAAAAGACAGAGAGATAGAGAGACAGAGAGAGAGAAAGACAGAGAAATAGAGACAGAGAGAGAGAGAGAAGGAAATAAATAGAGAGAGAGAGAGAAAGAGACAGAAAGAGGAATATCCAAATAAGTAAAGAAAATGGGAATAATACAGAGAGAGTAAGAAAAAAAGTTACAGAAAATATAAGAGTGAGTACAAGCGTGACAAAGAGGAAGGGACAATATATAAAGAGATAAAAAAGAGAGAGAACGAGACTGTGAATAAAACAAAAAGGAGAGACAATTAAGTAAAATAAATCAAAGATGTAAATATAAAGTAACAAAAAAAGGAGCGGGATAAGGAAAGGGAAAAAATGCAGAAATAAAAGATACATAAACAAAAAAAAGAAAAAAAAGATACACAGATAGAAAAAAAGCAAAAAAAATGTAAAATGTAAAAGTTTACAGAAAAAGACACACACATAGGGAGAAAAAAAGCAGAGAAAGAAGAAAAATACGGAGAAGGCCAGTCAGAAAGGCAGAGACAAAGAGAAAGAAAGAGATGAATTGAGAGAGATAGAGAGAGACATACAGAGAGAGAAATAAAAAAATATGAAAAAAAAAATGAGAAAAAAAGGAGAAAATGAGAGAGAACAAGAGAAAGAGAGAGATGGATAGTTAAAGCGGGAAATAGGTAAAAAAAGGAGAGCCAAAGAATGACAGACGAAGCAAGTAAGAAAAAATACAAGAAGAAGGTATATAGAAAAATGAATAAGTGATATAAAAAAATATTGAATGCAAGAAAAGGGAGCAAAAGTTAGGAAAATTAGAAAGATACTGATTTTAACAAGAATATGTTTCTACATTTTCCACATTTAACGGAGCTTATTAAACAAATATTTCAAATTATTTGTTAAATACATAATATGTAATATTTTAATCATAATTTTATTTCTTAATTATTTGTTTTCCAAACATTTGATTACAGTAAACATTGTACAATTGATTAATAGTAAACTTGATTTACTCTTCAGAAAAATCTGGGTGTCATGGGTCTGGGACTACGATTAAAATATATTGGTGAGAAACTATCAGCTTTTTCTAAGTTGATTACATACATATATCAATATAATTCTATTCGGAATAATATAGCGAAGCAGTTTTCACCATAATATCATCGGAACATTTAAAGACTTGCAATATATCGTTAGTTGCCTACAAAGAATCTGAAATAGTACTTTGTTTTTACTGCTTCAATAACAGCTGTGAAAAGTCCACTATTTGAAGGACGTACACGAGAATTGACCTCTAATTTCAAGTATGCCAATAGATTATTGAGTATAAATAATTTACGCAATAATATAAATAACTTGTGCAATAGTTGTGTTGCAAATGACGACGAATGATTTAGCAGAATTGATATTAATCAGCTCCTTTACATTATAGTATATTATGCTCTCTAGTACTTCGGATTGGATTTAGGGTTTTTGTATAGCTAATGTTACTTATTTGTTATTGTACTTATGAGAAACAAAATGTCTTTATATATGATCAGTGTCAGTTGATACTTGATTTATGATCTAGTTAGATTTACATAATTAAGATCCAATGATTTATCATTATAATTGAGACTTGCTTTGTGATTATTGCAGTATCTTAGACTCAATATGAGACTTAAAATAAATTATTTCAAACTCAATTGCAAGTTTTATAGAATTAACCTTCTATTAATTCTACAAAACTTCTATTAATAATATAAAATGACCTATTCAACTTCTTTAGGAGCACAAATCTGAAGCCATTTTAAATATTATTTCATATCTATAAGCACAACCGAGATATGAATTTTGAAATATTTATGTTGCCGTTGTTTTTCTAAAAGCTTTGGTTGAAGTTTTGATATATGAACACACCGTTTAGATTGGTTGCAAAGTAATAATTACCCATAATAAATTAAACATTTGAAACATGATATATGTTATGTATAAACATATAATGGTTTGATATGCTTATGTTAAGAAATTATTGTCAAAAACATTTGATAATATATGGTTAGTATGTTTATATAATAATATATGCTTTATCTAATAAAAATAAAATATGTATCAGTTTTTATATTAATTGCTTTCCATGGTGAAAAATTTATAAACAATGCACGGGCAAAATTCAAAGAAACGTCGCTTCAGATACATAATTCATTCCTTTCAGGACAAACAAAAATTAGTGGCAAGTGCAGAAATAATTAACGTTTATTAGGAAAGTAGGCTCCCACTAGTGGCATTAAGTGCTTTTCAAATTATAATAAAAGACATTCAAGGACATTGCATACTAATTTATTAACGCTTTACATGGTTTCATGAAGTGTCCTTATTAGCCGTAAGGATTGTGTGCGTGTGCCAGCCTTTAAGCATGCCTTATTGGGATTTTTTCGACTTTATTATATATAAGTATTTTTTTTTGTTTTTTTTTTTGTTTGAGTTTTGGGTACTATTGGCGCACTTTAAACAACTTTGCCAATTTGTGGTTTTGTATGGTTCTTTTTTTTTTTGTTCTTAACCCGCCTTTGTTGTGCATTGTTTTCTCTTTGTACTTTCGGTGGTACTTTCAGTAAGCCATGAACTTGCCGCTACCAAAAATTAATGGCACAAATTTTAGCCGGATTTCTGGTTTATCATACATACTAAAGATTAAAGTTGGCAGCATTGTGAGTTCTACATAAAAGATTACTTACATGCTTAGCTACGTATTTACACATACATAAAGCTTAGCATATGCAAAATATATTACCGTTATTAATTATATGGCGGCATGCAAAGTTTATTACATTTATTTTCCCATTTATAAGGCACGAGTTTCACGCCCACTTATAATTCTCATTCCCCTTGGAAGTGCGCTTTAAGAATGTGCTTGGATGTGTCGGTCGGTACATCGGTACATTTTTATGCTTTCGGTTCTTTGGTGCGAGGGGCTGTTGTACATTTGCGGTTTAAAGAATTTACAAAATGTGAAGAGAGTAAAAATTTTTATGTTTTACTTTTAAGGTAACCAAGACTGAGGCTGAGGCTGAGGCTGACGCTGATGCCGATGCCAAAATGCAGTTTATTACTGGATTTTAGTATTTTGGGTAATAAAATGAACTCAAAAGTTGAAGAAAGAAATAATTTTTCACTTTTCATTTAAAGCATCTCGGTACTTTTGTACTTTTGTACTTTTGCACTGCATTACTGCCACACTGGTATACTTTTTTGAAGGACTTTTCATTACTTTTGAATTTGTTTGCTTTGCGGCGTGACTGTTATATTTTTTTGATCTTTTGCTTAAAATCGAGCTTGAAATCTTTTAATAATTGGGAATAAATTTTGTAATGCAACTCTGCCGGTGGTCTTCAAAAAGAACTTTATGGTGCATACATGTAACTGAATGCATTTCTTAATTAAATTCTGAATCTCTTATATAAAGAGTTAGTAACAGTAAAAGAAGTTTTTGTATTATTATTATAAATAACTGGAATTTTCAACTCTGATCATGAAAAGAAGTGATATATGTCTGCATATATTATTGTTAATGATACATTGGTAGCCTTCTTAATATCACTTACAAAAGACTCCGATTCTCACCGGTTAAGATTTAGTCAAAGACTTCAATTATTGCAAAATCAAACTTGTAAATATATTTATTAAGTCGGCATATATTAACTTTAGTGTTACACTAGGAGATTTCTTAATATCTCATACGAAAGACTGCGATTCTTAGCAGGTAATTTTTAATAGAAGACTTCAATAAGTTCGATTATCGAAATATCAAAGTTGTAAATACATTTATTAAGTCGGCATATATTAATTTTAGTGATACACTGGGAGCTTTCATAATATTTCTGTTAATGCAAAACTTCAATACGTTCGATTATCGAAAAACAAAATTTATAGGCAGTTTCCATAATAACTGAACATGAAAAGAATTGATATATCAGCATATAGTAATATATTGATACAGAACCATTTATAATTTATGTGATAAATTGGGTGCTTTCTTACTACAAAACTTAAATAAGTTCATTTTTCAAGAAATTCAACTTAATCATATATTTATTAGATCTGCATATATTATTTTTAGTGATACACATGAAAGCTTTTCTAATATTTCTTAAAAAACATTGCCATCCTTTACAGTTACTTTTTAGTACAAAACTTAAATTTCAGTCTAAAGTTCTTGAAAAATCAAACTTATAAACATTTTTATTAATATGTAATAAATTGAAAAAATCTCAATACAACCATGTGACTTTTACATGTTATTATTAAATTTATAATTCTTGTTTGCTTTGTTTGTTTTTTGCGATAAGAAGGTTTTAGTAAGTATGTGAAATTGTAATAAATTTAGTTTAATGTAAAATACAGATTTAATGTAAAGTTTTCCAAAGACTAATTGAGTTAAATTTTGAATGTAAAAAAATCGAATTATAAAGATGATAATAAAAAAAAAAATAGTTACGTTTCTGATTTGGTGTAAATAATCTCTTGCAACACTGCATTTGTTAATAGAATTTGTAAACTTTTGTTTACTATAAAAAAATTTATTGGTTTTTTTTTAATATATACATCGGCAACATTATGGACATATAGTTATGAACGACTTGATAAGTTTTCTGGTATAGAGTTTTATTGCTCTTCTCTAATTAATCTAATAAAAAAAGTGTATGCTATGCTATGCTATGTTATCAAATTATATTTATAATTATGTGTCAATTTATTTTGCAATAATTTTATAAGAACCTTTTAACATAAGATAAACTGATAAGATAAGCTCTCAAGAAATTTCTATAAACATGACTGTTACTAAAAGTAGATCGTCCTTTTTATATTAGGTCTAATGCCAACTATCTCTTATACATTTCTATTCTATACAGACGTAACTTTACTTGAAGTGGAAGGAGAGTGAAAATCTTCTTTAAATGCATTATTCTGATTTTGTCTACCAACTTACTCTTTATTTCAAACATTTCTTTCTCTGCTAAGCTGTCAGAAAAGCAAAATTCTGTATTCCGAATTTGTACAATTGTGGGTCCAAACTTCCAGTTATCTAGTAATTCCTTCAGTTAGTAGATAACTGAAGGTAACTCCTTCAGTTAGTAAATAAATAAAGGTTTGAACACGAAAATAAAGTACTCATTAGTTCTTGGTTCTACAGATGAAGGCAAAAGCGAATTTGCCGAAATACGTACAGAAATATAAAAACAAATCAAGGCTCAAAATAAAAGTTAAAATTCTTACAAAAAACAAAACCGACTTTAAGAAGGTAAATGTTTTGAATTCATTTGAGATCCATGTTAGCCAGCAGCTATCAGCTGTATCCCAGAATTAGTGCCAGATTAGCCTAAGCAACATTTCTTCTGCTTAATTTTCCAATACACTCAAAAATCTGACCTAACTTTGCGTTACAAGAGAGCAACTGGGCGCGGGCTGTAACTCAACTAAGCGTAGCACCAATTAATACCAAACAAGAGTATCGGTACTAAGTGTTTTGCCAAAAACAAGTGTTGAATACTGAGAGTATATGCTGAATTGTGCAATAATCTAACAAAACTTTGCTTAACAATCACAATGCCATGGAGTTAAAATATGTATAAGTTTATCTCTTACCAATTCTATTGTTATTGCTATTACTAGTGCTGCTATTCTAGTGCTAAGCGTAGCAGTACCTAATACCGGGAAGTACTTAACTCATAGAAAATAATGTATATTTAAAGGAATTGGTATCGTAAGAAAGTATTCAGCTCTTAGTCGTATCGTGGTTTTACTAAACTTAAGTTAAAATATCTAATTACTCATTAATAAAACTCTATACAATCTAATTAAAACTAATCATCTTATGGGAAAGTATATTAATAAGGAATGTAATATTGAATGGATTTATATGGAATAATATATAATAATATTTTACTATTCCATGAAATTCTCCTTTCTTGTATTACTGCAGTATATTAAATAAAAATTGTATATTGCGAAAAATACAAAAACTTGGGTGTATAAATAATATCTAGAAAGAATCTTAATTTACTTGTAATTTTATCATTATAATTGCTTTAGAGCACAATCAGTAAATGTTCCGACTGAATCAACATGAACCTTAATTAAGGCAGCAAAAATAATGATGAAGCAACATTTTACATTCTCTTGACTTTGCTGAAATTAAATGAATTCTAAAAATTAAAATAAAATACAAGAGAAACGAACTTAATGAAATCTCAACTGATAAACATTAATTTTTCATAAGAAACAGCTCATCATAGCACAGGGCAAGCCAAACGTTCTAACAGATACGGCAAAAAACAAAAAGAACCCAAAAAATGGCTAAAAAAATGACTTAAAAAAATTAATAAAAATAAAAAATGTTAAAATAAAAAAAAAAAATAATGTTATATGAATAGTCAAAAAAAAAAAATAATGAATGACAAAAACAAGAAAAATAATTTCAAGATAAGGAGAGTAGTACAGTTGACAAGCCAAGCGTAGACAAATAAGTCGACATATTAAATTACCTTAATTACGGCGCTTTTGGTCAAGAATCACGAAGAACAAAAAAAAAAATCTTTAAAAAATTACAATGAAATATAAAAATGATAAGAATACAATGAAATATATAAGAACCGTAAAAATGTATTTCACAAAAATTTTATAGAATTAAATTTAAATGATGTGGTGAAATTTCGGAAATGCACAATGCTGTCAACACTTAAATCAAACCCGAATTAATGGATAATAACGAAAAATATTAAATTCATAAAACTCATAAAATACACATTAAATTTTCGTATAAAAAAGCAGCCAAAAATGTATCTGAGAGGAAAATGCCAAAATACCAAAATGCCATAATACCAGCCAGACAGACAAGCAAACAACAAAGCAATTTATGCTTTAATTTTAAGCAATTTGAAAGTATCAAGCAAATAGGATTAACTTCATTATTATTGATGGCATAACAGAGACTAAAGAGATTTGTCGAAGACAGCTCAGCTCAGCTCAGTTCAGTTCAGTTCAGCTCCGCTCTGCTTACTTGGAGATTGTCATTGGTAACAGACGCAACAACAGTAAAGGCAGGCAATCGATAATCCCATCGATATTCATTAGATATTTTGAATGGGTTTCAGTTTTATTCCCAAACAAAAACAAAACTGTTTATATATATAAAAAAAATAATAAAAATAATAAAAATAAAGCAACATAATAAGATAAGCCAAATGGTTTGGATGTTCTTTGTCAGCCGAACAAAATTTTATTGTTCGAAAACTTGTTAAATTTATTTTATTTTTATTTACTAAATTGAGTAGGTGCCATATGCAAATATCTACAATGAAAATATTATTATAAAATCAACAAAGGAAAAAAAATTTTTTTTCTAAATAAAATTTAAATCTTTTATTCATAAAACGCACTCATATAGAGACAGCAACAATTTATCTATGAGATTGGTTTTGATTGAAATTGAAGTTATTTTTAAAGTTCGCCATAGAAATTATGAAATCGTAAATTCAAAAAATTTATAAAATTGACAGGTGGTTATTTGGTATTCAACAAAAATTGATTTATGTTATAGTTTTAATTATAAATGAAAAATTTTGTGCCCGACTGTCAATAGAAAAAATGCTTTTAGTATATTTACATTTTGCATTTGTATAAAAAAAGACTCACATAAATAAATTTAAATACAAAAAAAAAAAAATATATAGATATATGGCAGCTGCCAATTATGATATATGAGCAAAAAATAGTCATTAGAGTGTATGAAAGGAAAAGGTTAATATAATTATTAGCTAAAATATTTAATTTCTACTAGATTTATTATAATATGTTATTTGGATACTTGATTAATTATATTTAATTATGATATACATTTGTTTAGCTATTCCTTAATTAAAATAATTGAAAAACAAATATTATTTTATTTAATTCATTTAAATGTAATTAAATACTGATTTACATGTACAAACATATATTTATTAAAAATACATGCGAAAAATATCCAACTAATTTTGATAAAATTTTTATTGGTTTATAGGGTATAGAGTTTATTTTAAACTAAAAGCTGGCAGTATTGATGTGGGTATATAACATGAAAATACTATTTGCAATAGTAAATTGCAAACAACAGAACTGAAAATTGATATGCAATTTACATGGCATGATTTAATGTTCATCAACTGCTCAAACTCATCACTAATGTTCACTAACTGCTCAGCCATTTGAAGTTGTTGCTATTATATATATGTTATATATATGTTATTTGTCGTCTCCAAACTCTCATATAAACTTCTAACTCATAAACTCAAGAAAAATTTATTTTTTTCTTGCATTATGCTGACTGGGACATTGTATTACCGTAAAGAAGAAACTCATACCTCTGACAAAGCGTAGAATGCTTTTTAGTTAAAGATCCTAAAGTTGGACAAGACACTCAAAAAAGGTGGACCCTAACTCAGCAGAATGGAGTCACGCATGTTTAGTTACAAAGCAAATATGAGGTACTTTCATAATCCTTTCCACAACTCCGACAGAATTGGTTGAAAGGGATATTCAATTTTTTATCATTGTTCTGTAAACGTCTGTGACCTATCAACAAAGCTGCCACAAGACTGATATCTTTACGAGGCATTTCAATGAAAGTGCTACATTTTAACTTAATTAAACACGGTCAACTTATATATAGATACAATAAGTGGAATAGAAATGTAATGTCACCAACCACAATCTGCTGACTGTTAAAGTAATTCAAGAGCAAAATTTCTTTAATTTAGAAATCTTTATCTGTCAAACCTTTTCAATCCAAAAATCACCTTTTTTGGAATTCTTGAAAATCCGAGAAAGTTATTACGAACGGAACGATTGAAATTATTGCTAAAAATAAAGCGAAAGTAAGCAAAAACTAAAAGTAAACTAAAACTAAATATTAGTATTTTCATTACAAAAGATATATATATATATGCAGGGTTAAAAGTTTACTAAGACAGTCAAGAATTAATACATATCCTGCAGGACTTATTGTATTAAAAATTATTTCAGTTACTATTAAAAATGTAAACAAACATTTAAAGGAATTTATTAGTGATTTATATTTTATTAATTAATAAATTTTATTAATTAATAAATTTCATTAATTAATAAATTTCATTAATTAATAAATTTCATTAATTAATAAATAATTTATAAAAAAAATAATATTACAAAAATTTATGTATAAATGAAAGTATTTTGACCAAACCAAAGCTATATTTTAAATCTGGACTATTTAATCCAATAATAAAATGCATTATAAAAAAATTTAAAACACATATAAAATTGAATGACAAAATATTAATGAAATAAGTTATGTGTACTTAAAATAGTTATATAAAAAATTATAAAAAATTTTAAATCAAATATTTAACTGCTGCGACAAAATTTTAACACATTTTTATTGTTACAATTTTTTTCTAGCATTTTTCATAGACTTCAAAGGCATCTGTTGACTATAAAATATGTGCAACTGCATTTTTCTGGTCAATTTTTTTACGAAAGAAAAAATATTTAAAAATACTCGAGAGGATTCACATGTAAGCAGGACACATAATGCCAATGCAGTTTATTTTCGCAATTTTTTCCTCTTCAGTTATTGTTACTATTTTTATTATAGAAGCTTGACTGCACTTATGAAAGCTTTAAAATGGATAAAAATAATAAAATGATAAACATAAAAAGGACATTTAAAAATTGAAAACAAAAAAATTATAGCAAAAACAGTAAAAATGTAATAAAATACTGTGACAATACATAAAAAGAATTCTCAAATACTGATAATGCGCATTACAGTGAGTACAAGTAAAAAGGATACAGAGATATAAGGACTACTCCGTTGTCCGTTGTAAAGTAAACATTGAACTCCATCCACCATGATTTTTAAAATTTCTAATATAATATATTTCTATATAATATATTTAATTGAAAAGTTCGTAAAATTTTTGTAAGTACAATGCACTTAACCATGTATATAAATGTCTGCAAGTAATGGGGAGTATAAAAGGATATAAGTACTGACATAGCGACAAGTTACATACTAAAGTATGTACTTCAATATAATATTAACAATTTTGCAAATATATATTATTTCTCTCATATTTTTTTTTTTTGTTATATACATTATTATTATTATTGTTATTGTTAGCTGTTTCCATTCATATTTATATTTCATACATTATAGTTACATTTGTACTCATGTGCATTTCTCAAAGTTTTTCGCTAAACTTGCATTTTTATTATTGTTATCCTTTTTTGCATATCATTTTCTACGTATATCCTTTTTATGATTATTACAAACTTTTATTGCGTTTGGTTTGTGTCCATGCTTTTGGTGCTTGGATTGTGTGTCGTCAGTTCGACATGTGCATCATTTGCCACACATTTTCAATACTTTTCCCAAATGTATAATTTTTTTTTGCATATAATATTATATTTTATATTTATGCACAAAATTTCATTAATAAAAATATACATAAAAAGCAAAAGTTTTATATGTAGTTTAATCAAATTTAGAAACTAAAATTTTTATAATTTGATTTACAAAATTTTGTTACACTACGGGACATGTTAAAAGTGTTCGTTGGCGTATGAGTGATTTTTAATTTTTATTATTATTTTTAATATGGAAATTTCATAAATTTTGCTTTCTAATGCAGTGATGTTAAGTGAAATGCTTATTTTAAAGTTTTTTTTAAATAAAAATAATTTTAAACAAAAAATATAAAATTTTTTATTCATAAATAAAATTTCAATTAATAATTTTTTTTTGCTGATGTATTACCCGAAACAGTTGTATGGTTTGACCTAATAATTTTGCACTGCAAGGTTCATTATTAAAAATAATTTTTAGTTAATAAATAAATAAAATTAAACATAAATAGTTAAATAAAAAAAGCTTGGATTTATCAAATATTTCATATACAGATAGTTATGCTTGGATTTACAATTTAGATAGGTGGTATGAATTGAGAAGAGAACGATTTTATTAATTAATTATTATTATTTATTAATTAGAATTTCTCATTTATCGTAGATTCGTAGAAAAAATGGGGTATATTAGATACAAAGCCTTCTGGACACCACATTAATCATTGACAAAATAGTCAATATGATGAACTAGTAGGAATATAGTATAAAATATTATCGAGAGATATACGTATACTCGTAGTATATTATAAAAAACTCTTAGTAAGAATTTGTTAAATTTCACCACAAAGCCACGTCATTAATACCATGACTTAATTATGTACCACAAATCTAGAATCTCAGGCGTGATTCATAGGAACAAGTTGGAGGTCTCTCAAATAATATAGGTTTTTACTTATCTAAATAGATAGATAGGTTAAGTGGAATAAGTACAGTTTTCCTTTATACCCCCATAACCTTAATGTCACAGAAAAAATACATCCCAACCCAAAGCGAACACTGGGCTGATTTATATATGTTGAAAACTGTTTACAAGAAAACGCTCGACTCTGAATTTAGATAGGAACAGACAGTGGCACAACATTAGTATTTAGGTGTTCATTTTTTACGCAGTAATGTGCTTCATGAATAGAAATTGTGAATAGGTAAAGCCAATCCAAATCCTTATCGGTCAATACAACACTGTCCTGTTAGAATCTATACTACTTAAGAGACTTCCAAGTTGTTTCTATAAATTACCTAGATATAGGTTCTAGATTTATAGTGAATAATTTATCCTATCACTTGGCTTGATGTGTTTTGCGGGAGAAAAAAAATATTGAAAAATTTCAAAATATATTGCCATCCTAAAAAATTTTATTTCGCAGTAAAAATTTAAACTGAATGTAAATAAAATATAAAAAATGAAAATTCTGTAGACCTGTTTTGCAAAAAAATTTTTTTTTTTAAATTTAACGGTTAATAATAGCACTTAAATATAAACAATCTTAATTGTTTAAACAATTTACTGAAAGTTGAACCATTTATCTTTGAAACGTTTAAAATTTCAAATTCCTACCCTTTATGTAGCCGGAAATATAGTCATTTTAAAATGTATCTACAATGCCAATTCTCAAAATCTCATGGGTCCATATCTCCTAGGAAAAAAATTACAAAATTTTTTCCCGAGATACAGGTCCTCAAAACGGGGTCTGATTTGTAAAAGAATGACCTATATACGATATAGTATAGTATGGCTCTACCCATCATGCCAGGAAGGGTATAAAAAAAATATCACGTTATATAAATATATATTGTAAATACGTAATTAAAAGAAATTAACTTTTAATAAAATAAATAAATTGCATTAAAAAAACTATGCATATTAAAAACAAGGGTTTAAAATTAATTTAATGCATTTCCAGTTCCTTATTCTTAATTAACTGTAAAATTAATTAATTAATTTTAATATTAACTCAAAAATAAATAATTTAATGCATAAATTTCTAATTATAGTTCAGCTAAACATGAAAATATATATTTGCTATACATTTTCATAAATATGAAAACCCTATTACTTTAACTATTTTCCATAAAGCTATAAACTATAAAAATTTAATAAAAATATGTGAATGTCCTACTTACTTCTACCTAAAACTGATATTAATTAATTTTAGTGGAACTACGTTTAGTTTATGGCTTATTGCTCGTACTACGTAATGGCAGGAACTTCATAAAACTTTTACAGCTCATTAAGGGTTTAAATGAGTGTAATAAAATAATTTCAATTACAGTCATTTGCGGCAGCCGGAATAAGCAAAAACATAGGTGATAATATTTGGTGAGCTCCCACCACACCAAAGGTTGACTTAACCTTTGCAAATTACCAGAGCAAAAATACGAATAATAACTGAAATTAAGGTCTATGAGTGCGCCCAGTCCATGTTTTTGTTTATTATGGTGTGCAGTGAAATGTCAGCAATTGTGAACGCCCACGCATTTGTAAAAAATAAAAAACCAGGCAATGTCAGCACCGACGTCTGCGACACAATGGTTGTGACATGTGTGCACAAATTCAGAAAGGACTCACGCTTCGCAGACGTTCACGTTCGTACATGCTTGGCACAGACAAATGTTATTGCATGCATTTAGTCTGATCGCTCGCCCGACAAATCCGTCTGCCCTTGCCATAAAGAATTTTACCATAATTTTTATTAAATTTTTTTTATTCTCTGCTATTGCAGGTGCAACAAACCTAATAAACAAAACGCTTGAAATGCTAATGTCAAGTTTTCGTACATAAATGCAATTCTGTTGACGGTTGAGTGCATCGCTGCAACTACAAAAAAAAAAACAAAAAAAAACGAAAAAAAAACTATGATACAATGAATTTCTAAAAATGTGTGAAAAAAAATGTATAAACGTTTTAAACCATATAAAGTAAAAAAATTAATGTATAAAAATGACAACAAATTAAACACAATAATTTTCACACTCATCTCATCCCACCGTGTGGGCATGTCAGTCTGCGAAAATGCTCCCGTGTGACATTTATTGTCTTTAGCATGACATTCCAGTTTTGACATTTGCTACAATTTTTATTTTGGTTATAATTTATTTATACATTTTTTTACTTTTTGGTTATAACAAAAGTCATATGACAAACACATGTGTGTCTTCATTTGTCTGGCAGTGATTTGTGTCGCTTGTACGCTGTTCCGTGGCAACTTTTAATGAGCGAAGAAATTAAGTAAATTTCTGTTTTCGCAAAATAATTTTTAGCTAAAGATTCTTATCGCAAAGTTTTTTTGACAAATTTCTGTTGACTTGTGTGCAATTTGTTTCTTTAAATTACAACATATCATTTGGGAACATTTTAACCCAAAACAATGGTACTCACAATCGCAGTCACAATGGCAATGAATAACGCAAGCACAACAATAACAATAATGACTATGATTCTTAGATGAGTGGGTGTCTGTTAAGTTGTGGACGCCCATCGTTGTTGAAGTAAATAATAAGTGATATTAATATATCAACAAAAAGATTTCTTAGTACTAATATAACAGTTATTTAGATACAAGTGTTAAAAGGGATTTCAACAACTTACATATCAATTATTAGTGTCTAGTTTAAGTTAGGTTAGAGTGACGACCTTGTACCCAAAACGCACTTAAGCGCAAATAATGGCTCAGTGAGTAGTAGTACAATTATAGTTACGCAGACTAGAGGACAGCGTACAAGCAACGCGACTTCCTCATTAGACAAAGATGCACCAATCTGACAATTCCATACATTTGTCTAATTTCCTAACTTTGTAGGATGAAAGCTATGTTACGTGAGAGGTAGGAAAAGATGCCCGCCCCAACGTTTTTAAATCTTCTCCTAGGCAAAGAGGGATACTAAAACATGAGATGAAGTGCAGTTTCCTTCTCATCTTCAATGGTTTAACCTCGACTAAAGTCTTTATAGGGTAAACCCAGATTCTTAGCATATCTTTCTTTTATAAAATGCTTCGTAAGGATCGATGGCGTATTGCTGAGTACCTTATGCCTTAGCTAAACTAGCTGACTGCTGCGTTTTTTGTCCAGTATAAACTAGATCAATCTAGAGATCTGACAGCAGGATTCTTCTGCCCAATCTTGCTTGACAATGCTTAAATATTTTTGTTTCATTGCAACTTTAACTGTTGCAAGTGGGACGCCAAAATCTGAGTGTCTAACTTGAACACAACTTTTTTGAGACAAACTAGAAAATTTTATTATTTAACTCAAAAAGCTATTATCTAAGAAAATTCTATTATTGATAACAAATAGCAAAGACTTTTTAAAATACTACAACACGAAATCGTACTCGATATTTTCATGTATTCCACATGAATTAAAATCACTCAATTTCATTAATGAAGAAGCGAATACAGTTATTGTCTGCTTACTTCTTATCTTCAGGTGAGAAGATCTGAGATCTGATCTTCCGGTCAGATCTCCGTCTGCTCGTTCAATTGCGGTAAAGAAGTTCTAAACTCCCTGACATTTTTAAAGTATATTACATTTAAAAAATAATAAACACTCTAGAACTCCTTATTCGAGAACTATTGTACAAGTAAGAGAAAGTAGAAAAATTAGATATTGTGGTGTTTTCACCAAAAGAAGTGCACGCTTTTGAGTTGTATTACAGACTAACTTTTATTATCATTATCAAAAGCTTACGAACTAAACATTTTTGAGTATACACTATAACTTAAATTGTTATAAATATATATATTAATTATATATATAACACATATGTTGTCTGTTACACAAAACAACATCATTGTTGTTGTAAGAGAGTAAGATAAAATAGATGAATTACATATGTTGTCTGTTACACAAAACAACATCATTGTTGTTGTTTTTAATTATGCATTTTTTGAATTTAATTCATTGTTTGTTTTTCAATGGTGCTTCTCAACTCAACTTAATTGTATATATAATGTAAAAAAGGAGAAGAAGAAAACTCTAATAATGGCAACAATGATCATTAAAATGAGTAGTAAAATAATTATTAGCAAATAAATGTGCCGTTAAGCTTGAATATTTCTATAGAAAAAGTATAAAAAAAATTTATTTATTTATTTATGTTAAAAAACATAGCAAAAAGTAATTTATTAGAAATTTTACTAAAAGTAAAATCATGTTAAAATTTAACTAACTCAAATTCTAATATCAACATCAAATATTTCAATTCATTGGAACTAACGCACAATGATTAACTATATACACCTACTAAAACACATAATATATATTTTTTTAACTAAGAAAAATCACCTTTTGACTTTATTATTAACAGAAAAAGGAACCAATAAACTGAAGCATGACAAAAGCATTCTCAGCAATTAATCAAAATTCAAATTTCCACTTAAAATTTTTACATATGCATTGCTCTACATACGCCTGAAAGTGCCATTAGTCCAAACCTTAGACATGAGCCAACACAAAGGCGCACCGCCATGAAGACGTTGAGGCGGCGATGCACTGAAAGAAGCTCTCGTACAACTTTAATGTTAACACAAAATGTCAAGTACGGAAACGTGGAATGTGTTTGATGGTGGCGTATGAGCAACATGGCTTACAGTACATGGTGTACAGTACACAATGTACAGTACGTTGATGAATATAATGAATGCATAATATAACAAAAACAACACAAACGAAAAAAACGAAAAAAACGAAAAAAACGAGCACAAAGTAAAATATTAGGAAAGGATTTTCATGTAAGTTTATTTTTGTTTATATTCGTTAAAAGTGTACTACTCGTCTCGTAAGAGGACAATAATAAATTACATAAAAATAAAGTGAACAACAAGTATAGCATATATTTTAGTACTGTAACATAGCACATAAGACAAAAAACAAAAAACAAAAACATGTAAGAGAGCAGAAGTGTAGGTAAAATTCAAGCATATAAACAGAAAAAAAAATATTAAGTATTAAGTCACCCTTTTTTTCAGTGTAGTTATAATTTATGATGCTTTAATATAAGCTCACTTGTATGCCATACACTTTCCTCCTGTTCAATTTATGTTTGCAAAATATATTTTTTGTTGATATTTTATTTACCATTTTTTGTGCTAAATTTGCTTTTACTTTACATTTAACGCTTCGGTTTTTTCTATGTTTTTTTCTATGTTTTTATATTTCATTTATTTTTTAAAATGCAACTTTTAAATTCATTCATTCAAAGGAACTTACTTACGTTACAAAATAACGTAACGAGAAGTTGCATGTTACGTTAAGAGACTTAAGAGTTCCATAAGTAAGCTGATGCTGATGCTGATGTTGATGCGATGCTGGCACTGGTACTGGTACTGGAGCTGGTATTGTACCAACATATACCGTTGCTTATTTATGCAATATTTGTTTGGTATTCGTAATGTTTCATGTTAGGTCACAAAGGTCTCTGCAACTGCAATTGACTTCTACTCTGCGCTACAATATGTTGTAGGCAATAAGAGTGCATCACACACGCATATAGGTAGAAGTATAATTTGTTATTGTGTACACATACTACGAAAGACTAAAAACAATTTTTTAACCTTCAAACTGTTATCATTTGTAATTTCTATGTTTAAAAAACCATAAAATCATTAAATAAAATACAATTTATACATCACACATTAAAAATTTTGCCCTGCATTATGAATGCACCTGCGCAAAAATTTCACATTTCAATTGTAAAAATATGGAAAAACGAGTCAAGTGTTACATAAGAAAATTAAAACATACAGAACTGCTAGCTAAAAGTGCTAACTAACAGCATCAAAAACGTGAAAGTGCTAGTTAAGTGTACTAAAAGTAACAACTAAATTTATTTCATCAGAATTTAAATAACATTTTGAATAAAATAGACCTTAAAGATAGATAGAGGAGACCCTATCAGTCTCATGATCAATTGAAGTGTCACGACTGAAACGCAAAAAGGGAGCTTAAATTAAAATGAAAAATAAATAAAGTAGACTAAAATAAAAGAATTATACACACATTCTTGTAACTAAAATAATATAAAATTAAATTATGTAATTAAAATATATAAATATTTTATATATAAATATTTACAATTATAAAATTGTAGGCGATCTAATTATTCGTCAATGCCTACCTATTTAAAGCAGCTTTTTAATGCATTTTATTTTTTGATACAGTTTATTTTACTTTTGCTCTTTTAAAGTCATAAAGTTATTCAATTTGTAAGTAGTATGGAATTTTAAGTAGAATGTTGCATTATTTTACTTTTCAGATTTATGGATAATATGGGATTTGAATGTGTAAATATGAGAAAGAAAAATAGAAGTTTTAATGTAGAACTTACTTTGATTTTGTTATGTATGATTTAAGTTGTTCAAAGATTTACCTGCAAAGATAAATGTAATATATGAGTTATATTTTGAGATAATATTATAAGTAACTTTTTCATATTTCAAGTAAAAACAGAATATAAACTAATATAAAATTTTATTAAATATAATTGAAAAAAAAAATATTTAATATAATTTTATAGCAAACAGTAATGGTCAAAAGTGGAACAATAGTAAATAGAATAAGATAAAACACAACAAAAGTACAAGACAATAGCACTAACATGCAGGAAAAATACTTAAAAACATTTTCAATAGAAAACATCTGTACCGATTACTTCCATTTATTAAAAAAATTGAGCTACATAGATGGTAGTTTAAACTACATCCGATCAAATTTTCTTGAAAAATTTCGAAGAAGCTTAATAACTACCTAAAAACCCTTTCTGCATACTAGTATAAGTAGAAAATTAAACTCAACCTCACTAAAATCTTTGCCAGAACAGATACTGGCCAATATGCCGATCATACAAAGCTTTTCACTCTTTTTTTTACTGGATATGACATTTATGACCCCGATTAAGCTTGTTGATAAGTTGCAAAACTTTGGAATTTTGTGCACAGTTAAACACAACTTTGCCATTCAGTTTTGCCATTCAGTATACCACATTCTGACATGAACATCTCAAAAGTGGGCTCTGTAGCCACAATCAACTTAATAGTAAGAACAAGTTAGTTTGCTATAAACAACTAGTCCACCATCTCCTTTTATACTGTTTTCTCATCGGGTCAGTTTTCCCATCTCCCACCAAATGGAAATGATCAACGTCTTTGAAAGAAAAGTTCTTCATAATTATGTCAAATACAGACATAGATTATGGCACTCACTTTTGCAACTCCTTAGCTTTTATTTTGCCAAATTTACTCAAATAAATAAGCACCTGTTTTCACTTGTATGTAAATACTTCCAAGGATCCTCCCGACAACCTCTAAGTAGATCAACTTCAAAACATGAGATAAAACCCTTCGACAATTCCCTGTCCTGTATCTTGAGGAGAAGCTTGCCATTGCCACACATTCCGCTCTCTAACCGAAATTGCTATGACACCGAGCGTAGAGTTTAGTCTACCTGCAAGTTTGTACCATCCACACTTCTTTTATCTATATACACTCTCTTTTCTAAATCATTTCGACCATGTTTTTCCGGCTTTGATAAATTTGCTTACTTAATACTAAGCCTATCTACTTTCCTTTCCACCCTTCATTACTGGAAAGGGGTAGCCGTTGATGCTTTGAGTTTATCGGTTGTATTCTAAGCGCAAGTTTGCGCCAATCCCACTCCCTTCAACTATAAAATCATTTCACTAAACCATTTCCAACACACTTTTCTGGCTTTGATAAATTTAGCTTGCTAAATACTAAGCCTATCTTGTTTCCTTTCCATCTTTCATTACTGAAATGGTATTTCAAGCGTTGAAAGTTTTGAATTCTTCGGTGGTGATCTAATCTTAGTATCGATAAAATTATAATAAGGTCGCATTAGATGCCATAACTTAAGTTCTATTCTTTCAAATGTTATGATATTTTATCAGTAAATGAGTGTAAGATCTAGTTTACTGGCATTTGTAATTATCAGTTGATAGCTTTATGACAAATACATATTTTTTAAAAGACATCTGTACATTCTGACCTTATAGACATTCTATTTGAAAGTAGATACGAAAACAATCTAAAACTATAAACAACAAAAATATTGTCTAACCAATAAATAAACGCTTTAAATGATTTATAAATTTATGTATTGAAATTAAATTTTTATTGCTTCTACGAAATCACAAATAACAAAATTTAATTACAACCAAACTAAGACCGTAATTTACTATTTAATAGGAAATACAAGCACAAATAAATGAAGACCACAAAACTGTCAGGCAAGCTTCAACTTAAGTGCACATGATTAATGTGCAGACATAGATAAATATTGTCGGTTGAGAAACCCGTACAAGTACACGTACTCGTATTTATATTCCTGCTGCAGCAAACCAGAGATGTGGACATGTTGGCAGTATTATAACAACATAAAATATATTCTATATATATAGTATATAGTATATTGTGTAGCACAATCATATCCTTAATAAGCTTAACTAAAAACGGTAAACATCAACTATTTTGTGACATAGCTATGAAGTTACAATAAAAAGATAAACAGCAACAACAACAGTAACAACAACAAATAAAATAAGATTTAATGGACTCCAGTGGCAGCTGCAAAAGTTAAGCAACTAAATAAGGCGACATTACACAGCAGTGGCTACTGATCTCAGATACAAGCATTTAACGTTCAATTTATGATAATTATGGCAGAGTAAAAGTAATTCAGTTTTACTGTTGATTTAATTGAGCTTAATTCCCGTTTAAATGCAATGCTCATCAGTTGATGATTGTCTTATTTTGCTGAAATAATTCGTCATTTAGTTTATTTAATATAATTCATATAAAAAAACTGAGATACAAACTTATTTTTGTAGATATTTATCTACTCGCATCGCTCATATCTTAAGGTAGCATCATCAACATCCTACCTATACTTCTCATTGGCTTTGCCAAAGAGAAAAAGCAACAGCAACAGCAACAGCAACTATAATAACAGCAACAGCAACAACAACAGCAACATTAACATCAACAATATATTAGCAGCTTAAGTATTTGCAATGTTGTCAGGTTGATCCTTCTATATATAACAAAGAGCCAGTCAGCATCTTTATTTCTCATGGTTTGTGCAGCATTTAAGTCAAGAAATACTCGTACAAAATAAGAAATTTAAATGAGTAAAAATCAACTTAGAGACACAACAGTCTAAACTATAAGTTGAGGACAATACAGACGAGACTCCTCTATGATGGGGACACTTAAAATATGCGAAGATTTAAAACTGAGACAAGAAATGCTCCTTCATAGCATTAGTTCCACCTTATTGGTTGTATATATTGTATATGGAGTTCATTTACTTTTTTGTCATTTAAGCATATCGCATATCGCGTAAATGCAATTCGAAACCGGTAATAAAGTAAGGAGCAGACGAAACTCAACACATTAAAAAACATTTTCTTATTTTCTGATTTTTGTTTTTTCCTTTTTTTGTTTTAATTTTAAAACTTTTTGCTTCTTAACTATTTTAAATTTATTTTATTTAAAATGAATTTACTTTTTTTTTACTTTTTTTGTGCACTCCTTACGTAGACGAGAGCCCATTTCAGTCTGAACTGGATGGACTTGGACTATACTCGTAGCAAGCAATCAACGGCGGCAAGAAGCCACCATTCTGCCAGCCAGCGCATGAAGACTTAATGTCATTTGGGTGCATCGAGATGCGACATTAAACATCTACTTAAACGTGGTATTTATGAAAATGAACAAGAAAATCATGTTTGCCATGAAAACAACTAAGAAACCTACAAATTACATGTTTATAGAGATAAAATGTAAATAAAAGCAGGCACTAGCGCAACAGAAACAAAACGAAATGGCAGTTCGGAGTGCAAGGAGATAACAATACTTAAGGTAAAATAAGTTAAAAGCGAAGAACAAGATAACGTTTGATACTTAAGTAATCAGTAAATGCATTAACGTGTTGAATCTTAGCGCAGGAGCAGCCAACGACTGACCCAACGACAAAAACAGAGTCACATAGAGAACATAAATACAATCAGCTTGAAGTTAATGAAATTCCATAAAATTTTTGTCTCTAAGGATACTCTATACTCTGGTCATGAGACATGCTTTGCTATGTCTTTGTCTTTGACTTTGACTTTGGCTTTTTTCATTTTATATCCTCAAAGTGTTTTATTATTTGTAGTTTTTTAGTGTTTAAGCAGTTGTAATGTCTGCATTTTATGAAGGACACTAGCAAAGGACAGCACTTATCTTTATAATGCTATACATTAGACTGTTAAGTATTTAAGCCAAATTGTTACAAGGTGGTTCTGTGAATTGCTGGAAGAATGGTGAGAAAGAATTTATTACAGAATAAACTCATGTACAAGAATTTATGTTGTTTGAAGGGAATAAAATCAAGACAGTAAAAGAATACGCCTGACTGTAAGCGAAAATAACATGAAAACGGTTTAATCTTAATTAGTAAATAAAATAATTATTCTTTTATGTGTGTACTTGGTGCCTTGAAAACAGACAACTCTTAACAAAATTTTATTAAAGGCATAATTAAATTTAATTAACAGAAGAAAAGTTTAATACATATTGACAGGATAGTTATTAGTTATTAGTTAAATATTACTCAATTTAATTATAAATACATATATATATGCATATACACATATATATCATATACATATATAAGTTATATCTATTTTCACAGTTGTGAATTAGAGCACAGCGCTCTATTATATACTTCTTCCGTACTGGTAGTATTTACTTCCATAAAGCAAACGATCAAAGTTCGAAGTTAATAATAGATTGGGTTAGGCTAGGTTACACCAGCGATCCCAATGTATCCATTTAGGCCTATAGGCCCATTATGTTACCGTATATTTAAAAATTCAGGGGACAGAAAGTAACATAAGGATCAGCTGTTTAAGTAAAAGATAAGTCCAATGTTAATTACTTATGCCACTCCGTTTAGTACTATAACAATGAAGTGTGGTATTACAGTACAATAACATAGTCAAAACTTGTAATTACTATAAGCAATCTCTGTATAAGATTTATTGGACGAACTATAAAATCCAAGAAGAGAGTAGAAAAATGTATTAATTAGAAGCAATCTTCACATAAGAACTATTGGGTGAAATATAAAAATAAAAGATCGATTAGCCCAACTAATTGGTTCGAAATAGATTTATCTTTTTCTTATTCTTAGTAATCTTACGTTGTGCCGATATTTCAAATCAAATATCAAATTTCCAACAGATATTTTATGCAGTTATGTGGGTTGATGTACTGCCTCGGTCAAATGGGGCTTTTAGAAACTCATAACAAAAACATACCTGTGAAAACAAAAGGTTTGTAGGTATTTTGAAATCGACTTTTAGTTCACTTTAAATATCGGTTTTTTGTAGTAATTATAAATTGCAGCTGAATCTATATATGAATCTATATGTATTTATATGTAGTGTGATTAAACTTTTATTGAAAATTAAAAATTAATAATAATTTACTTAAAGACAATTCACTATGAAAATAAAACGTATGTTCGGACTGCCTGCCGACTTCAACTACTTCGCTCTGCCTCTTTCTTTATTCTCTTTCGCCGTCAGAGCAAAAGAGTTGAAGGGTTGCATTTTATATTATTCCTACATATATATATACATATGTATAAATATTAATGTTAGATTCCGAAGAGATAATAGCGCAGATTGGGACCTATAAATCCCGAAAATATAATGAAAAAGATGAAAACGAACCCAGAGAGTCGGCGAACGATAGAGTCATATGGGATTCAAGTTCTCAAAACAAAGAAATTAGATCTAGAAAGGAGAACTAGAAACAAGAATAAGAAACATAATAAATAGAGTGAACACCAAAAAGCGGTGAAAAGTGGTGGTCTGGACGCAGATCGAAAATCAAGAGAGCGTGGTTTGAAATGTCAACAGAAAAGATACCCTCCTCGAAGTAATGCGAAAGCGGTTCCGAGGGGGGAATAACTCTCGCTGAAGAGGGGGTGTTTTATTCCGTATACTACATATTCATGTTAGGGAGTCGGGCACACTATTCCGACGACGGTCGGTTTAACGGTGCATAAAGCATTCCACCTTCTCACCACAAAACCAAACACAAAAAAAAAACTATTTGTTTTTGCAGATATGTTTTTGTTATTAGTTTCTGAAATCCCTTTTTGACTGGGGTAGTACATCAAGTATGTTTATATAACATAACAAATATTTATACATATATTTGTATATAAATATTAATGTTAGACTCAGCTGCAATTTATAATTACTACTATATATATATACTAAGAAATGGTAATTATGCAAATCATTTAAAATCAAAAACTCATGAAAATTGGAACTCTCTAATTCACATATTATCTATTAAAATTCATATGAACTGCAATTAAATTAATACACCACATATTTTACTTGAAATGCTTTTCTTTGGTCTTTGAACTAACATGAATAACGTCAGAAAATAATATTTTATTGACAATTTAACTGTACAACGATCAACTTGTTTTAAATAATAAATCGACTTCTATAAACTGAAGTAAAAATTTGACTTCAACTAAAGTCAATGGTTCAATTAAAACTTGTACGAGTAATCATAGTAGTGCAATCAGCTAAAAGTCAACACAATTCAAATTGAAAATCGTCCACTGCCTTTACTGTAATCAAAAGCTTCCTTACAAAATGCAAACCGACTGACGGACTGACTGACTGACTGCCTACTAGCCGACCGACCTGCAAAGTCTATCAACTCGAAAAGTCCACATACACGTCGTAATTGTGCCAGCACCACATACTAGGCTTGTATGTGAGTATGCAGAAGGAAGAAAGAAAAGTTCAATTACCCGCCAAATCAAAATTCAATCAAGAATAAATCAAAGCGCTTAACAAACACAGGCGAATACGTATGGCGGCGGCTACTTGTATAGACCATACGGTGAACGGACCTCGACCAAGCCAGCAAATGCACGAAATCAAAAATTCCATTCGCATTGCTGAGCTCACTTAAAATGCAGTGAAATTGAAAAACACCAAAAAAGATACTAAAACAATAACACAAAAATGAAAAGGCAAAAGAAAAAAGTAGTTAACTATAAGTAGCAAGCAAACATGAGAGTATAAATGCTGAAACCAAATACAAAAAAAAAAAAGGAATAATGCAGTAGTGCCAACAAGCAAGACGAATGCAAAGACAGCCATGCAACGAAATATTGCACAAATGGACTGACTGACTGCACAACATACGAAAAGCAAATGTAAGCTAATCCCAGGAAGAAGTCAAAGCCGAAGCCATAGCCAACAGCTGCAGCAGCAGCTCACAGAAATGACAGACTCATGTAGAAAATTGGCAGTAACAAAAAGGAATAATTACAAAAGATGCACAAATAAGCCGCCAACTGAATCGAACTGAACCGAAACTAAACCGATACCAAACTTTAGAAGTGCCTAGTTGAAGTTTCTGCCATGATTAGTTAAGCACACAAAAGGATGCTCATCAGCAGGCATTTCTGCACAGAAATAATGGTCAGTTCGTCAAAGCAACTTAAATGAGCTGTGTGCTATAAGTATAATTAGCATTGAGCTGAATAGTGCATGCACGCATGCGTGAGCCACACTATGGACGTACGTTATAGTATAAGTGCAGAACACTTTAAGGTGCATTGACAAGAGCACAGCTCTTGTCCAAAAAGGAAAACCTAAGTAAAACTGATAAATGTAAGCACATAAATTGTTACTTCAACTGACCATGCCATGATACTTTGATGAACACGCCGTTGAGTATAAGACACAAGAGTGAGGATGAAAAGCTGATGAAGAGGATGCACTGAAAGAAATGATACGCGTTTCAACACACGGAAACAAACCTTTGTGACTTAGACTGATTATGGCTTGATGGTTAGAAATGCCAATCTAATGTAAAATGAAAACAATAAAAATGCAGCTTGAATGCAATGGCCGACATAACAATTGCTGCACTAAAACATCGCTTTGGTCGAGCTTAAATATGCGGTAAATATTAGCGCACATAACAAAGAAAGATATTAATTCCTACTACACACAATCATGAGACTCATACGCAATGTGGTCCGACAAAGTGCCAATACATAAAGTGATGAACTAAAATTGTGCGCATAAAAGCACAATTTATGCCTCAAGTATTGCAACTGGTATGAGCAACACATAATAGGGACAGCATAAAAAGGAAAATCGTTTTAATACGTAAAAAATATAGAAAAAGAAAAATTCAAAAAAAAAAACAGACATTAAAATAAAAACGCCAACAAGCAGTAATATGATAAAAAAATTCAACAAGCTTATAAATTGAAATCGGATTTGAAATTAAAATTGCAACGTAGTACAGCAACAGCAACAACAACAACAACAACCATGCCCAGCAACAACTGCAGCTATAAACTCAAGCACTCTGTAGGTAAGCTGCCTACCATGAGTCTACCATGAGCGTGCAGCAACAAGGAATGCAACCGGCCGTTGCCTTGCACAAATGCATCATCGGAAGCCAACTGCCTACGAAAATAATAGTAATAAGCGTTAAGAAAAAATGTTGAAAAAAAATAAGAAAATTGAAAATGGAAATAAAATAATAATACAAGATACAAAATGAAGGCATGTCAGTGATTAATAAAAATAAATGTATTCCAACACGAACATGGCACTGAGCTCTGGAAACGGTATTACTGGCGCATTGTGGCAGCGCACAGCAATATGGCAGGCTGTGCTCGTCTTTAAATGCGAAAAAAGTAATTCAGCAAAGAAATTTAAAATTAAAGTTAAGCTACAGCAGCTGCATATCCAGTGCAACTTAATAGACGGAAAGGCAATTATTTAAGATACCAAACGCTATAATCGGTAATGAGTGATATGAAAATACCTATAGATATTTCATGAATACAAAAATGTATTGATATGTGTTAAAGAAAATTATTCATCTTCATTATTAATATATAAATATATATAATATATAAATATGAATAAATATTCCACAAATACATATAAATATAATTATATTTACTATTGTTATAGTTTTCCCGTCCTTTTGCTCCTCGTAGGAGTTAAAGCACTTTATATATATGTATGAATAAGTATATTTATATATGTATACGTATATATATATATACCTATGTGTTGTTTCAGCTTTCGTTGAAGCAAAGTACGTATGTATTCTTGAATACAATATGGCTTATTAATTTATGCCAAGGTAAGCTTAAGAACAGGATCATAAGCCAAGAATAAAAAGAATATTTACACAGAATTTTTAAATTAATTTAAATAGCAACTCTACAAAGAACAAATGTGGGAATTTAAGAAACTTTCAACTTAGCTGAAGGCCCTACCGCACTCGGAGACAGTAGCGACTGAAATGTGATTTTACTTTTCTCATAACACAAGTTTTTTGAAACTGATCGTCTATGTGCAGGTCGCTAATGCTACACGATGGTAAAGAATATTGCATAGGAGTATACGTAGCAAGTTTAGAATCATATCTTTCTCATGATCTATATGTGGTTATAAATGGTTAAATTGTACTTTTGTCACTTACGACTAAATTGGGGTCAGGCTTAAAATCAAAATGAAAACTATAAGATGAAATACATAACTGTAAATAGAATGGAATAAGTTAGGATGTCACATAAATGGGAATATAGGATTATTTACTTCCTTGGAGTAACAAAGAACTATATAATTTGGCAAGCATTGATGTAGAAATCATAAAGCCTTCAGCTGTCATGCGTAACTACTAAATTGTAGTAGAATAATAGCATAATAAAGTGTGAGTTTGTAAATGCACAGGTACTCTTTAACATGATTGCTTTCTTTTTATGTTCTGAGAGGACAGAAATTAGTCGTTATCCTTATTATTATCATTATCATCATCAACATCATGATCATTACGATTAAAATCATTGTCATACTAATAATCATAATTACCATAGTCATATCCATATCGATATCATCGTCATTATCGTTATTGTCGACATCATCAACAAAGTCAGTTATAAATTAAAAAAAGATAAATTTGTTCTCATTATTATTACTGTGATCAAAATCCTTATCATTATGATAAAAATCATTATTATTATATTCAACCAATCATTAACAAAGACAGATTAAAATTAAGGAAGAAACCCTGTGTCCTACTAAAGAGGATTGAAATTTCTTTTCGACAACATTACTATGATTTTCATCATCACCATCATCATTGTTATCCTCTTCAATATTATCAAAGTCATTACCATAATGCTAATGATCATAATCATTCCCAATGTCGTCATCGTCATTATCACTATTGTCGTCACTATCATCAGATGGTGTATCAAAGTCAGCTTCCCTGTGTATTTCTAAAGAGCACAAAAACTCATAAGCATCATAATCACAATCAAAGTAATTATCATTATGATTATTAGCATAATTATCACAATCATTCTCTTCGTTATCATTGCTATTATCATTATTGTTGTCATAATTGTGATTATCATAATCATGATTATTGTCATGATTCTTAACACCTTTATCAACATCGTCATTATCGTTGTTCTCATCATCATATGCATCATCACAATTCTCATCATCATTACAATTATCATCATCAAAACAATTATCATCATCATCACAATTATCATCATCATCATCATCACAATTATCATCATAATTATAATTATCATTATCATCACAATAGCTATTAGCATTTTGAACAATATATTTTCTCACTTATTTAATTTATAAAAAAAAATATTTAAAACCATTTTATTATTTCAAAAAACCTTATTAAAAACTAAAACTGAATTTCAAAAAATTATTTTAATTAAAAACTTTTGCAGTTATTCTGCAATAATTTGAAGCATTTTTAATTCACCTTTCATTTAAAATATTTTTGCGAGAAAATTTTCAAATATTTCAAGCGCGTTGCTGCTAATTCCTTTTAAAAACCTCCGCTTTCAATTAGACTACTAATAACACCACAGAATAGGAACATAAATCCATCATTACAACTATTAAATCCTGCAGATGATTCCAACTGAAATAGCGAAATATGTACTCAACTTGCTGGGAATGCAGAATAAAAACACATAAAAATAGAAAAAAAACATAATTCAAAATTAAAAAGAACAGAAAAACTTCTTTCTATATGGTATTTTGTTCTTTTTTTATTCTTTGTGAATAAAAAGTTAAATGCAGAAATGAAAACAAAACTAAAGAAATTATCTACAATTCACAATTAACAATAAAGCTTCAGTACTCAAAACAAAGAAACTTTATTATGCGCACAAACTTTAACTATAGAAACCATCAACAGCAACAACAACAACGCCAAAAACGCCAACAACAGCAACGTTTGCATCAGCAACAGCAACAGTGCATTGCAGCAGTTGCAGGCACGTTGCACCTACAATAAAAGAGTGGAGAGGATAGCCAGTACGAACTACAAGATACATGCCACATTCTACAGTTTGAAATTCGCAGTACGTAACATAACGCCAACTTCGTTACTTACTCAAATCGAAACAGTGAAACAGTGAAACAGTGAACAGTGAAACGTTGTCGTTACCGCGGTGGTTCGTGTTGATGCAGAATGCGTCCAGTTTGGATGGTCTTTAGTAGTCTACTCATGTACGTGTATGCATTTGTTATTCAAAAGTTTCTTGCACTCGTGCACAAAACATTGAAGTATCTACGTTTGGGCAAACCAAAAAAGAAACAAAAAAAATAAGATTGAAATAAAAACTCTTAGCAAAAAAAAAAAACAATCTACAGATACAAGTAAAAGCGTACGCCAATGCGTAAGTACATAACAAAACTAAACTCAACTTGGCTGTGACTGTGACTGTGGCTGTGACTGAGCGGTGAAAAATATGGTTTCAGTTGCAAGTTGAAAAATATTGCTAAAGACTTTTGTTGGCTTAAATCGTGCAACTGCAACGGAACAGTACTGGCAACAGTAACGGCAGCAACAAAACATGTTTTATGGATTTCCTATAAACACTCCGTGATTTTTATCTACCGTTCAGTAAAAGATTCCAAAAAAAAAAATATAAAATCAAAAAAGCGTCAAACTTTTTAAGGAACCAAAAAAAAAAAAAACTAACTTCAACTTCAACTTCAAAAAAACTTTTTGGCCACATGGCATTAAAAATTGTTTTTGTTAGGAACAGTATTTAAGCGGAATGCTGTGGAATAGTCAGCCAGTCTGCCAGTCAGTTAGTCAGTTAGTCAGTTAGTCCTCTTGGTCAGAAGTAATAATGTTTCCGAATCTGTTTATGCATGCAGGCAACATAAAACAATAAAAATTTTTTTTGGCTAAATGTTTTCGTAGATAAAAGTTTTGAATGAAGTTTTTCTCTTTTTCTATTGCGAAAAGTACAAAAACAAAAGATTCACATTTAAAGATTTCTACTTGTAATGTGCGATTAAAGGTAAATAAAAAGTTACGATTTTTTGGAAGAAAAATCACTACAAATATCTGTTACGCTTAATTTTATGATTTGGCAAATAATAAAGATAAATAATTGAACAAAAAACTTAAAATTAAATGAAAAACATATTTTTGTATAATTTTAAAAACACTGAATAATTTTTAAATAATTATTTTCTAATAATAATAACAAATAAACATCACTTTTTGAAGTACTGAAGATTTTGAAGAAATTGAACATCCCTCATATGAGTTCCTTTATTAAATTAAATTTATATCAAACTGTTTTACTCCACACTTATGGTTTTTGTATGCACATTTAACATAAAACTGGCTAAAACCAATCTATCAGTAACAAAAATGACAAATCCGAACAAAAGTGCTAATTAACAGCACGAAAAATAAACAAGATAAGATGATTTGATGTCATGATATGCTTAAAATTTTAAAAAAAAACCTCTGTATAAAAAATTTCTATATATTTCTATATATATATAAATATTGAAATATATTAATATATTATATTAAAATATAATTTTTATTATGTGCAACATAAATTATATTGTCCAAAAAAGGATGTATCTTTTTCGTCTTTGCTTGATGAAATGCGTGTTATGATCTGAAGCAATCGAATGATTGGCTTTAATTCCGTTGAATTCTAATAATAAGTTATTCAGATAATTCTACAGAAGTGTATTTTGAAGACCAGCATATCCTTTTAAGAGATTGCAATTCTGAATTAGTTATGCATCCACAGAATCAAACAATTTCGAACTATTGATGTTCTCTTGCACACTCTGGGCTCTCAAGTCTTTGTGTATATTTTTATTTCTCATGTACGAAGCTTATTATGTGGGATCTTTCTGGCAAATTATTGGTTTATCGTATTTTTAAATTTATTATTATTAAATCTTTACTCTTTATTAGCTTTCACTTCTCAGTTTATGATTATGCTCTACATTTCATTCTTACAAAAAGAATGACTGTTTTATTTAAATAGAATTCCTGACATCTGTTTATTCTGCTCATACTATTACATTCTTTTAAAAAAGATGAAATTTTTATCCAGAGAAAATTCCTAATCTCTGATTATTCTAATTATATTATTACATTCTTTCAAAAAGAATGATTTTGTTTTGGAGAGAGGATTTCTGATCCCTGATTATTCTGATTATACTACTATATTCTTTCTACTAATACATTCTTTTAAAAGGAACGTTTTTAGTATGCAGAGATAATTTCTGATTCTTGATTATTCTGATTATACAACTACGTTCTTCCCCGTTGATTTCCGTTGGTACCCGTTTAAGTGAACCTTTAGTACAAAGAAACAATCCATTTAAAAAAAATAAAGGAGGGAGCATATTTCCTTCAATTATTATAGTACATGCAGTTATTACTATACTATTGTATTATTTTTTTTAAATTATTTTAATAAATATATATATATTTTTTTCTTTAAAGATAGTTTTTGTTATTATAATTTCGTGAATAATTATTAAATGAATAGCACCAATATAATATTACCACAATATAAGAAAGATAAATAAACCATATTGCAAATATAAAAAATTTTAAAAAAATTTCTTAAACCCACATATTATTATTGAGCATATTTTTTTTTATATATACTATATAATGCAATATTTTTCACCCTTCTACACTAATAAAAAAAAAATATTTATACTATGTTATATGAAATTAATCATATTTTAATTCAAATCACATATTAATCCAAAATTTTGCCTAAAGGCGTGCCACCACAAATCAAAAAGTTACCGACTGCCAAGGAGTGACTGGAATGAATGCTAGGATAAAAAGAGGGTTGAATGGGAAAATGCCTGTATTTTTGTTAAGGGAATAATAAATCCAATAGATTAAAAGGGAGACTCAAGGGCGTACTCTATACAACCCAATTTTCTTTATAACAAAATTTAATGCTTTTTATTCTAATAAAATAGGGGATTTAACAAATAAAATATAAGTCAAAGACCAGGTAGATAAAAATTCCTAACTATTATTATTGAATAATGCATGCCAAGGTTGTGGTATGTTAACCCTGATAAATATGAATATAATGAGGATTACATAGACAGCTGATTATTCTTGAAAGGAATAAAAAACTTAAACTTAAAAAAAAAATTATATATTAGCTAAACAATGAAGTTATATTGAATACTATAAGCTAAAAATAATAATAATAATAAAAATTAACAACTGTTTAAATTAAGAGGTGATTATTGCTCAAAATAAATTATATACAATTTTATTTTGGATATAAATAATATAAATTAAAACATAATTTAAAAAATTTATGAAATTTGATTTAACCGTGAATATGACAGTAGTAACTATTTCTACTAATAGAAACTGTCGTAATTAATTATAAATATATTAATATAAAAAGAATTTTTGATGTTGTAATTCACTACTTTTCGGAACCTCTCCAGAAAATATTATGTCAACTTCAGTTCTGCTAAATTCTGTAAAATAAAAAAGTCTGTGTTCTTAATTCCTCTCATTCCTTTTAACACTTCCTATTTATTTCTTCATTTCTTTATTTATTATATTATCTTTTATTATAACTTTATTTTATTTTCTATATATATAAATAATATAAATAACACACAAAGGGTTATATAGTTAGTGATCCTTATTAAACAGTGCTGTAATAGTCAAAGCCATTATAAATTCAATTTAAGGTTTTTTCATTTAAAGCTTGAATCATATAAGCATTAATAAGGGTCGTATAACTATCGCTTTCGATCTTTCTTAAGTGTCGATTTTTCTTAAGTTACTAGACAAATTTCGTTTGATGGATATCAGTGCACCAAATTGAACCCATGGTAATTACCAGGTAATTAAGCCATGGTAAGCCAGGTAATTACTAATAAAAAAATATTACATCCATTAAAAGTCGCAATAAAACCTGACATTTGCTGTGGAAATGTAATAGGCCAGACCTCTTCTGATACTGTGAAACAAACCATCAAATCTAATCCTTACAAAAACGTAATGATTACCAATTCGTTTGTTGCGAAATTAGTGTTATTATATATATTGTTATATATCTTATTTAAATTTTATATTATATACCATATATTAATTAGTATATTTAATATAAAATTAATAGATAAATTAATTAAACTAAATTAACAAATTTTTATCAAACACTTTTTTATTTATAAATATATAATAAAAATTTAATAACTAATATTATGTATAATTAATTAAATTTTTTATATGTAGTTGAGCAATTAAGTACATATTAAAAGTTCTAAACTAACTCAACTTAATATGCGTACTTCATAAAAAGTAAATGAATTTTTAAATTTAATTGATATCAAAAGTTCATAAAATCAGGGAAGAGGAAGAATTTAATTAAAACAATTAATTTTTTTTACATTCTTTCTAATTTAAATGCAAATATAATAGAAATAAAAAATATGTTACAAAAAAATAGTTTTAAAATATTTTTAATGGATTTTTACATTTCACAATTAAAAAAAAATTCAGTAAAAATGTTTAAAAGTGATAAAAAAAACAAGAAACAAAGTTATAATAAAAAAAAAAATTAAATAAAAAATTCTCATTCATTGAAACGACGTACACTGCAATCGGTCATTCGCCTACAAGTGTTCCAAACTTTCTGCCCAAAACCAACCATCAACACCAGCAGAGAAAGGTGAAACACTGCTGCTGCTGGTAAGTGGTGAAAGGTAAATAGTAAAGGGTAACGTCCTGCAAATACTGATACGTAAACATAAAGGTTGGATGACCAAAAGAAACAAAAATAATCCTGGAAACACAAACCATTTAAAATTTTAGGCTCATGCAAATGTAGTGCAAGGAAACGTGATGAAAAATGTAGGCGATGAAATATTTAATTCCAATGAAAAATTAAATTATGCAAAAAGTTTACACTGAGTTGAGTTTTTTCAGAGCTCGGAAAATAGCCAAATGAATAAAAAATAAATAATTTTAAAAATTCATAGTCAAATAAAAATGGCGAAAGAGAGTGGAAATATACAAAAACTTTGGATAAATGAAAATTTTGTTAAAGTTCAAAGTTAAAATAAAAATCATGACAATGACTTTTAATGGATTTCATTACTGCTCTTCTAAAGTGGAAATAATAATTAAAAATATAATTAAGTGTACTTTTTTTTTGAAAAATATTTAGATAAGGATTTCTTGTTTTTTGTTTGGAACAAAATAATGAATTCATGGAATTGGGTATTTAATATAATTTTTTATCATTTTATCATATCTACTGAGAGGAAAATGAAAAAGTTTTTATTATATTAAGAGAACACATATACCGGTATATGGTATATTATATATAAATATATATTTTTTGAATATAATGAATTTTTGTTGTAAATATAAATTATATAATTTATAGTGAATATATTTTATATAAATATATATATACTTTATAATAGATAAATTTTATATACTTTGTAATATATAAATTCTATATACTTTATAATATATACATTTATGTACTTTATAATACATATATTTTATATTTTTATTATTATTATGATTATTATTATTTAGAACTTTGCCAAGAGGTTTTGAGATGACTTCGTCCTTCAAAATCTTGCGGGTTCCATTCCATGACTATGTGGGCAATTGCGTCTGTCGACTTTCTAAGTGTGTGGCTGAGCCAACCTTCTTTACGTTTCTGAATTTCTCTCTTTATTGATTTTTGCGCTGCCATAGCTCTTCGTTGGAGACTCTTGCAGGCTACCATGTGTTCAGAATACGCTGCAGGCTTCTATTGACAAAGGTTTGTAACTTCTTAATCAACGCCCTCGTTAGTGATCATATTTCGCACCATTATAATAATGTCTATTATACGCAGGCGTTAAATATTTTGATCTTAGTTTTGATTCTTACATTGTTGGCATTCCAGACTTTGTTAATCGATGCGAAAGAGCCAAATACATTTTTCACTCTGTTGTCGATATCCTTTGACGTGCCAACATCGCTGTTAACTAAAATTCTCAGATACTCGAATTCCTGCGTCTTCAATACTATGATCATACAAAAAGATGGGCGATTGCATTTTATATACTTTATTATATATATATTTTATTTATATATTATGTACATTTTAACACACAATAAATATTTTCACTTACTCGTAAATTTAATCTTTATGTTTATTATTAATTTTTCGATACATTATTTCGTAATCATTCATCTCTGCTATACTCGCATATACTATAACAATACTTATCAATTATTCAGAAAAATATAATCTTAAAAAAATCTTTAATAATGAATTGTAAATATATATTCCTATAATATTTTTTTTGCAATTTCCTTATATCTTTGTCCAAACAACATCTCATTTACATAATTTAATTTAAAATAATTTATCAATTACTAAATCAATAAAAAAATTTCATATACATTGTATTAGATATTTATTTATTTTTATTTCGTTTACTATTACTATTTGGACAGCAATCGATGAGCTGATACAGCAGTCCTTTTCGAATAAAAATAAACCGTCTGTCATTTTGCACAGTCCATCAAATTCAATGAGATTTCCTGGATTGCAACGAGCGAGTCAAGTCAAATCAAATGATTGCACACCGAAACTGAGACTAACGCACAATACACAGAAGTTAAGATGGATGGATCGATGTATAAATATATAATAGATAATATTGTATGTATGTACGTATTTCATTTCGAATAAGTTTACGAATTGACAATCATTGGGAGCAAAAAAAGTAAAAAGTTTTAAGTAAAAATACAGAAAAAGATAGTTGCAAAGTGCGCGAACACAAACGAAAAGCCAATGTCAATAAAAAGATACAAGATGGTTTTATTTTTGTTCTGTGATTGCGAGTGGAAGGAATTCTGTTTTTATTAATTTTGAATTCAAAAGATATATTAGAGTTTTATATATTTATCACAATAATATAATCATAATACTAATTAAAACAAATTTTCGAAAAAATTGAATTAAAGCAACAAAAATCTTTATTGGAAAGGTCAATAAAATTGAAGACGACCGAATTTTGAACCTCGTAGGTCAAGTCAAGTAATAAAGCTCAAAATATTAAAATATTCAAAAATATTAGATTGAAAGCTTGATTGAAAATTTAAATTTTTTAGTATCAAGTATTAAGTATTTCTAATGACTGTCACTTGAATAAGGATTCTTTAGATAATTTTAGAAATTATTAATCGTTTCTTTCTACAACTAATCCGTAAGAAAACCGAAAAAGGCTTATATCGTTATAGAAAGAGAAAATAAATAACGATGTTGAAAGTGAGTGAAACAGAAATAGAGATGTAAACGGATCTTTTAAGAAGCCAAACCATCTTAAAATAATCTTTGATCAGTCGGTGGTCTGTGCATAAATACGTTATATATAAATGTATTTCATTTATCATATGCATATTCTTAGAGTATATTAATTGGATCGCTCTGGATGGATTTCTATTAATCTCAAGCTAGTCCATTCGAAAGAGATAGTACACAGTAAGTAACTTAAATGCACTCCCACCATCCACAAACTATTTCGGACGAATTAATTACTAAAGTCTAACAGTAATTCATGCAATGTGAGGTGTCTTTTTCGTCTCCTCACTTGGGCTCAGGAAGTTAAGGAAGCTAAATGTTGCTTAAGAATCTATCTTTGATTTTTGGAGAAGCTTTGCACAGATCAAAAATAATAATTTTATAATCAAATGTTCGAATCATTCAAAACAAGAAGAAAGATACTAATACAAGAAAAAATGTTAGAAGTAGAATAGTAGTTACAAAAAATGTACGATTTGTTCCATGGTAAGGCGTGAAATTATATATATTTTCTAAATTAATATATACCTCCAGCTCAAAAAGTACCCGGATTTTGTAAATAAAATACACAAATTTAAATTTTATTCCAAATTTATTTTATCGCCTTAAAAATGTGCTCCTTCTGAAGCGCTACACATATGCCAACGCTTAACCCAATCTTCCATACACTTTTCGTAGGCCCGTGCAGGTATGGCTTTTAGTTCCTTAGGCGAATTCTCTTTTACCGATTCAATCGACTCAAAACGCTTACCACGAAGGGACAATTTCAGGTTCGGGAACAGGAAAAAGTCTCACGGCGCCAGATCTGGCGTATATGGTGCCTGAGCGACGACAGACGTGCCGTGTACCATATGTCAGGAAAGAGTGTGCCAATATAACAAAAAAAAATATTTTTGAAATAGGTCTATTACTTAAAAAGTAGTTAACAAACAACAAAATGAGCAGAGGGTATATACATCAATTCTATTGTGCTATATCTATTGTAGCTACGGGAAGTGTTAAGGTCTTTGCAGTAATAAATATTTTATTATTTTTTTATTTGATTTTTATAAATAATTACTCATATATTTTGAACTAATTAAAATTTGTACTTCAGGGCTACATCAATATAGGTCAATCGGTAGAGTTAACTCACTTAAATAAAATTGAATTGGAGGTACTTGACATATTTGCTTTCCACTGCTCCAACTATTTAATAGACTTGATATACTTGTTACTACAGCACTCAAACACAGATGTGATTGGTTCATACAGCAGCTTATATATCTCAAGAAATGGATTTCAAAAGATATTTCTGCAGCATAACAAGCCAATTTATTGGAAGTTGCATTTATTGCATAAATAATATAGAATTGAGACGAATGTGTGAATCAAATTGAGTGAAGTTTTTAAAGTGAGGCGCAAATGAATAAAGATTTAGGTGGGTAGTCACTCAGGCACTCAATCAGTCAGTCAGTCAGTCAGTCACTTGTATAGACGATAACTGGGATATACAAAAAATTTAGATTGCTTGAAAATATCGTATAAAGTACTAAACGGAAGTTCGTGCATTTACTTGAACACATAACAATAGTAAATAAAAAGATAAAGATACTTAGATGACTGCATGAGGATAAACTCGAAAAACAGTGTAAGGAAACTAAAAAACGCATACGTTTGAACCAATACACAATTGTCGGAATATATTGGAAAATGGATACGAATGGATGAATACATCTTTTCAGAAAAATGATTGTGCATGATTGTATGTGTTTATATTTTCCTTCGCTTTGAATGTCAGGGTCTAACTACATATAGCAGCAATTGAAGCATGCAACAATGCCGACAATTACACTGCATGCAGCATTTAACGTACAGCAATTGGTACAGTATTTATCGATCAATCTCAGTTGCCTAGACAAGCTTAAATGTATCTGTACATATTTATTTTTAGTTGATAGTTAGCAAACAGGCAGTCAGCGCCGCTATCAATGAATCTACACAGACGTAAAGATGTGTAAATAATACGCGAAATTCAGTGCTTAAAAGTACTATAAACTGCATTGGCAAATTGCAAAAAGTTTTGTTTGAAAGCGAGTACTTTTCGTTACGAAGTTACAGATACTCTCGTTATATATGTATCTACTCTAAAGTAGTTTAAAAGTTTTGTTTAAAGACAAAGCTCGTACTCGTAAAAGTGTCATTGTGTGTTAGCGCTGCTATAGAATTTCTTAAAAACTATTTCAAAACATAAAATTCTAAATTTAATAGCAATTGTTTGCTATGTTGCTATTGCTATCGCAACTTTTGGCAATTCCAAATTTTAAAGTAGGTTTAGTAAGTTTCCTACTATGTTTCTCGACAAGTAAATTGTGTTGAAATATGAAATTGTAGAAAATAAAATTGTAGACAATTTGTTAGAAATTTTGCAATGTTTTTGCAATTTTATAAATTCTATTTTCAATTGAATTGCTACACAAAACAATTTTACACTAATTTAATTTCAATTTCCGAAATATCGTAAAAATAAAGCATAAAAACACTTTTTGATATTTCAAGTAAATTAAACAAAGAATAACAAAATTTAAATTATATTTAGAATAGGCATGAAGCATACATTAATTGAAAACTTGATTGAGCTCAGTAAATGAATATCAGCCATACTGCCAGTACAAATCTCTGCAATGCACATAAGATACACATAGCAATTCAATTGCAGTTGCAGTTGCAGTTGCAGTTTGTGCAATAGGCGTAAGAAACGTACCCACACACAAGAGAGTTTATTGCGTATCTGCCAAATGCAATATTATTTTCTATACCAAAACGAAAAAAACATTATAAACTTTAACATTGATTGGCATTTTTCGTAGCTCTACGAGCTTCAGATACACTGCATAGTAAAAATAAAAGCAACTGCACAAAGCACGACAAAGAGAGTGGCATATGCACATACTAAAACGTTCTAAAGACACGGTTCCAATATAAAAATCTTGAAAAAAAGTATCTATGCCACACAAAGGTTTTGTATTTGATTGCAGTTTCATTTCGTTTCGTATCGTTTGCAACGCAGGTACTATTTACCATGCAATAAAACTGAAATCCTAATGGAAAATGTGTGTGATAAACATGCACTCGCTTAGAACTTTTAAATGAAAAAAAATTGTATTTTGAGTGCATCAAATGATTTTTATGATTGTGATGCAATAAAAACAGCATCACAAAAAATAAAAAAAAATTTTATAACTGCAGAAAAAAATTTAATAATAATTGATCTCAGCAAAATACATACCATACTAAAATTCACATAAATGAATACTAACCAAGTAAGTGGCAAAACAACTGCAAAGATACTTTAAACAATTGCAATTTTATTGCCAATTTAAGTTCGGAAATAAATTGAAACTTGATTAAGCATTTTTGTTAGCAAAAGGTGTTAAAAATTGCCTGAGAAAAAAAAACCCATATAAACTATTTATAAGCAATTTAATTTCTGGTTTACGTATCTGTGAAGTATCCAAGTACTTCATAGATGCGAATTTAATCGCACATAAAACGCATCATCAACATAACCACTTTAAAGTTATACCATTAATAATTAAAAAAATTCAATTAAGTAATTATTTTGTATCGCTAACTTACGTATTATATGGCCATTAAATCAGAAAATTACCTGCAATTAAAAATAAAATTAATTAATTAATTTAAATTGTTAACAATTTAACAAGAAATAATGCAAGTAAAAGAGTTTTAAACTAAAACAGAATATTTAAAAAAAAAAGCTTAAACTACTCGAAAGTCATGGAGTATTTTTAGTACTTTTTGCAGAACTCTCATATACTCTCCAGCATTTTGATTAATAAATTCAAAAATAATTAAAATAACTAATTATATTCTGATATAATAAAATCAAGAGATAATTAAATTTTAAGCAGTAGATATATAAGAATTGAAAATGAACTTCATAGTACAAGAAAATATATCCAACTATAAAGAAAAGTAATAGACACCCCTTTTGAGCGGAAACTCGCCTTGGGTTGATTATTTTTCTAAAATTAAATTTCTTTGGTTATTTTTATAAATATTAAGTTCTAAATGATATAATATTTAGAAAACTGAACAACAGCAGACTTAACCGTCTTTGGGATAAGGTCGTTGGCCTACACAACATATGGAAAACAAACGTACTAAAAGGTTTTAGTCAAAGTCTAACAATAGCCGGCATTATGTTGGGTTACGTATTACTAACAGCAAGTCGATATAGTTGTGTAACTTACACACCACGGATTCATTATAATATCACTATTAAATATACGTTCTTAGTTACTCTTAGTGTTCAAACCATTATGAAGCCCAAATATAGATAGATTAAAATAACTACTTTTAGCACAAAAGACCACCTGTTCTCTATTGTCACGTGCTCCAGATTTTCCACATAATGATAATATATATAATTTTTCCATAAAATATATATTATAATATCATAGTATAATATTATAATATAAAATAAAATATATTACATAAATATAATAATATTATTGTAGTTAGCTTATATATATAAAATAGCATATGTTTGAATTTCTCGGAAACAAGATTTGAAAGACGTTTAATTTTCATATGCCTGATATGCAAATCATGAAACAGATACTTCAAGGTAAAAAATATTTTTATATATATGAACAATTCTACAGAAAAATGCAATCCAGGAAATACAAGTTTTTTTACCACATATCAAATTACTTTAAATAACTTTTTTCATCGGCTGACTAAGTATTTGCGAAAATCAGTGTCTTAAGTACCCCAGTATGATTAAATTTAATGAAACAGTAAAAACCAACAAACTCTGAACTAACACACTTATCTATCAAAAGAGAAACTACCGCCATTATCACTGGGTTTCAGTGAGGACCATGTTATATGCTCTATATAACACTAGACTAAATTCTAGACAACTGAAGAGGTGATATAAAGCGTGGATAATTTGAAGATATGGTTGAAATGCACAAATTGGAAAAGTATTTTTGAGAATATAAGGTTATTAAAGAATTAATAAATATAAAATAATAATATAGAAATAATAATTTCTATATTAGGCCCAATTTTCATACCCGCAAAAGCGATTATAAAAATTTCTCTCATAGAACCCTTATTTGTTTGTAAGACTCTTTCTTAGATTAAACAAATAAAAGTAAATTTAGGTTGATTTAGGTTATTATTAACCAATATTTTTAGCTAAGAGTGTATTTTAATCAAGGTATTATAAATGTCAGATCACTATTTGCAACTTTTTAATGTTTTTTTTTTATTATTTTTATTTTTATTATGTTTTATTATGTTTATTTTTATATTATTTTTATTTTTATTGTTTTTATTATTAGGCCCAATTTTCATGCCAGCAAAAGCGAATATCAAAACTTCTCTCATAGAACCTTTATTTTTATGCAAGACTCTTTCTTAGATTAAACAAATAAAAGTAAATTTAGATTGATTTAGGTTATTATTAAACATTATTTTTAGCTAAGATCACTTTTTACAAGTTTTCACTGTTTTTATTTTTATTATTATTATTTTTATTTTTATTATTTTTTTTATATTTATTTTTATATTGTATTAATTTTTATATTATTTCTATTTTTATTATTTTTATTATTAATTATTTTTTTATTATTATTTTTTGAGTTTTTTTCAATAAACTAAAAATATAGAAATCTAAAAATCACTTTATTTAAATATATAAACAACAAAATTTTACATTTAAGCATTAGAAAGGTAAAAACTATTCAAAAACTAATTGGAAAGTACAAAAAAAAACCAGAAAAAAAAAGTAAATAAAAAAATTATCTATAATAAAATTTCTAAAATAAATCAAAAGCAAATAATAAAGCATTTTTTACTGCTTTATATAATGGAAATATATATATATATATATATGAATTTTAGTTTTTATACTCTTATTTTGGCACTTAACTTTTTCAAATGTTGAATAAAATATTTTTGTTAGAAATTTTCACACGATAATTTAAGGCGATAATTGGAGAGAACATAGGTTTAATAAAATTTAATGGTTTCTGTGCAAATTATATAAAATTTACAACGTATTTACTTTTGATGTTATTATTTAATTTTATTCTCTACATTTTGCTTATGTTAATTGAATTCGGTTGCTATTTATTATTAATTTATTTAAAATTACAGTGTCCGAATGATTTAAAATAATTACAGAGCATATTTTTAACAACAAATCCACAACACAAAATCCATTTGCATATTCGCACATATGTCGTTGTTGTTGTTGTTGTTGTTGTTAGTGTAATTACATTAAAAACATAATTATCTCAGCGCACACTAACAATTAGCATAATTGCAAAGATACAAAAAAAAAGATACGCGCAAATACAAAATACCAACTGCAAACTACACTATATGGTTTATCCAAAAATAAAAATAATAAAAGAAATAAAATAAATAAATGAATAAATAAATATATAAAGCGAAGCTACTAAAAAAATGGATTTAAAAAGCGTTAAAAAAAGTAAATAATATCAATTAATAAAAATTAATAACTATTTATGGCCGTGTAACTACAATTGTTTGAGTGTGTATCTTCGCATACAACACTCATATCCTCATGTAGATAGATACTCGTACGTTGAGAGAGATACGTAGATACGTAGCTGCGCGTATAACTTAACAATTGATTGCGTGTTTAAAAAAGTGCGTAATGAAAGGCTTAAGTCTGTTCTTGCGTAAATTTTTAACCACAAATTACGGTGTAGAAAATTGTAGCCTTTACTGTGTTATTATTTTATTAAAATTTTACAATACATGCCATTGAAAAATTCAACTTCAAAAGTGAAATATGAATATTTATGCTAGCATTTGTTTGTATTATGAAAACAAAAATATACATCTAAATAAATATATATTTAATATAAATGTTCCAACAAATTTATTAATTAATTTTATGTAATTATTTTCATTTTTCAATGTATTGCAATATAAACAATTGATTTTTTTTCACTTGGATTTTTAGTTTGCGCTTAAAATAATAAATTAAAAATAAATATTTTCTTAAAATCTCCAACAATAATCTACCTTTCATTAATTAACGATGTAAATTCTGATATATTACATATTTAATATTTAAATTTTTAAAACGCTTTTGTATTTGTAACTACCCATTTTTAGACATAACATATGTCCTTTGATTGTTCTGTGAAAAAAGTTTTTTTTATTTGTGGGAGCAAACATTTTTGTTTATATTTTGTATCTAATGAAAGCAAAAAATTTGTAAAACCAAAACATTTTTATTTGTCAATTGCTCTAAAGCAACATATACGTTTTATTTACGAAACTTTACTGACATTTATCAAAACTGTTTTCGCTAATTTTTTTGATATTGTTTTCTATTGTTTTTTGCTGTTTACAACGCCGGGAAATATGCAATAAATTATTGTGCTTGCAAATTGCTTATATGGGCAAGGCGTCGCTTACGCTCTACTTGCTCTGTTATGTTGCAATTTTTTGCCATATTTTGTATTTTACGCCCATTTTTTGTTTATGCAAAAAAGTGTAAACAAATATTTAACATATATAAAAATCTATGCTTCGCCTCCATGTGTGTGAATAAAATTTTCAAACGAAATATGAATATTCAGATTTATAAAATAACAAAATATTTATATACATCCTTTGTATTAAAAAAATAAAAAATGAAATAAAAATTTATTTTCTAGAAATAATTTTTGATAAGATACAAAACTGTAATGATAATATTTTTTTAAAGTTTTTTTTTAATATTTTTTATATTTCATAAAGTAATTTTTTCGAAGAGTAGTAAACTACAACAACAAAAATTGTATTTTTTTTTATATTGTTTTAATTAATTGAATTTTTGGCTGACCATAAAGCTGTTTCGAGTATTGCCTAGTACCCATCATCCGTGGTCTTGGAAATACTTCTTGTATTTATTTATTAGTAAATAATTACTTTTTGAGACTGCAAGTACCAGGAATCGAACTCGGGTTGTTTATATTATACGTTAAACACGTTAAAACCTTAAAATGTCAACAACAAAATGCAGAATGCGCCATTTTGCACTTACACTACGTTAGTCGGTTACCAAACCTCTTACTCACGATCGTGTATACTTGAATCCATTGATTTTTTAATGAAAAGTGCCGTTGATACTATACTACTCGATCTCATAGTTCGCTACCAAAGATCGTTAATAATCTTATTCATTTTCCCTTCTAATAATAATTATAATATCAATATACTAATAATCAATTATAAGGCTTCTTAGGTAGACTGAAATTAACACTTCATTAATTAATTTTATTTATATTCTTTTAATAATGGATAATTTTGATATATTTAAAAAATTGTTTGAAGTGAGAGTTAGAGAGCAAAGGTCGAAGAACACCAAATATTCATCAACCTCCAACACACCACTAGATATGTAACACCAATCGTGCTTCATGTACGGTGCTACAAAAATTGCATAGGTAGAAAAGATTTCATTAGAAAGGAGTGCTACATCAATATAAGGAAAACTGAGTGTATGCGTAGAACGATAACAAACCAAGAATTATGAGAAAATAATACTTATGAAAAATACAAATCCCTAAGTTCTTAATGGAGATGGAATAAGTAGTACTAACATTATTATGTTGAAGCTAT
>NC_051846.1:183621923-183637322 GCF_002237135.1 Teleopsis dalmanni | reverse complement strand
CTCTTTGTTCAATATTTTTTTCCATTGTTTTTTTTCGCAACGCACTACTGAGGTGAACTGGTTTCAACAGCTGCCGTAAACGAACTGTCTGACAGATCGCGCTCATTTTTGGCATAGTAATTAAGGACAGTGCTGCCAAACTACATAAACTTAAAATATCGAAAAATATACAGCGCGCGAATTTTAAATGAGAATTTCCGAAAACCTTTCGGTCACAATGTATACGGGTATTATTAAGTTGGCAGATTTGGTACTCCAATCTACAGAACGATTCCTGTTTCTTTGAATCCAATTGCATTAATCAGTTGTAGTTTGAAACATACTTTATGGAGCTTAATTTTTTATTTGACAAAAGATGCCTTACAGCCGGGCAGGTACTCTGTTTGTTTCTCAAAAAAACATAAAACCTTTATAAGAGTAAATTCTTGCTTTTGCAAGGTAAACTTCAACCTCTTGTGGTGAACTGTCAAAATTATTCTTATAAAGCTTAAATTGTATTTATTAAGTAACATATAATCTTTATATCAATTTATATTGAAATCTTCTATAAGCGATTTGTGTTTGGATAGCCTTGATAGATTATCTCACTACAAAACCTAAAAGTTGTGTTAGAGTAAATTCGCAGAATACTTTTGTTGAAGGAAGAAGTTAAGGTTGTGTTAAATGGTAATAATATTAATAATAGTGCGTTTTCACTGCTTATTTGGCAATTTTAACTTAGTAAGTTTAACTTACTAAGTAAATTTCATTAACCGTACAAAGAGTATTCTTGGTTTTTAACTTACTTAAAAATAAAGCAAGAAAAATTAGAATAAAAATGACGCATGCAACCATTAAAAATAAATTTCCTACAAGGGAAATTATCAAAATTTGAAATATACGTCATATGTTTTATATGTAAAATATAAACAAACAACAGGTGAGCTATAAACAAATGCACTGAGGAAGTAATTATTTAATAAAATTTTTTTTTTTATTGATCGAATTTGTAATGTATATATAATATAAATATATATATATGAATAATTTAATATATCAATTATATATTTCATTTTTCTGTTATCTATTATTAAGTGAAATTTATTTAAACAAACTGAACTTTTTTAGACCTCTCTTAGAACTTTCAAAGAATTTTCTGACACATAATTGCTCTTTCACATGCAATAAGTAACTAATGGCAGTGGATACGACAGAAACGTAAAGTTACTTAAGCAACTTACTAAGTAAGCAGTGGAAACATACTGTTGTCTTACAGAAGGTTAATAATTGAAGAATTTATATCAATAATAATGTTAATAATATGCACTGTGTCTTTTGTATGCGACACTGACACACAACAAATATGTTATTGTTAATTTAAATTTTAAATATAGTTCTATAATTTTTATAATAAATAAAAATTCTATATTATAATAAAAAAATAATAATTAAAGAATAACAGATTTTACTTAAAATATATATCCATATATTTACTAAAAATGAGTTCTATGGAATCACTGCATAGGTTCACAAGCCTATTTAAATAGGCTTAGTAATCATAAATATTTTTGTCATGCAGTATTAATGAATGTAGAATGTTTAGAAAGCATTACTGGATTTACAGTACTTCTTATTATAGTATTGGATTTGTATTTAAACATTTAATAAATATAACAATAAAAAAGTCAATGTAACAATATTAAAAAATTTCTTAATTTTTTTTCATATATTTTTTTCGTATATATATCTTTTTCATATATATGTGTAAATATGTCTCAGAATTTATATATAAATATATACTAAATACTTTATCAAAAGATCAAAGCACATATCCTAAATATTATTGCTTTTAATTATTTTTCTCAATAGAAAAATCCACAACCGAACCTAAAATATTTAAACATGGGATTAAAGAAGAAAAAAATTCGAATATAAAAATGCATCACAACAGCAAAACCCTTTTAGATCTAATCGACTGAGATTTAATTAATTTATTTAGGAACTTTTTCGGAAAAAATAACATCGGTGAAGAGAAACTTGTTAAACTATTTACCGGAAAATAAAAATGCCGAGAACTTAGAAAACAAATCTTTTAACTAAAAAGTTAATATAAGAAAAAAGCCCACAATGTCTGCCACATATTAAATCTTAAAACTTGTTGAATATTGAAAGTAAAATAACCAAAAAAAAAAAACAAAAAAAAAGATAATAGTAGATATAAGTAAAACGCAATAGGAAACGATAGAAAAAAATGAAAATAAATAATAAAAGCAAAACAAATCTTACAGGAACTTTTACTGAAAGTCAAAATCAGCCGCAAGGGTTACCATAGCAATAATCTGCACTAAAGAACCTTTATGTGTATCGGTTGAAAACAAGTGGGTACGGTAAAAGCACGGCGCGTATCTTAGTATCTTATAGAACAAAGTATTTACAGAAGATATTCGTACAACTCGGCAGGAAGCAAAACATGTACACATATGCAGCAACTATTCAAGTTGAAGCATTTGTCGAAACCCACAGAGGAATTCTTTCAATCTCAGCTAAAGCCTCACTGATACTGACGCTGATGCTGATACTGATGATGTTGATGCTGTTGATGCTGATGATGGTGATGGTGATGCTGATGCTGTTGTGGATATGGTTGTGGATGCTGTGGCGAATCTTTGGAATTTTTTATTGTAAATCCATGCCCCCTACGAAGCACAAAAGTACGCTGCATGCATAGTTGCCACAAGGAAAAAAAAATTACCCAAAAAAAATAAATATACTCACAATTCAGTAACTTGAAGGAGAAAAAAAAATTCAATCTTTTTTGGCAAAAATATACTAAAAATAAAGTAAAAAATACAAAACAAGTAGAAATACTAAATTCAAATAAAATGTAATAACACAGCAGATAAAAGCAAAAGCTAACAAAGAAATCGCACAAAATTGTTAAGGAAAATATGAAAAAAAGGACTACCAATTTTTTTTTCTCTCTGTTTCCTTCAATATATAAAGTGTGGTTTAGGTAGGATACGTTGAGTCTTATAAGCCAAAATCAGCATAAATAAAGCAACAAAATATATTGGAGAAGTATACAAGTACTATACAGACCCAGAAGAATAAAAAAAAAATACTACACAGAAAAAAAAAAAAATAAAATAAATCAAAGTAATATTGCCATTGGGTATCTCAGGTTCAAATACACATATATTAAATAAAAAAGGAAAATTATTGAAATTAAATAAGGAAATAAAGAAAATATGGTTTTCACTTTTAATGCTGAACTGACAAGAGCAGGATTGATACGGGATCCTTAAAATACGTAACCAAAAAAAAAAAAAAAATAAAAGTAAAAGTACACAACGACTTTTGCTGTGATTGAATAACGAAAAAGGGTCAGGTCAATATGTTGGGAATTCTTTTTTTTTTAAACTTAACTTAACTTAAAAAATTTTTTAATAAAGCAATAAAAATTAAAAATTATTTTAATTAAACAAAAAGTATACTTATATTATAACAAAATATTTACTTCTGCACCCTAACAACTTTCAGGCACACACTTCAGCTACTTCACAGATACTTTGGGAACTTTTACAGATACTTTTCTGGGTATGTTTTAGCGTATATTTTGTGCGGGTTGCACACTCATAAATTTTATTAAATTTCATTATATACTCGTATCTGCTAGCGGCACAAATTTAATTGTAACAAAGCAAAAAGTATCTCATAAAAAATATTTAATATCTTTTCTTGCGTACTATACTTTTGCATGAGGTTGGAACGTTTTGCGCCTTAAGTTCTCTTCAAGTTGACAAAACGCAATGGTTAAAGGCAAGCTAATCTGATCCAGACAATTTATATTCATCTTTAAAATTCTGTTTAATGTTTTTTCACATAAAACTAAACATTTATGATTTGCTATTGTGCAGTGGTGAGCGTGGGCTTAGCCCAGAGCAGATACCACCGAGCGCAAAGGAAGTGCAGCTAACGGATGTGCCTGACGTGCTGTGGTGTTGCCATTGAAAATGTCAAATGACAATTGTGAAGACTTAATTAGGAGAAAAATAATGCACGAGTGCATAATTTTAAAGCAAAGTCATTGAAATATTCTACACTTAAGTTGAAAAAAATAATTTAAAAAAGTATATAATATGAAATTGAAAGCAGAAGTGCTTTGGATTAAAAAAAACCATATTTTAGGTGAAAATTACTTAAATTTATGGATTTTCTAAATATTTAGTTATTCTATTTCAAGATAAATAAAAATTAAATTAATTAAATCATGCATTATAATTGTGAAGTAAACTTTTTCACTTCACGCGCATATGCAGTTAGTGCACTACTTTGCCTCAAGTATAATCGTTAGGCTAAGCTATTGTCAAAATCGGTCTAATTGTTCAACTTAAGTGAGCCATACGTGACTTTACTAAATCGTTAATTATTTATCTTAGAAATGGACAGCATATTTTTGGCAGCCAAAAGTCCAATCATATTTGCTAAAGAAACTCTCTTTGTTTCTACCCAGAGCTGAGCAATTACTACGGAAACGTTTGACAATTTCTTTATTTTTACCTACACCATATCTTTTATAATACTAATACGAAGGTACCAAATACCAAATAGAAAATGGCCACTACTTTATAGATAAATTCTATTTGAATATAGAGTAATTTACTTCGGCTATAGTAGTAACTGAGGAACGAGGAAGATTGCAGCAAAAAATTAAAAGTCTGGGCTAGTCTATTCATAGATGCTGTGGTCAAGTGGTAAGAATGTTAACCGATAAAGCAGTAAAGCAATCTTATGTTAGAGTACCAACTAGAGAACGGAAGAAGAGTGTGATCAAAAAAAGATAGTCTAAGCTAATGCACCTACTGGCTCAAAGAAGTTAGTTGAATCAAGTAACTAGAATTACTGTTAGTAAAGAAAACGTATGTCAGAATACCAATTGATGAGTTAAAAGAAAGGACAAATAAAAAATAGTCTTGATTAGTGCAATCATTTGCTTAATAAAGACGCTTGGGTCGAGTAAAAGGAGTGTCTACCAATAGAACAGCGAATTAACTTGCTTAAAGTCATAGTGTCATTTCGAAGAGAAAGATCTGTTCTTCCAGAAAAAATAAATGTTTGGTTTAGCATACTCACCGGTTCAAAAAAGAAAGTTAAGTCCGGTAGTAGAATATCTACAGATTGCTGTGGACTAATCTATTTTAGAATACTAAAAAAACAAAAAACAAAAAACAATGTGTACAAAAACAAAAGTTATGTACGACTATACGATACTCTGGTATAGTCTAGGCTTCGGCTTAAAAAAGACGTTTGAGTTAATTAGTAAGAATAATGATAATAATAAAGCGAACTTATATTAGAGTGGCAAACAATAGTCTGATCTAGTCAACTAGTAAGAATATCTGTTGATAACAGTATTGGATGTTTATATTGGAGTGCCAAACGATGGTGTGGTCTAGCCTAATCATTGGCTCAAAAAAGACGATTAAGTCAAATAAGAATATTTAGTAAAAATACTAATTAATAATAAAAGCCAGGGCACACAATAAAAACACAGTTTGGTTCAGTCTAATTACCAACTTAAAGAAGATAGTTCGGTTAAGTAGTAAGAATGTCTACCGGTGGAAGCGAAGCAAGCTTATATCTGTGTCTGTGTACTGGAAAACAAAGAACAGGGTGCACAAAAAAAGTAGTATGATCAGTAGTATACAGAACTTGACAAGAGTGGCGGTGGATGAAAACAAGTAATTGAAGTAGCACTGCTAGCGCTGTTATGTTAATATTTACTATCTTATCAGTTACAGAAGACATGCATACAGTTAATAAAGAACTATATAAACTATTTAAAAATATAAATTAATTCGTTACATTTTTTCTCCGCCTTCAACTATCAATTAAATTTCAATTAATTTCAAAAGCGAATAATAAAAATGTAAATACGGTTTAATAAGAGTGAAATTGGTATAAATTGCTCTATAAGTATAAGAACCTTTGCACCGCTATTTGCTGTACGTTCCAAAAAGAAATTTCATGAAAATTTATTAAATTAAAAAACCATACAAGCAATTTGTGTACTGTGCGATTTATTAATATTTTGCTGACTTTTTTAAAGTGCAAATATAAAAAACGCTTTGTGTAAATGCATTAAATTACAATTGCGACAAAGTATGTGCACTTTTACACATAACACATAACACATTACTCAGGACACAGTAGGACACATAACCGCTACCGAACCGAACCAAACCGTACTGAACCGTTGCACTACCACACATTACCACAAACCAAAGGTTAAACAGTGAATGAACCAATATAAAGTAAAAGTAGCAATTTTACTCGTAAATACTTTATTTATCTTTAATTTATATACTAACGTGGATTGTATTTGTAACTGACGACGTTATGTGTTATTTGCTGTGCATTTGTTGGTGCGTCTGTATGAATTGTACTTCAAAGTAATCAAGTAATGAAGATGCAAAACACAGCACATACTGTAGCGAAAGCATTACAACAGGATTCAACAGGATTCAACAGGCATCATATTGTATCTGGGTACGAGGATATGGAGACTATATGGAGATAATAACGTCAACTGAATCCCTTGCCGCCGCCATGTTGATAAAGTAAATTTAATTTGCTGTGTAACAGGATGTGTGCGTATTTGTATGTAGCAATTTGTTTATAGATATACGAAGGAAGCTATATATATATATGTATTTATTTAAAAATTTCGTAAGGAAAAAAACCAATCCCAGCTGAGATAAGCTCGACTGCGACTGTGGATGGATTGTGGTGGATACTCGTAGCACATGTAAAAGCATTTTATTGTGGCATAAAATTAACATTTTAATATGTTGACGATGGTGCAATTTAAGCTTTTAATTATAAACAAAAAAGTTAAAAGATAAATACGGGGGGGAAGTCGTTGTACGCACATACGCATATATGAAGCTAAGTTAAATTTGAGTTCAAAAAGTGATTAAATTTACTTTAAAATGTAATAAAAAATTTGAAGTTCCTGTTTGAGGTATAATAAGGATGAACTTGTACATGATCAGGAGTTTACTCACAGCTGTACAAAAAGGAAGAGCTGTGAGGTTGTTTATATAAAATAAACAAACAAAAAACACAAAAAAAAAAAAGAATGAATATTAAGTAAAATATTTATACAAGTTAATTTAATAAAATTCAAAAGATTTGTAAATCATTAAGATATACATATAATGGAAACATTTTTAAGACATGCTTAATAGCTACTTTAATTGAAAAATCTATTAAAATGATATAAAAATATCTTTGTTATTTTATGCTCATGGCAGTGGCAATTACTCTCAAGTATTATTAAAACTTGTAGTAACTATTAAATATTTAAACAAATTGTGCTGTATACCACGCAGAGACCAAAAAAACAAAAAAAAAAAAATAAAAAAATCTTGAGCAATTATATACTATCATAGAGTGCAATTTCATCTACGTGTTTTTATTATTACGCAAATATAATTATTTTTAATATATTTTTCTATAATGACCACAATTACGAACTACAACATCTCTACTTTTAATAGTCTGGCAACACTTAAAAGTGTGTAGTCAGAAAAATTACAGGAATTTCTTCAGTGCTATGAATTGTACAACCACAAAGTGCTTGGGAAATATTGCAAAGTTGACGTAAGAGCAGAGCGATAAGAACTGGTCTAGCCACATGTCTACTAAACGACATGGAGTACGTGACATTTGGCGCCCCATAATGCGTCAACGACAACAGCAAAGCTATTCCACATTTTTTTTATTTTTATTGATATTATTTAAAGTTTTTCCATTTTTATTACCGTCATTCCTTTTTTGGTGAAAAAGAAAACTTCTTTTTCTTCTTTGAACTTCAAACAATTTAAAGCCAGTAGTAATAGCAAAAAATGGCAACATCTTGCTCAGTTGTAGTCAAAATTTTGCTTGTCTAGGCGGAAAATAATATATGACATTTCTCAAATATTGATTTAGTAATAAAAATAAAATAAAATAAAAAATTAGAAAAAAATTTCAAACGCCTTGAACAACGAAATATATTTGAACTTCTACTCAGACAAGTAATACTCTAATAACAGCCATAAGAAGAAGAAGAGAAAAGTGATAACCAAAATGCAGACAAATTCTATTAAAGTTTAAAATTTCTTATAGTTTAAAAGTCATATAGAGCAAAATTTATTTTTAGTTAATTTTTATAGACTTTTATTAATTTCTTAATAGGCGTAAATCTACTTAATATCAATTTACACATAAATTTTATTAACATTTTCGGCGCCTTATAAAATTTATTATACAACAAATAAATACAAATGGTAGTTGAGCATTAAAAATTAATATTTCTAAGCACAGAACTTAAAACTTCAGTGAACTTCAGTGAAAAAAGAAAAGAATTATAAATATTTTTATTATTTTTTTACGACGTAACATAAAAATTCCTTAGAGTCTTCGGCACTTGTACAGAGACGAAGGAAGGCATTTCAAAAAAAAAAAAAACACATAAAAATACCACTAAAAATCAACAATAAAATATGAAACTATCATAAAACTATATATAAAAATATCAATTTTAAGTTGAACTCCAAGCCTGGAACCACACTATTAATAATAATAAAAGCATTAAACCACAAAATATGCTGCGTAATCAATTTTGCATAAATATGCTGTAGCCAAGCACTAAGTTTAGACTCCGTCGTCGTTCATTTTCGTGCTCGTTATTATTATTAATTATATGTGATTCCCTTAATTTTATGGCAGTTTTCAGTGTGGAATGACCTATTCGGTAGAATAATTTAACATGTCATAAGCGTGAAATGAAATAATGTATATTAATATTTGATTTTCTTAAATATTTAGTATTTGTTTGGGTTCCTATATATTTACACTTCGCATTTCCTTAATTTCTTTAACTGTGCATGATTCACACTAAATTAAATTATTGCATGTCTGAGTGAATAAATCAATTTTCTGTGCTTTAAAACAATAACTACAAATTATCTGTGCTTATCGAAGTTTAAAATAAATATTTTTTATTTACCAAAACACGTAAGCTTTACATTAGTAAAATAAAATCAAGATTATTGAAAATTATTTTAAATGAATGAAAATGAAGAAAAATGAAGAAAATGAAGAAAATCCACAACACGACTCTATGGCGTGTGCTTATACAATACAATTTAGAAAATTATAGCCTTTAAAGAGCACTTTTTAAATTAGATATAAATGGGTGAGAACACTAATATTTGTGAAAAAAAAATATAACACATATTTTTATAATTTACAAAAATATCAGAAAAAATATAATAAAAATATTTAAAAATACAAAAAATTATAAAATAAATAAAAATATTAAAAATGAGACTTTCTTTACATATCTTCATAACTTCGATTATTAACAATCATTTCTTTTTATTTAAAATCATAGTTAACAGTACTAATTTTTTTTTAGTAGAAATGTAAAGTAAAAAACAGGTGGAACACCTTAGTCTGAAAACAGTTGGGCTATCTATGATACTAAGTCACTGAGGCTACCTAGTTCTGAAACGTACGCCAATATTTTTTGCTTCTAGTGGCATAACTCGTAAGTCACGACAACTTTTGGACAAAATCTCATAGAAGGAAAGTGTTTAGGTCACATCGAAAGTGGCAAACTCTCGGATCATGCAGTTTATATAGGTATGTGGACATGTTGGATTGATGTAACCGCAATATAGGACAGATATCAAGTTCAATTATCAGTGATGACCTACACAGATAAATATAATTCCAAGAAATTTATCACCAACAACTTGAAACGCTACAAGAACATTTAATCTCTCTTAAGATTCGTTTTGTACATAACGACGGTTATTAAAGTATTTTAACTTCCTTATATATAATTGGTTAAAGTAACTATACCTAAAGTTAATATTTATAATCATAAATATTTACAAGTATTAATATATTAACATAAAATTATTAATATAATTTAATATTTATATATATTAAAGGTCTAAGTCTCTAAAGGTCTCTAAAGATTGCATTTGAATAACGGCAGTATTGAAGCAATCATAAGTAGGTTTTATAATATTTACTTATTTACAAATTGTCAAATTAATTAGTCATTAGATCAGATGTTTCCTTACCATTAAGAAATTAGACGTAAAAGTTGCACCAGGAGGAACTTAGAAAATTTATTGTAATAATAATTACCTATTTATTTTCATTTTCATATTTGAAAATTTAAAAAAAATCAAATAAGGCACCAATTAATTATTTGGCACTGAGTGGACAGTGACCTATAACGACTTCTCATAAAAATATCTTCAATATTATCCAATATTATCTTTTTTATTTTTAAACATTTTAGTGGTCATTTGAGATCTGAAGTTATTTAAAAATAAAAAAGTATAGTAATTTATTCTTCAATAGTTAATATAGGTATTTTATGATATACACTAGTATTATATTGCTTACCAGGTACTGTACTTCAATGTTAAGATAAAATTTACCTGAAATAAAATTTAATTTATTAATACTCATATATATATAAATTTCTTTGTAAATTTTTTAAAATAGTTTTATATCTGTAAATGTTTATGAATATATATAAATAAAATATTATAGGAACTTTAAAGATATAGTAGACATCGAATCGAAGACTTTAGTAGCGGGACAATTTGTTTAGATTCGATATTATACTTTGTGTATAAATTAAACAAATCAAGATAATATATATATATATTATAAATATATATTCATATTGATATTTCATATTTTTAGTTTTTTATATGATATTCATTAAGCATATATTTTGTATAAAAAAAATTATACTGAAAACGTATGCCATAAATACTGTCATAATTTTTTTTCTTGTAATTTGGTAGCACTGAATTGTGTGAGCTTGAGAGATTTGAGTATGTACTTTGTGGGTTTTCTAAATTCAAATTACAATTTTAAGAATTTTAAGATCAGATCCTAATCGGTTAATGAAGAGATTGGATTAACCGATTGATATTATCATATTGAACTCGGAGAAGTAATAAAATAAATTGATTGACTAAAGATTTTTTGTTTTATTTAACAACTCCAGAAACCTATATCGCCAATTATATTTAATTTACATTTAAAAATTTTACCAATAATGAATAAATAAATTATTTAGAAGGATAGACGATTTAATGAACTTAAAATGAGTGGAATAAAAAACTTTTATTTATTAAAAATAAAGTTACTAATATTCTGGTATAGATTTTGCAAAAAAAAATGAATTTATATCGTCAACTAGAAAGAAGAGAACTATAACTGTATAGAGTGAGACTACTGTTTAAGTTAAATATAAAAAAACTAAGAAAAAAAGATACTCATTTGATTAATTTAACTGAAGAGATCATGATTAACTTCTGAAGAAAGAGTATGTGAACTTGAAGGACGACAAGCAAAAATGTTAAATTGATAAAATTAAAGCCAATTTATCTAACAGACTATCTAAACCATTAAAGTTCTTTTATTAAATACATAAATAATTGTATATATTACCAAAGCATAACTAAGAAACCAATTCGAAATTTATATATTATCGATGAATTTATAAATTTAATTAATGAAATACCTTAATTAGTTTCACATTTCCACAAAAGTCATTTCAATTTATTGATGAACATTAATTCAATTATTGTCATATATTATAAAAATCACATTTAATAGATATTTAATGACTTTTTCACTACAATGATTTTGAAAAGATATTTTACACAAAATATTTACCACATAAAATAAGTAATTGCTTGCTTTAACTAATCATACCAAAATAGTTTTATTTAAATACTTCCTTATTGGCAATACTCGCTCGTACTTACCAATAAGTTTAAATTAAAATTCAACTGAAAGTCATTTTGATATCAACTTCAATTTAAATTGCGATAAATTGACTAATTATTATTAAATTACTTATTCACAAATACGAATACGACGAGCTTTGGATTGCATAGGAGAAGGCAGGCGGCAGCAGTGATTCATGCATGTGTACACATTTTAATTAAATTTAAGTTTATTCACTTCTTTCGCAAATGTATCTGAAAAGACGGGCGTGTGAAAAAGCGGAGAACTCAAAAGCCAACTCAACTCTTTATCGCAAATAAATATTGAAATATTAATAATAAAATATATTGAAATGACTGGGTGTGTAAGCAAAAAAAATTAACAATTTCATTGACAGACAGACAGATAGACACTAGTATGGTATAGTGGTATAGTATCGATATTGGCACAAAGGCAAGCGGATGAATGCAAGCAATTTGAAGATAATAGATACTTTTAATGAGACATTTTGAGTGGTGTTTAAAAATAGATTTTTAAATAGAAATTTTTCTGTTTTTTTTTTTGAATATAAAATTGAAGCCTTTTTCATTGTTTTGCCATTAAATATTTTTATTATTATTATTTTTATTTAAAATGTGTTTGTTGTTGTTTTAATTCTGTCAAATTTCGCAGCTGTAAAATATGTTAAGTGTTTTAACAAATTTTTCAATTGAAATTCATATCGATCAGAAAAACAGATTGGAAAGAGCTTTAAATTTAAACAAAAAAAAAAAATATTTATATATGAACCTTTTAAGAGCAAACAGCAAACAAACAGCAAATAAATTTCATTTTTATGCTCAAGTATTGTTGTGCTGGCTTCATATTGCCACTTTGACACTTAATGAGATATTTTTGAAAATTCATTTACGAGCACAAAAAGCGCAAAAAACTACTTCAAATGCCGCTGTTCCAGCCCCTGAATGCATGCGTATTTGCTTTCTGTTATCTCGCGGCACTCGCAAGCCCACACTCTATGATCTGTTCAAAATTTGTACCTCGTATACTCGACCGTGTACATGAGTGTACCGAGTACCTTTGTAGACATAAATGACTGTCATAATTGACAGCAACGCTTTTGGCGCTGTGAATTATGTTGCTGCCTTTTTATCTTTTATTCTACAGCTTCCTCGAGAGATTTTTAACTTTTGACACTTGAACAACACCTGCACGCATGCGTCATGTTTTTAAAGATGAATTCATTTTTCCCCATACCTCATGTTGTAGATATTATGTTTTTTGTAGATACATTTTTTTTTTTGGTGACTGGGACTTGAATCATTTTTTGTGGAGTATAAGCAATTATGTAATTTGGTTGCAGCAATTATGTTGTTCGTTAATTGAAATGTAAACGTCATCATTATGACAGCATCTCATATTTTTATGCTTTTGTGAAAAATGCTGGCATATGTTTGTACCAGTAAAGTGCCACAGTGAGTTTTCAAATTTTCTTTGAAGAAAATTAAAACACATGTACTGCACATAGAGTTCGTTCAGTTTATGTCAAATTGAGATTTTAACATGATTTAGTTTTTAAAGTAAGTTTTTTTTTGTTAAAATAAACCAACTAAGAGATCTTTTTTAGCGATATGTTTTCTATTCATAATGAAAAACTGCATAGATACATAATAAATTACTAAAACTACTATCTGCAACTACAAAATTACAAACGATGATAATACGGCTGTTAAAGTAAATGCCATATGAGCATTATATATTGCTATCTTTGTTGACAATTGAGCAGCAATAAAAGAAATTGAATATTATACATTTAAATTTAAAATTATAATAATAATATGTCATTAATGAAAATTGAGCTTTGCAAGGTCTCTCTTTGTTGGCTTCCTTAATATAGAGATATTGAATGAACCAGTAGATCAGATGGTCAGTAGAGGTTCCGAAACGAACATTATCGATGCCGACACTATAATGCAAACCCAGCTGTTAGCTGCTTATGAACTTATATAAACTCATCATTATGGTGGCGAATATATTATGAACTAATCGCACTGATTGAGTTTACTGGAAACCTATTATTTAGATAAGGTAGAGAGAAAATGAGGGATGCTTTGGGTTTTAACAAACCAATAGTTTTTGTTTACTGATGTATTAAAAAAGCCATGTACTATTACAACAATGCTTCACCATTTGCGCATTCCATTAAATAAAACTAAACAGAAGTTCGCAGAATGAGGAGCAATCTATCAGTCATTGACTACCGATGAAGCAGCTCCAACATCTAGGAGACCGTTTTTAGCTAGATCAGCAGAGTTAACTTATCGTATTCACATAACTTTATCTAGAAAATCAATTGACTTAACAAGTATCGGATGAGTAGCTTTTCCTCTCCTGACAATTTTAAGCGCATTACAATAGGCAATATTGGTCTTACAGTAAAAGCGTAGATATTTAAGTAAGTACACTCCTTTTAAAGTTAACCCAATCCATACAAAAGTATTAGTCAGAACTTCAAATATATAATAGTAGCGAGAGCCGATCGAGTGCGTAATAAAAAACGACTTGTATAATACCTTCCGTAAGCTATGTAATGTTGACCTATTTATCATAAGATGTCTCCCTTTTCATTTTTGGAGAAGCATTTTCATGTCTTTCCGTATTTGAGAAAAGATATAAGCTCAAAATCATAAGGTTTAATAATTCAATTATAGTCTTTATTAATATTATCGCTGTTCATTTGATCACTTGAGGTTTCACATTTATTATAAAGTGTTTTCTAATTCGATAGCGTTTTACTGGTCATGAAACGTCTTGAAGTCTATATATTAGAGCTGCCTGAAACTAAAAGTATTTACCATTTCATTTAAAGCAAAATAACTGGTTGCGTTCTAGAAAGATGATTTAATTTAAGAGTTTGAATTACTGATAAGACAGTTAAATTTCATAAGTAATCACAATATCGATAGACACGTCAAGCGTTTGAATAATGTAAATGACCAAAATAACAAAGTGTACGGTCGACCGAGAGTCCGTTGGTTAGTAGCAGTTATTTCCCATTTTATTCAGAGGAAAATAGCTGATAGCGCCCTTGAGTGACAATTTAATTTAGAGTTTGAATTGTTGATTAATCATAAGACAGTTATATTTCATGTGAAACCGCAATATCGATAGATATGTTAAGCGTTTGAGTAATGTAAACGTCTAAAATAACCAACACGGGTCTTGAGAGTAGCGTCGATTGAGAGTCCGATGCTTAGTAACAATTAGAATGATTAAAATTAAACACTATAACCTTTTTTTTTATATGAAAAAAAGTTTTACAGATAGTTATGTGAATGTAGAGAAGTCTTGATCCATAGCATGTAATAACTTTCTTTATATAGAAATAATAATGCACAACAATCTGACTTTCGTAATATTTTCACTCTAATTAACAAGTCATTATATCATCCAGTGTACTTGTCTCAAATATTATCTCAAAACATCATATATTAATATTCGTAAATATATAAATATACATAATTTCCTTTAACTTTTCGGACTTGGTACATTATTTAAAGTCCAAATTAATTTAATAAATAAATATGTCTCATAAAAGTTCTCCTC
>NC_051846.1:183602587-183621823 GCF_002237135.1 Teleopsis dalmanni | reverse complement strand
TTCTATTTCCATAGCTCGTGTCAATGGCTTTGTAGCCAATACCAGGAGGTTATAGGGACAGGTGTCAAATTCTTTAGGCTATCACAATGGACCTCATGGTCTAAGTGGGTCTTCGGACGGCCCCAGTAACCTAACCTAACCTAACCTAATACATTAAAAATATATAGGTTTTATTTTACCTAAAATCGGAACCAAATATACAAAGTGTGGAATATAATCTACAAAGTCATTTTAGTAATCCACTAATGGATTTCAAATACGTCATATATACCCCTAATATAAAATGCATTTTGTTATATACATAATATATGCCTTCTAATAATATTTTTTTTTATTTATTAGTCTTGAGTCTATTCCACAGTACCCAAGCTTATACAGATTTTGACTGAGCTTAGGAGAACAGTTGTTTCTTCCAAGAGTGTAATGTTGTACTGTTAACAATAAATAAATCCTAATTTTAAGAGTAAGTAGAATTATATAAACTTTAAAGAACTCTCAAAAATCTAAGATTTATTTAGTAAAATGGCACGTTGTAAGAAAGAAAGGAAGAAAAAATGTGCACGTCCTGGACCGATTACAAACAATCCTTTTTTCAACTTCTTACGCGAAATGCGAAAAAATGGATGCACGACTGATATAATTGAGACTGCCAAGTGTGGTGCCAAATTGTGGAGTAAATTATCCGAGGCTGAGAAGAAGAAATACTGTAGTGAGAACATAAAGGTTTGAGATTTTTTATGTTTTTTTAACACGATAAAAATAAAATATATTCAATATATAAATCACAGAAAAAGAATGCTCAATCTAGTTGTCAAAAACCAGTAAAGAAGCTCAGCTGTGTACAGAAACGACCAAAAAAACGTAAAAATCCTTGTGTAAAACCGAAGAAGAAACCTTCGGCTTGTGCACCAAAGAAGAAGCCAACGAAATTAACATGTCGTCTATCATCGGCACCACGTAAATGCAATGTAAGGAAGAAGAAGAAGAATAAATGCATGAAGATAGGACCTCCAACAAGCAATCCATACTTAAACTACTTACGCTACTTCAAGCAACGTAACTGTGGTTTAAAACCGCGAGAGGTCGTAAAAAGGGCGGCACGTTGCTGGTGCCGTCTTCCACCAGATAAGAAACGTAAATATAAGCTCCAAGTAAGTGGTTTGAAGAAAAATTGTTATCCTTTAAAATAATTAAAAAATGTAATAATATTATGAATAACAATGTGATATTAATTATTTAGGCATGTAAAGTTACAACAAGTGCTCGTCGCAAGGCTACAAAATTGTGTCGTAGCGTTCTTGCGGGTGCTCGTTCTAAAGGACGTAAATGTTAGGTAAATGAAATAATGAAAAATCGTAAAGAAAAGGAAAAAGATATATAAAAAAGTAATTGTGAACAAAATGGACAATACAGAAAAAAATGTTATCCTTTACCCTTATCCCTCCATTACGGATTGGTATTAATAAATAGCATAACCTACTTCCACAAAGAATATCATCCATTATAGTGATAAAAGTCTCTTATTCTAGTTTAAAATTATAATCTGTTAATATCAGAGAGAAAAACATATCAAAATCAAGACAAGAACAGTATACTGTTATATTGTTCTGATATAAATTTGCCGTGAACTCTCTAAATCTTTGAATAATAAACAAAATTATTAAACTAGTATAACTAACTACTATCGTTTTATTAATTTAGCTTATAAAGTAAATGAAATAAATTTTTCAAAGTATAGACGGAACGGTTTACTTCGACCCATTTGTCAGGGAACATTTTCATGGTACAAGAAATGGAAGAAACACTTGTAAAAGAGAAAGGGGAGGGTGTCTAATGTTATTATAGTGCTATGCTATTTTAATATTAAATGAGATGAAAATGGTCGAAAAAAATTTAGTTTGCAACACAACATTCAGTCAGACAACTCGCATATAAAAAAAGTGGTTCAGATAAAGAGCATGTAGTCAGGGGATCTTAAAACTCAAACGTTCTTCGGAATTGAATTGAAAGATTGTGTATACACATATAAACATTTTTTATTATTTGTGTTTAATAAGTTTACGTTTTTTCAATTACTTATCTGAAAGCTTTTTTTACATTTAAATTTTGGCTACGGTCCTAACATAGTTGTTTGCGAATCATATCATATTAATGTCTTCAATAACCAACTATACAAATATGACATTATGAGACATTTTTGAATTTTGTATGGTTAAAATATCTTAAAGAAAATACCATTAATGTTGCAGAATAAATAAATAAGTTTTTGCGAAAACTCATTACTATTAAAAAAAACTTCGTATTAAAAATAAGAATCAATCAAAACTGTATTTTACTAAATTATTTTATATAAGTAAGTGGAGACAGATTCCATCAAGAGTAAGAGTAACTGATATGGTAATAAACTGGAAGGATAGCGTTAAATATCTTCGTATCACGTTGGACAAACGATTCACATGGCTTAAACATGTTCAACTGAAAAGAATTAGCTGTGCCAAAATTCTTCATCACCTTCAACCGCTATTCAAAAATGAAAATCTCAATGCTAAGAACTGGAAACTGATATATAACCAAATAATTCGTCCGTCACTTCTATATGGTTGTGTAGCGTTTACCAAAGCTTCAAACACTACTATACGCAAGCTAGAAATTGCACAAAACCAGGCTCTGAGAAGACTTTTCAAAGCTCCATGGTACACTAGAACGAATGACATCATCAGGGACCTCAAGATTGATCCCATCAAAAAATACATAAAGGATAGAGCCATGAAATTATTTACGAAAACTGACAGACTTACCAACACCCCGTTATCAAATCTCAAAATGGTTACAGGCTACTCAGGGAGGTGTGCAGATCTGAGGTCAATTATTGCTTAGTCTGATGAAGTGATAAACAATAATCTAGTCAAGGTGTAAAGAGGGGTTTTAAAAAAAACTCGAGTTAAGAAAGAGTAAAAGTGCTCAATTGCACTGGCTTAAATAGCTTCAATATAATAATATTCTATATATATTACCGACAGTATAATTAATATATTTTATATTATTTAATAAGGATATTTTATTCCGTGTAGTGATACTTTATCGTACTAACACTCCTAATAAAAATTATAGAATTTTAAGCAATCAAAATAAAACACCACTTCACATCAACTGTTCTCTGATTTCAAATCAGACACCTTTATTTCGAGTCATAATTATCACATTAACTGAGACTCCTCGGAAGCAGATAAATGAGTTCATAAAACCAAAACTGCCATAAACGGATTTTATGGCGGCTATGAAATTATAAACTAAACAAAACTTCCTTCAAAAAGTTAAGTGCACCAAACTGAAATCATTTGGTGTAAAGGCAATTTAAATGCAAATAGGATTTTACAATTTAAATTGAGATCGAGGGAACAACGACGACAGCACGGGACACCGGAAGTTACTGAAAATGCAGTTACTATGTTACGGGAATCGTGGCTTCTTGGTCGCTGATTTCAGCAGTAAGGCAAGTTTTGAAAGTGTCATGAAAAACATAAATAAATGGTATAATTTTATGCAACTACAAAAAGTTTAAACAAAAAAAAAAAAACAATATAAAACGAAATATAGTTTTCCTTTTAAGGATAACTATTAAGCCCTAACAGTTAAGTTTACACTTTGTGCTCGACGTTATTTTCGCAATATGCTCGGCTTAATGTGCGCTTTGCCACTACTTTTTTCATGGAATTTTTTTCTATTCTATTTTTATTGGAAGTAAAAATCTGTTGTTGCAATTTATAGCGTTTTTTATTGTTTTATTTTTGTCCTGCTTTATTACGATTCCAAGTAAACTTTGTCGTCCTTTTTCACTGCAATGCATTTGCTGTGCTGCTGATTCAGCTCCTTCACATCTTACCTGTTGCCAAATCTATTCCTCACTTTAATGTCCGAATAGAGCAAGCAAGTGGGTGTGCGAAAGGTCCTTTGCAGTGCTGCTTTCTAACTCTCTTTCAGGTATTTTTTTCAACTATTTTTGTGTTGGAACTATGGTGTGGTGTGGTGTGGTGTTAAGCTCCCGACGAAATGGAGCTCATTTATCACAATTCCTTTTTCATGGTCCATTGCATTCGGTAGCTACAGTGATCACGTGGGCGTTGGAGTCTGTTGACGTACAAAAAGCAGTTACCAAGTGAATTTTAATTGCAGAAGCTTGTCCATTTTTAACTGATTATTTCTTAATTGAAATTTTATACTCTAATTAGTTGCATTTTTGCAGACTTATTTTCGTTGGATGGTATTTCACTAAAACTTTAAATTAAAGAATTTTTAGATTAAAAGGTGGATAATTTAAAGTATTTAAATGAATTCGTTGAAGTAGTGTCAAAATATATATTTAATAGGAACAGGTATATTAAGAATTTGCATAATGATTTATTTAAAAAAGTCTTCTTTCTTCTTAGTGTCCGTTTCTTCCTAGTAGGGCATAGTAGGGCCACATTTATTTAAGAAAGTACACTTTAAATAATATTCTATAATTAGAAAGAGTTATCGGATAGAAAATAAAGTGGAGCCTTATTAGCTCCTGTGTGTTGCATACCAAGTAATTGTTTCAAGGAGATATAAATTGTTGAAAATATTACCCTTAATATAATTGTGTGATTATAATTATTTTTATATATAAAAGAAAATAATGTTTTTCTTAAATTGCACTTCTCTTTAATCACATTACCTTACCATCGGTAATTACCCGATTTTAATTATCCGATAGTATTTATTATCAACTCTATATCACTAGAATTTTAATGCGGAGTGGTCCATTTCAAACTGCCTAATAAAAAGCGATTATTTTCACAAAGTCATTGCATTTTAAAAGCCACAAATACATATTTTCTTTTTATTTTTTACCATAAAAGTCCTTTCGTCATTTTTCAAATAAAAATTCTCCTTAAATGCCAACTCAAGTTGCCACTTTTAGTGAAAAATGACGCTGCGGTAGCACCTTTGGACAGTTAATGGCGTTGGTCTGGTGGTGCTGTATACATAATGCAGTGCAGCATTTGGTGCAGTGGCATAGGTATTCAATGGAAAAGTAAAAAATGCATTCTGCAATGTAATGCAAGTACTTCGTGGACTTCGTACTCCCACTCCTGCAGTTGCATTGAGTGCTTATGACACATTTACTTTCGGCTTTTCTTTTTTTTTTTTTGTTCCAGTTTTCATTCTTGGGTTATTATTCTTATTCGTGTTTAGCTTGGTCACCTCCGCAATTCATTACTTTTATTCGCTTTTATTTTGCCTTTAACTACTTTGACTTCTGTAGGCGTTGCGGTAGCGTTTTATTACGTTAAGTTTTTCCGCGCTAAATGAATCATTTGAAGGAAGAAAGGATAACGTTACTGCATGGAGTTGGAAAATTTCATGCCGGAAATGAAGTTGACTGCACATAGTAACTTTCTTGAGTGCACTTTCATTTTTCTTAGTCTTTAGTCTACGAGTGCCAAGTCCTCAGTGTTTGGTGTGAAGTCTTTGGGTCTGTGGAATGTGATGTATGGTGTGTGCTGTAGTGCGTTGCAATGTTGAGGTCTTGCTTTTTTACGCGTATTTTGCACGCTGGTTTTACTTGGAAAAATTGTTGAATGCACCAGCGAATGATGTATGAAAAAGTGGGAATTTCTAATGACTCCCATTATATGTAAAAAGTGTACGATTAAAATTACTCATGTGTTGATAATTTATATTAAACATTTTGCATTGATTTTGACAAGCTCTTAAACTATTCTCGGTATCGTGAAAAAGTTAAAATTGAGTTTAAAAGAGTTTAGTATTTTTCTTGAACGGAAACGTCTATTTGTACACCACTTTAGTTTAGGAAAACTTTTAATATCATACTACGTAAAAGTTTATTCAGTTGCAAATACATATTACCAATATTATGTATTCAAAGGGTATAGTATGTTATCTAAGCATGGTGTCTATATGCTAAAACACTGGGGATACGACTATCGTATGTTGGCTAAAAGATACTCAATTGAGTACGCAAAAATCGCAGATAATTTTGTCTAATGTGGACCAAATCTTGTAATCTAACAATAATCTTCATCCACATAGGCTTTCTCTGTCAATCGTAGATATTCATGTTTAATTGGAAGTTAAGGTGTTGTTAGAGGAAAGCAGTAAATATGAGAGCAGTAAATATTGGAGAGCAGCCTGCTTACTTTGATGGGTTCGTCTGTTTAGCAGTTGGCAGAGATGTCTCTGTATTTAGGTAATGATATGTGCTGAAAACCTTAGTAGCTCATTAAGTACCCCGATACTCTCGATGTATAAAAGAATCAGTATCTAAAAGGATCAACTTAGGACTTGCTTTGTTGTTTAGTGAATTGTTATTACCCTTGTCTATAATTTACTGCAAATGTCAAGAAGTCGAAGTAAGATCCTAATACCTTCAATAATTAAAAAAGATTTCATCGCTGACTCTGTCATTTAGTTTACAGCCATCAGTTCAAGTAAGTGCAAAATAAACTAAAAGTATGAAACCACTTGGAAGTTGAAAGGGTTTTCGATATATTATTGCCGATATATGGCGATGTTGATATACGGGCTCAATTACTCAACGACCACTTTGCTTTAAGATTGTAAAGGTTGTAAGTTCTTAATCTTTGGATTGTTTTCTGCAATACGTAAAATCGCTGGTTTGATAAAATATAAAGAAACAAACCAATTGGAAGTCAAGATTTGTATAGTTATTTTGGGCATTTTAGGCACAATTGAAAATCCGTTAAACCAATCAATACTCGTATAGTTATTTTGGTCATATGTGGCCGATTAATCGCATAATTTTAATCTTTTAGATTATTATCAATTGGAGATATGTGTAGTCGTCAGTTCAATGAGATTCTGTCCATAATCTCATTTTTCTGAATTTTACTCTATTGAAGATAAATGACATCGTCGGATTATTATAATGACAACAGTTATTAATCTTTCTTGCTTCTTTTTCTTGACTTAGTGCTATTACGCACTTTTACTCTATAATGGCTGGGGGGCTTATCTCTACCCTACACTAGGCTTTAACTAGGCTAAGAAATCATATCATTTATTTATCTTTTATTTGATGACGAACCTTAAATCAGCATATCTTCCTGAGAGTCCAGAAGTGAACTTGAAGATTGTTAGGGCGGGGTTAAGTAGCGTATCAACTTTAGTGAATAATTTTAGAGCTCTGTCTCTGCTATATTTTTTCACTGAGTCAATCCAAAGATCTCTATGTAAGTCTGTTGATCTAATATACCATGGAATCTTAAACAGTCTATTGAAGATATATGACATCGTCGGATTAAAAAGATGACAGCAGATGTTACACCAATTGGAAGGTGACATTCCCATACTAATCCTGGGCTCTTATGTTTATACCACTTGTCAAACCTGTAATAAAAGACACTCCTGATAACGTGGTAAAGATTTTTCAATATATTTAAATAGAATTTATGATTAAATGTCAATGAATTACCAATACTAATGCAATATTTCATTTAAACAATCGGAAGATTTGTTCCATATTTATAAGATCATTTGCAGATTTAAAATGACAATAATTGACAATTACAAATGACATCAAATGACAATGATAGCACTAGCCGGGAAGCAGAGCAATTGGTTACCAGCATTAAAATGCAAATTAAACAAGAAACGTTTTTAAATGGGAAAAGTACAAAACAAAAAGATTGACAAATATCAGTTGACAAGTGCGGAGAAGGAGGAAGAAAATGGCTCCCATAAAATGAAGTTTGCAACAAAATAAAAAAGGAATCACATCGGTCTTTTATCGATACAGACTATCATAAAAATGAATAAATAAAAATAAAAGTTTGTCAATTTGATAAATGCTAATTTAAGCCAAACACAAAAGCTTTAAAGTACACACAAACAATACAAGGAAATACACAAGGAAGGACATCGACATAAGGACATGACAAAAGATGCTGGAAATTGGATAAACTCTCGTACAAGTGGAGTGCGTGAAGCGGAAATGGATAACAACTTAAATTGGGTTTAAATGGAAATTGCAGCCATCATTCATCATTAGATATTTGAAAAGCTGACGAACATTGACGAATTCCTTCCATACTTGCTTTTTTCTTCTTGTACTTTTCCCAATTTTGTTGTTGTAATTGCCAAAAAATTTATTCTTATTCTTATCAATGAAAAAGGACATGCAAAGCAATAAATTTTGAAAGTGAATGCTTTTTGTAAATATTTCGATGGGAAGATTCGAGATGCGGGTTAGACAATTTAGATTAAAATTTATTTTTTTCACAGCTCTTTTTTTGTTGTCTTTTTGTTGTGATTATAATAAATTGTATTTTTGAATTGTCATCAGTTGTTTTATTTAAAAGTTTTAATGAAACTGCTGACAAATGAAGAGTTTACAAAAGATTTTATCATAACAATGTATTTATATATAACAATACATTTATATATAACAATATATATATATATATATACTTTTAGATTTATTATTGATTGCGCTGATAATGAGCAACAAATCATTTATTTATACATGCTCGTATATTGTACCAATATTTACTATTTAGCTCAGCTAAATAGCTTTTGTGATTATTAACATATGCAGAAGATACTTTTTTTGGAACCAATTCAATCCTCTAGTATCACTAAACCCATTAACTGCAACAACTTTTTAATAATAGTATCAGCTATAATATATTTAACCTATATGAATACAACTAACCTGTGGGAATACAGGAATAAAGTAAATTACTACTTTACTTTACGACAGTTCGAAATACCTCTCTATTGAAAACAATAGTTTATATTAAGAATTTAGTTTCTTTCGTCAAAACCGACGTTGAAAATCAATTTAGTAGTAAATAATTATGGGAATACTGACCGGTCATTGTAGATTGAGTAATCACATAACAAAGTTAGGAATTCAATCCAACTCGGACTACACATATGGAAGCGAACAGAGAGAAACCATATACAATGTGTAGGGGCTATATCCAGCACTGATGCATAAGCGGATAAAACACCTAGCAGGATATGTCATAGAACATAGGGAATTAAGTCTAGAAAATGTAGACTCTATACTATCTCTCATTAAAGAAACCGAATTTGGAGAAACACTCTAATCCGACTAAGAGATACAATAGTTCTTTCAGGTCGCAGTGCACTATCTCTTATCCAAATAATAATATGATTATAAATAGCCTGTGTGATTGTTAACATATGCTTAGGAATGTTTTCTTCCTAGTTATAATTCTAGGAAGAAACACATAGGAGGGTATTTCATGAAACAAGGAATCATGGCTAGAAAAGATAGACTCTATACTGTCTCTCATTAAAGAAATTGACTTTGTAGAAACACTCTAATCCGACTAAAGAACATAATAGATCTTTTAGGTCGCAGTATCCCTTATCCAAATAATAATATTATTATAAACTGCCTGTGTCATTGTTAACATATGCATAAGATTATTGTTTGGAATACAATTTAATTCTCTTTTATTTTAAACCAATTAATTGTAATAACTTTTCTATATAAATATTGACTATAATGTATTATTGCAATATATTAAGCTAAAGTAAATAGCCTGTGGGAATACAGGAGTAATGTAAATTATTACGGGAATACCAACAAGTCATTGCAATATTCACGTAAGAAAGTTAGGAATTCATTCCAACTCGGACTGCAGATATTGTAGAGAAGAGATAGAAAGCGCATGCCATATGCTGCGGAAATGTCCGGCACTGATGCACAAGTGGAAGAAACACCTAGGAGTACCTAGTATTTCATATAACATAGGGAATCAAAGCTAAGAAAGACAGCTGTAAACTGTCGCTCATTAAAGAAATCGAACTTAGACAGACACAACAATATATTACTGCAATATATATATATATATATATATACCTATATTATATTTATATATTACCACAGCATATTTGGTTGAGGCAACAAATTGTCTGTTTGCTTGTTAACATATGTATAAAATACTATTTTTTTGGAAAACAATTTAATTCTCTAATATCTTAAACCAATTAACTGCAATAACTTTTCAATATAAATATCAACAAGCAGTCACTATCGAACGCATCTTTATGTTTATAATGAGCAAAAATTTTGATAAGTATGGAACTACTTGAAGAGGACATATTTTGTAATAAATATGCTGTGTGTTGCTTATCAATACTCCCACTGCTGCTTTGTGTACAATAGAAGGCACATAAGACAGCTACATACATAAAATAAACATAAAAAATAATGACACATATCAAGTCTCAGAAATGTCCTTGTTGCTTTCACTTGTAGTTGTAAAGTAAGCAGTACCATTGTCCTCATTTTCCCCACACAAACGCATACTATCGTAAATGTCACATAAATGTCCTTGTTAGGAGGACATGAGGCAGCACAAGGAAAGCTACTTGCGTTGCTTTTCCTTTTAGACTTTTCATAATATTGCCGCCACTGATTACCAATAATATTCGATCTTCTTATTTTTACGTATAATAAAAAATACGTTGTAATAACAACAATAAGAAGTAGCGTACTCAAGTCGAAGTCTATACGAGACTTCAACGGTAGCATCATATCGGACTGGTTGGTTCATATCATGGTTATGGAACGAACAACGTTCCGTAATGAGCTCCCTTGTGACCAGCATATCACTTTTAATGGCAATATAAAAACTTCAACAACCAAAAATGGTCATCGGGCATAGCAAGTAAGAAGATTTAAGGACTTCAAAGTTATTTTTAAAAGTAAAATACAATTTATTATTAATTTTAAGAGAACAGCATGGAAATGTATATATACAAAAATAAGAAATATTGGTAGAAATTTTATCTAGAAATAGACCTCAGATAAAATTGTTAATAAGTCTCTAATTTCAGACAATAAAGTACACCAACATTAATTGTTATTATAATCTCCTAGTTTCGCAGTCATTGCAAATAGTGAAACTGCAAAGGTAGTGATGAGTAAGTCTTAGCTGTCGTAGACGAGTAATAGGCTAAAACCAATTTTAATAGAAGTAATAGTCTTAGGTGATTGATAATGTAAGCACAACTTCTACAGTAATAGCGAATAGTAATTGGTTGTCACAAGGATGAGGTGACGAAAACTCAGCTCAACGAGATTAGTTAGCAGAATTCGGTTGCTGTAGATTAATAATATCGTAAACCCAGTTGCAATGCGGGCCTTGAATTACACTTCGATTTTATAGATGAGTGATAAAGTAGGTACATCAGCTACAGTAAAAGCAAATGGTAGTTGGTTGTCATATTTGAGCAGTCACATAAAACCAATTTGAATACGAATAGTGATTAGAACTTGGGTAGTGTAGGTGGGTGATAAAGTAGGCAGAACTTTTACAGTAGTAGGAAATAGTATATTACTGAGAAGAACTCAGTTGGTGTAGACTACTAATATCATAAATCCAGCGATCACCGAGTAGCATTTCGTTGTCGTGAATGAATGATAACGTAGGCACTTCGCCTTCAGTAATAACGAATGGCAGTTTATTATCATATTAATCGGGGAGGTAAACCTAACTTTAACGCAAATAGTGAGCCTTACTTTGTTGTTAAAGGGGAGAATATCCCCAAGTTACAACGGGGATAATAAAACACAAATGGTCCTGAATCAGGCACATACATCGACGAACCCCAAATAATATAGCAAACCAAGCAGTGCGATGGAACTCATGAGGTAGTCGGCGCACCAGCAAAAACATGGCGGGAAACAATAAAAAAGAATAAAAAATACCGCATTTACTTGGAATGATGTCACCAGAAGGCTCATAATAGAATACGATTTAAATCGATGGTGGAGGCCCTATGCTCAAGAAGGAGTTCAGGCAAAGTTCAGGCAATTGGTGGTAGCAGTATTTAAGGCTTTGGTTTATTGCCACTTAATAGTCTTTTTTCAAGATTCGATATATTGCAATATTTTCTTCAGCGCTATTTAGTATGGATTTATATGAAGAGGTCTTTATTTCATGTAAATTTATAGTTGCAGACATTTATTATAAAACAGATATTTTAATTAGATTAATTTTCTCAGAAAATTAATCCGTTCGCTTTAATGTATAGCCTTCGACACCTCGCTTTTCGAGTATCTAACAGGAATACACTTGGAAAAAGATAAATAAGGCACATCACTACAATAAACAGTTTATCTACTTTAATTGTATAATAAATATAGCAATAATTTTGCCATATCCTGCCAACGCAACACAAGCCCACTTACGGAAAGAAATACTATTTTCGAAGTATTAGGCGGAATTTATTTTATGAAAAGCTGAAAATATATCACTGCTTGCAGATGTTGACAGGCCAAGAGAAGCGATTTAAGCAGAAATGGGCATTATTGTTGTTGTCGTCATTGTGGCAATTCCTCCCAGAGGAGCTATAATTGGACAGTCAAGGATAATTCATTGCTGGCCCACTCATATCTGGTCTGCATTAAGTATAAGGCATTAAAATCGCAGTGGTATTGTTATTATTTATTAAGTATTGAAAGTAAATAAATGAGAGTGCGGTGAAGTGGGAACCTGCACGAAGTAACTTAATTATTTTGCACATATATTTTTATATTTGTTTTTATTTTAGTTGAAATTAATTGCCTCACTTGAGCGTACATATGAGTAAACGGGAGTGCGAATAAATAGCTTAAAGTGCTATGAGTACCACTAATTGAGTTAAATTTTTTAATTAGGCAATTAGGTAAATATATTAACTTCTAATTGTATTTATTTAACCCTAATTAAATTGTATTTAAAATGGCTTTATTTACATAATTCGTTTAATCCGCTGGCCATCAACGATAGTAATGCAGATGGCAAAGGCAAAGGCAATGGCCTGATCTCCTTTTGTACTTTAGTCTTTAAAAAATAATTAACTCAACGCACATAAAGTTTTAATTGCAAAATAATTGAGAATTTATTTTGTTCTTTTTGTGTCTTTTTTATCCAATTTTATTATTTTTCTTCCTTTATGTTTAATTTTTTAATGAGACCAGCTGTCCGCTTCTACTCAATTTATCTTTTTCTCGTCTCTGTTTTTTTTTTCCTGCTAAAAAGCTAAGGAAGCTTATTTTTTCGTGGCCATCAAATTTTGAAGGAAAGATTAATTGTTTTGCTGAGAAGTTAAGTAAAAAATTGTCTAATGTTTGGAAAGTAGGATGGACTGTTAAAAATTTGATGGTTGCAGTTTTAATTATGCAAATTAGAACAACAAAACAGGTTAAAAGTTAATTTAAAATTGTGTTCCATTAAAGATTTTATTTTTAGGTTTCATTTAAAACATTTACCATTTTTTATAAGCATTTAAAACAGATAATCATTTTTTTAAATACTTAATATAATTTTTAATAGACAGTATATAATATATGGTAAATAATATATAATATATAGTATATAATATAGAGTAATCCCCCTAAATCCCCCGGTACCACTATAACGCGTTTTCACATCACGCGATTTCATTCCCCCTTATAACACGGGTATTTCCGCAGGGACTATAAGGCGGGGACTTGTACAGTTCACCTTTGCACGTGTGTAGGTGGAGTATACAGGAATACCCTTATAACGCGGAAGCCATCTACCGCGTTATAGTATAAAATGTATTATAACAATGTGAAATAAATAGAATTAATGTACAATATAAGAATAATAAAACAATAACAATGCTCCAATAATATTATAAAAATATATAGTATTAATTTATGATACATATAATATAGGTATAACTCTGTCATCAGGAAATAAAGTAAAATTATTTGTAACTTTTGAAATAAATTCTTATGCTTTTAAATCTATTACCTCACCTTCAATGTACAGCCCTTCCGATATAAAACATTTACTTCAACGTCTTTAGCAACCCTGGAAATTATTCCAAAAGTCGATATTCGGAATGGTTTCTAAAACATTCAGCGATTCAGGTCGTATCTTTTTATCCATATCAAATTGGTGTCCGTAGAGATTAGAACATGAGCGAATATTTACTCGCAATACAGATACACAGATAAGGAAGGTAAATCGACATCCACGTACTCGAAATGTTTTTAGGAATAATATATACGCAATCGAAAGAGCAACTAAGCTAGTTAGTACGATTCGCTCCTTGATTATCACTATATTTATTTATAGTGATAATATTATATTCATACGGCAATGAAAACTGTTGAACCCAGATTAGCTAAGCCGCGGAATATGATGAAATGTTAACAAGAGTTAGATTAGATATTACATAGATCTATCTTTGCTGGAGGTTCTTAAGTTTGCTGATTGATTTGGATTACTACCACACCAATTTTACTTGGCTTACAACATGGGTTAAGTTACTATAAATATACATTTTCAACTAAGTTATAATCCGTTGTTATAATTGCCTCAGGTTTATTGAGAAACTCCATTACTCATGCTGCACAAGTTTGATTATGATTATAATTTGATTATAAATGTTTAGTCCCTCTCGTTACTTCTATGTACTTTGACTTTTTTCATGAATGTGTAACTCTAGCATTTATGCCCTTGCCTTAGTGAAAGACTCGTCCTAACTGAATCGCATTCTAGAATGATGTCTATGTATGCCAATATTTGACTAGACTAAGTAAATGCTGTCGCTTTAAAGTGTTAGAGTCAGAGAATTCTTTCACCAACTTTAGGTTAGTGAGAAGATATGTCATATTATGCCATTATCGAAGTTAATTAATTCGAAATGTCATTTAACAATTACTACTTTTTTTAATACAAAATCCACAGTGAAGACTTCCCACCACGGTGCAGTATAATGCGTCGACAAATATTCCATTGCAATTTCAATGAACTCCGCTGGTACCAATTGAAATTATACCTTTGGATATAGTATTCTTCTTGGTTGGGAGCAAGATCAGAAGTTTTTTCCTCTGTTGTGCACCGAGTTTGAAAATGTAGCAATGAAACTAAATAAATTCAGTCATTATACCGGCGTTAATATGAGTTTTAACCGTATGATTCTCCCATTAAAGAGGTCAACCTGTATTGGTTAGAACAGTCGAAGCCGTGGACTCTTAGCTCTGTTATACCAGATATGTACCTTCGGTCGAGACCACAAGTATAACTTATTTACTACCCCTTATACTCTTCGAATGGTGTCGGATGTTGTCTACTGGATTTTAGTCGCATGCATGTCGTAGCTCAAAGGTAACGACCACTGTCATAGTGACAGTGATAGTGAGCTTACGTATAAATTTACTCAGACATATTTCATTTTTTATATTTAGTGTTTAAGCATAGTAAATTACTTCTGCTGATCGAAATTTTAGGATTTATATATTCGATTCTTTTGGAGGTCTACGATAATGTAATACAGTACGTGTACATATGTTTTTCTTATTCTTTTTCTTATACATTTCTTTCTTATGCGTAATATTGTATAAGACCAAGTGCAGATAATATTGGCATAAATTATGTTAAAAGCTACAACTCAAGCATATTAGGTAAAATAGTGATAAAGAATGCAACCCTATGCAACTCAATTTTGTTTTGTTCGTTATGCGTTCAATGCTGTATATATTTTCGACATCTGCCGATGTTCTTTCTGTTTCAATAAACTAACATTTTCGTGTTTTTACTTAACATTTTCAATCTGCGAAATTGATCTAGTGTGGTCTCAAGTAAAATTATTTTGCTATGATTAATCCCTAAGAAAGAGAGAGAGAGAGTTTTTAATAACCCCCAACATGGCTTCACTTTGGTATTTGTTGCACAATGAGTTAATTCTGGCAAATAAAATATCATTTTTATAGCTTAATATAATAATATTAATATATTATTTATATAATAATACTATATTCAATATTTTTAAATGCTTTTTTAATAATGCAATATTTCCATTGTAAATAAAATGCTGATTGAATAAATTCACTTCAAAGACTCACAGAGAGTGTTCAACTTTGCATAAGCTTTGAGAATAAACTTAAATGGAATTACCTTCTTTTAAGTTCATTAAATTACAATAATAAAACTGTTGAAGTGTAGAAAACTGTAATAATATTAAAAAAGGATTAAATGAATGCATGATTTTGCATAGATACGACGATTCAAAGTGGACTTTTCTGTAAAATGTGCACAAATAAATTAATTTGCAACTAAATCCGATTAAGAATGAACTCAGAGAAAAGGATTATAACTCAAATAACATTTATATAAAATTAATTTGGGTAGATAAATAAAAATATTAATATATTTATATTGCAATATATTTGTGAAGATTTAAAAAATGCTTTTATTCTTTAAAAAAAGGACGATTTGAATCGTTTAGAAAACTTCTAAGGATTTAAAAAAGGAATTATTTTAATTGCAAATCCTATCAGAAGTAAAAAAGATTTATTTAGCATTGCACATACAAGCCATGCAAACTATTTATTCCATAGTAATACTTACAAATTATTATACAACTTAAGTTGGTAGTTTCCCTCATTTAATTACATACACTTATAAATTATATATATATATATATATATATATTATATACCTTTTAAGAATTTTATATATAATTCACTTTCTTTTGCTTTGCTGCAGTACAAGTGTGCCATGATATAAGGCAAGTATGGCAAACATTGAAATATGCAAGCAAGTCTTATTATTATTTGTTTTTAATTGTGATTATTAGGCCAAGGATATATGGTATATGCTACAGTTTTCATCCTTTATTATTATTTGTTTTCTTCAATCTTAAAAAGTTACCCCAACGATTATGAATTGTGCATGTAAATCAAGCATTTCTTATTTGCCTTGGAATAAAAGAAATTCCGCTTTTGTGGATAGACGAGTAAAACGAGGGCGGCGGCTGTAGCGGCACGTTTGCATTTAACATTTGTTTTATACAAAAATTTATGCTTTTGATTCTAAGCACTTTGGAACAATTTACATAAATTCCCCACAAAAGAAATGCATTTCTCACCAAGTATGCATTCATGCATTATTATTTCAAATGTTGCCTAATGAATTTCAAATATGCATTTTCTTTAAAAATTATTCTCTCAGTTTTTGTACCCTCGAAAGAAACGATAAAATTCCATGAATTTCTATTTTCAAAGCAGCAAATGGATTAAGTTATTTCAATGTCCTTTCACTTTCTTCTTGCTTTCTAACACATTTTCATTTCAGATACAATTTAACACAAACTAAATTCTAGAGTAATATAATGTTGAGCCTTTTCCGAGTTAGTGCATTCGGAGCACTTTTACTCTTTGATAGCTGGGGAGTTTCTGCAGAGTCGCACTTATCTGACTGACTAATTTGTGTGTTACTCATAATTATGTTGAAGCTTGAGCATTTTTACTTTGTCTTAACTCGAGGTATTTTCAAAACCCCTTTTTACACCTGGACTAGATTATTGTTTAACGCTTCAGCAGACTAAGCAATAATTGATCTCAGATCTGCATACCTCCCCGAAGAGCTTGTAACCATTCTGGGATTTGATAACGGGGTGTTGGTAAGTCTGTCAGTTTTCGTGAATAGTTTCACGGCTCTATCCTTTATGTATTTTTTGTTGAGATCAATCTTGAGGTCCCTGAGGATGTCATTTGTTTTAATGTATCATGGTACTTTGAAAAGTCTTCTCAGAGCCTGGTTTTGTACAATTTCTAGCTGGCGAAGAGTAGTGTTTGAAGCTTTGCTGAATGCTACACATCCATATAGAAATGACGTACGAATTATTTGGTATAAATGTATAAAGTATGGATAATGATTGTATGTTTTTTAAATTATTAATAAAGAAGAACTAACTAACTATCAGTTTCCTGTTCTTAGCATAATCTTCATGATTATTAGTGACTGATCTAAGATCTGCGTATAGCCCCGTGCGGTTAGTGATTACTCTGAGATTAGATAGTGCCAAATAGGACAGTTTGTCGCTTTTCGCATATAGCTTCAGAGCTCTGTTCCTTATGTTTTCTTTGAACGGATCTATTTAAAGGTCTCTTAGCATGTCATTCATGAAATTCTAGAGTAAACAGTATGTTTTATAAATAAGAAGGGAAAGTTTTTTTTCTGGCAAAATCAATTTATAGAATAGAAAGTACATAAATAGTTTCTTCTGACTTAACGCGATAATTTTTATGGTTTAAATCAGTGCTGTTCAGACCATCTCCAATCGCTATAAAAATTGTAGGGCCACAGAAACAAGTACAAACATTCATAGTTTTTTTTTTTTTGTGAAAAAAAAAATTCGGTTATATTGTTAAATTTAGTTGCATTAATTTATTAATTTAAATTAATTTTTGTTTTGGATATTTTAAAAGTAAAATAATGTAATTTCACGAAAATATATCAAAGGAAAATTTGCCCGGCCCGTGGGCAATGCTTTGGACAGACCTGGTGCGATTTTTAACTAAGAGATTATTTTAGTGAGTTAAAGTCTCACACTATAAAAATAAATGAAATGCTATAGATCGCTGGCTGGAGAAGCCTTTGAATTGCTTTTACATTCACAAAACATTTTTATCCACAAATGCATTGTTAAGAAGTGTTAGGAAATATTCGAAGCCAAATCACTTGACCATGGAGCTTGATTGAAATAGTAACTGAATTTTTGTAGTGCTAATAGGTAGGGCTATACCGGCGATCTTTAGAATCCACTAAGGCTCGTTAGCTTATTGCATTACCAATTCATTTGTATGAGCACGGAGAGCTTAGATACCTGCTAAGTTCCAGTTTAACTTGTTTTGTGTCGTCTTGTATTTATTTGTAATTGTAATAATATAAGTATTATTTTGTTAATTGTTTTTGAGTTTGATGCACCCGAGTGGATGTGTTTGAATACACTGGCGTTGTGCTGAGGGCATTGGTCTACACCCACTGAGGTGGATATAAGCCCATGAGAGGGACAGAACTTTCGTTTGCTAACTGGCGATTAAAAGCCTCGACACCAATTTATGAAACAAATATATAATGTTTAAAAATCAGCTAAAAATCTTGGCAGAGCTTAAAATGCTCTTTAATGAAAGGTCTTGAAGCAAGTAAATATACTCAAAAAACGAAAAATTACGGTTAATCGGTGCCGCTTAAGTCTGTTATTGTACAGCATATGAGCAAGAACAAAGCAGCTGTAAAGCATTTTCTTCGTTCTCTTCACAACTGCGACAGGAATGACTAAAAATGAGATTCAGTATTCTAGCATGGTTCTCTAATAGACTGTTGCCCATCAACAACCTTATCATCAATTTGCAGATAGAGGCTTGCATATTATTGTCTCTTTCCATTT
>NC_051846.1:183594850-183602487 GCF_002237135.1 Teleopsis dalmanni | reverse complement strand
ATTCTTGGGTTATTATTCTTATTCGTGTTTAGCTTGGTCACCTCCGCAATTCATTACTTTTATTCGCTTTTATTTTGCCTTTAACTACTTTGACTTCTGTAGGCGTTGCGGTAGCGTTTTATTACGTTAAGTTTTTCCGCGCTAAATGAATCATTTGAAGGAAGAAAGGATAACGTTACTGCATGGAGTTGGAAAATTTCATGCCGGAAATGAAGTTGACTGCACATAGTAACTTTCTTGAGTGCACTTTCATTTTTCTTAGTCTTTAGTCTACGAGTTCCAAGTCCTCAGTGTTTGGTGTGAAGTCTTGGTGGGTCTGGGAATGTGATGTATGGTGTGTGCTGTAGTGCGTTGCAATGTTGAGGTCTTGCTTTTTTACGCGTATTTTGCACGCTGGTTTTACTTGGAAAAATTGTTGAATGCACCACTGAATGATGTATGAAAAAGTGGGAATTTCTAATGACTCCCATTATATGTGAAAAGTATACGATTAAAATTACTCATGTGTTGATAATTTATATTAAACATTTTGCATTGATTTTGACAAGCTCTTAAACTATTCTCGGTATCGTGAAAAAGTTAAAATTGAGTTTAAAAGAGTTTAATATTTTTCTTGAACGGAAACGTCTATTTGTACACCACTTTAGTTTAGGAATACTTTTTATTTCATACTACATAAAAGTTTATTCAGTTGCAAATACATATTACTAATACTATGTATTCAAATGATATAGTATGTTATCTAAGCATGGTGTCTATATGCTAAAACCCTGGGGAAACGCCTTAAAATAACATTTTAATCATATTAAATCATTTAATTATCAATTATGAAACTATCGTATGCTGTCTAAAAGATATCCAAATGAGTACGCGAAAATCGCAGAAAATTTTGTCTAATTTGAACCAAATCTTGTAATCTAACAATAATCTTCATCCACATAGGCTTTCTCTGTCAATCGAAGATATTCATGTTTAATTGGAAGTTAAGATGTTGTTAGAGGAAAGCAGTAAATATTGGAGAGCAGCCTACTTACTTTGATGGGTTCGTCTGTTTTACAGTTGGCAGAGATGTCTCTGTATTTAGGTAATGATATGTGTTGAAAACCTTAGTAGCTCATTAAGTACCCCGATACTCTCGATGTATAAAAGAATCAGTATCTGAAAGGATCCACTTAGGATTTGCTTTCTTGTTTAGTGAATTGCTATTACCTTTGTCTGTAATTTACTGCAAGTATCAAGAAGTCGAAGTATCTGAAAAGATTTACTTAGGACTTGCTTTGTTATTTAGTGAATTGCCATTACCTTTGTTTGTAATTTACTGCAGGTGTCAAGAAGTCAAAGTAAGATCTTAATACCTTTAATAAAACAAAAAGATTTCATCGCTGACACTGTCGTTTAGTTTAAAGCTATCAGTTCAAGTAAGTTCAAAATAAATCAAAGGCATGGAACCACTTCGAAGTTGAAAAACTTTTTGATATACATATGGTATTATTGCCGATATAGGGCGATGTCGATATACGGGCTCAGTTACTCAATGACCACTTTCCTTTAAGATTGTAAAGGTTGTAAGTTCTTAGTGTTTGGATTGTTTTCTGCAATATGTAAAATCGCTGGTTTGATAAAATATAAAGAAACATTAAACCAATTGGAAGTCAAGATTTGTATAGTTATTTTGGGCATTTTAGTCACACAATAATTGTATGATCTCACTCTTTTGGATTATTTTCTGTTGGGGATTTGCGAATTTACATATTACATGACAAGATACATTAAACCAATTGAAAATACGTTAAACCAATCAATACTCGTATAGTTATTTTGGTCATATCTAGCCGATATAATCGCATGATTTTAATCTTTTAGATTATTATCAATTGAAGATATGTGTAATCGTCAGTCCTCATTTTTCTGAATTTTACTCTATTGGAGATAAATGACATCGTCGGATTATTAAAATGACAACAGTTATTAATCTTTCTTGCTTCTTCTTCTTGAGTTAGTGCTATTACGCACTTTTACTCTATAATGGCTGGGGGGCTTATCTCTACCCCACACTAGACTTTAACTAGGCTAAGAAATCATATCATTTATTTATTTTTTATTTGATGACTGATCTTAAATCAGCATATCTTCCTGAGAGTCCAGAAGTAGACTTGAGGATTGTTAGGGCGGGGTTAAGTAGCGTATCAACTTTAGTGATTAATTTTAGAGTTCTGTCTCTGATATATTCTTTCACTGAGTCAATCCTAAGATCTCTATGTCTATTGATCTAATATACCATGAAACAGTCTATTGGAGATATAAGACATCGTCGGATTAAAAAGATGACAGCAGATGTTACACCAATTGGAAGGTGACATTCCCATACTAATCCTGGGCTCTTATGTTTATATCACTTGTCAAACCTGTAAGATGATTAAAAAGATGACAGCAGATGTTACACCAATTGGAAGGTGACATTCCCATACTAATCCTGGGCTATTATGTTTATACCACTTGTCAAACCTGTAATAAAAGACACTCCTGATAAAGTAGTAAAGATTTTTCAATATATTTAAATAAAATTTATGATTAAATGTCATTGAATTACCAATACTAATGCAATATTTCATTTAAACAATCGGAAGATTTGTTCCATATTTATAAGATCATTTGCAGATTTAAAATGACAATAATTGACAATTACAAATGACATCAAATGACAATGATAGGACTAGCCGGGAAGCAGAGCAATTGGTTACCAGCATTAAAATGCAAATTAAACAAGAAACGTTTTTAAATGGGAAAAGTACAAAACAAAAAGATTGACAAATATCTCATGACAAGTGAGGAGAAGGAGGAAGAAAATGGCTCCAATAAAATGAAGTTTGCAACAAAATAAAAAAGGAATCACATCGGTCTTTTATCGATACAGACTATCATAAAATTGAATAAATAAAAATAAAAGTTTGTCAATTTGATAAATGCTAATTTAAGCCAAACACAAAAGCTTTAAAGTACACACAAACAAGATATACACAAGGAAGGACATCGACATAAGGACATGACAAAAGATGCTGGAAATTGGATAAACTCTCGTACAAGTGGAGTGCGTGGAGCGGAAATGGATATCAACTTAAATTGGGTTTAAATGGAAATTGCAGCCATCATTCATCATTAGATATTTGAAAAGCTGACGAACATTGACGAATTCCTTCCATACTTGCTTTTTTCTTCTTGTACTTTTCCCAATTTTGTTGTTGTAATTGCCAAAAAATTTATTCTTATTCTTATCAATGAAAAAGGACATGCAAAGCAATAAATTTTGAAAGTGAATGCTTTTTGTAAATATTTCGATGGGAAGATTCGAGATGCGGGTTAGACAATTTAGATTAAAATTTATTTTTTTCACAGCTCTTTTTTTTGTTGTGTTTTTGTTGTGATTATAATAAATTGTATTTTTGAATTGTCATCAGTTGTTTTATTTAAAACTTTTAATGAAACTGCTGACAAATGAAGAGTTTACAAAAGATTTTATCATAACAATGTATTTATATACAACAATACACATTCATATATAACAATATATATATATATATTCTTTTAGATTTATTATTGATTGCGCTGATAATGAGCAACAAATCATTTATTTATACATGCTCGTATATTGTACCAATATTTACTATTTAGCTCAGCTAAATAGCTTTTGTGATTGTTAACATATGCAGAAGATATTTTTTTTGTAACCAATTCAATTCTCTAGTATCTCTAAACCCATTAACTGCAATAACTTTTTAATGATAGTATTAGCTATAATATATTTAACCTGTAGGAATACAACTAACCTGTGGGAATACAGGAATAAAGTAAATTATTACTTTATTTTAGTACAGTTCAAAATACCTCTCTATTGAAAACAATAGTTTATATTAAGAACAACAATCTAGTCAAGGCGCAAAGAGGAGTTTTGAAGAAACCTTGCAGTGAATAGAGTAAAAGTGCTCAGGTGCACTACTAGCCTCAACATAATAATTAAGAATTTAGTTTCTTTCGTCAAAACCGAAAATCAATTTGAAAATCAATTTAATAGTAAATTATTATAGGAATATTAACCGGTCATTGCAGATTGAGTAATCACATAACAAAGTTAGGAATCCAATCCAACTCGGACTACGGACGGGAGGATAGAGAAACCATATTTAATGTGTTGGGCTATATCCATCACTGATGTATAAGCGGATAAAACACCTAGCAGGATATGTCATAGAACATAGGGAATTAAGTCTAGAAAATGTGGACTCTATACTATCTCTCATTAAAGAAACCGAATTTGGAGAAACACTCTAGTCCGACTAAGAGTTACAATAGTTCTTTCAGGTCGCAGTGCTCTATCTCTTATCCAAATAATAATATGATTATAAATAGCCTGTGTGATTGTTAACATATGCTTAGGAATGTTTTCTTCCTAGTTATGTATTCTAGGAAGAAACACCTAGGAGGGTATTTCATGAAACAAGGAATCATGGCTAGAAAAGATAGACTCTATACTGTCTCTCATTAAAGAAATTGACTTTGTAGAAACACTCTAATCCGACTAAGGAACATAATAGATCTTTTAGGTCGCAGTGCACTATCCCTTATCCAAATAATAATATTATTATAAACTGCCTGTGTCATTGTTAACATATGCATAAGATTATTGTTTGGAATACAATTTAATTCTCTTTTATTTTAAACCAATTAATTGTAATAACTTTTCTATATAAATATTGACTATAATGTATTATTGCAATATATTAAGCTAAAGTAAATAGCCTGTGGGAATACAGGAGTAATGTAAATTATTACGGGAATACTAACAAGTCATTGCAATATTCACGTAATAAAGTTAGGAATTCATTCCAACTCGGACTGCTGATATTGTAGAGAAGAGATAGACAGCGCATTCCATATGCTGGGGAAATGTCCGGCACTGATGCACAAGTTGAAGAAACATCTAGGAGTACCTAGTATTTCATATTACATGGGGAATCAAGGCTAAGAAAGACAGCTGTAAACTGTCTCTCATTAAAGAAATCGAACTTAGACAGACACTACAATATATTACTGCAATATATATATATATATATATATACCTATATTATATTTATATATTACCACAGCATATTTGGTTGAGGCAACAAATTGTCTGTTTGCTTGTTAACATATGTATAAAATACTATTTTTTTGGAAAACGATTTAATTCTCTAATATCTTAAACCAATTAACTGCAATAACTTTTCAATATAAATATCAACAAGCAGTCACTATCGAACGCATCTTTATGTTTATAATGAGCAAAAATTTTGATAAGTATGGAACTACTTGAAGAGGACATATTTTGTAATAAATATGCTGTGTGTTGCTTATCAATACTCCTACTGCTGCTTTGTGTACAATAGAAGGCACATAAGACAGCTACATACATAAAATAAACATAAAAAATAATGACACATATCAAGTCTCAGAAATGTCCTTGTTGCTTTCACTTGTTGTTGTAAAGTAAGCAGTACCATTGTCCTCATTTTCCCCACACAAACGCATACTATCGTAAATGTCACATAAATGTCCTTGTTAGGAGGACATGAGGCAGCACAAGGAAAGCTACTTGCGTTGCTTTTCCTTTTAGACTTTTCATAATATTGCCGCCACTGATTACCAATAATATTCGATCTTCTTATTTTTACGTATAATAAAAAATACGTTGTAATAACAACAATAAGAAGTAGCGTACTCAAGTCGAAGTCTATATGAGACTTCAACGGTAGCATCATATCGGACTGGTTGGTTCATATCATGGTTATGGAACGAACAATGTTCCTTAATGAGCTCCCTTGTGACCAGCATATCACTTTTAATGGCAATATAAAAACTTCAACAACCAAAAATGGTCATCGGGCACAGCAAGTAAGAAGATTTAAGGACTTCAAAGTTATTTTTAAAAGTAAAATACAATTTATTATTAATTTTAAGAGAACAGCATGGAAATGTATGTATATATATAAAAATAAGAAATATTGGTAGAAATTTTATCTAGAAATAGACCTCAGACAAAATTGTTAATAAGTCTCTAATTTCAGACAATAAAGTACACCAACATTAATTGTTATTATAAACTCCTAGTTTCGCAGTCATTGCAAATAGTGAAACTGCAAAGGTAGTGATGAGTAAGTCTTGGCTGTCGTAGACGAGTAATAGGCTAAAACCAATTTTAATAGAAGTAATAGTCTTAGATGATTGATAATGTAAGCACAACTTCTACAGTAGTAGTGAATAGTTATTGGTTGTCACAAGGATGAGGTGACGAAAACTCAACTCAACGAGATTAGTTAGCAGAATTCGGTTGCTGTAGATTATTAATGTCGTAAACCCAGTTGCAATGCGGGCTTTGAATTACACTTCGATGTTATAGATGAGTGATAAAGTAGTTACATCAGCTACAGTAAAAGCAAATGGTAGTTGGTTGTCATATTTGAGCAGTGACATAAAACCAATTTGAATACGAATAGTGATTAGAACTTGGGTAGTGTAGGTGGGTGATAAAGTAGGCAGAACTTTTACAGTAGTAGGAAATAATATATTACTGAGAAGAACTCAGTTGGTGTAGACTACTAATATCATAAATCAAGCGAGCACTGAGTAGCACCGTTGTCGTGAATGAATGATAACATAGGCACTTCGCCTTCAGTAATAACGAATGGCAGTTTATTATCATATTAATCGACGAGGTAAACCTAACTTTAATGCAAGTAATGAGCCTTACTTTTTTGTTAAAGGGAAGAATATCCCCAAGTTACAACGGGGATAATAAAACACAAATGGTCCTGAATCAGGCACATACATCGACGAACCCCAAATAATATAGCAAACCAAGCAGTGCGATGGAAACAATAGGTAGCCGGCGCCCCAACACAAACATGGCGGGAAATAATTAAAAAAGAATAAAAAATACCGCATTTACTTGGAATGTTATCATAAGAACAGCTCCTATTAGAATACGATTTAAATCGATGGTAAAGGCCCTATGCTCTAAAAGACTTTCAGGCAATTGGTGGCAGTAGTATTTAAGGTTTTGGTTTATTGCGACTTTATAGTCTTTTTTCAAGATTCGATATATTGTAATATTTTCTTCAGCGCTATTTAGTATGAATTTATATGAAGAGGCCTTTATTTTTTGTAAATTTATAGTTGCAGACATTTATTATAAAACAGATATATTAATTAGATTAATTTTCTTAGAAAATTAATCCGTTCGCTTTAATGTATAGCCTTCGACACCTCGCTTTTTGAGTATCTAACAGAAATACACTTGGAAAAAGATAAATAAGGCACATCACTACAATAAACAGTTTATCTACTTTAATTGTATAATAAATATAGCAATAATTTTGCCATATCCTGCCAACGCAACACAAGCCCACTTACGGAAAGAAATACTATTTTCGAAGTATTAGGCGGAATTTATTTTATGAAAAGCTGAAAATATATCACTGCTTGCAGATGTTGACAGGCCAAGAGAAGCGATTTAAGCAGAAATGGGCATTATTGTTGTTGTCGTCATTGTGGCAATTCCTCCCAGAGGAGCTATAATTGGACAGTCAAGGATAATTCATTGCTGG
>NC_051846.1:183572935-183594750 GCF_002237135.1 Teleopsis dalmanni | reverse complement strand
ACTTGCAATTTGCATGTGCTTGACGGGATTGGAGCGGATTGCATCGGATTGGATAAACTGAAAATGTTGCTGCTATTATTTATTTACTTTGACTTTTGACTGCTGCGAAGCGAAATGCAAAATAAATATAGAGGCAAATATAAAACAAAAAATCGAAAAAATAAAGAATGAGGAGTATATTTTCCATAACAGAATTGTAATTGATAATATTGTGCACATGAAAGTTATTTACGCTGCATCAAACAAATTGAGATACAAGATACTTTTTCCGTAAAAAAATTATATTTTCTTTGAAATGTTGGGTAAAGAGAGAAAAACTTCAGTTATGCAAAGTATCTTACTTGCTTTTGTGTAACGAAATATGCAAGCAAAACGAAAAAAAATAAATAATATTTTCTTATAAAAATTTGAAAAGAAAAGAATATTTGAGCAATTTTTTATTACAATATAAAGTACGTTATTGTTTTTGTGTTAAATTCTGTCTATAAGAATTTATAAACTCTAAGCTTTATATTACTATATCTACAATGTGTGTAGAAAAAATTAAAAAAAATATATATATATATATATAAAATTTTTCCAAGTCATTGAACAAAGTTTTCGGTGCACTGCACTTACTTGGCAACGAATTTGTTTAAAACGTTTTTCATGCTCTACCCGTATTCCTCATAATTTCATTGAGTGAGTAACTTAAGACATCAAATCATTGTTGTCAGCACTTTTTTGTTGTTGTTGCTGTTGTTGTTGCTGCTGCTGGTGCTGCCATTTTGCTTTATTTTAATGTTTCAATAATGTTGTTAGATACAAAAATTCGCGGCATCATAATCAAACATAAATGCTTTGACGTCGTCATTTTTAACAGCAGCAAATAGCAACTACAGTCAAGTCATGATTACCATTATGGGGCTATGGTACGGCTAAAGTATAGGCAATGCTCTATAGATAATACACATCAGCAAAAACTTATCAACGGTATAACGCCGTGCATTGTTTAGATATCAACATGCAACGCTTCATTTAACGCATATCAAAGAAATGTGTTAATTTTCCGAGCTCAAAGCAAATCCAACTAAACAACATATACATACATGTACATGTAGCTTTGCAGTTAGATGTAAAGCTAAGCTTGCGGGGGAAAGTAGTAGATAGAAGATAGACAGCCTAAATCTCATTTAGCTGCTTTTAATTTTTAATTCTTTTTTTTTTTTTTTTTGTGATGGAGGCGATGAGTAAGCTTTGCGTGTTCTTAGCTAAACGCCACGCCTACTACCTTTTATGACAACACTAAATGAGATATCTTCAAGCAATATGTTAGCTAACAATAAAGACAACAACATAATTGAGAAAAGATTTTTACTGATTTTTCATAAAATCGCCCCAAAAAAAAAAAACAAAAACAATTATGAAAAAAAGTAAGAAATTTTTACTTTCTTACTGATTTTTCATGTAATTTCGATTTACTTCCCCTGCCTCCCGTACATCTACATTTTATGCTTTTCAATCATAATGTATTCATAGTGTACCATTCTCTTTCGGATTTTCTTTATGTTGGTGATGGTGGTACCCACCAACATCATGATGGATTTGTCTTCAATTTCTGCATTTCATCAACGTCCTCGCCAACGTCGCTTTCATATCATTTGAAGTCACTCATCGTCATCGTCATCGTCATCGTCAGTCATGGCATGTGCGTGAGTTTATTATATTGTATGTTTTGTGGTAATTTTAATGATGTGCCATAAGTGACGCATTTTTTTTATATATATTTTTTTTTTCTCTGATTTTCTGTTTTTTCTAGCATGCAGCACATAGATACACACGCATACATGCTCAAGCATATACTATAGGTTGTTCTTTAATATGAATAATTTGCATTGTTTAGTTTCGTTGTGGTTAAGGTTGAGGTTGTTGTTGTGTTGTTGTTGTGTTGTTGTTGTGTTGTTGTTGTGTTGTTGTTGTGTTGTTGTTGTGTTGTTGTTATGTTGTTAGGAAGGAATTCGGCAATGTGTATAAAATTTGACACCTCTGGTGCGTGTTTCGCACAACTAAAATTTGTAGTTAATGAGTGGCGCATATGTTTTAGATACTTCAATTTCCATAATACATATTTTGACATGGTACAGCTGAATGAATGCATGTGTCGTTGTGAGCAGCATGTTTTAATAGTTTATTACTTTTCTACTTTTAAATAAAAGTGCCCTCATTAGTATTTATATTGTATTACTTCATTTAACAAAATGTATTGTACGAGTACAAATTTCCAATTTCCCAAACAAAACTCTCATTTTACGTGTAATTTATTAAAAATTTGCTGTATAATGAATGTGTAAAAGATTCAGATTAGCAAGTAAATGATTTTCTCCCCTATGTAGTAAACTTAAATATTTTTCCATAATATGCCATTGATTGGCTTCAATTAAGCAGTAAATTTAAAAATATTCGCAAACTTTTATATTACATAAAATAGCGTATCGTATCGGTGAGACCCTCAAGCGATTTCATTAAAACTGTATTAAATCAATTATTTGCTTCGCATATGTCAACAAAAAGCAATTGCTTCCCTAAATTGAAGCGCAAAAGAACGTAGAAGGAATAAAAAAAAAGCTTATTGCTTCTTTGAAAATCTGCAGCAGCACTAAAAGTGCAGCTACAATGCATACGTATGCTCTACGATATCAGGTTTACAACGCTTAAGGGCGCCTTTGATGCAGTACAAGTAATTTCGATAATTAACATGTGAACTCATTAAAAGTTTTTTTGTTCAGCTATAAATTTCGAAAAAAAAAAATTAAAAAAAATAAATAAAAACAAAATTCAAAATAAAAAAAAAAATTTACATAAATAAACTAAAAGCGAAACTTTCAGAAAGGAAGTGACTTTACGGCTCAAGTGGTGCCAATCGTTAATGTCTCAAAGCGTTTAGCGTAAATGTACCAGCAACTATTCCCCACTGCCTCCAAGGTACAGTGTTGACTCAACAACGAATGAACAGCGCAAATGAGTGACTGATGCGTTTTTAAATAACCGTACGAACAACATTTTTTTTAAATTTTTTTTTTGTATTTTTTGTATTTATAGCGCAAGCAGCAACTCGAAGTAATGCAGATGCGACTAATAGTGCTGCTGCAATTTTTTTAATTATGTCAATAATTAAGATAATGATGATTATTGTTTATAATGATGATGACAGCAAATTAGTTGCAGCACTTTAATAATAGAATAAAGTAAAGTAAAACAAAAATATGCCGTAACTCGTTGCTATGTAAATAGCATTATTGATTAGTTTATCTTGTGCTCGCTATAAATAAAATAACGATTAGTTAGGCTTTTCTGCGAGTCGCCAATTTGTGACGATCAATGAAAGTGTTTGTTTAGCTGAGTATATTATTACAAAGCACTTGCTTTTACAGAGTATAGCGCTTTAGTATGCAAGAAATGCACCTTTCCGCCAGAAAGATTGATGCTGAAAAAATGTTGCACCTGTCGAGCTGTCTGTGTTGTCAACCTCGTTAGGAAGACCGATGACATTGTAAGCGGTATGTGTAGATATGGAGTGGATTGCTTAAATAGCTTAATATTGCAAATTTTCTCGATAGCCGATAAAGATTAAATTTGTTTCTTTATATTGAATTGAAGTCACTTTAAATTGAGTTGCGAAAAAGTTAACGTTGATTGGATTTTTTTGTCATATTAATAAGTAATGTACTTAATTGCTTTTAAATGAAGATAAAATATTTATTTATTTAAATTCTGAGAGATTGGATTTATTTATCCAAGATTAACAAATATAATAACTAAAAAAATATATAAAAAAATGTTATTTAAACCAGTTAAGACTTCAGACACTTATTTTTACTTAAATACAACGAGAAAATTATATAAAACAATTATATTTAAACAAGTTAAGACTACAGAAACTTATTTTTATTTAAATATAAAAGCTCTCTAATTGCAAACATTTTCAAATCGATGTTTATGGCGTATTTTACATAATTTCTAGCCACATACCATCACTAATGTCAGACTCTTACCCTAAAAAAGGATCATACCCTAAAAAAGGATACGCACAGCATACCTTCCTCAGTTTTGGGTTAAGATTATGTTAAGAAGAAGAAGACAATATGGAGGCGAACAGTATTCACCGCAATATACAAATCCTTTAACAAGCTTAGGTACATAGCACGGAGTAGGGAAAACTGAAAACTAATAGAATGGTGGATGATATTCTTTCTATAACTTACGTCAGTAGGAACCTTACCTTCAACAAACGAGGGAAAAGTCTACGCTTTAATTAGTAATTAAGAAAAAATAATATCCACTTGACTAGTTGGTATCAATAACATGTGTTGAAAAAATCTTCCGTTGTCAGTAATAACAAAAATCAAATATATCTTTAATGCAATATTTACTTTAAGTGTCTTTCCTTTCCGCAATTCTAAAAATCTGTACTTATAATAGACTTTCGAAAATCTGGAAAGGCAACCTATCGTTACCTATAAACTGGAGACTTACAAGTTTGACGAACAAGGTGGTTCGTCAATGTTCAAAACTACTTTTCATCTAAAAAGAAAATCAAAGCTGGTGTTCTACAGGATTTATAATCGCACTCTCTTAAAACAAATGCAATATATATACTACCAGACAGATATGCTGGGCTTCAAATTATGGTGTACTAGTTACAGTAGATCACTCAAGTGTTCACAGATATTATAGAATAAATGCTCTTTAGATACTAACTTCTTTTAATCAATATAAAATCATTACATATAATATTTTATTTTAGTTCAAAACCATAGTTGCCATATTTTTCATATTAAATTATTATTCAAAAAAAAATTTTTATCTGATTAAAATTATTTGAATCTTGAGGAATTGATATTTTGCGATTATTTTAACCTTTTTGGTAGCGAAATTTAATTTTTCGGCTTAAAATAAAATTCCTACAAAAAACTTATTAGCATAAATTTTATTATAATGGAAAATTTGCCTGAGATTGAAAATCACCGGCACAGTAAGATTACTGCAGCCTTTTTTCAGGATTCGCCGACTCATCAACTACAGCAATACTTAATTCCTTCGAATGTAAAAAAAGTATCTGATAGACCCACACGAATTTTTTTGGAATCTATAGCTTCCGAAGAACATCAAGTTAAACAGTTTCATGAAAAAGAGTTACAATCGACAGCTGAAAATCCATTCGTAAAACTACAGGATAATTTGCATAATATTACAGAAAAGCTCGGATCGCAAAAGAAAGAAGCACTTTCAATAGAGAAAAATCGTCAAAAGTTAAGACAAAATAATACTGAATTGCGATTACTACTACGACAAATTAAAAATGCCAAAATTTTACACTCTCAAATCAAATATAGAGAAAATGTAGATAGTAAGAAGATACCGGCTTATGTTGCAAAGAGAAATCAAGTAGTGGAGAATATTGAATATATGAACAAAGTAGCGGAACTTGAGAAAGCAGAAAGAGACGACATGTTGAAGAAAAAATTCGATTTACGTCAAAGTTTATTGAAGCAGATTGAGGAGAAGCAAAACTTTAGAAACGAAGAATACCAGTTGAAGTTAAAGGAACGTGAGCACATGAGAACTATGATGCGACATCTACAAGAACAAGATAGATACGAACAAATGGAAGAAAAGATACAACAAAAAGAAGACTATGATCGTATACTGAGATTTAAGAATATAAGGAATATAGTGAAAAAGCAAAAATACGAAAGAGAAAATCACGCGCCTTTGTTGGATATCCTTGGTGTACGGGAACAGTATGTTGAAAAACTTAGAGCAGAGAAAAAAGCTTTAAGACAGAAAAGAGACGTATTAAGTAATGCCATTGGCGAACAATTACGATTAGCTTACGTAGAGAAAGAACAACGACAAAATTTATTGCAGGATTTGCTAGTAGAAGAACGTAAAGCTAATGAAGATAAACGTTACAGAAAACGTTTAGAGGAAGAAATGGAAATGCGTCACAAAACACAGTTGGAAATGCAAAAGTTTGAAAAACTTAAAGAAACGAATAAAAAAATCAAAGCTCAAGAGCATAAGAAAATTGCAACGGAGAAACAAATTACCATGGTCGACATTATGGCAGAAAACGAAAAGATTGCTCACCAACTTCAGGAAGAGAGAAGACGACAGTATCGTATTGATATTAATCAACAATTAAAGGAAAATAGACACCATCGTGAAGGAGAGTTACTATTGAAGAAAAAAATTGAGAAAGATTGCAGTGACTTGCAGCAAAAGTTTGAAAATGATATCGAAATGGAACGTATGTATTTGTTAGGTAATCAGCCGGATAGTATTTTACAACAGTTGCAAGTAAAGAATATAGAGCTTATGAAGAAGCGTAAATATTTAAATGATCAAAAATTACCATTAAAGGCTAAAGGAAGTAAAATACTGAAATTATTGTAATTAAGGAAGATTTTATAAATTCAAAAAATAACAAAAATTATAAACTTGGAAAAATGGAATATTTAAAAAAAAATTTTAAAAATCAGGATTTTAATAAAAATTTAAATTTTTTAAAATTTTGAAAAATTATAAACATTTGAAAAATTATAAAAATTTAAAAAATTATAAAAATTTGAAAAATTATAAAATTTATAAATATTTGAAAAATTATAAAAATTTCAAAATTTATAAAAATTTCAAAATTTATAAAAATTGCGATAATTTTGAAAATTATAAAAATTCAAAAAATTATAAAAATTTAATATATTATTAAATTTAAATTTTTATAAAATTTTTAAAAATTATAAATAATTTAAAAATTTATAAAAATTTAAGTTTATATAAAAATTAAGTTTTTATAAACATTAGAAAACTTATAAAAATTTGAAAAATTATAAAAAATTGAAAAATTATAACAATTTGAAAAATTTAAAAAATTGGAAAATTTAAAAATTGAATTATAAAAATTATAAAAAATTACCAAATTATAAAAAATTACAAAATATTACAAGAACAAACTTTAAAAATTGACGACAAATTTTGTGAAAATAAAAAATAAAAATAAAATAAAAAATGCTGCTTCTCATTTATTTGTAAAACAAAAAAATTTAATTAGCGAAAATAGATTTAATTAGCAAATACACCCTAACATGCTTAAAAATATATAAATACTTAAATCAAATTGAAATTTGTAACTTAGTAGGCTTAAAAATTGAGGTCAAGTCCTTTACAAGGACCTATAACCTGAAGCATTTCTTTACACGGCAGATGATACGGGCGAAATTAAAAAAAAAATTAATGGATATAAAATAATAAAATATCATATTTATATACAGTGAACATATACTTATGATATACAAACTGTCGCATTTATCATTAACTTAATTCAACACTTCAACTTATATGCATGCCTCAATGCATTCATGCATGCCATTTATATCACTTCAGTTGCAACCATTGCAGATGCTGCATTGTCAGCACGAGCAAGTGACATGCAACCTGTTAAAGCTGCAACAGTCAGGATGTTGCCTATGCTGTCTGTGCTATCTATGCTCCCTATAACATAGTTACTCATAATGTTAGAGTTGATAATGATGATGATGAAGGTGAATCTGTGGCTATAGAGCCACATTGCAACATTAGCAACAGTGCGAAAAAAAAAATTTTATTAAAAATATTTAAAGCAACATTCATGCAACAATTTTACATTTTTTTTTGTAGCCTGCCACTGCTGCTTTAACTGCTTTAAGCGGCAATGTAATGTGAGCTTCCAGTTGCCAACAGGCTGAAGTTACATCTCAACAGCATGTATCTCGTTGCTCGCAAAATTGGCATTTATAAAATATGTCGTTCTCATATTTTTTCTTAGGTGCAAGTTGGTAGGCAAAGATACAAATGCATACGTTGGTGGTGCAGTGTTTGTGCTGAATGTGGTTATCATTGCTTAATGCTTGCAACTGCCACAAATGTAGTGCAAATGGAACAAAAAATGCTGCTTTGCACCATAAATGTAATTGCAGTAAACAAAAACTTTGCGGTTTTATAAAAGCGTGACACACAACTTTATCTCATCACCTCAAGTTAATTTGTGGCATGATTTGCCACAGATAAAAGATATTAGTTTACACTTTGAATGCCACACAAATGGAATTTTTCATTAAGAAGCCTACATAGATTGACTTAGAAAAATTGTAGAATCACGTTCTGGAGTGATGTACGAGACACATATTTATTTTGGTTTTATATTTCAATGAAGTTCTCATGAAATTTAAAGATGGAACGTAGCAGTAGAGAAATTTATAGAATAGTTTATAAAGCATATTTGCTATATATTGAAATATATCTGAAAGGTTGGTATGAGATTGTATCTCAATATTAATTAGACAAGTTTTTTCTTCGAGTAACAAAAAGTTAAAAAGAAAATAGAACGTTGACATGAACTGGAATGATTTGTTAAAAATATCTTAACTGAAATATTATATCTATATATATAAATGTAGATATATACTCAATATATATATATATTATGTTTTTAACTAAGCTTCATAAGAAAGCTTAGTTAAACACAAAGTTTAAGTTTTTCCAAGAGAAAGCGCTACTCTCGTACATTTATAGTCAGTCATAGATAAAAAATATTTTGATAAAATATTTAATAAAATTTATTATTTCCTAGATAAAGATGTTTTTTTTTAACAAAAAAATTCAAAAAAATTAGAGTATACCCATGAGCTAATGCTTATTTCAGGCGGAGCTGTATTAAACCTCTGTAAAAGCTATACTTTATAATGCCATTAAAAGTATTCCAAATATGACAGCACTATTATATAGATACATTGTGACCGAAAAGTTTCCGGAAATTTAAATAAAACGCAAAATTCTTAATCTTCATCAATATTTATTTTATCTCCTTCATAATATGCTCCATTAGAAGCGATACACAAATGCCAACGTTTCTTCCAATCATCAAAACATTTTTTATAGGCGCTTTCCGGTATGGCTTTGAGTTCCCTCTGCGAATTCTGTTTTACGTCTTCTATGGATTCAAAACGCGTTCCTCTGAGTGGTAATTTGAGTTTGGGAAACAGGAAAAAGTCACACGGTGCAAGATCAGGTGAATACGGGGGCTGTTCGATGGTATTTATTGAATGTTTGGCCTTAAAATCGTTGATAATGTTGGCTCGGTGCGAGGGAGCATTATCGTCATGAAAAATCCATGAATTATCCTTCCACAATTGAGGCCGTGGTCTCACGACCGATGCCTAGCTCTCGTGCTATCTCTCTAACACTCACATGAGGATTTTGGAACACGATTTCCTTTGCCTTTTCAATGTTTTCGTCGGTGGTAGAGGTCGAAGGTCGTCCAGAACGCGGCATGTCTTCGACGGTCGTACGACCGTCCTGAAAGGCTTTGTACAACTCATAAACTTGAGTTTTCGATAAAACTGATTCCCCATAAGCCTTTTGTAGCATTCGCAACGATTCTGCACACGAAATTTCGTTCGAAACACAAAATTGGATGCAAACTCTTTGTTCAATATTTTTTTCCATTGTTTTTTTCGCAACGCACTACTGAGGTGAACTGGTTTCAACAGCTGCCGTAAACGAACTGTCTGACAGATCGCGCTCATTTTTGGCATAGTAATTAAGGAAAGTGCTGCCAAACTACATAAACTTAAAATATCGAAAAATATACAGCGCGCGAATTTTAAATGAGAACTTCCGAAAACCTTTCGGTCACAATGTACTACTTAATTTATGTTTTAATATACAATACACAATACCGCTTTATGGTTGATAAAATGTCATAGTTTAGTTGAATAGTACGGAAAAAAAACACTTTTCAGTATATATTTCATATCTTGGTATTTTGGAAATTCGTTGATAATTAAACAACTAATGCACTTGTAAAGATAAGTGTCTACACTACTTAAATAGGTACCGAGCTTTTCCATGGGTCACACAGTTAACAAACTGTTTCGATATATATACAGAGTTCAGAGTTGTTTAACGTGATAATCTGTTGTAAAGTTTTTATATCTTGGACATTGCTCTCAACACACGTATCGGTCCAAAGCGTCGATAAACGCTTTATTCAAATTGCAAAGAGCTTCGTCGGCATCCATTGATGCTATAGGTCTGCATATAGTATCCGCTGTTCCATAAGCCACAGCGCCCGGTTGGAAAATGCAATTCTATAGTATATCGAATGAAAGTAAATGAATACGGAGTGAAGTTTTAATTTGGATTCACAAATGCCTTAACCTTTCGTTTCTGTTAACTTTTTTATCTTTTCTTTATCTTTTCATTTTATATTTTTTAAACCTATCCATGTATATTTGTGTTCCAACCACAGCCACCACGATACTCTCTTTAAGGAGCCAAACTGTTTTGCTCAAAATTACCGAAGCTGTGATCTTTTATCCACGAGGCACCGGACTTACACATTCGTTTGGGTGCAGCAAGCAAAACTCACTCTCTACCTGTTATACTCTAAATAGAGCGGGTGGCTAATAATAGAAGAGAATTTAGTCCTCTCTTACAAAAGACATGCTTTACTTTGGAAATATTTAGATCCAGAGATCTGTTTGTGAGATTATGGAAAAATTTTGATTAAAATATTTACGAAGAGACCCATTTCTTTTGTTAGCCCAAGTTGGCAAATCACAGAGAAAATATATCTTTTTGAAAGAATTGCGTAGTTTTTCTGCATAGAAGTAATATCGGTTTTTGGAATTCCTTAATTACATTTAATTACCATTCCTTAATCACTTAATTAATTAATAAAATTTTACAAAGTATCATTTTTAGCTGTTTTGAGGAAAAGTATTAAGCAGAACAATTAAGATGGAGATTGTTATTATACACCTATCTAATATTATTTTTCCATTTAACGTGTAATATCAATTATAACGATTATAAAATTATGCTCTCAGATGTACACATTTTAAGCTCGAAAGGCGTGATTAGAAATCACCAACTTAATCTAAGCAGTAAATGCATTACGCATTCATAAAGAAACGTGCCATTATATACCAACTAAGTGGCCATATCAACAGCTTTTTATCTACTGCACTTGAAAGAAACTGTCAAGTAAGCTTAAAATTATACAATTTAATATCAAAAACAACAACAAAAAATGTAGTAGCAAAAAAAATTAATAATGAAGCAAATGCTTTAGCAGCATTTAATGCATTGGCAATGCCAAGAAACAGCAGCTCTCAGGCAAAAACAGTATTTACTGTAATGACAATTACAGCAAAAGCATTTAAGCAACAGCAACAGCAACAACAACAACAGCAGCAGCAGCAGCATAGCACAACAGGCGCAGCTGCAAAAGTGTTAATTACACTTTTCGTTTATGCACGAATGCTGAAGCAGCAGCAGACGCGGCGGTGCATTGGCACAAAGTCTGGAACCAAGCAAGATTGGGAACTTGGGAATGCGTGCAATTAAAACCTGCCACATTGGCTAAGTACGAGTGAGTTCCTAACGAACTCAACTTATAGACTTACTGGCTTACTGAAATCGGGCGGTAGTGAAACGCCTGAAACCTTGGACAGACGTATTAACGTCAACGACATGTACGATTTAAGGTACGTACGTGAATGTTGCATGTTGTTCAACGCAGTTGGTAACTTCATTATCACGTTCATAATTAAGATTGCTTGAAGAGTTGCATGCTACAAAACATGCAATTTCTAATGCATTATTCTGCATTTATGCTGCATTTGTCCTCTAATTTCTTTTGATTTATTTCATTAGCTTTTTTTCTTCCTGTATTGTACATTTTTATGACGTTGTTGCTGTTGCTGTTGCTGCTGCTGGTGTTGTTGCTGTTGCTATTGCTGCTGCTGGTGTTGTTGCTATTTTCTCAGCTTAACATTTTATTTGTTAAATTGTTTTTCTAAAGATTTAAAAATTTTTAATTGAAAATCAACAATTAAAATTTTTTCTACCAAGTGTGTAACGCCAAAGGCTATTTGGTGCTGAGCTGTAGAAATATTGCTATTGTACGTACTCGTATTTGTTATTGCAGTTGTAGTTGCAGTTGCAGTTGCAGCTGAATATTAAGTAGAATTTGCTGGAACTATATTCGTATAAGTTTGCGTATTTAATTCTTTACTATATATACACATACTGAAATGTTGCAAACAAGTTCATTACATAAGAGAAGCAGCATGTGATTTAATGCATTCAAGCGGAAAAGTAAAATTTAAACATCAGCAACAGCAGCACCAACAGCACCAACAGCAACAGCAACAACAGCCATAGCAACAGCACTGGGCAATAGCAACAGCACATATATATATATACCATATAATAGCAGCAACAACTTTAAGTATTGCTTAATAAAATTGCATTCATAAAATAACAGCAATTAAAAATTGCATTGGTGTCTTATATGCACTTGTGTTGTTGTTATAGTTGTTGTTCTTGTTATATTGCCAACATCTCTGATTTCTCAGAATTTAAATTTTTCTATTAATTTTATTGAAGAAATTCGGTGTGCAATAGGCGCTTCAATGGTTCTAAAGCTCTAAATTGTATATAAAATAAAAAGTATTTCAAAATTATTTACTAAAGTGCTTATGGGAAAAGTATGAGTTGCTTCATGCAAATGGACATAAAGTTTAATAATTCAATAATAAAAATTGTGTAGTTAAAATTTAAAACTATAAATTTAATTATTTGCAATAACATTAATGAGGCAATCGTAAATTTAATAGAAGGCAATATATACTCAGTCATAAAACAAGTAGAACTCGCCATTTCCACTTAAGTGTAATTAACAATGTAAAATAAAAATAAAGATATATATATGTACATGTATGTATATACTGTACATAAAATCAATGAGAGAAAATATTTATTTTCGTTAAAGACAGAAAATCAGAATCAAATTTTTTAGAAAGGTACCGATAAAAAATGCTATTAAAAAATAGTTAGATAGACAAATAACATAGATTTGAGTGATTCACATTTGAAACGAAGTACAGCGAATGTCAGATCTTATATACAACATTATTCTCTACACGAACGGTAGGCATTTTGTCTTACCTACGAGGGCTATAATGGGCGTTTATTGTATAGATATAAATAGTTTTTTAAGAATTAAGTTCTAACATTAGATCTTATATATAACGTCATTCCATAGATGAACAGTAGGCATTTCACCTTAGAAAGTTCCAATAGCGACTATGATAAGTAAGTGAAATCTGTATGGTAACATAACTATGGTGATTTCCAACCTATACCTGGGCTTGACATGATGCCACTGCAACCACTTTTGATATACAATATTATATAGTCAAAACAGAAACTCCCTTAAATCTTGTTCCAGCATTTTAAAAATAGAATGATAACATCTAAGCGTGTTAGCATATCACTGCAACTACTATCGATATATCACAAAACAGAATCTTCTCTAAATACTGAATAATATTTAGTGAGATTACCAAATTAAAACAAAAAAATTACACACCCTTGGTACTTGCAATCTTAAAAAAATTATACACGAATAATAGACAAAAATAGAATTTAATATTAAATAGACAAAATAACTCCAAAACCACTATTGATGAGTACTTGGCAATACTCGAAACAGCTATATAGCCAGCCAAAAAATTCAATTAATTAAAAAATTATAAAAAATTATGTTGTTGCAATTAAGTTTTGTTCTAAACCTCTGTATTAAATACAATAGTTTATATTAAGTAAAATAGTCGTTGCAGTTTAAACTGTTTAAAGTTAAAATCAAATTTAATATAGACCTTTGTCTGTAACAAAAAGTCTGACTGTCTAACTAAAATTGTCTTAGGAATTCTGTTCATAGGCCCCAAGGGCGGTGTGGGGCTGATAAGTTACAAGAACACCCCAACTGTTGAATGAGCGGAAAACATTCTGACTACTGGAAAGCTCAAAAATTTTAACGGTTACACAAAGCAACCGATTAAGAGAAAGTCTCCGGCAAATATAGAATCAACAATAAAGGAATGATTTTAAGCTCTAGCAGAAAAGATATAAAAATCTATATACTTTACTAAGTAATGGTCGCTATAACCTAAAATATCATATAAAATATATAGCTGTAAATGACAGTGAGTCCTGAAGGGTATGTATGCGAATGGAAAAATGATAGCTCAGATATTATAAACATCAGAGGTTAGGGTTAAACGGAAAACACATAATTTATGGTCTGGGTTTGAAGACTCTAAAGGGTAAAAGGTAAAAGCTAAAGGTAAAACTCAACTCATAAGAGATGTTAGATTTTTTAATAGTCTAAAATTTGGTTCACTTCAATAGAAGGTTGGTCAATAGTTCTTTTTAGCTTTTAATTACAAGCTATGTTATAATCGAAAATAAAGCATAAATCACTTCCAACAAATGATGAATTTAAGTTCAAATTTCAATTAAATTAATTTTAAAATTTAATTAAACTAAATAAAATCGATAATTTTAAATGTAAATTAAATTCTAATTTAAACACGACACCAAATCAAAACTTACAATATTTTTTTCAATATTTCATTATTTAAATTGATTAATAAATAATTATGGTTAATGAATTGAATTTATTTATGTTATTTTATTTTACCCTAATGGGAAAGAAATTAACTTTGCTGAGAACTACTATAGAAAATTTTTTTTTTTTAAATCTTTAGATAAAACATATAAGACAATTCGATAAGAATTGTTTATAGTTGGCAATGTTGGTAGTTATCCTAGTAAATCTTAACGTAAATGCTGCAAATGCACTGAATCGTTTTTGCTGAAAGTATCTGCAGATAAAAATCCGTGCATCCTTTTTATTAAAATATTTGCAGCGCTGCAGCAGCGATTGTCGTTGCAAAAACATTTGCGAGAAAAAGGAAAACTGTTAGGAAAATTTTGTAAAAATACGTGGAAAATCATAAATTCAAATGAGCAAAAATATTTGTATAGTGACACATGCAAATCTGCAAACAAATATTGAACAAATATTTAAAATTTCAAATGTGAATTTCAAAATAAAATAGATTTTTTGATTTTCTCAATCTCGTTTTCAAATTTTTGTTTCGGTTTGCGTTTTTTTTTTTTTGTGGACTAAATTCTTTCAATATTGTCTGAGATACTCGTATATCTCAACCACAATTTCGCAAATATTTGTCTGTGACAAATATCGCGCAAATAAACAGAATCGTAAATCAGTTGACTAGAAAGTCAAGAAAAAATGGAAGAAAAAAATGGTAGATTTATACGCGATATGCCACAAAAATTGTGAATGGGCGAAATTCGGAAAAGGAAAAACCATCACGAAAATCTGAATGGAATCGAAACGTAAAATTTTGTTTACTTAAGGGAAGCACACAAAACAAGCAATGAAAATTTTGGGAAATTGTGCCAATAGCAGCTATGATACTCGTGCTATTGACTGTGTACCGTACACTCACCTGTCAGAAAAATAAGCATGAAATTAGAATTCGACACACAAAAAAATCTGAAAGAAAACCTTCAAGTGAAAAATAAAAAAAAAGAATAGGAAAAATGGAGAAGAAAACTCCTTGCCAAACTTGTGAAAACAAAGTGAATTGATGTATAAAAAAAATTATCATAACTTTTCTGGTTGTATTTACCTTTACTCCTTTCAGTATCTTTCCGCATAAATTTAGATAAGCGTCTGCATTCGATTTTCCCAAGGGTGCGTGAAATGATTTGTATGAACGACGGCGTACCTCTGAAATCAAACAAATAAAAAATTTATTATTATTTATGCATTTTAAATTTGATTAAATTTATTTTGCATTTCTGAAGACCTTTAAAAAAGGTTTCATTGGGTAAAGTGTAATTAATTAAAATTATCTGTAAATTTAAAAATGTTAAAAAATATTTTAATAATTACCAAAAAAAAAATACTATTTAATTTTCATTTAATTTTTTTGTGGACAATGAATGGGAACGGAATCAAGCATATACGTCATCTCTTTATGCTCTTAATATTTTGTGGACAAACTTAATAGTAGTTCTTTTGCTTAGCTATAATTTTAGGCTGTCCATGCACTTTGTTTGGACTGTCAAGTATGGTTTCTTTCCCGTTATTTCATCATCTTAACAAGCTGAAACTGATTTATATGGCAGAATGACGTCTATGCTTAGAAACATATGAGAACTGAAGTCAGATTCTTTGTGACTGACTAGACCAAAGAGAGAACATAAAGGTGACAGTTGGTAAATTAATGTGATATTAGAACAATATCCTCAATAGGCAACATATTGGCATATAATCAAAGGATGGAGTGTCTTATATTTGCTTAGGAACTGCGACTAGTTAGATCACAGTACTTTACCTATTTTAAGTAATATAAGAGAAAGCAGTCAGATTAGTATTAAGTATTTTAATTAGTATAAAGCGTATTAGTATTAATTAGTATCGATTTAGTAACATTCGATTTTCGCATATGACCTTTGCATGTCTGTGCAAATAATCAAGCAGTAATAAAAACTATTGCAATCAGAACGCTTAAATTAAGGATTGTAATTAAACATCGTATCTCACAAATCAGCATTTTGTATCACAAGGTTTCACTTTGTTAAATTCCTGGACAAGCAGCATATACAATGTGAAACCGATGACAACCAGGCACAGAGGTAGGCCAAGAACAAAATAGGATGAAAACGTGTATAGTGATCCAAGAACAATTGGAGTACTGAACTGGAAGAGAGTAGTTGAAATAGGAATAGATGGAGGCAGATAATGAGCGAGGCCAAGGTTCACACTAGACTGTAGTGCCAAATAAAAAGAAGTTTCTGGATGTAACGATATCTTCGGAAACGAATAAGTAGTTATTAAATAAAAATATGCTTATTAAAAATAAAAAAAAGGAGAAAAGGAGAAACCACAAAAAGTATAAATGCTAAGCTAAACTTTTCACTTCATTATTTATCTGTTCAATTTTATAGATTTTTTTTTTTTATTTGAACCTGAAGTCATTTTCACTTAAGGACTTAATTACTTTTGTAAATAATTTTTATGGACATTCGTTATTTTCTCAAAGCAGTCAATATTATTGATATATGTATACATATAATTAAATGTGTAGATACATCATTTATAAATAATTATATACATTACAGTAAATAAATATTAGCTAGGACCATAGCACTTAACGCTATTTATAAATTTATATTTTCTTTAAATTTAAAATTATTTTCAACCCTCAAAAGTAAATTTTTGAACTTTTTTTTTTCTGATAAAAGTTTCTCTTTCAATATTGTGAAATTTAGTTCACTGATTTTCTGATTTTGCCTTGCCGGGCAGCCGGAATTCACTTGGCCATATTTTATTTAGAGTTAATTATTGTTGTTGTAGCTGTTGTTTATATGTTTGTTTGTTTGATTGTTTGTTTGTTTACTCATTTGGGCTATTGTAGTTATTGTTGCTTTCTGCTCCTGCAACAGATGTATCTGCAACAAATTTGTTCAGATTGGTGAAGTTTGTTTTTATTGTGTACTTATTTGTTTATTTGTGTTTGAATAAATAAAAGAAAAAAGTTTATTCAGTCAAAAGTTTTTCAATTAAAGCAAAATTTGAAAATTGTTTTAATTTTCTATTATTTCTATCGAAAGAACTTTTACATTAAAAGTAAATATATACATAGATCTAATATATGTGCATGCATAAAAACCTAATCATATCCAAAATTATAATATGATTTAAACAACACTCCTTGAAATAATTTGGAGTAATCTAGAAAAAAAAATTATATCAGAAAATTTCTAAAATATGTATTGATGTAACCTAACTAGTAGATTGCCAGTAGATTCTCATAGAAAGAAGATTGTTAACTGCCAAATAAACACTTCGTTACAGACTAAAAAATTTTGGTTAATGATTTTTAAACACAGTTACTCCGTACCAGTAACATATGCAAGACTTGAGAACATGGACTTTACATAGAAAGAGGACTGTGAGTTGACACATAAATATTTTCCTACATTTTGAAAAACTCTGCTTAAAGATTTTCAAATACAAATACTCCATAACACTAACGTCCTTAAGCGGAGATGGGAAAGACAATTAAATAATTATCCCCTCTTTAACAATATCTATCAATATCAATTTAAATGCCTACAATCTATAATAAAAAAACTTAGTTAAATGCAAGAACATTGTTCAAAAAAAAATATTTTTTAGTATAGCTTCCGATGACACAATCCTTTATACAATCGTCAACCCGGTACTGCCTCGTACATTTCAGAAGTTAGGGGTAATTGGGTTTAGCATAGTCCCAAAGCGACAGTAATAATGAGAAATTGAACTGAATTCGAAAAAATGCTTTTTCATCGATGTTATGTTATGCAGACAGTCAGTGTTTCGTCAAGTGTGAAAATAATGTTGTTTTCAATATAAATTTAAAATTTGAAAATTAGAGAAAAAAAGAAATTTCTGTGCCTTGTCAAAAGGGTTATAATAGTGTTCACAACCAATAAATTGGTGTCAAAATCAGAACTTTTTAGAAAGAAATATATATAAAGTATTATCGCATATTCACATCAAATATATCAATTTTTGAGTACAGGCACGCAGAAAAAAAAGATGTTTTTTAGTATATCTCACTCTAGGCGCAATCTTGTCTATGTTATTACCTACATAGTAATAGTAATTACTTGATTCTTTTAAGCTTAACATTTTAATATCTAATTATTCTTAAACCAAAAACTTGTATGATGGTATAGTAAGAAACCCGAATTTACTGCAGTCATACAGTTAATTTAAATTCAATTAACTATGTGAGATGATAGTATACTGGTTGTTGAGTAACCGAGTCCCATAAGTTTTGGTTGTACTGGCGATCCAAAGTGATCCACTTAGGTCTATTGCCCAATGTGTTATAGTATAGGGACAACCTCAGAGGTTTAAAATCAGCTTGAACATTTGACAAAGTTTAAAATGCTATTTAATGTGAAGTTTTGCAGTTGAGCAAGATTCTCAAAAAAAGAAGTTCTTAGAGAACCTTTGTTCTGGGCAAGACCTAAGCAGTTGAGAAGCACTTTCATCGTCCTTTCTGCAACTGCGACAGATATAATTGAGTGTGAGATTCAACTTACTAACATGGTTTCCTAAACTGCAATGAGCAGTGAGTAAATCTACTACAAGACTGATATCTGTACGAGTCATCTCAATAAGAGTATGGGATTTACTTTTATTTGAACGTGGCCATATTTCATACAGAAACCTACAAAGCGTTGAGTCTTACCTCATATTATTAAAACGTTTAGCATAAAAATATCTTAGTAGCAACTGAGCTAATAGCTACGTAGTTAATTTAAAGTTAGTTGTCTTCTAACATTGTACTTTTTGTTGTGTATGAAGTTATTGTATGTTGTGATAGTCGATAGGAGCTTTCAAAGCATTCTCGTCTAAGGATCTGTTAGTGCTACACCAACTGTTATATTTAAGTTCAAGTCTACATTTTTTTCATTTTTTTATGGTAGAAGATCCACATTAAATTGCTTATAACACAAATTTTGACCTTAGCCATTAGCACTCAAATACTTATTACTTCCTGCTATGAAAACATAAACGACTTTGTTATGGATTAGTCTATCTTAGTTTTCTTGTAACTACTATTAGTATTTTCTTTAAAGCAGTTATAGAAGTTGAAAAAGTTGAAGAGTGAAGAAAAACTTTTTAAATCTTTTTATGGTCTGTCTGTCTATGTTATTTATTGTTAATTATATATTTTACATTACTTTAAAGCAATTTTAAGTGCCGCTAAAATTGTTTTAGTTAATTCTCTAAGTAATAATAAGAAAATTAAATTGTTTAAATTTTAAACAAATTAAAACATTAAAATACATTTACTGTACGAATGAACAGATTTTATTTGGAAAATAGCAAATCAAGCATGAAATGTAATTAGAGATGTTAGAAAAATATTTCATTTTCATAAAATCATATTTGAAACATCATCCTAATAATTATATTAAATTTTAATTTCAGCAACACGAGCAGCGTGTTCTTGCTCCAGAAAAAGGTAAAGTAATTATGTGTATATGCCCAGCCCGCTAACTGTGCTCTATGCCCTGGTAGCTCGTATCTGGTATCTATGCTGTATAGTACAAGTAGTTATAGAGTAGTAGCGCCTCTTTTACACGGGAAATTAAATTGCTGCGATGATATGCAACACTGAACTGGATTAATTATTGACTGAGCAATAACGAACAACGAGTAACGAGTAGCGAGTAGCTATAACGGCAGCATTAACGAGTAGTAGTAGTAGTAGTAGTAGTAGAAGTAGCAATAATTACCAAAGTATTGGTATAGCACGGCACAGTTCGTTAATTAAGCTAAGTCAGCCGATAAGTACAAATTTAAAATGAAATGAAAATATTTAAAGAGTAACTATCGATAATTGATGAAGGCTAGCTAAAGAGTAAGTTTAAATAGTATTATAATTACAATAAAAAAAAAAAAAAATATTGAAAAACAAAAATTTGAAGTAAAATAATAAAATAAATAAATTAATATAAAATGAAAATTATAAATGAAAATTATAAATGAAAAAAAAAGGAAAAATGCAGAAAATTAACAATTTCACAGTTTGTTAACTGCGAATTAAATATGTTGCAACATGTAAGACGCTAGCAGCAAAATTTGTATCGCTGCTGTGTTGCTGCTGCTGCTGCTCTTACTCTTTAGATTGCAGTTAAATTTGTTGGTTGTTATTGTAGATACTTTAATTCATGTTGCAGCAGCAGTTAATATAAAACGTGCATTTACAAAATTAAATTATAAAAGTGTTGTATTTTATATATAATATTTTTTTCTCCATCTTTTCGGATTAATAGTTTCTTTGATTTTTGCAGTTGTTGTTTTTCGGATTTTTTTGTTAATTCGTTTAAGTTTCAAGTGAAATGAGTTATTTAAAATGCAATTTAAATTAAGTTAAATTTCAAAGAAAACTCAGCGAAATTAGGTCAAATTCAAGTGCGGTTCAAAGCATAAATAAGACAGCGTAAATGATTATAGCGCAATTTGCCATAATTTCAAATGTAAATTTATCGCCAGAGTGCAGTTAGAATTTGCAGTACTCGTCGTACTCGTATTCATCGTATTCGTACTATTTGCATTTTATTTCTAATAAAACAGCTATGGCTTGAGGAAAATATAGTAGAAAAAAAAAATTATTTTTCTTTTTTCTTGAAATGAAATATTAGAGGGGAAAAAATTTATTTTAAATGCGTGGCGCATATAAAAAGTTTTGCTAATTTTTTACACTGGAATGCATAATTTAGATGATTTTAAGTTTCTTATGCATTAAATGAAGATTTAAGTTGAAAATATGAACGCATAAATGCACCAACACACACAGATACACACACATACACGCACACAGAAGTTAGAAAAAATATCTGAGCTAGCATTGAATTGTTCGTAACTCAATTTACTCGCAACTAAACTAAACTGAACTGAACTCTACTAAACTGTAATTAACTAACTTTTTTTTTTGTACAAAAAAAAAAAAATTAAAAAAATTATTAGTATAATAAATGCTTCTTCTTCTTCTACAGTAACTATTTAAATTGTAGTGCTGAGGTAGTAACAGTAGCGGATTTATGCAGCCCACATAAAAGGTTGTAACCGTAACTCTGCGCCTTTTGCTTTAAGAAAAATTAAATAAAAAAATTATAGTTTCTCTACATTTTAGACGATATTTATTATTATTTTTTTTTTGGATTTATTGTTGTTATTTTTTTTTATAAAATTGCTGTGATTTTCTTTCAATTTATAATGATAAAGTGTGAAAGGAATTCAATTTTTATAGTTACTCTAGCAGCTACTTTATTTGTTATTACAAGAC
>NC_051846.1:183566699-183572835 GCF_002237135.1 Teleopsis dalmanni | reverse complement strand
GAAATATTTAGATAAGGATTTCTTGTTTTTTTTTTGGAACAAAATAATGAATTCATGGAATTGGGTATTTAATATAATTTTTTATCATTTTATCATATCTACTCAGAGGAAAATTAAAAAGTTTTTATTATATTAAGAGAATACACATTTTGGTATATATTATAGGTATATAAATATATATATATTAAACTTTATAATAGATAAATTTTATATACTTTGTAATATATAAATTCTATATACTTTATAATATATACATTTATGTACTTTATAATACATATATTTTATATTTTTATTATTATTATGATTATTATTATTTAGAACTTCGCCAAGAGGTTTTGAGATGACATCGTCCTCCAAAATCTTGCGGGCTCCATTCCATGACCATATTGGCTTTTGTTTGGTGCGCTGCCATAGCTCTTCGTTGGAGACTCTTGCAGGCTACCATGTGTTCAGAATACGCTGCAGGCTTCTATTGACAAAGGTTTGTAACTTCTTAATCAACGCCCTCGTTAGTGATCATATTTCGCACCATTATAATAATGTCTATTATACGCAGGCGTTAAATATTTTGATCTTAGTTTTGATTCTTACATTGTTGGCATTCCAGACTTTGTTAATCGATGCGAAAGAGCCAAATACATTTTTCACTCTGTTGTCGATATCCTTTGACGTGCCAACATCGCTGTTAACTAAAATTCTCAGATACTCGAGTTCCTGCGTCTTCAATGTTATGATCATACAAAAGGATGGGCGATTGTATTTTATATACTTTATTATATATATATTTTATTTATATATTATGTACATTTTAACACACAATAAATATTTTCACTTACTCGTAAATTTAATCTTTATGTTTATTATTAATTTTTCGATACATTATTTCGTAATCATTCATCTCTGCTATACTCGCATATACTATAACAATACTTATCAATTATTCAGAAAAATATAATCTTAAAAAAATCTTTAATAATGAATTGTAAATATATATTCCTATAATATTTTTTTTGCAATTTCCTTATATCTTTGTCCAAACAACATCTCATTTACATAATTTAATTTAAAATAATTTATCAATTACTAAATCAATAAAAAAATTTCATTTACATTGTATTAGATATTTATTTATTTTTATTTCGTTTACTATTACTATTTGGACAGCAATCGATGAGCTGATACAGCAGTCCTTTTCGAATAAAAATAAACCGTCTGTCATTTTGCACAGTCCATCAAATTCAATGAGATTTCCTGGATTGCAACGAGCGAGTCAAGTCAAATCAAATGATTGCACACCGAAACTGAGACTAACGCACAATACACAGAAGTTAAGATGGATGGATCGATGTATAAATATATAATAGATAATATTGTATGTATGTACGTATTTCATTTCGAATAAGTTTACGTATTGACAATCATTGGGAGCAAAAAAAGTAAAAAGTTTTAAGTAAAAATACAGAAAAAGATAGTTGCAAAGTGCGCGAACACAAACGAAAAGCCAATGTCAATAAAAAGATACAAGATGGTTTTATTTTTGTTCTGTGATTGCGAGTGGAAGGAATTCTGTTTTTATTAATTTTGAATTGAAAATATATATTAGAGTTTTATATATTTATCACAATAATATAATCATAATACTAATTAAAACAAATTTTCGAAAAAATTGAATTAAAGCAACAAAAATCTTTATTGGAAAGGTCAATAAAATTGAAGACGACCGAATTTTGAACCTCGTAGGTCAAGTCAAGTAATAAAGCTCAAAATATTAAAATATTCAAAAATATTAGGTTGAAAGCTTGATCGATGTTTTAAATTTTAAAGTATCAAGTATTTCTAATAACTGTTACATGAATGAGGATTCTTTAGATAATTTTAGAAATTATTAATCGTTTCTTTCTACAACTAATCCGTAAGAAAACCGAAAAAGGCTTATTTCGTTATAGAAAGAGAAAATAAATAACGATGATGAAAGTGAGTAAAACAGAAATAGAGATGTAAACGGATCTTTTAAGAAGTCGAACCAATCTTAAAATAATCTTTGATTAGTCGATAGTCTGTGCATAAATACGTTATATATAAATGTATTTCATTTATCATATGCATATTCTTAGAGTACATTAATTAGATCGCTCTGGATGAATTTCTATTAATCTCAAGCTAGTTCATTCGAAAGAGATAGTACACAGTAAGTAACTTAAATGCACTCCCACCATCCACAAACTATTTCGGACGAATTAGTTAAAGTCTAATAGTAATTCATGCAATGTGAGGTGTCTTTTTCGTCTCCTCAGTTGGGATCAGGAAGTTAAGTAAGCTAAATGTGGCTTAAGAATCTATCTTTGATTTTTGGAGAAACTTTGCACAGATCAAAAATAATAATTTTATAATCTAATGTTCGAATCATTCAAAACAAGAAGAAAGATACTAATACAAGAAAAAATGTTAGAAGTAGAATAGTAGTTACAAAAAATGTACGATTTGTTCCATGGTACGGCGTGAAATTATATATATTTTCTAAATTAATATATACCTCCAGCTCAAAAAGTACCCGGATTTTGTAAATAAAATACACAAATTTAAATTTTATTCCAAATTTATTTTATCGCCTTAAAAATGTGCTCCTTCTGAAGCGATACACATATGCCAACGCTTAACCCAATCTTCCATACACTTTTCGTAGGCCCGTGCATGTATGGCTTTTAGTTCCTTCGGCGAATTCTCTTTTACCGATTTAATTGACTCAAAACGCTTACCACGAAGGAACAATTTCAGTTTCGGGAACAGGAAAAAGTCTCACGGCGCCAGATATGGCGAATATGGTGCCTGAGCGACGATAGTCGTGCCGTGTACCATATGTCAGGAAAGAGTGTACCAATATAACAAAAAAAAATATTTTTGAAATAGGTCTATTACTTAAAAAGTAGTTAACAAACAACAAAATGAGCAGAGGGTATATACATCAATTCTATTGTGCTATATCTATTGTAGCTAAGGGAAGTGTTAAGGTCTTTGCAGTAATAAATATTTTATTATTGTTTTATTTGATTTTTATAAATAATTACTCATATATTTTGAACTAATTGAAATTTGTACTTCAGGGCTACATCAATATAGGTCAATCGGTAGAGTTAACTCACTTAAATAAAATTGAATTGGAGGTACTTGACATATTTGCTTTCCACTGCTCCAACTATTTAATAGAATTGATATACTTGTTACTACGGCACTCAAACACAGATGTGATTGATTCATACAGCATCTTGTATATCTCAAGAAATGGATTTCAAAAGATATTTCTGCAGCATACAAGCCAATTTATTGGAAGTTGCATTTATTGCAAAAATAATATAGAATTGAGACGAATGTGTGAATCAAATTGAGTGAAGTTTTTAAAGTGAGGCGAAAATGAATAAATATTTAGGTGGGTAGTCACTCAGTCACTCAATCAGTCAGTCAGTCACTTGTATAGACGATAACTGGGATATACAAAAAATTTAAATTGCTTGAAAATATCGTATAAAGTACTAAACGGAAGTTCGTGCATTTACTTGAACACATAACAATAATAAATAAAAAGATAAAGATACTTAGATGACTGCATGAGGATAAACTCGAAAAACAGTGTAAGGAAACTAAAAAACGCATACGTTTGAACCAATACACAATTGTCGGAATATATTGGAAAATGGATACGAATGGATGAATACATCTTTTCAGAAAAATGATTGTGCATGATTGTATGTGTTTATATTTTCCTTCGCTTTGAATGTCAGGGTCTAAACGTTAACTACATATAACAGCAATTGAAGCATGCAACAATGCCGACAATTACACTGCATACAGCATTTAACGTGCAGCAATTGGTATAGTATTTATCGATCAATCTCATTTGCCTAGACAAGCTTAAATGTATCTGTACATATTTATTTTTAGTTGATAGTTAGCAAACAGGCAGTCAGCGCCGCTATCAATGAATCTACACAGACGTAAAGATGTGTAAATAATACGCGAAATTCAGTGCTTAAAACTACTATAAACTGCATTGGCAAATTGCAAAAAGTTTTGTTTAGAAGCGAGTACTTTTCGTTACGAAGTTACAGATACTCTCGTTATATATGTATCTACTCTAAAGTAGTTTAAAACTTTTGTTTAAAGACAAAGCTCGTACTCGTAAAAGTGTCATTGTGTGTTAGCGCTGCTATAGAATTTCTTAAAAACTATTTCAAAACATAAAATTCTAAATTTAATAGCAATTGTTTGCTATGTTGCTATTGCTATCGCAACTTTTGGCAATTCGAAATTTTAAAGTAGGTTTAGTAAGTTTCCTACTACGTTTCTCGACAAGTAAATTGTGTTGAAATATGAAATTGTGTATTTGTTCTGCCATGAAGTGCAGTTCTGCAGTTCTGCAGTTCAAATTCAATTGCGTATGCAACAAAGTGCATGTAGAAAATAAAATTGTAGACAATTTGTTAGAAATTTTGCAATGTTTTTGCAATTTTATAAATTCTATTTTCAATTGAATTGCTACACAAAACAATTTTACACTAATTTAATTTCAATTTCCGAAATATCGTAAAAATAAAGCATAAAAACACTTTTTGATATTTCAAGTAAATTAAACAAAGAATAACAAAATTTAAATTATATTTAAAATAGGCATGAAGCATACATTAATTGAAAACTTGATTGAGCTCAGTAAATGAATATCAGCCATACGACCAGTACAAATCTCTGCAATGCACATAAGATACACATAGCAATTCAATTGCAGTTGCAGTTGCAGTTGCAGTTTGTGCAATAGGCGTAAGAAACGTACCCACACACAAGAGAGTTTATTGCGTATCTGCCAAATGCAATATTATTTTCTATACCAAAACGAAAAAAACATTATAAACTTTAACATTGATTGGCATTTTTCGTAGCTCTACGAGCTTCAGATACACTGCACAGTAAAAATAAAAGCAACTGCACAAAGCACGACAAAGAGAGTGGCATATGTACATACTAAAATGTTCTAAAGACACGGTTCCAATATAAAAATCTTGAAAAAAAGTATCTATGCCACACAAAGGTTTTGTATTTGATTGCAATTTCATTTCGTTTCGTATCGTTTGCAACGCAGGTACTATTTACCATGCAATAAAACTGAAATCCTAATGGAAAATGTGTGTGATAAACATGCACTCGCTTAGAACTTTTAAATGAAAAAAAATTGTATTTTGAGTGCATCAAATGATTTTTATGATTGTGATGCAATAAAAACAGCATCACAAAAAATAAAAAAAAATTTTATAACTGCAGAAAAAAATTTAATAATAATTGATCTCAGCAAAATACATACCATACTAAAATTCACATAAATGAATACTAACCAAGTAAGTGGCAAAACAACTGCAAAGATACTTTAAACAATTGCAATTTTATTGCCAATTTAAGTTCGGAAATAAATTGAAACTTGATTAAGCATTTTTGTTAGCAAAAGGTGTTAAAAATTGCCTGAGAAAAAAAAACCCATATAAACTATTTATAAGCAATTTAATTTCTGGTTTACGTATCTGTGAAGTATCCAAGTACTTCATAGATGCGAATTTAATCGCACATAAAACGCATCATCAACATAACCACTTTAAAGTTATACCATTAATAATTAAAAAAATTCAATTAAGTAATTATTTTGTATCGCTAACTTACGTATTATATGGCCATTAAATCAGAAAATTACCTGCAATTAAAAATAAAATTAATTAATTAATTTAAATTGTTAACAATTTAACAAGAAATAATGCAAGTAAAAGAGTTTTAAACTAAAACAGAATATTTAAAAAAAAAAGCTTAAACTACTCGAAAGTCATGGAGTATTTTTAGTACTTTTTGCAGAACTCTCATATACTCTCCAGCATTTTGATTAATAAATTCAAAAATAATTAAAATAACTAATTATATTCTGATATAATAAAATCAAGAGATAATTAAATTTTAAGCAGTAGATATATAAGAATTGAAAATGAACTTCATAGTACAAGAAAATATATCCAACTATAAAGAAAAGTAATAGACACCCCTTTTGAGCGGAAACTCGCCTTGGGTTGATTATTTTTCTAAAATTAAATTTCTTTGGTTATTTTTATAA
>NC_051846.1:183546983-183566599 GCF_002237135.1 Teleopsis dalmanni | reverse complement strand
AAAAAAAAAAAAAAAGATAACTGCATAGGTAAAAATATATAAAAAAAAATAAGTGCAAAGTAACTGCACTAAAAACATCGTATATGTACTATATTATGTTTATAATATTGTACTCAACTCTGTAAAAATGCAGTAATATGAACCATTTTTTATACAAAATCTATACAAAAATAGATTCAAAGTTATTAAATTATTGACATAGTATAAAAAAGTTACTATAGAAAAATGCTTAATAAAATTTGTCATTAATATTTAATAATTTTGTGTTTTAGTAATGATTATTTAAAGCATTTAAAACTTCCGACTTTTTTTGTAAATATTCTTTCTCTTTCTCCAGAACAACTACTAAACTTCAACTACACTAAACTGTAAAGTATTAATTTTTATTACTTCGTTAAGTGGCCACTTAAAGGCTGCACTTGAAGTATGGCGCTGCTTTATCTCAGTGCATATAAAACATTAACGCTTTGATTGTTAAGTGCATTTCTCCCTACTTTTTGTTAAAAAAATATCCATAAACTACATGGAAAATATGCTTGAGATTAAACTGCAATACTTTATTATGTATAAATATTTAATAACTTAACACAATTCTTAAGACTTTAGTGCGGAGGAAGGGGAAAAGAAAAACACATTCCATTCACATAGTCAAGCGTAATGAAGTGATGCGTAGTGTCTGCTGACCTCCGCTCTGCGTTCAAATAAAATCCATTAAAATATTAAAAACTAGAAAAAAAGATAAAAATTTACTCAAATCGAATGATTGAAGATAACTGCACACAAAACGACTATTAAATGCTTTCGACAAATGAAAAATCAAACCTTTTAGATGCCATAAACAAAAGATAAAAAAAGTGATATCAAATCAGACTCAAAGCCAAGAGCTCAAGCAACAAATCAAATGAAACCAAACTTCAATCAAATTTAATAACGATTCAAATCTGCAAATGTGTAATCAATAAAAATGGATTGGAGAAAAAAGATAAAAATAAAAACAAATCAGTAAAGAACTTAAAAAAGATATTTTAGAAAAGTTTTGTAGCATTTTCATGCTGCGGTCACATCACAATAATCAGCAGTTGAATTGGAAGAAAAAAAACTTTTTTGTCTCCAATTTTGATTACGTTTATGGATGGAATTATCTGTTAATGTGTCGGGAGCTATTTTATTTGAGTTTTCTGAACTTTTTCTACTTCATCAATGCAATCGTATATACGTCGCACATAAATACAAAAACAATTTAGAAAACATTTTCAAATTCTATAGAAGAAACTCTTTAAATGGTTTACAGTTCTGTTCAGATACTTTGTCTCAAAGTATCTGCTCTGTTGCTGCTATGTTCATTTTGTACGCCATTGAGCGAGCTGTTGTGCTTTTTTCGTTCTTTGAGATTTTATTTATTTATTTACGAGTATTTACGTTGCTAGACTTGCACACGATTAGAGCTATAAGAGCTATAAGAGCAGCGGCTTAAGAGATGCGTATCTTTTGGGTTGCCATCAGCATCAGCCATCAGCTATCAACCGTTTGGGTTCCGCAACAAACAATCCAATGCTCCACTGCACTGTGTTTGTTGGAATTTTATTTCTTATATTGACATTTTGAATCGTCTTAATCATAAAATATTAGGGTTAAGCGGTTTTCTACGAAGTCTCTGTAGCATTTCTTTACGTTTTTATTCATTTTAAATATGTTCATTATCAGAATTTATATAAATGTATATATATAAACATATATTGTATATTTAAGTTATTATTTGTCAAGATTTTAATCCGACAAAATGTGTTTTGAATTGCTTGAAATCTTTAACATTTATTTGTCATTTTACTCGAATAACAAACTTTGTGGTGCTGCCCTTTTCTTAAAGATTTTTATCTGAAAGGTACGTGCAAGTACGACAATTTGTTAATATTAAATTGTGATATTTAAACGTTGACATTTTTATACAGATAATATAATAAATTTAAGATTTAAATTCATGAAAATATATCGTTTAGTGATATTATATGCAGTATGAAATTGTTTCAACTAGAAACGCTTTTTATTCAGTGTTCGCTGGTGGAAAACACGGCAGAAAAACTTTGCATCTTCATGTAAGAATATACACTATGAAATTGCTAAAAAGGTTTTTAATTTGATACCCGCTAGTGGTAGCAATTACCACAAGTGGACATCCGTCCGCATCTTCAAAGAAAATATTAAGAGACAAATGATCTAAAGAGACAGACAGTTGGTACTCAACTCAAAAAATTAATGCGGGTGAAACGTTAATCGAGTACTTACAAAAACTAAAATTTGTATCTAGTAAACGATTTACAAATGTCAATCTATTGTAGAACAGAAGTTGGTGACTGAACTTCAGTTTACGTAAACGAGTTGAAGAACAAAAACAGTTGACTACTTTTTCATTCATAGAAAAAAATTATCTAAGTTTACAGGCAGCCGCTTAATGGGCTGCCAGTCGGAAGTAACTAGATAGAGCCAATAATAGGTAGAACAAATGCTAAAAAATACTACCAATAGTTCCGAACCGAGATACGGTTCAGTTCGAAATTTTGAAAGATTATAGTTCAGTTCGGAGATGCTTCTTCACAGTCTTACTTTTACTCCTTACACAATGAGTAAGAGTAAAGCAATTGAAATTAAGAAATATTGTGAAGAAAGCTCTGACTCAGAGGAGATTCGAATAGCAAGAACTGATAATGAAGAATTAAGGATCATTTATTATTCGCTTCTGTTTGAAATTTTGAAAGCTATAATGGTTCTATTCGTGGTTCCCTTTAATTGTAATAAAAAGCGGATATTATTTTTCACAGTCTTAGTGTTTAAAGAGTAATATTAAAGCGATTGACATTGAAAAACACTGTGAATGAAACTGTGAATAAGACCAAATTATAACAGCAACGATTGATGATGATGATCTCAAGATCGTTTACGATCCGATTCAGTTCAAAATTTTCAAACCTGCAATGGTTCAGTTCGTGGTCCGGTGCGTAACCGCTTGAACTACAATAAAAAGTCGGAGATTCTTGTTGATAACTTTAGTACTTAAAGAGCAAAATTGGGTCATGCATATTGAGAAACACTAGTCAATACCAGGTTGTAGTTGTCAATACCAAGAAAGATGATAATAAGTTAAAGACCGTTTTTGACCCGGTTCAGTCCGAAATTTTTAAAGTCACAATGGTTCGGTTCCTAATTCGGTTTATGGTTCGTTTGGAGTGCATTTAAAATGGCGAGTTGTTCACAAGTCTTTAATTTACCTATAAATATAGAATTTTGGTCTTAAATTCAATAACTATTTTAAATTCAATACAGAAATAGAGTAAAAAAAGGTTTCACTTGCATTGGATTATTATAGCAAACAATTACGATAATTTAAAGATTGTTTTTAATCCGGTTTTGAATTAGCAATGGTTGGGTTTAAATGCACAAGAACAACAGAATATTCTTGTTCACAACCCTGTTATTTGAAGATTAGTTGAGGGCCACTAATATTAGGAAATACTGTGAAGAAAGCTCTGACTTACAACGGTTTATAATAGCAAAGAATTGCGATTGTTAAGAGATTCGTTTTGATCCGTTTCGGATCGAAAAACGGATTAGTGCCGATATGAAGATTATAGGTGTGGTAGAAAGCGACTCTTGTCGACTCTGCCATGAGGAGAAGGAAACATCAGAACATGTTCTATGTAACTTCCCAGCGGTGGCAAGACGTAGACTCGATTACCTTGAAAGTGGGATATTAGTCCCAAATCAAATAGGTAAAATTAAGCCCAGAGCAATTACAAGATTTATAAATAGTCTAGAATTGTCCTAGTTGGGCCTTTAGGCGCACAATAGATCTTATAGGTCAGGGTGCTTTAATAGCCTATTACTTAAATAATAATAATAACTAATAGTGCCGATAAGCTTAAAATTGAGATTATTGATATTGAAGAGCTCTGTTCAGAAAGCTATAATTCAGACCAAGTTGTAATTACAAATTGCGATAATGATTTTATGATTCCAATTAGTAATTGATATTAGTAAAAATTCAATAAAGAAAGTTCAAATCAAAACTGTTTGCTATTAAAAAATTTGCAATCTGCAACCATAAAGATAAGAATTAGCATCAGTGCATTAAGTTAAGAATAATAAAATTGCAGAGCGCAAGTATATAAATTCCCTTATTTGAAATATGTTTTCACATTTTTATGGGCTAATCAAATTTCAAAAGGCAGAAAGGCAGGCAGGCAGCTGACAAAGCAAAACCTAAGGCGCGTATTAATCCAAAAGTAGCACCGGCAGCAGCAGCAGCAGCAGCAGCAGCAACATATGTGAGTTATGAACTTCATCGTTGTTGGTAACACATTAACGCACTGTAACATAACGCGCGATTCTTGTAAAATTCTGGCTATAAAATGGCATAATCTCTGGAAATTAAAAATTCCAAACAACAACACAACAAGAAAACAAAAATATACATTAAAATCCTAGATTTTGTCTTCTGGCAGTAAATGCTTTAACGCATTTTTCTGTTTCCACATTCCGTACCATATGCGTTCCCTTTTCTCTTTATTTTTATTATTTTGAAAATTATTATTACTTCTAGACGCAGCTATACCCTTGGCAATTGGTGCTATTTGCTTTTTGCTATCAGAATTGTTATGGTTCTGGCCATAAAAATCAATAAAAGCATTTTTGGTAACACATAAGCATTAGCGTTACTGTTATTTTAAAGTTTTTTAGTACCGAAATCACCTATAAAACCTGCAGCGTCCACATCTCGCCGCTGTTTCTTTTATCGTTTTATGTCCTCTGGATACATCTATGATCGTGTACTTCAATTGCCTTTCACATGCAACCGTGACTTAGCGTTTAGATGTGTGTTCAACATCGCAGTCGTATCTTTAAGTCTCGAAGTTATGACCAAATTTTATGGCTTGTAAATGGCTGCACGTGAGTTTTTATCTAAAAGCAATAAGTTCACTGTTTAATGGCGAATTTAATTTTTACTGGATTAGCGTAAGAAATGCATTTTTTATGCCGTATTTTGGTATTTTGTTAACAATTGAAAAGGGTTTCGCTTTACAATAATAAAAACTTTTTATAGTCTTATGAACTACTAAGTAGCTCGCATACAATGCGGCGGATATTAGGATTATTAAGTAGCGAAGAGTATATGAAGTCATATATATTACTTAAGTTTAATTATTTTCATACGTTTTTCGCTTTCCTAGTATATATAGTATATAAGAAATCGTGACTATTTACATAAAAAAGTGAAAACGTTTTTATAGGTTAAACACTGATTTTATATAAAAATCATATCAAATTTTTGGGATTACAATCTTTCCAAAGCTTTTTAAATAAAGGATTTGTATCAAAAAAAAATTTTAAATATTAATAAAATATATTAAAATAAAAAAATATTAATAAAATATTTAAAAATTTAAATTTAATAAAAATTTGAAAAAAATGATCAACATTATACATTGTGACCGAAAAGTTTTCGGGAAATTTTAAATAAAACGCAAAATTCTTAACCTTCATCAATATTTATTTTATCTCCTTCAAAATATGCTCCATTAGAAGCGATACACAAATGCCAACGTTTCTTCCAATCATCAAAACATTTTTTATAGGCGCTTTCCGGTATGGCTTTGAGTTCCCTCTGCGAATTCTGTTTTACGTCTTCTATGGATTCAAAACGCGTTCCTCTGAGTGGTAATTTGAGGTTGGGAAACAGGAAAAAGTCACACGGTGCAAGATCAGGTGAATACGGTGGCTGTTCGATGGTATTTATTGAATGTTTGGCCTTAAAATCGTTGATAATGTTGAACAAATTGAGGTGAATCGGAACAAGCCGGGCGTTGACACGTCGCATACACAAATTGTCCACCAAAATCAAACGAGCCATCTCACGACCGATGCCTAGCTCTCGTGCTATCTCTCTAACACTCACATGAGGATTTTTGAACACGATTTCCTTTGCCTTTTCAATGTTTTCGTCGGTGGTAGAGGTCGAAGGTCGTCCAGAACGCGGCATGTCTTCGACGGTCGTACGACAGTCCTGAAAGGCTTTGTACCACTCATAAACTTGAGTTTTCGATAAAACTGATTCCCCATAAGCCTTTTGTAGCATTCGCAACGATTCTGCACACGAAATTTCGTTCGAAAAACAAAATTTGATGCAAACTCTTTGTTCAATATTTTTTTCCATTGTTTTTTTCGCAACGCACTACTGAGGTGAACTGGTTTCAACAGCTGCCGTAAACGAACTGTCCGACAGATCGCGCTCATTTTTGGCATAGTAATTAGGACAGTGCTGCCAAAACTACATAAACTTAAAATATCGAAAAATATACAGCGCGCGAATTTTAAATGAGAATTTCCGAAAACCTTTCGGTCACAATGTATACGGGTATTATTAAGTTGGCAGATTTGGTACTCCAATCTACAGAACGATTCCTGTTTCTTTGAATCCAATTGCATTAATCAGTTGTAGTTTGAAACATACTTTATGGAGCTTAATTTTTTATTTGACAAAAGATGCCTTACAGCCGGGCAGGTACTCTGTTTGTTTCTCAAAAAAACATAAAACCTTTATAAGAGTAAATTCTTGCTTTTGCAAGGTAAACTTCAACCTCTTGTGGTGAACTGTCAAAATTATTCTTATAAAGCTTAAATTGTATTTATTAAGTAACATATAATCTTTATATCAATTTATATTGAAATCTTCTATAAGCGATTTGTGTTTGGATAGCCTTGATAGATTATCTCACTACAAAACCTAAAAGTTGTGTTAGAGTAAATTCGCAGAATACTTTTGTTGAAGGAAGAAGTTAAGGTTGTGTTAAATGGTAATAATATTAATAATAGTGCGTTTTCACTGCTTATTTGGCAATTTTAACTTAGTAAGTTTAACTTACTAAGTAAATTTCATTAACCGTACAAAGAGTATTCTTGGTTTTTAACTTACTTAAAAATAAAGCAAGAAAAATTAGAATAAAAATGACGCATGCAACCATTAAAAATAAATTTCCTACAAGGGAAATTATCAAAATTTGAAATATACGTCATATGTTTTATATGTAAAATATAAACAAACAACAGGTGAGCTATAAACAAATGCACTGAGGAAGTAATTATTTAATAAAATTTTTTTTTTTATTGATCGAATTTGTAATGTATATATAATATAAATATATATATATGAATAATTTAATATATCAATTATATATTTCATTTTTCTGTTATCTATTATTAAGTGAAATTTATTTAAACAAACTGAACTTTTTTAGACCTCTCTTAGAACTTTCAAAGAATTTTCTGACACATAATTGCTCTTTCACATGCAATAAGTAACTAATGGCAGTGGATACGACAGAAACGTAAAGTTACTTAAGCAACTTACTAAGTAAGCAGTGGAAACATACTGTTGTCTTACAGAAGGTTAATAATTGAAGAATTTATATCAATAATAATGTTAATAATATGCACTGTGTCTTTTGTATGCGACACTGACACACAACAAATATGTTATTGTTAATTTAAATTTTAAATATAGTTCTATAATTTTTATAATAAATAAAAATTCTATATTATAATAAAAAAATAATAATTAAAGAATAACAGATTTTACTTAAAATATATATCCATATATTTACTAAAAATGAGTTCTATGGAATCACTGCATAGGTTCACAAGCCTATTTAAATAGGCTTAGTAATCATAAATATTTTTGTCATGCAGTATTAATGAATGTAGAATGTTTAGAAAGCATTACTGGATTTACAGTACTTCTTATTATAGTATTGGATTTGTATTTAAACATTTAATAAATATAACAATAAAAAAGTCAATGTAACAATATTAAAAAATTTCTTAATTTTTTTTCATATATTTTTTTCGTATATATATCTTTTTCATATATATGTGTAAATATGTCTCAGAATTTATATATAAATATATACTAAATACTTTATCAAAAGATCAAAGCACATATCCTAAATATTATTGCTTTTAATTATTTTTCTCAATAGAAAAATCCACAACCGAACCTAAAATATTTAAACATGGGATTAAAGAAGAAAAAAATTCGAATATAAAAATGCATCACAACAGCAAAACCCTTTTAGATCTAATCGACTGAGATTTAATTAATTTATTTAGGAACTTTTTCGGAAAAAATAACATCGGTGAAGAGAAACTTGTTAAACTATTTACCGGAAAATAAAAATGCCGAGAACTTAGAAAACAAATCTTTTAACTAAAAAGTTAATATAAGAAAAAAGCCCACAATGTCTGCCACATATTAAATCTTAAAACTTGTTGAATATTGAAAGTAAAATAACCAAAAAAAAAAAACAAAAAAAAAGATAATAGTAGATATAAGTAAAACGCAATAGGAAACGATAGAAAAAAATGAAAATAAATAATAAAAGCAAAACAAATCTTACAGGAACTTTTACTGAAAGTCAAAATCAGCCGCAAGGGTTACCATAGCAATAATCTGCACTAAAGAACCTTTATGTGTATCGGTTGAAAACAAGTGGGTACGGTAAAAGCACGGCGCGTATCTTAGTATCTTATAGAACAAAGTATTTACAGAAGATATTCGTACAACTCGGCAGGAAGCAAAACATGTACACATATGCAGCAACTATTCAAGTTGAAGCATTTGTCGAAACCCACAGAGGAATTCTTTCAATCTCAGCTAAAGCCTCACTGATACTGACGCTGATGCTGATACTGATGATGTTGATGCTGTTGATGCTGATGATGGTGATGGTGATGCTGATGCTGTTGTGGATATGGTTGTGGATGCTGTGGCGAATCTTTGGAATTTTTTATTGTAAATCCATGCCCCCTACGAAGCACAAAAGTACGCTGCATGCATAGTTGCCACAAGGAAAAAAAAATTACCCAAAAAAAATAAATATACTCACAATTCAGTAACTTGAAGGAGAAAAAAAAATTCAATCTTTTTTGGCAAAAATATACTAAAAATAAAGTAAAAAATACAAAACAAGTAGAAATACTAAATTCAAATAAAATGTAATAACACAGCAGATAAAAGCAAAAGCTAACAAAGAAATCGCACAAAATTGTTAAGGAAAATATGAAAAAAAGGACTACCAATTTTTTTTTCTCTCTGTTTCCTTCAATATATAAAGTGTGGTTTAGGTAGGATACGTTGAGTCTTATAAGCCAAAATCAGCATAAATAAAGCAACAAAATATATTGGAGAAGTATACAAGTACTATACAGACCCAGAAGAATAAAAAAAAAATACTACACAGAAAAAAAAAAAAATAAAATAAATCAAAGTAATATTGCCATTGGGTATCTCAGGTTCAAATACACATATATTAAATAAAAAAGGAAAATTATTGAAATTAAATAAGGAAATAAAGAAAATATGGTTTTCACTTTTAATGCTGAACTGACAAGAGCAGGATTGATACGGGATCCTTAAAATACGTAACCAAAAAAAAAAAAAAAATAAAAGTAAAAGTACACAACGACTTTTGCTGTGATTGAATAACGAAAAAGGGTCAGGTCAATATGTTGGGAATTCTTTTTTTTTTAAACTTAACTTAACTTAAAAAATTTTTTAATAAAGCAATAAAAATTAAAAATTATTTTAATTAAACAAAAAGTATACTTATATTATAACAAAATATTTACTTCTGCACCCTAACAACTTTCAGGCACACACTTCAGCTACTTCACAGATACTTTGGGAACTTTTACAGATACTTTTCTGGGTATGTTTTAGCGTATATTTTGTGCGGGTTGCACACTCATAAATTTTATTAAATTTCATTATATACTCGTATCTGCTAGCGGCACAAATTTAATTGTAACAAAGCAAAAAGTATCTCATAAAAAATATTTAATATCTTTTCTTGCGTACTATACTTTTGCATGAGGTTGGAACGTTTTGCGCCTTAAGTTCTCTTCAAGTTGACAAAACGCAATGGTTAAAGGCAAGCTAATCTGATCCAGACAATTTATATTCATCTTTAAAATTCTGTTTAATGTTTTTTCACATAAAACTAAACATTTATGATTTGCTATTGTGCAGTGGTGAGCGTGGGCTTAGCCCAGAGCAGATACCACCGAGCGCAAAGGAAGTGCAGCTAACGGATGTGCCTGACGTGCTGTGGTGTTGCCATTGAAAATGTCAAATGACAATTGTGAAGACTTAATTAGGAGAAAAATAATGCACGAGTGCATAATTTTAAAGCAAAGTCATTGAAATATTCTACACTTAAGTTGAAAAAAATAATTTAAAAAAGTATATAATATGAAATTGAAAGCAGAAGTGCTTTGGATTAAAAAAAACCATATTTTAGGTGAAAATTACTTAAATTTATGGATTTTCTAAATATTTAGTTATTCTATTTCAAGATAAATAAAAATTAAATTAATTAAATCATGCATTATAATTGTGAAGTAAACTTTTTCACTTCACGCGCATATGCAGTTAGTGCACTACTTTGCCTCAAGTATAATCGTTAGGCTAAGCTATTGTCAAAATCGGTCTAATTGTTCAACTTAAGTGAGCCATACGTGACTTTACTAAATCGTTAATTATTTATCTTAGAAATGGACAGCATATTTTTGGCAGCCAAAAGTCCAATCATATTTGCTAAAGAAACTCTCTTTGTTTCTACCCAGAGCTGAGCAATTACTACGGAAACGTTTGACAATTTCTTTATTTTTACCTACACCATATCTTTTATAATACTAATACGAAGGTACCAAATACCAAATAGAAAATGGCCACTACTTTATAGATAAATTCTATTTGAATATAGAGTAATTTACTTCGGCTATAGTAGTAACTGAGGAACGAGGAAGATTGCAGCAAAAAATTAAAAGTCTGGGCTAGTCTATTCATAGATGCTGTGGTCAAGTGGTAAGAATGTTAACCGATAAAGCAGTAAAGCAATCTTATGTTAGAGTACCAACTAGAGAACGGAAGAAGAGTGTGATCAAAAAAAGATAGTCTAAGCTAATGCACCTACTGGCTCAAAGAAGTTAGTTGAATCAAGTAACTAGAATTACTGTTAGTAAAGAAAACGTATGTCAGAATACCAATTGATGAGTTAAAAGAAAGGACAAATAAAAAATAGTCTTGATTAGTGCAATCATTTGCTTAATAAAGACGCTTGGGTCGAGTAAAAGGAGTGTCTACCAATAGAACAGCGAATTAACTTGCTTAAAGTCATAGTGTCATTTCGAAGAGAAAGATCTGTTCTTCCAGAAAAAATAAATGTTTGGTTTAGCATACTCACCGGTTCAAAAAAGAAAGTTAAGTCCGGTAGTAGAATATCTACAGATTGCTGTGGACTAATCTATTTTAGAATACTAAAAAAACAAAAAACAAAAAACAATGTGTACAAAAACAAAAGTTATGTACGACTATACGATACTCTGGTATAGTCTAGGCTTCGGCTTAAAAAAGACGTTTGAGTTAATTAGTAAGAATAATGATAATAATAAAGCGAACTTATATTAGAGTGGCAAACAATAGTCTGATCTAGTCAACTAGTAAGAATATCTGTTGATAACAGTATTGGATGTTTATATTGGAGTGCCAAACGATGGTGTGGTCTAGCCTAATCATTGGCTCAAAAAAGACGATTAAGTCAAATAAGAATATTTAGTAAAAATACTAATTAATAATAAAAGCCAGGGCACACAATAAAAACACAGTTTGGTTCAGTCTAATTACCAACTTAAAGAAGATAGTTCGGTTAAGTAGTAAGAATGTCTACCGGTGGAAGCGAAGCAAGCTTATATCTGTGTCTGTGTACTGGAAAACAAAGAACAGGGTGCACAAAAAAAGTAGTATGATCAGTAGTATACAGAACTTGACAAGAGTGGCGGTGGATGAAAACAAGTAATTGAAGTAGCACTGCTAGCGCTGTTATGTTAATATTTACTATCTTATCAGTTACAGAAGACATGCATACAGTTAATAAAGAACTATATAAACTATTTAAAAATATAAATTAATTCGTTACATTTTTTCTCCGCCTTCAACTATCAATTAAATTTCAATTAATTTCAAAAGCGAATAATAAAAATGTAAATACGGTTTAATAAGAGTGAAATTGGTATAAATTGCTCTATAAGTATAAGAACCTTTGCACCGCTATTTGCTGTACGTTCCAAAAAGAAATTTCATGAAAATTTATTAAATTAAAAAACCATACAAGCAATTTGTGTACTGTGCGATTTATTAATATTTTGCTGACTTTTTTAAAGTGCAAATATAAAAAACGCTTTGTGTAAATGCATTAAATTACAATTGCGACAAAGTATGTGCACTTTTACACATAACACATTACTCAGGACACAGTAGGACATATAACCGCTACCGAACCGAACCAAACCGTACTGAACCGTTGCACTGCCACACATTACCACAAACCAAAGGTTAAACAGTGAATGAACCAATATAAAGTAAAAGTAGCAATTTTACTCGTAAATACTTTATTTATCTTTAATTTATGTACTAACGTGGATTGTATTTGTAACTGACGACGTTATGTGTTATTTGCTGTGCATTTGTTGGTGCGTCTGTATGAATTGTACTTCAAAGTAATCAAGTAATGAAGATGCAAAACACAGCACATACTGTAGCGAAAGCATTACAACAGGATTCAACAGGATTCAACAGGCATCATATTGTATCTGCGTACGAGGATATGGAGACTATATGGAGATAATAACGTCAACTGAATCCCTTGCCGCCGCCATGTTGATAAAGTAAATTTAATTTGCTGTGTAACAGGATGTGTGCGTATTTGTATGTAGCAATTTGTTTATAGATATACGAAGGAAGCTATATATATATATGTATTTATTTAAAAATTTCGTAAGGAAAAAAACCAATCCCAGCTGAGATAAGGTCGACTGCGACTGTGGATGGATTGTGGTGAATACTCGTAGCACATGTAAAAGCATTTTATTGTGGCATAAAATTAACATTTTAATATGTTGACGATGGTGCAATTTAAGCTTTTAATTATAAACAAAAAAGTTAAAAGATAAATACGGGGGGGAAGTCGTTGTACGCACATACGCATATATGAAGCTAAGTTAAATTTGAGTTCAAAAAGTGATTAAATTTACTTTAAAATGTAATAAAAAATTTGAAGTTCCTGTTTGAGGTATAATAAGGATGAACTTGTACATGATCAGGAGTTTACTCACAGCTGTACAAAAAGGAAGAGCTGTGAGGTTGTTTATATAAAATAAACAAACAAAAAACACAAAAAAAAAAAAGAATGAATATTAAGTAAAATATTTATACAAGTTAATTTAATAAAATTTAAAAGATTTGTAAATCATTAAGATATACATATAATGGAAACATTTTTAAGACATGCTTAATAGCTACTTTAATTGAAAAATCTATTAAAATGATATAAAAATATCTTTGTTATTTTATGCTCATGGCAGTGGCAATTACTCTCAAGTATTATTAAAACTTGTAGTAACTATTAAATATTTAAACAAATTGTGCTGTATACCACGCAGAGACCAAAAAAACAAAAAAAAAAAAATAAAAAAATCTTGAGCAATTATATACTATCATAGAGTGCAATTTTATCTACGTGTTTTTATTATTACGCAAATATAATTATTTTTAATATATTTTTCTATAATGACCACAATTACGAACTACAACATCTCTACTTTTAATAGTCTGGCAACACTTAAAAGTGTGTAGTCAGAAAAATTACAGGAATTTCTTCAGTGCTATGAATTGTACAACCACAAAGTGCTTGGGAAATATTGCAAAGTTGACGTAAGAGCAGAGCGATAAGAACTGGTCTAGCCACATGTCTACTAAACGACATGGAGTACGTGACATTTGGCGCCCCATAATGCGTCAACGACAACAGCAAAGCTATTCCACATTTTTTTTATTTTTATTGAAATTATTTAAAGTTTTTCCATTTTTATTACCGTCATTCCTTTTTTGGTGAAAAAGAAAACTTCTTTTTCTTCTTTGAACTTCAAACAATTTAAAGTCAGTAGTAATAGCAAAAAATGGCAACATCTTGCTCAGTTGTAGTCAAAATTTTGCTTGTCTAGGCGGAAAATAATATATGGCATTTCTCAAATATTGATTTAGTAATAAAAATAAAAAAAAAAAAAAAGATTAGAAAAAAATTTCAAACGCCTTGAACAACGAAATATATTTGAACTTCTACTCAGACAAGTAATACTCCAATAACAGCCATAAGAAGAAGAGAAAAGTGATAACAAAAAAGCAGACAAATTCTATTAAAGTTTAAAATTTCTTATAGTTTAAAAGTCATATGGAGCAAAATTTATTTTTAGTTAATTTTTATAGATTTTTATTAATTTCTTAATAGGCGTAAATCTACTTAATATCAATTTACACATAAATTTTATTAACATTTTCGGCGCCTTATAAAATTTATTATACAACAAATAAATACAAATGGTAGTTGAGCATTAAAAATTAATATTTCTAAGCACAGAACTTAGAACTTCAGTGAACTTCAGTGAAAAAAGAAAAGAATTATAAATATTTTTATTATTTTTTTACGACGTAACATAAAAATTCCTTAGAGTCTTCGGCACTTGTACAGAGACGAAGGAAGGCATTTACAAAAAAAAAAACGCACATAAAAATACCACTAAAAATCAACAATAAAATATGAAACTATCATAAAACTATATATAAAAATATCAATTTTAAGTTGAACTCCAAGCCTGGAACCACACTATTAATAATAATAAAAGCATTAAACCACAAAATATGCTGCGTAATCAATTTTGCATAAATATGCTGTAGCCAAGCACTAAGTTTAGACTCCGTCGTTCATTTTCGTGCTCGTTATTATTATTAATTATATGTGATTCCCTTAATTTTATGGCAGTTTTCAGTGTGGAATGACCTATTCGGTAGAATAATTTAACATGTCATAAGCGTGAAATGAAATAATGTATATTAATATTTGATTTTCTTAAATATTTAGTATTTGTTTGGGTTCCTATATATTTACACTTCGCATTTCCTTAATTTCTTTAACTGTGCATGATTCACACTAAATTAAATTATTGCATGTCTGAGTGAATAAATCAATTTTCTGTGCTTTAACACAATAACTACAAATTATCTGTGCTTATCGAAGTTTAAAATAAATATTTTTTATTTACCAAAACACGTAAGCTTTACATTAGTAAAATAAAATCAAGATTATTGGAAATTATTTTAAATGAATGAAAATGAAGAAAAATGAAGAAAATGAAGAAAATCCACAACACGACTCAATGGCGTGTGCTTATACAATACAATTTAGAAAATTATAGCCTTTAAAGAGCACTTTTTAAATTAGATATAAATGGGTGAGAACACTAATATTTGTGAAAAAATAAAAATAAAACACATATTTTTCTACACATATTTTTATAATTTACAAAAATATCACAAAAAATATAAAAACAAAAAAATTTATAAACACAAAAAAAGAAATCATAAGAATATTACAAATGAGACTTTCTGCACATATTTTATTTTTTTACATTTTCGATTATTAACAATCATTTCTTTTTATTTAAAATCATAGTTAACAGCACTAATTTTTTTTTATAGTAGGGATGTAAAGTGAAAAACAGGCGCAACACCTTAGTCTGAAAACAGTTGGGCTATCTATGGTACTAAGGTTCCAAGAACGGCCGGGTCTACGTCCTGGAGCCACTCGTCAAAGATGACCAAGTGCCGTTCGACCACCCCCAAAGGGACTACACAAGCAGGTCCCGGCAGGTTACAACAACAACAATAACATGGTCACTGAGGCCACCTAGTTCTCGTCTACAACCTATATCATAACTTTTAGCTTTTCGTACTATATCCCGAAAATCACGTCAACTAACGGGCAAGAAGGAAGGAAAAAAGAAAATTGTTTGGGTCACATCGAAAGTTGGAAGTTCTTGGGTAATGCAGTTTATATATGTGGACATGTTGGGTTCGTGTAACCGCAATATAGGACAGATATCAAGTTTAATAATCAACGATGACTCTTACAGATAAACATAATTCCAAGAAATTTATCAATAACGACCTGAAACGTTACATGTATATTGAGTCTCTCTTTCCTATTTAAGGTTAAAGTAACTTTATAAAAAGTTAAATATTATAATCTTAAATATTTACAAATTATAATTTATAAAATTTTCAGATATTAAAATTAGATCTGAGTGCTTCTAAAGGCCTATATTGTGGATAACGAGAGTTGTTAAAGCATTATATCTTCCGTATTATTGGTTGGTCTGGTTATTGAATATTGATCTGTAATAGCCAATTAAGTAACTAAATATTATTGGTTAAAATAAATATGTATAAAAATTCTATATTTTTAAATATTAATGTTTCCTTCGAAAGAAATTGATAAAAAAGATTTCGCCGGTAGCAACAGTCAGACGGTTCCGAAGTAATACCATGAATTAATAATATATGAAGTTATGAAATTTATTGTAATAATAATTAACCTGTTTATTTTTCTTTTCATATTCAATAATACAAAAAATATAAAACCAATATTAGCTAGTTATTTGGCACTGAGATTAACTGAGGCCTCAAGTGGTCAGTGACCTATAGCGACTTCTTATGAAAGTACTTCTATTATATTGTATATTATCTTATTTATTTTTAAAAATTTTGAAGCCAATAGCCATATCTAATCATTTGAGAGATCTAAAGTTACATATAAAATTAAAAGGTGTATTAATTTATTATTCTACAGTTAATATATTTTATGATATACAATAGTATTATATTGCTTACCAGGTATTGTACTTCAATGTTAAGATAAAATTTACCTGAAATAAAATTTAATTTATTAACACTCATATATATATAAATTTCTTTGTAAATTTTTTAAAATAGTTTTATATCTGTAAATGTTTATGAATATACATAAATAAAATATTATAGGAACTTTAAAGATATAGTAGACATCGAAACGAAGACTTTAGTAGCGGGACAATTTTGTTTAGAATTGATATTATACATTGTGTATAAATTAAACAAATCAGGATAATATATATCTTGATAAATATATATTCATATTGATATTTCATATTTTTAGTTTTTTATATGATATTCATTAAGCATATATTTTGTATAAAAAAAATTATGCTGAAAACGTATGCCATAAATACTGTTATAATTTTTTTTCTTGTAATTTGGTAGCACTGAATTGTGTGAGCTTGAGAGATTTGAGTATGTACTTTGTGGGTTTTCTAAATTCAAATTACAATTTCGAGGAATTTATAGATTACATCTATAAAAAAATTCATTAAACATCAGCTGCTAATCGGTTAATGAAGAGATTGGAATAAAAGATTGATATTATCATATTGAACTCGGAGAAGTAATAAAATAAATTGATTGACTAAAGATTTTTTGTTTTATTTAACAACACTAGAAACCTATATCGCCAATTATATTTTATTTACATTTAAAAATTTTACCGATAATGAATAATTAAATTATTTAGAAGGATAGACGATTTGATGAACTTAAAATGAGTGGAATAAAAAACTTTTAATTATTAAAAATAAAGTTACTAATATTCTGGTATAGATTTTGCAAAAAAAAAATGAATTTATATTGTCAACTAGAAAGAAGAGAACTATAACTGTATAGAGTGAGACTACTGTTTAAGTTAAATATAAAAAAACTAAGAAAAAAAGATACTCATTTGATTAATTTAACTGAAGAGATCATGATTAACTTCTGAAGAAAGAGTATGTGAACTTGAAGGACGACAAGCAAAAAAGTTAAATTGATAAAATTAAAGCCAATTTATCTAACAGACTATCTAAACCATTAAAGTTCTTTTATTAAATACATAAATAATTGTATATATTACCAAAGCATAACTAAGAAACCAAATCGAAATTTATATATTGTCGATGAATTTATAAATTTAATTAATGAAATACCTTAATTAGTTTCACATTCTCACAAAAGTCATTTCAATTTATTGATAAACATTAATTCAATTATTGTCATATATTATAAAAATCACATTTAACAGATATTTAATGACTTTTTCACTACAATGATTTTGAAAAGATATTTTACACAAAATATTTACCACATAAAATAAGTAATTGCTTGCTTTAACTAATCATACCAAAATAGTTTTATTTAAATACTTCCTTATTGACAATACTCGCTCGTACTCACCAATAAGTTAAAATTAAAATTCAACTGAAAGTCACTTTGATATCAACTTCAATTTAAATTGCGATAAATTGACTAATTATTATTAAATTACTTATTCACAAATACGAATACGACGAGCTTTGGATTTCATAGGAGAAGGCAGGCAGCAGTGATTCATGCATGTGTACACATTTTAATTAAATTTAAGTTTATTCACTTCTTTCGCAAATGTATCTGAAAAGACGGGCGTGTGAAAAAGCGGAGAACTCAAAAGCCAACTCAACTCTTTATCGCAAATAAATATTGAAATATTAATAATAAAATATATTGAAATGACTGGGTGTGTAAGCAAAAAAAATTAACAATTTCATTGACAGACAGACAGATAGACAGATGGTTTAGTATCGATATTGGCACAAAGGCAAGCGGATGAATGCAAGCAATTTGAAGATAATAGATACTTTTAATGAGACATTTTGAGTGGTGTTTAAAAATAGATTTTTAAATAGACATTTTTTTTTTTTGAATATAAAATTGAAGCCTTTTTCATTGTTTTGCCATTAAATATTTTTATTATTATTTTTTTTATTTAAAATGTGTTTGTTGTTGTTTTAATTCTGTCAAATTTCGCAGCTGTAAAATATGTTAAGTGTTTTAACAAATTTTTCAATTGAAATTCATATCGATCAGAAAAACAGATTGGAAAGAGCTTTAAATTTAAACAAAAAAAAAAAATATTTATATATGAACCTTTTAAGAGCAAACAGCAAACAAACAGCAAATAAATTTCATTTTTATGCTCAAGTATTGTTGTGCTGGCTTCATATTGCCACTTTGACACTTAATGAGATATTTTTGAAAATTCATTTACGAGCACAAAAAGCGCAAAAAACTACTTCAAATGCCGCTGTTCCAGCCCCTGAATGCATGCGTATTTGCTTTCTGTTATCTCGCGGCACTCGCAAGCCCACACTCTATGATCTGTTCAAAATTTGTACCTCGTATACTCGACCGTGTACATGAGTGTACCGAGTACCTTTGTAGACATAAATGACTGTCATAATTGACAGCAACGCTTTTGGCGCTGTGAATTATGTTGCTGCCTTTTTATCTTTTATTCTACAGCTTCCTCGAGAGATTTTTAACTTTTGACACTTGAACAACACCTGCACGCATGCGTCATGTTTTTAAAGATGAATTCATTTTTCCCCATACCTCATGTTGTAGATATTATGTTTTTTGTAGATACATTTTTTTTTTTGGTGACTGGGACTTGAATCATTTTTTGTGGAGTATAAGCAATTATGTAATTTGGTTGCAGCAATTATGTTGTTCGTTAATTGAAATGTAAACGTCATCATTATGACAGCATCTCATATTTTTATGCTTTTGTGAAAAA
>NC_051846.1:183541301-183546883 GCF_002237135.1 Teleopsis dalmanni | reverse complement strand
CCCGTGCATTGTTTATAAATTTTTCACCATGGAAAGCAATTAATATAAAAACTGATACATATTTTATTTTTATTAAATAAAGCATATATTATTATATAAACATACTAACCATATATTATCAAATGTTTTTGACAATAATTTCTTAACATATGCATATCAAACCATTATATGTTTATACATATATATATCATGTTTCAAATGTTTAATTTATTATGGGTAATTATTACTTTGCAACCAATCTAAACGGTGTGGTCATATATCAAAACTTCAACCAAAGCTTTTAGAAAAACAACGGCAACATAAATATTTCAAAATTCATATCTCGGTTGTACTTATAGATATGAAATAATATTTAAAATGGCTTCAGATTTTTGCTCCTAAAGAAGTTAAACAGGTCATTTTACATTATTAATAGAAGTTTTGTAGAATTAATAGAAGGTTAATTCTATAAAACTTGCAATTGAGTTTGAAATAATTTATTTTAAGTCTCATATTGAGTCTAAGATACTGCAATAATCACAAAGCAAGTCTAAATTATAATGATAAATCATTAGATCTTAATTATGTAAATCTAAATAGATCATAAATCAAGTATCAACTGGCACTGATCATATATAAAGACATTTTGTTTCTCATAAGTACAATAACAAATAAGAAACATTAGCTATACAAAAACCCTAAATCCAATCCGAAGTACTAGAGAGCATAATATACTATAATGTAAAGAAGCTGATTAATATCAATTCTGCTAAATCATTCGTCGTCATTTGCAACACAACTATTCCACAAGTTATTTATATTATTGCGTAAATTATTTATACTCAATAATCTATTGGCATACTTGAAATTAGAGGTCAATTCTCGTGTACGTCCTTCAAATAGTGAATTTCTCACAGCTGTTTTTGAAGCAGTAAAAACAAAGTACTATGTCAGATTCTTTGTAGGCAACTAACGATATATTGCAAGTCTTTAAATGTTCCGATGATATTATGGTGAAAACTGCTTCGCTATATTATTCCGAATAGAATTATATTGATATATGTGTGTTATCAACTTATATAGAAAAAACTAATAGTTTCTCACTAATATATTTTAATTGTAGTTCCAGACCCATGACACCCAGATTTTTCTGAAGAGTAAATTAACTTTACTATTAATAAATTAAAGAATGTTTACTGTAATCAAATGTCTGGAAAACAAATAATTAGAAAATAAAATTATGATTAAAATATTAGATATTATTTAACAAATAATTTGAAATATTTGTTTGATCTCTAATAAGCTCTGTTAAATGTGGAAAATGTAGAAACATTTTCTTGTTAAAATCAGTATCTTTCTAATTTTCCTAATTTTTGCTTCCTTTTCTTGCATTCAATATTTTGTTATATCACTTATTCATTTTTCTATATAGCTTCTTTTTGTTTTTCTCTTACTTGCTTCGTCTGTTATTCTTTGTCTCTCCTTTTTCACTTATTTCCCTATTTATCTATCCAACTCTCTCTTTCTCTTGTTCTCTTTCATTTTCTCCTTTTTTCCCATTTTCTTTCCATATTTCTTTATTTCTCTCTCTGTATTTCTCTCTCTACCTCACTCACTTCATCTCTTTCTCTCTCTTCGTCTCTCCCTTTCTGACTTGCTTTCTCTGTATTTTTCTTCTTTCTTTGCTTTTTTTCTTCCTATGTGTGTGTCTTTTTCTGTAAACTTGCTTTTACATTTTTTTTTTGCTTTTTTTCTATCTGTGTATCTATTTTTCTTTATTTTTGTTTATATATCTTTTATTTCTGCCTTTTTTCCCTTTCCTTCTCCCGCTCCTTTTTTTTGTTACTTTATATTTACATCTTTGGTTTATTTTACTTAATTATCGCTCCTTTTTGTTTTATTCACAGTTTCGTTCTCTCTCTTTTTTTCCTCTTTATATTTTGTCCCTTCCTCTTTGTCACGCTTGTACTCACTCTTATATTTTCTGTAACTTTTTTTCTTACTCTCTCTATATTATTCCCATTTTCTTTACTTATTTGGATCTTCCTCTATCTGTCTCTCACTCTATTTCACTCCCCCTTTTTCTCTCTGTCTCTCTATCTCTCTGTCTTTTTCTCTCTCTCTCTCTCTCTATTTTTCTTTAATTTCATTTTTGTTTATGTCGTTATTTTCATTGCTAAAGCAGTTAGTGCAGCATTTTGTTAGGAATATTTGTCCTTTGTTTTTTTTTGGGAAATTTGAAAATTTGGCAGTAATTTTAGTAGATCTTGGTAGATCTTTTATTTGAACACCTTACTCTAACTAAACATTTAATTTTTCGTATTTTTTTATATCAGTGCTCCTCTAATATATCATAAATGTTATATTCTATTTTTACTTTCTTTATATTTCCATATATTATTTTTGTCTTAATTAAATGATGATTTTATATAAATAAATTTATTATACTGCATATTTTTATATTTAAAAAAACAAAACAATTATAAAATTTTTATTCATTCCTTTCAACTATATTATTAAATCTGGTAATAATAATTAACAATTATTTTAATTATAGAAGCTATTTAAATAACAATTAAAACTTTCAACTACTATTCATTAGCAATAATTGTTGATATTATAATATTAATTGGGTGAAATGAATTTTAATTAAATTATTTTAATTAGTTATGTTTAATTTTTAATTTTTATTGCTATTCATTATTTAAGCATTATTAAAAATAAGTGTAGTTAATTAAGAAAAAAGTTTCAATATTACAATTTGAAAAGGTAAATAAATATTTAAAAAAACAATTAATTAATTAATATTTTCAGTATTTTTAAAACCAACTTCAGTTGCATTTTGTAAATGAGAAAAATTTTTTACTCTACCGCAATATAAATTTTTATTTTTATTTTTATTCATTGCTAAAAACGACTAGCACCGCCAACTAACAATAGATAATTACCTTTAATTACAAACTATGTGTTACTATTTTTGTAGTTTGTAGTATATTATATACGTATTTTGTTAGTTTGATATTCAACATTTTCGTTTCAACGTTTCAGATACAAAGGAAGGGAAAACTCGCTGGGTATTTTGAATCTGACTTTTGTCTTGTTTTTTTTTTGTTTTTGGGTCCGTTCAAAAATAATTTTCCTATTACTTTGGGTGTGTTTGGTAGTTAGCGAAATAACAATAATTAACTGTCATAAAGCTAAAACCGAAATGCTTCCATTATTTCACTAAAAATGATCACATATTCGACGGCTTTAGTACTCGTAGAAAATGCGAAAAAATTATATGAAATTTCAATGTTCAGGTTAGTGCACTATTGAAGCCCACACAAGCAAAAGTTTTATAGATACGAGTTTTAGTCATTGTATGAATATTGTTTATATGGAAAAAGTTTAGTATTTTATTTTTTACAACTGCAATCGTTAATTATACGATACACACAATGGTGGCAACTTTTATGTCAAAGATACTACTTATTAATTAATATGGCAACTACTGTATATACGGAGTATCTATATTGTTTTGTCTAATTATAGTAAATTTCAACGCTATGAATGAGCTATACTATTAAAATGAAGAGAAAAAAAACATTTTTTTTTTATATACAATAATTACTTTTGTATAATTTTTATAATTTACTTGCCGGTATCTGTATCTGCTATCAATTTCTAGCACTGAGCGCTTCTTTTTTTTATTATAAAAAAAAAATTTTTTTTTTATTTGCATTGCCTGACACTGTTGTAAAAATTACAAAAATTATAAAAAGTTATGGTAAATACAAAAAAAAAACAAAAAAAATTATTGTGTAGATAAATAACATTTGCACTCGTTGACAAAATATCATAAATTATACAAAATGAGCGACCGCACCATATTGCACGGGTCGGGTACGTGTAAAACTGTCTGACTACATGAAAAATTTGTCAGTGCTTTTCGCTGATCCCTCATCCCTGTCACAAGTGTTGAAAAATAGTTTCTTGTGTGCGACACGAGCTGAAGTTATGTTTTGTTATGGAATTTTGTAACCGACTAATTAATGACAAACTTTATTATACTCTAAATTATAGGTATATGAGTGTGGAAGTATCTTACAGATACAAAAATTATATTTTCAGTAATACATATGTACGTAAAGGTCTTTAGGTAGGTAGGCGCATGCAGCTATGTTATTTTGCCAATTTGAATAATGCGTATTTAAATTTTAGCTAAAGTTGTTAGTCTTGTCTTGTTACTAATAAAGTTTGTTTCAAAAAAGACGATGTTTTATAATTCTTAAAAAATCATTTATAAGTATGATATATAGTATAAATTATAAGTACAAGGCTTTATAATTTTAACATACGCACATTGGTAACATATGTATATTAGTACTATATGAGAGAAGCCTCATTCGTTGCCACAATATTTCAAACAAATTTAATGCCCAAAATCAAATATTGCCAGCAGTAATTAATTTTTGGTGTGACTTCGTCGGTTGGTTGCTAATGTCAATGTTACTGCATTTTGACTGCAGTACATGGCCGTTACGAGCTCCAAATGACAGCTGTTAAAACCAATTATGCCCTTTTAAGCGCAAATTTGTTGTTGTTGCTCGTAGAAGTGAATTTTATGCATTTTTGCATAATATTGTAAAATAGCTAGATACTTTAAAATTTTTCAAAATATGTAAACCTGCCATAAATAAGAATATTCTATAAATTCAAAATATTTAAAGTACTTTATGGAAATATATTATATTAAACATTTTTGAGGAATAAAAATATAATCAAGGAAAACCGTTCAGAACTGGCCAACAGAAAAGGAGTAATGTTCCATCATGACAATGACACCCCACGCATATCTTTATCTTTATCTTGATATCTTTGGTGACATATCTTTGAGAACAAATTGATGGAACTTGCTTCGGAAGTTTACACACTACACAGTTTGTACCTCACAACATTTGACTACTATTTGCTTCAATCTCTGCAAAGCTCTCTTAATGGTAAAACATTGACCAAATGTAGATGTGTTGAAAGCCTATCTAAAAAATGATATTGCTGAAATAAATGTAAACTATTATACAGAAATATATTAATTAAAATCAACTATAACACCACACTATTATTATTTACATTTAGTTGAAGTATATGAAATGCAATAAAATATTGTAGTGCTACATATAAGCACTTATTTTATAAATGGTGATAAAAAAATTTATTTGAAATAGAAATATTAAACTGTAATAAATGAATATGATATACATGAACTGAATGTAATCTTTTAAACAGAATTATATTAATTAAAATCAACTACATTACCCCAATATTATTATTTATATACAACTGAAACATAAGAAATGTGATAAAATATTGCTGTAAAAAAGCATTATAGTGCTACAAATAAGCACATATTTTGTAAATAGTCTCAGGAAATCAGTTTAATACACAAATATTGTTGAAATGTTAAAAAATACTTAGAAAAATTAACATATTTTTTTTTATTATATATATGTCATCCTATATGTGAAGTCATAATTGTGGATAAAATTATAAAAATCAATATATAATAAAAGAGTAACAGGGTTCAAGCATTATATTGAAATTAAAATTTGATTTAAATCTCG
>NC_051846.1:183539444-183541201 GCF_002237135.1 Teleopsis dalmanni | reverse complement strand
TATAATGAAATAATTATAATGTTATTATAATATTATATTATGTGAAAATCTGCAAGAAAGAGAAACCATAAAACACTTTCTTGTGAATGCCTAGCTTTGGCATCTAGAACAGATATATTTTTAGTAAGATACTTTTTTGACAGTTTATCAGAGTGTTTATCGGTAAAGACCAAAGACCTATTAAATTATCTAAATTCGGTGGGATGGATTTAGGCCATACGCTTCTATATAAGAAATTCTTGCAAGGAATGTGGTATCAAAAGGGCAAAAAATTGTTAATTGAAGTACCTAAATGAAAGTCATCTAATGACCTGCCACTGCGACCAACCCCATATAATATTTTCTTATTACTATAATATATTTATAATAATAGTAATATACTTATAGCGGGTTTCTGGGTTTCTGTAATAATAGTATTAATCTTATACTTGTCCATGCTTTTTTTTAAACATATATTAGCTTTTTGTAACGATGGTACTAAAAACATGCATACAGCCCTGTAAACGCTTGATAGAAAATACAGCTATTGACTACTAGCCTCTGACCGTGATAACTCAAGAAAAATAAGGAAAATAATCAATGACGAAAAGCAGGAGTAATTTTATTAATTTTTGCATATATATGGTAAAAAATATATATATTTTAGGAAAAATCAGTTAAAAGAATCCTGCCAATTACTTTTTTAATATACAAAAGTATATTAAATACAAAATGATAGATAAATACTGAGTTAGAGAGTTCTCTCAATGACGGCTATTGCCGCAGTTGATCAGAGAAAGAGGAGAGAGATATAATTAATCAACTTTGTCAACTAGCCTACATTTTTCATATATTTAATCTAATGTATCTATTCCTCAAATATTCATCCGATATCGCTTGTATATGTATTAAAATACGTATTAAAAATTTTCGGGTCTAAAAAGAGGTATTCTTTCTGCTTGTAGAATTCAGTACAGATTGCGTTCCGTGAAACTTTAATATCACACCTTTCAGTACACTTGCATCACATATTTCTAAAGACAACCTACCACTAGTATATATAATACTTTGTCATATAGCGTGAGGCACTTGAACTTTAACTTTTAAAAATGTTTTCATTTTTGTATAAATTTTATTGTGCCACAATAAAAAATGTGTGGAAATATTTTAAATTTAAAAAAATAATTATAGTTTTTGTTATGTCCACATTGAATGACATTGAGACGACCCGAAAGCACCGTACACTACCCGAAAATGGCTCTATAGTATTTGAGATCATTTCAGTACTTTCGTTTAGTATCTTTTAAATAAACTAAGGTTCTTCTAAACTTTGTTTTAAAATAAAATAATTTCTTTCTGTTTTCAAAAAAGACTTCTGCGATAGTAATAATATAAACAATGAACTCGTAATTATTTTAAAATAATTTATTTCTATTTTTAAAAAAGACTTTAAAGGACCTTTTGTCGCAGAAATTGATAGATGTAAGGAAAACAATAAATTTGTAACTATTCTAAAATAATTTATTTATATTTTTGGAAATTTTTTAGTCTTCTATGAAAGGAACTCGTGACCTCATAGGACAGAAATAATAAATATATGAACTCATTTGTTTTCTACTTATTTTGCGTATATTTCTTACTTTCTGAGATTCGGTAATGGCATTTCGAGCTGGAACTAACTTAAGTTAACTTATCTACACTCATTCGAAGTGTTGAACCTACCTATTCTACAAATCCATCTGTAAATGTCTATATAATAATATTTTTCCAATAAATTT
>NC_051846.1:183397294-183539344 GCF_002237135.1 Teleopsis dalmanni | reverse complement strand
GGCAAAAGTGATTCTTCTTGAATCTCTAGGCTGCTGTCATTTTTGGTGTTTACACTGGTTGCTAAATTGATGTAACTATATAACTATAGATAGATTATATATTACGCATAAGAATAATCTTCTTAAGAGAAGAATAAGAATAATGTTCTTAAAAGAAGAATGAGAATAATATTATTATAAGAAAATTAAGAATAATATTTTTATAAGAAGAGTAAGAGTAATATTCTTATAAGAAGAACAAGAATAATATTTTTAAAAGAAAAATAAAAATAATATAATAGTATAATATAATAATAATAATATTCTTAATAATAATATGATTAAAAGAAGAATAAGAATAATATTCTTAAAAGAAGAACGAGTATAATATTCTTAAAAGAAGAATGAGAATAATATTTTTATAAGAAGAATAACAACAATATGCTTATAAGAATAATATTATTATAAGAAGAACAAGCATAATATTCGTATAAGAATATGAATAAATATAATAATATTCCTTGCCTAAGATAAGAGAAATTAATGTATTAAATATATATATAGTCCTTGTTATAATTATTTTCATGAAATATACAATATAAAATTAGAAAATAATTACTGAAGAATAAGATTAAAATTCTTATAAGAAGAACAATAATAATAATCCTTTCCTAAGATAAGAGTAATATATTAATGTATTAAATATATTATGATCTTTGTTATAATTATTTTAATGAAATATATAATATAAAATTAGAAAATAATTACTGAAGAATAAGATTAAAATTCTTATAACAAGAACAATAATAATAATCCTTTCCTAAGATAAGAGTAATATATTAATTTATTAAATATATTATGATCTTTGTTATAATTATTTTAATAAAATATATTACATAGAATTAGAAAACAATTACTGAAGGTATTACTGGAAAAATAGCAAGTAGACTCAATCATTTTCTGTAATACCTATTTTAATATATTCCTTTGAAGAATACTTCCTTCATAATCTATTTTAATTCATTTCACTAAATTTAAAAAGGATAACAAAATAATTATTCACATTAACAAAAAATAGTAATATCCTTTTATTACAAACAAAAAAAAAACAGAACCTGATTACCTAGAAATGCTTGAAATTTACCTTCACACCTATTTTAATATATTGTAGTGAAACGCACTTTTCACATTTTCACAGTAAATTGCACATTTGCACCTAAAATGCATTAGCTTCGTTCAGCTCCCGCACATGCAAATCGTGCCACACTTCCGTTTGTTCCAATTTGCAATGCACAAACTACGACGCCATGTGAGATTGGAATGCGTGCTTCCTTCCGGTTTTATGTTTTATACTTTTAGTTGAAATTAAAAAAAATTTTTGTTGTTGTTGTTGCTGTTGCTGTTATTGTTATTATCCTTGTTTCATGCTGTGCGATTTTACATAATAAACTTGAATTGTTTGAGTGTACAGTACGGAAAGTCAAAGGTGCACAACTCCAACTGAATCGGTGCCAACACAAATTCTGTTTTTGTTCCAAGCTAACATTTTTATAATTTGAAAATTTTTCCTGTTTATATATTTTTCTATATACATATATATATTTTTTTTTTCATATTATCCTATATTTTTTTTTATTTTTTTTGTTAATTTTTATTCCTGTTTATTTGTTAATGTAACTAAATTGCTGTATAACTGGGCAAAATAAACAGTCGAAACCAGTACCAGTACCAGCACCAGCACAGCGCAGTACGTCGGAGTACGTATCTCACCATAAAATTTAGTACGTGAAGCTAGTTGAGCCAAGGCGTGTTTGAAATTGTGCTGGAACTACTACTCCCGGCAGCCGGAAGTATGTTCTGTTAAGCTTCCGACAGTGTGTGCGCTACAGTGTGCGATTGTGTGTGTTCAGTGTGTGCGCTACAGCGTGCGATTGTGTGTGTTCAGTGTGTGCGTATAAGCGTCCAAACTTCCTCCTTTTCAACGTTTTTTCCACAATACACAATAACGCAAACACACTGTAAAACTATAAAGCTACGACTTAAACAAGGATTTTCACAGATTAAAATTAATTGCTCAAATGTTACAATTATGAAAGCGAAACTTTCCTAATCCTTTTCCACATGTAAACAAAACTGAAGGATATATATTTTAGTAAATTTCTGTACAAAAGTTTTCATTGTTGTTTGTTACTTAACTTTTCGAAGGAAAACACTTGCTGTTGTTGTTTTCTTTTTGTTGTTGGAATTTTAAATTTCTTAATGCGGTTATAATCGCAGCTGAAGAAAGATATTATTATAAGCAAAGCAGAGAATAATAAATAAATAATTATTAAGCGAAAAAATAACTTCTTCTTTTTCAAATGCAATATATATTCCATTAGGAATATATGCCGGGCTTTAAAGTATATTTCTATAAAATTATCTAAGTAACTTCTTATCAGAATTCAACGGAACTCTTCAGCGGATCATCTAAATGCACACTAACATTACTCAGTCAAAGTGTTTTCGAGACTAAGTCGTGCTTGATCAAGCAAACAAGAAAATATTGAAAAATTTCTTAAAAAAATTTTTATTTAAAATGAAAAATTTTGTTAATCGTATTTGATTCTAAGAAATCGTCCAGGTTCTAATGCTGCATCCACGATTTTCTAATGTCGTATATCAAATGTGGTTAATAATCCTCTCAACCTTACTAAAGCAGCAGTCGATAGTGGTGTACGTCTTCATCCTCAAACTCCAATTTCAAATATGTTTTTCGCTGAAGCATTGTTATCCTTTTTCACGTCATCATTATCTAAACACTGAAACCGTTAAAAGCTATTGATATTACGACAAATCTGACACAGTTCATTGGTCATGAGTCAGTCATACTACTGACTCATTGGTCATGAGTCAGTAGTACTATCTGAACTAACACCGTTGTTAGTTACAGAGATGTTTTTTTTGTTTTTTTGAAGACGACTTCTCGAGTTCTCGTTCTTAAGATAATTGAAATTCCGACGGGAGTTCTGTGGGGAATTTAAACGCTCATTATGAATATCTCCGTGATATACTTATATATGTAGATCTGATTGCTCAAATTTTGAATGTTGTTATAAATATTCTCTTCTTGAGGCAGACTGCTTGAGCTTTTGTCCCTACTGCAGTTTTAGTTGGAATTTAAGCATTCATTATGAATATCTCTGTGACATAATGTATATATAGATCATCTGTTCGATACCAAACCATGAAATTTTGCTTTTATTTTTGACTGTTGTTGTAGATAGGATAGTGTTTTCATCTTGTGAGAAAGATTGCTTGAGTTTTCGATTTTATGAACGATGGAACTCCGATGGCAATTTTGGTTGGAATGTAATCGTTCATTATGAGTGTCTCTGTGATATGATAATTATATAAATTAAACGATACCAAACTATAAAATTAGGCTTTTATTTTTGAGTTTTTTTCTAGATAGTGTTTTTGTCTTGAGGAAGACTATTTGGGTTTTCGATGTTGGAACAGACGAAGAACGATAGAACTTCGATGGTAGTTTTTTATGGAACTTAAGCATTCGTTATGTGTGTGATATATTTTGAGTGATGTTAAATATTTGTAAAATATATTCATCAAAATAAAAGCGTTAGTAACTTTACTATTTATTTATTTTTTTTTTCTGTTTTGATTTATTAATTCAATAGTTCAATTCTCGAGAAATATATTGAGGTACTGCATGTTATTATTATTGTATAATTCTTACTTTAACTAGTAGGGTTAGAGTATAACTAAAAAGTAACATAAATTTTAGCAATTAATTTGGAATCGAAATTACTTTGGAACTAAAATTGTGTCTAAACTAATTAAACAAAAACTAAAACTTATTTGTTCTGTCTGACAAAATGAACGATGCAATAAATACTCACACAGACTGCATCAAATGAAATAAAAACTAAATATTTAATAATTATAATTTTATTTCCTTGTGCCTTTGGCTGCTCCTGGCAACATCATTGCATCCACAAACTTGCACTTGTCTGCCATTTTATTTGTCAACATATTGGATAGTTGAGTTTAAGTGCTACTCCTGCCACTGTTGGTGTTGGATGGAGCTGCGCCAGCCACAAAAACTGCTGCACAGCCATTTATAATGGAAACTAAACTCCGTTGTCGGTTATTTATTTAATGTTTTTTAATTTTTCCAAAGTCATTTATTGCTGGTGCTGACTGCTGCGACGTCTAACAATGCCGCCGCCCGGAATGGCGTTATACGATGTTTGCCGGCGGTTAAGGTTATACGTTGTTTTCTCATTTGAAACTTGAAGTTTTTGAAGTTTCGCGCCAAACTCAGCGCCAATAAAAATGCCGAACAAAAAGAAAAATAGCCGTAAAAAGAAGAAAAGGTGGTAAAAAATCATTCATTATCGGTGTTTGCTTCATGCCAGGAATTGAATTGTTGCTTCAATCGCATAAACCCATACCAAAAACTTGGATAACTTGGTCTGTCTGTTTGTTTATTTGTCGGTTTGTCTGTACTACCAGCCATTATGACAAGTGATAAAATTGCTTCTTCTCTACAGCATATCCTACTCCCTTTATATTTCCTTTTATATATATTTTCTTTATTTCCGTTTGGGTTTTTTTTTCTTTATTTGTTAAAGCTTTCCTGATTGCTTTGAGTTGTGAATTGTTTTGTGGCGCGGCATTTAAAAGTTGTTGCTCCTGGCGCAGTGCTGCTATCTTTCACAAATATAATTTCAGCAATTAAAACTAACGATGGCTTAATAAGTGCAATGATGTTGGCAACTAGAAAGTTGCTCCTATCATAAAAGTGTTACCGAAACGAACCTTTAACTGGCAAATGCTACACAGCAATTTAGCATTTAAAATAGTTGACGGCTTGCTACAAATATCAAGGAACTGCAAATGGGAGAGGCAAGGATCTGCTCGAAGGTGCCTGCAACCAAAACGGCAGAAATGCGACAATGATGAAGTTGCTACTTGACATTGAAGCGCAGATAACTTTTGTAAGTTTAATTAAAGTGCAAAATTGTTTGAATTTGAATTTTGTATCTCGAATAAAATGAAATTAAATTAAGTTCACTTGCGTCTTTGTTGTTGTAATACAGACAATTAGCTTGTTTAACAATATTTGCCTGAATCCATTGTTATTTTCTAATTTCTTTGAATGAAAACCATTGTTCTTCGCAATTCACAACAATTCACAATTCAATAATTAGTTAGGAATTAATTATTTATTATTAATAATAAATGAAGTGCATTATCTTATTTGCATATCATTAGTGATACTTAATAGAAGCTTAAAATAGTAGAATTAAAAACACAAACAATTTGAAAATAGAAGAAAAGGATGGAATCGTGGTTTTGAAACCACACCCGCAAAGGAATTGTGCATTGTCAATGAAGATCCTTAAGCACTCAATTGCGCGTTGAAAGTCAATAAAAATGTTAATTTTGTACAAATAATACTGCAAAGTATAGAAGTACAGCACTTCCTGTGCACTCACACATTCAAGTCAATACGCACACATGCGAATGAACAATAAATTAACGTTTAATAGGAACATTTAACTTCATAAATAATTTCAGGCGTCACTCCTTAAAAACATGCAATATCCTTCCTAATGACTTTAGTTTGGTGTACAAAGGAATGAAGTTTCTGTTTAACTTAGAAGTACTAAAATACAATTAAATAATGACAGTGTATTCTATTAATAGGACATTACGTGATGCAAGTTATTTCATTTATTAATTATTTGGATTGAAAGGACAGTTTCGACTCAAATAAAATGCATTTTTTATTAGTAAGTTCTTATAAAAATTATGTGTTTGAATGTATACCAGTTTATTTGAGAAAATAAATTAAAATTTATTAATTTCAGTAGTTTATAAACACTTAAAAAGTTGATTTTACTTTGCATTTAAAGTAAAACAACACTGACAGCAGAAATTATTCTGTGAAGTATAGATGGATGACTGAAGTAATATCGTATATTTCTGATTTAAATATATTCTTTAATCTAACATGTTTTTGATGTAGTTAGACTCTGATATTTTTTGGGTCACATCATTCAGTTGGAATTTAGTAAATAAATATAGCTATTTTATGGGTTCTAATGACAGGCATCAGGATACTCCTTTAAGGAAGCTGGCCTCCATTGTTCAGAAGAGTCGAATATGCGGATCCTAGCCTCCGTAAAGGTTATGTAAATAAAAGTTACTTACAAGCATCCTATATAACAATCTAGTATCTTTATATTGTTCATAAAGCTGTATATTTGTCTCAACATGTACGAGTATTTCAGAAAATTGCTTTAAAGTATAAATTTTTTTATTTCCATTTTTAAACAAAATCCAAAAATCTTAACAAGTTGATAAGACAAAAGAATTTTCCATACGGAAACAAATCTAAATTCAAGATTTTTAATATCATCAGATTATAAAAGACTTAGGAAAATACAAACAATTATACTAGGATATAGATAACGATTCAAAAAGTAATATTTCATTTGTGGTATTAATTTTACTTATTATGCAACGAGGCAGTTGCAAACTCAATTTCTCGGGAATAACATTGAATCTTTGAAATTATAGTTAAGAATAAGAAAGAACAGAGTATTAGCTCCCGTTTGAGCAGAGCACCGCGACCATAATTGATCTTTTGTGCTACAACAGACCCTAACTGAACAAAAGACATTCCGCCTTTCGAATGAAGGCCAAAATGTCGGTTGTTGAGGACCTCCTAATGTCGGAAGGTACTAGCAATTCCCGACCCAGTGATCTCTTCCTGGCCCAGATTAATTATAGTTACTATGGGTAAGTTTCTTTTTTATTTGGTTTAATAAACCCAGTTTCAGCGAGAAGCAATACTTCTTTTTAAATAACTCTGCTTCATGAGAGCCACCTCCAGTCACACACATTAAGTTCGGTTAGTACTTTCACAGCTTCCTTCCTCCAACTCCTTCTCCTTGCTTCAAATACTTTTTTGACTTGATTCTTCATTCTCATGATTTTATCTTCCATCAATCATGCATTCTCACGACTTAATCCTTCATCAAACCTCCATTCTTACAACTTAATCAAACTATCAAAGCTGCTGTATTTTTATTCCATGAATAATGTCAACACATATACAACTCAGTTTATCCGAAATGAAAGTTGCGTCCAACTTGCAAAAGACCAAAAAAGTACTTTTATCAAGAACTTTCTTTCTTATACTCTTGTTTCATTGTTCTGTGATGTCACAACATATAGAAGTGCGGGAAAGATGACCGACTTATAGAGCATATGTTTGTTGATCAAGAGCGTGCTCTAATTCCCATTTATCCACGAAATCTATAGTAGTACCTATTAGTAGTGACATATAGAGCATACTTTTCGTTGGTCCCAATAATAAAACTCTGCTGAGACCAAAGTAACACTTATTTGCAAAGGTGATCCTTTATCTGATCTTGTGGCTGACATTATTGTTCCTTATTGTTCACCAGAAACCATTTTAGTGTTCAAGTGACGTACATTTTTGGCGGAGTTGTTATATACTTACATATACATAACCAAAATATTTTTATAGTTCATTGGCATGAACTTCTTAAAATATATATATAAATAATATTTATATGAAAAATATTAAAATATATTCTTTATAGTCTTTTAAATAAACACATAAAATTAATCGTCTGCAGAATATTTTTGCTTATTGTCAATACCGCAAATATTTTAGTCATAACCATAAAAAACAGAGCAATAATTTTTCTTTTATTTTTGTTTTTTTGTTTGTTTTTAATATAAATTTATTCAAATTTAAGGCAACAACAATAAACAAACAATGTCGACTAAAACGTTAAAAATCATTTAACAAAAATATTCAAACACAGTGCAAAAATATATAAAAAATCCCCACGTGTCGTAGCCGCAGTTGGAGCATTAACGCCGTCATTACCGCAACGGCTGGGCTGGGCTGGGACGGTTTGCCGCGACTTACTTCGTTGCACGGTTTTAACAATTTCCTGCCTCAACTTTGTGTGCTATTTTATTTTATGTTGATAATTTTATTTTTATATTTGTTTTATTACTTTTTATTTTTCAGTTTTCAGTTTTCTTTTGTATTTTTTATTTTGTATTTTGCATTTTTTATGTGTAACTGCTGCACGTCAAAATGTTAGTGTATAACATTTTATGTGCGGAAGTTGTATACGTAATGGAGAAAATTTTACTTCCGCTCAATCTTTTTCATGGCATTGAATACTCAAACTGCCTAATATAAGTACTAAATGGCTTACTTTACAAGTGACTGAATGTAGGGTGCGTTTACTGCAAAACACTTTTTTGCTGCATATTTTTAGGCTTAAAAAAAATTGTTCTCTAAGTAATTAGTAATTTGATAAAATTAAAATTTTTAAACTGTTTTTAAAATATTTTTAAAAATTATTACTATCTTAAAAAAAAAATGAAACTCAATTCGTTTAACTTTAAATGTCTTTTGTCTGCCTTTATTCCGCCTTGCATTTTATCGCTTTAGATTTGTCTGCAAGTCCTCGTACATTTTTAATGCCATCTCTTAATACATCGTGGCAACCTGTCAGGATTAACAAAAGATCAGCTGACTAATGTTGTTGCTATTTCTGCTTATCCATCGCCTACTTTTGTTCTCCGTCACTTTCTGTTATATTTTTTTTATTTGCTTAGATAATAAAACAAACTAAATTCAAGGCACTTTATGGACTGAGGTTTAGAAATTTTCTTTATTAGATTTTTACGTGTACTTTTATGGAGAGCATAATGCGAATATGTGTGTACATCTATTAGTGCTGTTAGAATTCTTATTTTTTATTTTATTTTTTTTTGTTGTCTGCGTTTCCTGCTAACATTGGCAAGCAGTAAAAGCAAAGCACCGGAAGCGCAGATTATTATAAAAATAAAAATACGAGACAATTTAAGCACAACGCATCATAACACATTATTTTCCTGCTTATTTTTTATTGTTGGTGTTATTGCCTTCACTATCCCGCCACTCACTCTACATCCCGTCCAAATCTAGTATTTGATATTTGTATTTGTTTTATTGTTGTTGTTGGTGTTGGTGTTAGAGTTTTGCGAAGCTAAGGATTTTTTGCCGCTTTTACTGTCATGGTGAAAAGCTTTTTTACTCCAGAGGCATTTTCTTTGAAATTGCTTCCCTCTACAATATTAACTTGTACATATTTTATTTTGCTTTACTCTGTTATGCTCCTTGCTCCTTGGTCCTTAGTCCTTGGTCCTTGTTACTTGTCTTATATTAATTTAACCTACACATTTTTATTGTGCTTTATGAACTCAAAGCAGAGATTAAAAATATTTATTGCGATTGCATTCAGTCTGAATTAAAATTCAAACTGAAATGTTTAAGTTGTGCTTAAGATAAAAGGTTTGATAAATTACTTTAATGAATAATAAAGTAAATTGCTCATTTCAAAGGAGATTTATAAAATCTCGAGAAGAAGGGTTAAATTTATAAAATAAAAATATTATATATAGTAATTGTATGTTTATATATAAATTTACTTGTGAATTGATAGAAAGGATAAAGTTAAAAAATTTTGTATTTAAGACAAATATATTAATTTTCAGATAAGAGCATATTTATTTGCTTATTCGTAGTTATTGCGAAATTTTTCTACTTGTCTTGAAAAATATATTATATTCCTATATATTAACCATGTGAAAAAAATGAAAGAAATTAATAATTAAGTTATATTAGTTATACTGAGTTTATTTGCAATTTGTAAAACTACTGTTTAATAAATTTTAACTAGATACATTGGAATAATCGAACGTCATACAGATATTTTACCAATCTCTCGATAATTCCTAGTTAATTATAATCAATATTATCATTACTTTCATTATGACATATAAAATGTTTTAGCGTCTATTGCACAGCTTTACGGAACACTAATTTTTTTAATTTAAAATTAAATATTAAACCAATATCAAAAAAAATTGCAAAAACAATTAAGATGTTCGAATTTATTTCGAATCGATTTCGAATTATTAATATTCATAATGACATATAAAGTGTATTACTTTTTATCGTACAGCAAATTTTCAGAACACTAATTTTTTTGATTTAAAAATAAAACAATACAAAAAAGATTTTTGAAAGTAATTGAAATATTCGAATTTATTTCGAACATGCTTTTCGATATTCTTTTCTCCTTGGTGAGGAGCGAGTCCTATTTAACGCTTTTATTAATCTTTGGGTTACATCATTCAGTTAGAAAACTGTACATGGAATGAATGTAAATGAATACAATTATTCTACCCAGGCCTCTTTAACACTTCTGTTAATCTTTGGGTTACACCATCCAATTAGAAAACTCTACATTAAATGAGGGTAAATGGATATAGTTATTCTACCCACGTATATTGGGTTTTAACCACAGCCACTATAACACTCCCTTTATTAGTCAATCTAACCGAAGCTGTGGCTCCTGACACCCGTGGTACCAGATTTCCATCTCCGGTTGTGTGTCACAAGAGAGACAGTTCCTTATAGCTCTTTTTCGGTGTGTTGAGCGGTTTTTGGTAGACAAACTCAACGAGGATATAGACTTGGTCGTTTTTGGAAAGTGGTTCTTTAGGACCGTTGATATAACCTAACATAGTGTAACTAAATATTATGTTTTCTTTATTTATTGTCAATTTCTTAATTAATTCTTATTCAGAGAATCTAAGCTAACATTCATTGATTAAAACCTTACTTATTAATTTGATGTTAGTTTAGAATTTCTATACTACAATTATTATAGATTCTAACAAGAAGTCTATAGATTTTAACACATTATATATTGTTAGATCATCCACAGGAAAAATGCACGACCGTTCAGTGTCATATACTTTATTAGAAAGAATGATATATATAGGAAACAAAACAATATAATAACATATAAATGCACAGAGTTGTATTCTTTACTATTTTATCTGATAAGTCCGAGTTGTACTTTTTGGTATGTTTTATACCAAAATATGTTGTCTTTATTTCTTACCTATTTCACATTATACTTTTCATTAAGAGGATCCAAGTTAACACTCATAATATATAAAAACTTTTATACTACCATAATTTCAAATCCTAATAAAAAGTTTATTTTATTTTCTTTATCATCTGTTTCTCATTATACTTTCTATTAAGAATATCTAAGTTAGCATCCGTTGTGTATAAAACCTTACTTATTTATTTGGTATTAGTTTACAATTTGCATACTACAATAATTATGGATTCTACTAAAAAGTATATTTGTGATACAATATATTTTTCAACATTTTAATTCGTTATCCTTGAGATATCATCTTGTGTCCTGTGTCCTTTAGCAAATATTTACATTATTTTTGCTATGATGGAAAAATTGTGTACACACGTACAAGAGCAAAGCATGCACCAACACACTGGGACACTGAAGTGGAAGCTATGCTAATGCTAATTTGCCAATTTATGATAAGCAGGTGAAGCTGTTTGTCAACACTACCAAGTGGCTACCCACTCGACCATGGAACTTGTGGTAATTTACATTATGAACTTTGAATATTTCATTGTTTGCATAGGAAAAGGACACTTATACTAATGCAAATTTACACAGCCACACAAGCAGACACACAAACATTTGCCTGACAAACTTATATTAGATAAAATGGAATACAATGGAGTGTGTCTCTGTTTGTAGATTGACTATCGATGCTGGGACATAAACCAAACCATCATGAACCCTACAGGCATCTTTGGCTAAATGAAACTAAACTTGCTAAACTGAACTAAAACGAGTGGACCATGGAATGTGAATTGTTAATTTTGTTTATTGACGATTGACGTGTAGGTGATAAGCAACTTTGTGATGGCTTCAGACGTGTGCTGCTGATGGTTAATGGCTGCATAAATATTAGTAAAGATATTAAGCTTATAATAAAGTAACTGTGGTAGAGGACAGGACACGATGTATGAGAATGTATAGGAAGCAGCGCATCATGTTGTCCTCAACGTCACTGCATGGCTATAAATGTATAAATTGTATTTTTATGATTTACGGGTAAGTTGGGTTTAGGTTAAAGATCAAAGTGAAAACTATGGGATTATGTTGCTTGGTAATTAACTAATTTGTCGAAGTACGTTTCGAAAATTTTTATGGGTTTGTTTGTACAGCAGTAGAGTCCCAAAAGGGTATTAGAATTAAAAGCAAATTTAACCAAAATTTGTAACTTTAGTAGCGCAGGAGCGCAGGGGTGCAGGAGTGCAGGAGTGTGTATGAATAGAGCACAGAAGGATATGCTTGGTTATATGAGACTATTTAAATTCTTTTTCTTTTTTCTTCATGTATGTTTGATATAAAAGTATAGTTTGTAAATGTTTATTTAGTGAAAATTCCATTGGCATTTAATGACCATAAAACACATGAGTTAATTTTATGCTTCGAAGATTTTCGCATCAAACGAAATATTCTAAGATAGTGAAAGTTTTATTCCTACGCAAATAAAATACTTCATTATTAGGTTTTTAAAAACCATTAAAGGATTTCTTATGCTATATGTATGTTTATTTTATGTAAATAAAAACTTAAGTTTCATAATTAAGGAAAACAAAAAAAAAAAAAATAAAAAACTATTTTTATGAAAATCAAATCGTCCTCACATTGGCATATAATTTCCTTGCTTCTTGCCACTTCTTTCCACTTCGTCGCGCTAATGTTGCGGTTATATTCTGCCTTTTGGCTGGCTTGAAACTCAATCCTTTCGTGAAAAGTCTTTGGCAACGTTTAAGTCATTTTCCTGTCGTCTCGAATTTTTTCCTCTCGTTTTTCTTACTGTTTTCTCGCTTGGCACACAACAACTTTTGTCAACTTTTGTACTTGGCTTCCCATTACACATCCTCTTCCTGCTGCCGCTGCCATCAACGCTGCCACCATCGCTGCTACCAACGCTGCTGCTATTACCACTGCCGCCGCTTTTGCTTTTGCTTTTGGCTGAAATGCGTTCACAGTGGTAATTTGCTGTAAAGTGTCTTCTGATTAATTTAAATTACAGAATTGTGACAATTAATTCCATACACTTTATGTCTATGTGGAGTGTCTGTGTAAGATGTGAAGGCATGCGGCTTCTGCGTATGTGTGTGTGTGCGCCAATCCATACATCCTGCCTCATATAAGCACTCGTGCATATATGCATATTTATCTGTTGTTACTGTTGTTTACTAGCGTATGTTGCGTGCGTATGTGTGTGTGTATGTGTGTGTATTTGCCAGCTTGTGGTTGTTTAAATGTGGTATAAATTAAAATTGATATCAAAGTCCTTTTTCACATTTTAATTACACACTTCCTCCTGGCAATTTCGGTAGTTTTGTTGTCGGCTTTTGAGTGTTAATGGAAGCGAAAGCCAATAAGGTAAAATTCATTCATTTATTCTCATTAGATTTCACAAATAAAATTTCTGTTTATTTATTTGATTTTATATTGGTTTGAAGATTTTATTGCTGCTTTCATTTGAAATGATATCTTTGTACTTTAAATACATTTTAAAATAAAAAAACCATTTGACATTAAAATAAAATTAATTAATTTAATTAAAAACAGGATTTATAGTAAGCAGCTTCTATAATATCTGAAATTTTAATAGTGTTTAAATGGAAAAATAAATATTATTCGATATGAATAAGATACATCTTACAGTAAGGATGGCATATCTTCTTCTTCTTTTTCTTCTTGTTCTTGAGTTAGTGCCATTATGCACTTTTACTCTATAATGGCTGGGGGGCTTATCACTACCCCACACTAGGCTTTAACTAGGCAAAGAAATCATATAATTTGTTTGTCTTTTAGTTGATGACGGACCTTAAATCAGCATATCTTCCTGAGAATCCAGAAGTGGACTTGAGGATTGTTAGGGCGGGATTAAGTAGCGTATCAACTTTAGTGAATAATTTTAGAGCTCTGTCTCTGATATATTTTTTCACCGAGTTGATCTAATATACCATGGAATCGTAAACAGTCTTCTTAAAGCCAGGTTTTGAGCTATCTGTAATTGCTTTAAGGTAGTATTTGAGGCTTTGCTACATGTAACACATATCTTAAAACTGTAAGATGAACTCTAACGTGCTAAGTAGGTATACGATAGAAAAACGCAGCACTTAAAATATAACAATCTGAAATTTTAATGGAGTTTAAATGTAAATATTATTGGTTATCAATAAGATACATTGATGTCAGTAGGAATGGTTCAAGTTCATGTTGAGTCTATACCGAGTTAGTGCATCTGGGCATTTCTAATCTTTGATAGTTGGGGAGTTTCTGCAGAGGCCCACCTTCTCACTGACTAATTGTGGTATTCCTCAAAAGCTTTGTGATTATTTGATAAAAGATCTAAGATCTGCATACCTTCCCGTGCGGCTAGAGATTACTCTGAGATTAGATACTGCTACGTAGCCTGTCGGTTTTCGCATTTTATGATCGGGTGTAATGATGTATGAGCGGATGTAAGTTAAACTAGAACATGCTAACTTGGTATACGAAACAGGATTTATAGTGTGTGAGGATTTATAGTAGCTCTAATATTATACCGATCTAAAATTTTAATTATGTTTTAACTTGGTGTACGAAAAGGGGTTTATAATGTGTAAGGATTTATAGCAGCTCTAATAATATAACAATCAAAAATTTTAATTGTATTGATATTTTAATTACATTATTTGATGTCAATAAGAGACATCTTATAGTTGAGATGGTATATATAATATCTAAAAGACTTAAGTTATTTAATAAGGCACAATTTCGTATACTTAAAGTTGCCTCAATGAAGGAGGAGCTGGAGAAGCTTATTAATGAATTTTAAGATAAGACAGAACATGCTAATTGGGTATACGTCCCCTTCCCTCACTAAAGAAGAAGATGGAGTGGATATTTGTAGTTTGGGATGAAAATACTCAGAAGCGCTAGGTAAAAGCAGCTGTAATATAATAACAATATACGGATGGTTACCTCACTGAAGGAGTAGCTGGAGCAGTGTTTATAATAGATTGTTTATAGCAGAGTGTTTATAGTTCGTGGTTGAAATACTCAAAAACATTAAGTGAAACCACAACTATAGAGTAACCTTAAATATTTTGCTTAAATATACATGTTATCTTATTGTTAATCTTAATAAGATAGATTTTAAAGTTGCGATATGAAATTTTGAACCAACGAAATAAACAAGAACAAGCTTACTTGGTATGCCGACGATTATCTGACTAAACAAAGAGCTGGAAAAAAAATAAATAAAATATAAAAACGATAAATAAGCGATAAATAATGAATGAAGAAAAAACTCTTCAATAAGAGTTTCATACTACAATTTATAAAGTGAATTGAACATGGAGAGATACTGTTAGTCCATGAGAGTTTTATATGTGCCTGTTCTAGATGTGATGACTTCTCACACATCACACAGTAATCATTCTTATGATGTTTTTCTCCTGAGTTGTCAACTTTACACCAACTTTATCACAATAGTGATTGCTTGATTGGATAGTGGAGTAATTTTGTGCAGTAATTTTTGACTATCTTCTGCACACCCCAACAGTGTTGTTTAGTGGCATGTTCAATGGGGCTAGGGGCTAAATTGTCCACATTTGCAATATAATCTACCGATAATACATTGCAGGAACTCTGCTAGATATATTGAAGTATATCTCTCACACATTATCGCTGTCTTCACATTATCTATTTTATTCTACATTCTTGTAAGGATGTAAAATACATGACCTTCCACTGGATAGATGTCTGCGAACTGAGAGCTATGACACTTCCCGTCATATAATGTTGGACTCTTGTGTAATATAGCAATGCCCTTAATTGTAAGTAGTTGGCTAGACTTCATATCCAGTATTTCAATGCTTAGCGGTTTATGCTTAATTCAAAGAGTTAATGGTATTTTATTTGGCGAAGATATGTGGTTCGGGTTTAGTTTACAAGGCGCCCATCGCCATATGGTTATTTTAATTTTGTTTAAGTAATATTCGTTTCAGAGAAATATACTTATTATATATACTTAATATACTTATTATTATTATTAGATATGAATTCCTTCAGTGTCTTCTAATCTTTTTTTTTGTATTTTCAAATACAAAATAGTGTTAAAATATAAAAATTTTTATTAATAAAGTGCCAGGAAAATTTTATTTAATTATTTTCTTTATTTTCTTTAAGTGTCTTAAACATTTTTAAATTGACTGAGTTAAAAATGTTTTAAAAAATTACGGAAAAAGGCATTAATTATTTTTTTAATGTAATTAATTTTTGACTCTTTCAGTGAAATACATTTTTATGCTCTTACAAGCGTAAACCTACGAAGAAAAAAAAAACTTTTTTTTTGTTTTCTTAAATTTTGTGAAACGTAAAATTTTTATCAACTGCAGGCATCGAAATTATTCAGAGAAAACCAAATTTAACGGGCTTAAGCCCGTAAGACGACGCACCCACTTCCGTTTCCAGTGGTTGTAAATTGGGAGCAAAATATTAAGACGAAAGGAACGCACTGCTAAGCGATTAGCGCTGTAATAAATTATGAAAGAAATGCGAGATGACTGCGAACGAATTTTTCATAAATTTCATTCCCTTTTTCCTTTTTGCTTTTTGCTTTTTGTGGAGTGCAGTATTTATGCCATATTTTCAAGGAATTAAGTATTTAAAATACAAGAATAAGTACAAGAATTGGACGGATGAGAATGAGAATAAGACCGTACAAGGCATTTTGAATGGAGGAACGAGTAAAATATCTACGCAGACAAACGCAATCTGAAATGATAAAAATCTCAACTTATAAAAAGTCATGAGCAATATTTTCTTGTTTTTTTGTTCTATAAGAAATTCTTTTATTTCTTGTATTCTTTCATGGAAATCTTAAGAAAAGACACGAATCAAAATTATTCTGTTAGCCAGGATTCTGCACTGCAAGTCCTGCTGTTGAATAGACGGCGCGCATTAAAAACAACGATTGAGAAAAGGCGAATACCACAAAAAGTGGATTATGCGGGTTGAAAATGTTTGTGTTGTTTATTTGGAGGGATAAGCATGGGACGAATGGTTGGGGTGCCATCAACCTAACTGGACACTTTGTGTAAATTAAAGCCATCAATCATAATGTTACGCTTTGGCGGGAGCACATTTCGGCATGGCTCGCATGAAGAAAAGCTCAGAAGAATTCCGCTACTTTTTTACTTGTTGTTTGTTAGAGGCGTTGGTATCCCAATCGAATGGGTCATCTGTGTTTTTTTAGTGGGTGTAATCGCGTGTAAGCAACATTTTTCATTTTTTTTTCTTGTTGTCTTGTGACGGCGTATGAAGCAAAGCGACAAAAGTGGTAAATGGTAGCGTTTTTATGCTAGAAAATTGATTTATTTTGTTTGAAGACTTAAAACTTTTGCGGACAGCCCAGCTCGTACGAAGTTTTTCGTCTTATGGTATGGGCGGAGGTATGGATGAAGGTAAAATGTTTTTTATTTCATTATTTTAGTTGCATATTTACTTATTGGAAAGTTTTTTGCTAAGTGAGTTGTTGATTTTAGTTCTGCTTTATATATTTTTAGCGACGTAAGGAAATTTTCTTTGGAGTGAGAGTCTTAGTAATAGATGTTTTCTATAAAATTAGATGAGCCAAAAAAATGTTTTATAACAATATGTTATATCATGTGAGAAAATGTAACTTTTTATTTATTCTAAATTCATTTTGTTTTCATTAATCAACATCAATTTCATGACATTTATTTTTTCGTTTCATTTATACTTGATGCAAGGATCTGACAGAAGAAGGGTATTCTCCAATAGAGAGTTTAAACATTTTTATAATCCATTTAGTAGAACTCTACAATGCTAAATTGAATTTTGAAGTTCTATATCATAAAAATAGCTCATTGGAATAACAGTACTTAACCATTCTACTCTTTTATATAAATTTAAAAAATTATTATTATATGATAAAGGCATATAACACATAAATTAACTTCTAAAAAGATAAGGAAACCAAACAGATATAGTCAAATAGATATTTTTCTTAACAATATATTTAAAATAAACACAAGAAAATGAAATATTCCTCAGAAGAGATTCTAACAAATTTAATCAGGTTATAACAGAAGATATGATTGGAAGATATGTATATTTTGAAAGAGTTGAAAACTATGTCAACACGTTACTGCATCGTTTGAGGATTATTGTGACTATTTGGAAGATATATACAAAAATAATGTCTAAAATAGTTCATATAGAAATGTATAAGTGATGAAGAAGGCAACCTAAACAAAATGGAAGAATATGAATAAAGTTCTATCGCATGATATTGTGCAATATATGAAGCATTGATTATAAACATTAGTCCTCGAAGATTAAAAGTTTTAAGATATACCATAAGAAGTGAGTGAGGAATAATATTGAGATAAGAGTGCACCAAGAGTGGAGTTAAATGAAATCATAACATCTCGTAAGCTTTCCTATTACCAAAAATGAAGAAAATTAAATTATTCCAATAAACCTCTAATATTATTATGGAGGTTTAGCATATTTCGCTGTTTTATCTCACTCATCGATTCATCTATATCGAAAAAATATTGTAAACGAGATTTCAGATATTCTCTTCGATTCCGTAATCTTAAAGTAATTCGTTGCTTAATAGCTTTCCGTCTTTTATTTATTAGGAAGAAACTTTCTCTATATGTCATATGGTACGACTATTAAGGACAGTTAATTGGTCCTTATTGATTCTTCTATTCTTAACGTTTAACAAATTGAAGCTTTGTGCGTCCATATGTCTACTAAATTGTTCAATGGTACACACAAATCTCATCCTAACCTATTTATGGGTAAGTCACTTTTGAAAGATATAATCCTTAGATTTACATTCACTCACTTAACTTATTTGTGGGTTAGTCACTGTTGAAAGATATAGTCCTGAGATTTACATAAACTCACTTCCACTGCATAGCTTATTACTTCATCTCTTCATGATATATCACACTTTTCGTTCTTATTTCTCACTAATTAATCCATTTGTTATAGTAGACTGATTGTACTTTTAATCTATTGGTTCTCTCAAGTCTACCGAAGAAAGATAAATAATCACACTTTGTATTTGAATTTTCTTTCATTTAACCCTTTTATCATGGTATCATTTGTAGTACGTTTAATCTATTGGACCACTAAGACTACGAAGAAAGACAACTGATTTTACTTTTTATTGGCATTTCTTATAATTTAAACCTTTTATTATGGATGGAGGGTTGCGTTTTCAATCTAAATATTTCTTGCAGCAAACCCACAATGAAACACGATTCATTCGACTTTTCATTCGTATACCTTATCACTTAACCTATTTATCATGACTTTATCATAAAAGGCTCGTTGTACTTTTAATCTATTGAAACCTCATGAACCCCACGAAGAAAGAAAACTGCTAGGATATAGCCATGTGCAGTTAGGTATCTTTAATTAATCCATTTTTTTTCTTAAAGTATACAATTATTGAAGCTTTAAATTTTTTACAGTTTATATATGTCTCACGCTATTCAAATTGTGTTAACGTCGTACTGATAGGGCAAAAATCCTAAAACTTGATATGGGTTATCTTAACCTAATTTTCACTATTCTTTTAGGTATAGTGCATGGCTTTTTGGCTAATCCCACGAAACCATTTCATACCTTTCATTTTAATTTCTCTCAACGTAGTTCCTTCAAATTAAGAACTTGGTGTTATTTTCAGCACGTTGGCCTACCTACTTGACAATGGGTTATAAAGAACAATTATAACAGATATGGTATAAAAGCAAAAAAAATATATTAGCTAAGTATATTATTTTCAAAGCATTGATAAGTGAACAATTTTTTTTCCAAAGTGGAATTTAAGAAAAATAATTAAAATTGCCCAACTTTTACTCCAATAATGTGAGATCTATTACAATCAAAGTACTTTTAAATTCTATTTAAAGCTTAGTGGTGCTTTGAATAAATTTTCCATGGAATGTTTACTCCATTGCACTTCTGTTGCATTATCAATGGTGTATTATGGCTGAAGTGTACATTATACACAAAAGTCTACAAGTTTTAATGTATTTACAGGTGAGCGTGAAATATTTCAATTTCCGTTTTACGACGAGCTCAACACTCGCATTTGCTGGCATGAATTTTTAATATGAAACAGCGGAGCGCACGATGGACTGATGAGGTTTTCCTCAACAATGTAACATTGAACTTAAACAAAAATATGCAATTTCCGGTTCAGCCAACTAACAATGAGCAGTACAAAGTGTGGTTAAAAAAATTATAGTTAGTAGCTCCAGAGAGTAGCACTTTGGTCATGCCAATAATTGAACTTCCTGTCTGGTTATAATATATTTAGATTTTTTTTTTAGACTTTAGTTGGAAGAACTGGAAGAAATAAATGTTAAAATAAAATAATATGAAGACATTCACCCAAAAGGTCACACTAAGATTAAAGTTCACATTGCAATTACGATAATAAGTAGTGATTAATTCAAAAATGCAGTCTTACCGATTTCACTTTTACAATACCGATTTCAATGTATAATTTGCAAGGCATATTTAAGCACTTCAAGTGCAATCTGAATTCTAAAGCCGTTTCCAATAATTCCCTTTCAACCAAAACTTATCGCAGTAGAACAGAAACTTTCCTACTCAAATGCAAATGACTTGGCATTGCACAAATAAATTGCAGTGACTTTCTGCAACACCACACAGTGCACACCTGACAAAAGGAGTAAAAGTGTGCTGCCTGGCTGGGTTTAGTGTGCCGTGTTCCGTGTTCCCTGCAGCAAGATAAATTCTTCATTATCAAGTGTTGAATTGTTGTAATTGAAAAGCACTAGCAACTGGGGAGAGGATGGAAGGAATGGGAAAGGCATTGTATTTGATCAGTCAGTTCAGAAGTCAGAAGTGTACCTTCACTCTGGCGTTGTGCATCAGACTCGTTGTACATCGATGCGATTTCTGTTGCAAATTTGTTACAATTATTATCCTTTCAAGAGGCAAATTAAAGTGTGCACTGAGTATAATAATCGTAATGGAAAAATCAGTAGGAAATCATCATTTTCCTTCTTACTTAGGATGAAGTCGGAAGTATGAAAATTGCTAAAAATTTGAGTAATGCTTTTTAAGATAAAATACAATATCAGAAGTTATAAATATTACTAAAATTTGAGTAATTTTGGGTACAAAAATAATATAAGTAGGGATTGTTAAGTTATGATTAAGTTTTAATACAAAATTTTAAATCAAAATACTAAGAAACACCTGCTCAATGGATGCGAAGAAAACTGTACTCTAACTCATGTATCAGTGTTCATCATTGAATAGGAGAAAATTCAAAATCTGTGACGCTCCGCTATTTGCTTATATGACAGAGTTTGCGTTCTTTTAAATAAATGACATATTCAATATAATCAATTTATTAGATTGGTTTCTTTTCACTTGAATGGAGGAATCACTCATTCTTAAAAGTATGACGTTCTTGTTTTATACGTTTCAGACCTCTATCTTTATGGTGATCTTTCAAGTCTAGCTTACGTACGCTGTCCCATCCATCAGCAAGCACAGTCCGTGTGAAAGGGGTTACAGTATTCCCTAGGTAATGCATGCTTTTCGTTAGAGGAGACTAAACTCTCGGCACCATCCGACACTGTTTCGAGTGTAAATGGTAGTGAGTAAGTTTTTAGTTGAGGTTGTTAAGAACACCGTGGTGTTAAGCCATCAAAGCAGATTTTTACGTAAATCACTGGTTACGTCATGTTATGTCTCATCCATCACAATTGGCTAAAAAGGAAAGGCTCGAAGAAAAGACATGAATACACCTGTTGTGTCTATGTCGAGATTTGTCTAAAACCAGGCTTTGATATTGGGTGCACAATTCATTAACACACTCGACGACATTTCCAGTATAAGCATCAGAAATACTACATCCATGCTATATATAGGTATGACATTGATAGATAAAAATTCGTTCATTTATTTTGAAAGGCATTTATTGACACGTCTCTAACTAATAGAGCTTCTAATCGACCTCTAATTGACCGATCTTTAAATAACGTTAAAAAAACTTAATTATCGAGTTAGCTTTGAAATTGTTATTTAATTTGTAAAAATAGTTTATTACAAATTCTGATTGTCAAAAAAAATATTATTAAATTATTATATATTTCTTTGGGTGTTATTATTCCCTTCATTTAATGTGAGTTAAAATATTATTTAAAAAAGTTAACCTAATGAAGTTTTGAAAGTGATACAAAAAATTTATTAAATTATATTATAATTTTATTTTTCCTAGATAAATTTCCAAAAAATTCTTTAAAGTACTATAGTGGATTAGTTTAGATATATATATGTGTAAGATTTAAGCAGGTAAGTTACGTTTATAGAGGTTTTTATGATTTGCTATTCTCAACTTTTTATTAAAATTAAGTACAGGCTTACTGACTTGTTTAGTAAGTTCGCAGAATATATATAAAAAAGAATAAATATTAGTAGTAAAAATGACTAAGAATTATTTTCTACAACTTTAAGACATTTTTTTCCAAGTCCAAGTTATGGATCTTATTCTGTAGCAGTTATTCGGTTATTACCTTTTCATTCCAAAAAAAGGTTTTAAATTTTTTCATTGGTTTTTGGTATTGATGCCATTTATGGCATTCTTCCTGTGTTTACTAGTGAGATTCTATTAAAAAAGCGTCAAAATTTTAATTGAATCAGAAATAAAAAGATGGCGCTTCGGGAACTTATTGAACAACCCAGCAAAAAAGAATCGTATTTAAGCGTCGGCGAAGTCAAGCATAACGTTTGTACTTTTAATTACTATCGATAAATCCTATCTAGTCATCAATCAATTTTTAAATATTTTACTTTATTAAGCTTTTCAAAAATGTATTCAATAAGTATTCTAAATTTTTTAGTTAGTTTTAAATTTAATGGTAAAAAAAAATACAGAACATTTTAAAATATTTTTATTAAATATTTAATATTTTGCAAAATTAAAAAAGATAAGAGAGGGTATGAAATGCAACTATCTATTAAATTCATCTTCTTTAATATATACATTCATTTTGATATTATTTTAGTTTTGGATTATATATTTTATACCGACTTTTATCAAAAATCCTGTACAACATTAAATCTGCGCAGGTAAGTTCTTTCTCTTTAAATAAGTCGTTGGTAATTGAAATTAAATTTTCTTTGATCTCAAGTTTGTTGGAAGTTGCTGCTATACAGAGATATATTTTCGATAATTGTTCTTTAAATTGCTATTGAGGATATTGGGATTAACAGTAAGTAGAATCATTAAGTACTTATAGAATTTGAATTATAAGACCTGAGCTACACCTTCATATTTCTTGACAATTTAATACATTTTCGATAATTATTCTTTAAATTGCTTTCGATGATATTAGGAGTAACACTAAGTAGAATCTTCAATAACTGAAAGAACTTTAAATACCAGTATTAAGTCTGTATCTACAAATTTTTGACAATATCGTTGAATCCAATCTCATGCCCAACGGACGATTGGGCTATACAGAAATACATTTTCGATAATTATTCTTTAAATTGCTTTCGGTGATATTGGGAGTAACACTAAGTAGAATCTTCAATAACTGAAAGAACTTGAAATACCAGAATTAAGTCTAAATCTTCAAGTTGTTGACAATTTTTTTGGATCCAGTCTCAAGGTCAACGCACGGTTAAGCACACTTAGTGCCCAGAGGACGACTCTGACTTTAGTCTAACATGTTCAATATAATAACCAACGACTGTTGCTTAATCCGTGTTATGGAAATAAATAGGTGCAACTACACTTCTAATATTTCTATCTGTTGTAGCCAGCGTCTATCGCTTAAACATGAGTTAGGCATCAATTTTTACTTGATGTGCCAATTTTAAAGAGTTAAAGAGTTGATTTGTGGATTTTCTTCACAAATTTTCCCATCTTCTCAAAGAATTGATTTGTAGTTTTTCATAGTAGTAGTATTTAGATAAATTTTTATCTAAAAGTGAACAGCAATTAGTTTTTCGAATTTTCTTATATTAATTTAATACATTAAAGTTTATTAAGAAAACTAGGTATTGACAATAGAGTAATCGAAGTCATTACCCAACTGCTGGTTGATAGGACAATCGCAGGGGGAACGCTAGTAACTAAGAAGGTTAATAGGGGGATCCACAAGGAGGAGTACTTTCTCCCCTCTTATGGCTAACTGCAGTTAACGATTTTCCTGTTGATCTAGATAGCGCAGGTTGTCAGGTTGTCGGGTGCTAAATGTTTGAAAGAAGATGGTCAACAGTAACCAACTGCATAAAAACCAAGGAATTTTGGCCAAAAATAAGTAAAAAAAAGATCGGGGAAATTAATCAACCTATCCCGAGCAAATTTATCCAGGATAATGGGAATTATTACGGGACACTGCCCGTTGGGAGGCAATGCCGTGAGGCTCAACATCAGGACCTCCTTACATTGTAGACATTGTATGGAGGATGATGAAGAGGAATCACCAACACGCCTTCTGCTACAGTGTCCTGCCTTAGCAAGACATAGACTATCCTATTTAGGGTCGCACTTTTTCTATTCACTAAGAGAGCTAGATTCTATTTCCATAGCTCGTGTCAATGGCTTTGTAGCCAATACCAGGAGGTTATAGGGACAGGTGTCAAATTCTTTAGGCTATCACAATGGACCTCATGGTCTAAGTGGGTCTTCGGACGGCCCCAGTAACCTAACCTAACCTAACCTAATACATTAAAAATATATAGGTTTTATTTTACCTAAAATCGGAACCAAATATACAAAGTGTGGAATATAATCTACAAAGTCATTTTAGTAATCCACTAATGGATTTCAAATACGTCATATATACCCCTAATATAAAATGCATTTTGTTATATACATAATATATGCCTTCTAATAATATTTTTTTTTATTTATTAGTCTTGAGTCTATTCCACAGTACCCAAGCTTATACAGATTTTGACTGAGCTTAGGAGAACAGTTGTTTCTTCCAAGAGTGTAATGTTGTACTGTTAACAATAAATAAATCCTAATTTTAAGAGTAAGTAGAATTATATAAACTTTAAAGAACTCTCAAAAATCTAAGATTTATTTAGTAAAATGGCACGTTGTAAGAAAGAAAGGAAGAAAAAATGTGCACGTCCTGGACCGATTACAAACAATCCTTTTTTCAACTTCTTACGCGAAATGCGAAAAAATGGATGCACGACTGATATAATTGAGACTGCCAAGTGTGGTGCCAAATTGTGGAGTAAATTATCCGAGGCTGAGAAGAAGAAATACTGTAGTGAGAACATAAAGGTTTGAGATTTTTTATGTTTTTTTAACACGATAAAAATAAAATATATTCAATATATAAATCACAGAAAAAGAATGCTCAATCTAGTTGTCAAAAACCAGTAAAGAAGCTCAGCTGTGTACAGAAACGACCAAAAAAACGTAAAAATCCTTGTGTAAAACCGAAGAAGAAACCTTCGGCTTGTGCACCAAAGAAGAAGCCAACGAAATTAACATGTCGTCTATCATCGGCACCACGTAAATGCAATGTAAGGAAGAAGAAGAAGAATAAATGCATGAAGATAGGACCTCCAACAAGCAATCCATACTTAAACTACTTACGCTACTTCAAGCAACGTAACTGTGGTTTAAAACCGCGAGAGGTCGTAAAAAGGGCGGCACGTTGCTGGTGCCGTCTTCCACCAGATAAGAAACGTAAATATAAGCTCCAAGTAAGTGGTTTGAAGAAAAATTGTTATCCTTTAAAATAATTAAAAAATGTAATAATATTATGAATAACAATGTGATATTAATTATTTAGGCATGTAAAGTTACAACAAGTGCTCGTCGCAAGGCTACAAAATTGTGTCGTAGCGTTCTTGCGGGTGCTCGTTCTAAAGGACGTAAATGTTAGGTAAATGAAATAATGAAAAATCGTAAAGAAAAGGAAAAAGATATATAAAAAAGTAATTGTGAACAAAATGGACAATACAGAAAAAAATGTTATCCTTTACCCTTATCCCTCCATTACGGATTGGTATTAATAAATAGCATAACCTACTTCCACAAAGAATATCATCCATTATAGTGATAAAAGTCTCTTATTCTAGTTTAAAATTATAATCTGTTAATATCAGAGAGAAAAACATATCAAAATCAAGACAAGAACAGTATACTGTTATATTGTTCTGATATAAATTTGCCGTGAACTCTCTAAATCTTTGAATAATAAACAAAATTATTAAACTAGTATAACTAACTACTATCGTTTTATTAATTTAGCTTATAAAGTAAATGAAATAAATTTTTCAAAGTATAGACGGAACGGTTTACTTCGACCCATTTGTCAGGGAACATTTTCATGGTACAAGAAATGGAAGAAACACTTGTAAAAGAGAAAGGGGAGGGTGTCTAATGTTATTATAGTGCTATGCTATTTTAATATTAAATGAGATGAAAATGGTCGAAAAAAATTTAGTTTGCAACACAACATTCAGTCAGACAACTCGCATATAAAAAAAGTGGTTCAGATAAAGAGCATGTAGTCAGGGGATCTTAAAACTCAAACGTTCTTCGGAATTGAATTGAAAGATTGTGTATACACATATAAACATTTTTTATTATTTGTGTTTAATAAGTTTACGTTTTTTCAATTACTTATCTGAAAGCTTTTTTTACATTTAAATTTTGGCTACGGTCCTAACATAGTTGTTTGCGAATCATATCATATTAATGTCTTCAATAACCAACTATACAAATATGACATTATGAGACATTTTTGAATTTTGTATGGTTAAAATATCTTAAAGAAAATACCATTAATGTTGCAGAATAAATAAATAAGTTTTTGCGAAAACTCATTACTATTAAAAAAAACTTCGTATTAAAAATAAGAATCAATCAAAACTGTATTTTACTAAATTATTTTATATAAGTAAGTGGAGACAGATTCCATCAAGAGTAAGAGTAACTGATATGGTAATAAACTGGAAGGATAGCGTTAAATATCTTCGTATCACGTTGGACAAACGATTCACATGGCTTAAACATGTTCAACTGAAAAGAATTAGCTGTGCCAAAATTCTTCATCACCTTCAACCGCTATTCAAAAATGAAAATCTCAATGCTAAGAACTGGAAACTGATATATAACCAAATAATTCATCCGTCACTTCTATATGGTTGTGTAGCGTTTAGCAAAGCTTCAAACACTACTATTCGCCAGCTAGAAATTGCACAAAACCAGGCTCTGAGAAGACTTTTCAAAGTTCCATGGTATATTAGAACGAATGACATCATCAGGGACCTCAAGATTGATCCCATCAAAAAATACATAAAGGATAGAGCCATGAAATTATTTACGAAAACTGACAGACTTACCAACACCCCGTTATCAACTCTCAAAATGGTTATAGGCTGCTCGGGGAGGTGTGCAGATTTGATGCCAATTATTGCTTAGTCTGATAAAGTGATAAACAATAATTTAGTCAAGGCGTAAAGAGGGGTTTTGAAAATAACTCGAGTTAAGAAAGAGTAAAAGTGCTCAATTGTACTGGCTTAAATAGCTTCAATATAATAATATTCTATATAATTACCGACAGTATAATTAATATATTTTATATTATTTAATAAGGATATTTTATTCCGTGTAGTGTACTATAACACTCCTAATAAAAATTATAGAATTTTCAGCAATCAAAATAAAACACCACTTCACATCAACTGTTCTCTGATTTCAAATCAGACACCTTTATTTCGAGTCATAATTATCACATTAACTGAGACTCCTCGGAAGCAGATAAATGAGTTCATAAAACCAAAACTGCCATAAACGGATTTTATGGCGGCTATGAAATTATAAACTAAACAAAACTTCCTTCAAAAAGTTAAGTGCACCAAACTGAAATCATTTGGTGTAAAGGCAATTTAAATGCAAATAGGATTTTACAATTTAAATTGAGATCGAGGGAACAACGACGACAGCACGGGACACCGGAAGTTACTGAAAATGCAGTTACTATGTTACGGGAATCGTGGCTTCTTGGTCGCTGATTTCAGCAGTAAGGCAAGTTTTGAAAGTGTCATGAAAAACATAAATAAATGGTATAATTTTATGCAACTACAAAAAGTTTAAACAAAAAAAAAAAAACAATATAAAACGAAATATAGTTTTCCTTTTAAGGATAACTATTAAGCCCTAACAGTTAAGTTTACACTTTGTGCTCGACGTTATTTTCGCAATATGCTCGGCTTAATGTGCGCTTTGCCACTACTTTTTTCATGGAATTTTTTTCTATTCTATTTTTATTGGAAGTAAAAATCTGTTGTTGCAATTTATAGCGTTTTTTATTGTTTTATTTTTGTCCTGCTTTATTACGATTCCAAGTAAACTTTGTCGTCCTTTTTCACTGCAATGCATTTGCTGTGCTGCTGATTCAGCTCCTTCACATCTTACCTGTTGCCAAATCTATTCCTCACTTTAATGTCCGAATAGAGCAAGCAAGTGGGTGTGTGAAAGGTCCTTTGCAGTGCTGCTTTCTAACTCTCTTTCAGGTATTTTTTTCAACTATTTTTGTGTTGGAACTATGGTGTGGTGTGGTGTGGTGTTAAGCTCCCGACGAAATGGAGCTCATTTATCACAATTCCTTTTTCATGGTCCATTGCATTCGGTAGCTACAGTGATCACGTGGGCGTTGGAGTCTGTTGACGTACAAAAAGCAGTTACCAAGTGAATTTTAATTGCAGAAGCTTGTCCATTTTTAACTGATTATTTCTTAATTGAAATTTTATACTCTAATTAGTTGCATTTTTGCAGACTTATTTTCGTTGGATGATATTTCACTAAAATTTTAAATTAAAGTATTTTTAGATTAAAAGGTGGATAATTTAAAGTATTTAAATGAATTCGTTGAAGTAGTGTCAAAATATATATTTAATAGGAACAGGTATATTAAGAATTTGCATAATGATTTATTTAAAAAAGTCTTCTTTCTTCTTAGTGTCCGTTTCTTCCTAGTGGGGCATAGAGCCACATTTATTTAAGAAAGTACACTTTAAATAATATTCTATATTTAGAAAGAGTTATCGGAGAGAAAAGAAAGTTGAATCTTATTAGCTCCTGTGTGTTGCATACCAACTAATTGTTTCAAGGAGATATAAATTGTTAAAGATATTACCCTTAATATAATTGTATGTTTATAATTTTTTTCATATAAAAAAGAAAATAATGTTTTTATTAAATTTCACTTCTCTTTAATCACATTACCTCACCATCGGTAATTACCCGATTTTAATTATCCGATAATGTTTATTATCAACTCTATATCACTAGAATTTTAATGCGGAGTGGTCCATTTCAAACTGCCTAATAAAAAGCGATTATTTTCACAAAGTCATTGCATTTTAAAAGCCACAAATACATATTTTCTTTTTATTTTTTACCATAAAAGTCCTTTCGTCATTTTTCAAATAAAAATTCTCCTTAAATGCCAACTCAAGTTGCCACTTTTAGTGAAAAATGACGCTGCGGTAGCACCTTTGGACAGTTAATGGCGTTGGTCTGGTGGTGCTGTATACATAATGCAGTGCAGCATTTGGTGCAGTGGCATAGGTATTCAATGGAAAAGTAAAAAATGCATTCTGCAATGTAATGCAAGTACTTCGTGGGCTTCGTACTCCCACTCCTGCAGTTGCATTGAGTGCTTATGACACATTTACTTTCGGCTTTTCTTTTTCTTTTTTTGTTCCAGTTTTCATTCTTGGGTTATTATTCTTATTCGTGTTTAGCTTGGTCACCTCCGCAATTCATTACTTTTATTCGCTTTTATTTTGCCTTTAACTACTTTGACTTCTGTAGGCGTTGCGGTAGCGTTTTATTACGTTAAGTTTTTCCGCGCTAAATGAATCATTTGAAGGAAGAAAGGATAACGTTACTGCATGGAGTTGGAAAATTTCATGCCGGAAATGAAGTTGACTGCACATAGTAACTTTCTTGAGTGCACTTTCATTTTTCTTAGTCTTTAGTCTACGAGTTCCAAGTCCTCAGTGTTTGGTGTGAAGTCTTGGTGGGTCTGGGAATGTGATGTATGGTGTGTGCTGTAGTGCGTTGCAATGTTGAGGTCTTGCTTTTTTACGCGTATTTTGCACGCTGGTTTTACTTGGAAAAATTGTTGAATGCACCACTGAATGATGTATGAAAAAGTGGGAATTTCTAATGACTCCCATTATATGTGAAAAGTATACGATTAAAATTACTCATGTGTTGATAATTTATATTAAACATTTTGCATTGATTTTGACAAGCTCTTAAACTATTCTCGGTATCGTGAAAAAGTTAAAATTGAGTTTAAAAGAGTTTAATATTTTTCTTGAACGGAAACGTCCATTTGTACACCACTTTAGTTTAGGAATACTTTTTATTTCATACTACATAAAAGTTTATGCAGTTGCAAATACATATTACCAATATTATGTATTCAAAGGATATAGTATATTATCTAAGCATGGTGTCTATATGCTAAAACACTGGGGATACGCCTTAAATTAATATTTTAATAATTTAATTATCAAGTATGAAACTATCGTATGCTGGCTAAAAGATACTCAATTGAGTATCGTATGCTGACAATCAATTGATTGTCTAATTTGGACCAAATCTTGTAATCTAACAATAATCTTCATCCACATAGGCTTTCTCTGTCAATCGTAGATATTCATGTTTAATTGGAAGTTAAGGTGTTGTTAGAGGAAAGCAGTAAATATGAGAGCAGTAAATATTGGAGAGCAGCCTGCTTACTTTGATGGGTTCGTCTGTTTAGCAGTTGGCAGAGATGTCTCTGTATTTAGGTAATGATATGTGCTGAAAACCTTAGTAGCTCATTAAGTACCCCGATACTCTCGATGTATAAAAGAATCAGTATCTAAAAGGATCAACTTAGGACTTGCTTTGTTGTTTAGTGAATTGTTATTACCCTTGTCTATAATTTACTGCAAATGTCAAGAAGTCGAAGTAAGACCCTAATACCTTCAATAATTAAAAAAGATTTCATCGCTGACTCTGTCATTTAGTTTACAGCCATCAGTTCAAGTAAGTGCAAAATAAACTAAAAGCATGAAACCACTTGGAAGTTGGAAGGATTTTCGATATATTATTGCCGATATAGGGCGATGTCGATATACGGGCTTAGTTACTCAATGATCACTTTGCTTTAAGATTGTAAAGGTTGTAAGTTCTTAGTGTTTGGATTGTTTTCTGCAATATGTAAAATCGTTGGTTTAATAACATTTGTATAGTTATTTTGGGCATTTTAGGCACAAAATAATTGTATGATCTCACTCTTTTGGATTATTTTCTGTTGGGGATTTGCGAATTTACATATTAGATGACAAGATACATTAAACCAATTGAAAATCAATACTCGTATAGTTATTTTGGTCATATGTGGCCGATATAATCGCATGATTTTAATCTTTTAGATTATTATCAATTGGAGTTATGTGTAGTCGTCAGTCCAATGAGATTCAGTCCATAATCTCATTTTTCTGAATTTTACTCTATTGGAGATAAATGATATCGTCGGATTATTAAAATGATAACAATTATTAATCTTTCTTGCTTCTTCTTCTTGAGTTATTGCTATTACGCAATTTTACTCTATAATGGCTGGGTGGCTTATCTCTACCCCACACTAGGCTTTAACTAGGCTAAGAAATCATATCATTTATTTATCTTTTATTTGATGACTGACCTTAAATCAGCATATCTTCCTGAGAGTCCAGAAGTGGACTTGAGGATTGTTAGGGCGGAGTTAAGTAGCGTATCAACTATAGTGAATAGGAGTCAATCCTAAGATCTCTATGTAAGTCTGTTGATCTAATATACCATGGAATCTTAAACGGTCTATTGGAGATATATGACATCGTCGGATTATTAAGATGACAGCAGATGCTACACCAATTGGAAGGTGACATTCCCATACTAGTTCTGGGTTCTTATGTTTATACCACTTGTCAAACCTGTAATAAAAGACACTCCTGATAACGTGGTAAAGATTTTTCAATATATTTAAATAAAATTTATGATTAAATGTCATTGAATTACCAATACTAATGCAATATTTCATTTAAACAATCGGAAGATTTGTTCCATATTTATAAGATCATTTGCAGATTTAAAATGACAATAATTGACAATTACAAATGACATCAAATGACAATGATAGGACTAGCCGGGAAGCAGAGCAATTGGTTACCAGCATTAAAATGCAAATTAAACAAGAAACGTTTTTAAATGGGAAAAGTACAAAACAAAAAGATTGACAAATATCTCATGACAAGTGAGGAGAAGGAGGAAGAAAATGGCTCCAATAAAATGAAGTTTGCAACAAAATAAAAAAGGAATCACATCGGTCTTTTATCGATACAGACTATCATAAAATTGAATAAATAAAAATAAAAGTTTGTCAATTTGATAAATGCTAATTTAAGCCAAACACAAAAGCTTTAAAGTACACACAAACAAGATATACACAAGGAAGGACATCGACATAAGGACATGACAAAAGATGCTGGAAATTGGATAAACTCTCGTACAAGTGGAGTGCGTGGAGCGGAAATGGATATCAACTTAAATTGGGTTTAAATGGAAATTGCAGCCATCATTCATCATTAGATATTTGAAAAGCTGACGAACATTGACGAATTCCTTCCATACTTGCTTTTTTCTTCTTGTACTTTTCCCAATTTTGTTGTTGTAATTGCCAAAAAATTTATTCTTATTCTTATCAATGAAAAAGGACATGCAAAGCAATAAATTTTGAAAGTGAATGCTTTTTGTAAATATTTCGATGGGAAGATTCGAGATGCGGGTTAGACAATTTAGATTAAAATTTATTTTTTTCACAGCTCTTTTTTTTGTTGTGTTTTTGTTGTGATTATAATAAATTGTATTTTTGAATTGTCATCAGTTGTTTTATTTAAAACTTTTAATGAAACTGCTGACAAATGAAGAGTTTACAAAAGATTTTATCATAACAATGTATTTATATACAACAATACACATTCATATATAACAATATATATATATATATTCTTTTAGATTTATTATTGATTGCGCTGATAATGAGCAACAAATCATTTATTTATACATGCTCGTATATTGTACCAATATTTACTATTTAGCTCAGCTAAATAGCTTTTGTGATTGTTAACATATGCAGAAGATATTTTTTTTGTAACCAATTCAATTCTCTAGTATCTCTAAACCCATTAACTGCAATAACTTTTTAATGATAGTATCAGCTATAATATATTTAACCTGTAGGAATACAACTAACCAGTGGAAATACAGGAATAAAGTAAATAATCACTTCATTTTAGTACAGTTCAAAATACCTCTCTATTGAAAACAATAGTTTATATTAAGAACAACAATCTAGTCAAGGCGCAAAGAGGAGTTTTGAAGAAACCTTGCAGTGAATAGAGTAAAAGTGCTCAGATGCACTACTAGCCTCAACATAATAATTAAGAATTTAGTTTCTTTCGTCAAAACCGAAAATCAATTTGAAAATCAATTTAATAGTAAATTATTATAGGAATATTAACAGGTAATTGCAGATTGAGTAATCACATAACAAAGTTAGGAATCCAATCCAACTCGGACTACGGACGGGAGGATAGAGAAACCATATGCAATGTGTATATATATATATAGTGCTATATCCAGCACTGATGCATAAGCGGATAAAACACCTAGCAGGATATGTCATAGAACATAGGGAATTAAGTCTAGAAAATGTGGACTCTATACTATCTCTCATTAAAGAAACCGAATTTGGAGAAACACTCTAGTCCGAATAAGAGTTACAATAGTTCTTTCAGGTCGCAGTACTCTAGCTCTTATCCAAATAATAATATGATTATAAATAACCTGAGTGATTGTTAACATATGCATAGGAATGTTTTCTTCCTAGTTATGCATTCTAGAAAGAAACACCTAGGAGGGTATTTCATGAAACAAGGAATCATGGCTAGAAAAGATAGACTCTATACTGTCTCTCATTAAAGAAATCGACTTTGTAGAAACACTCCAATCCGACCAAGGAACATAATAGATCTTTTAGGTCACAGTGCACTATCCCTTATCCAAATAATAATATTATTATAAACTGCCTGTGTCATTGTTAACATATGCATAAGATTATTGTTTGGAATACAATTTAATTCTCTTTTATTTTAAACCAATTAATTGTAATAACTTTTCTATATAAATATTAACTATAATGTATTATTGCAATATATTAAGCTAAAGTAAATAGCCTGTGGGAATACAGGAGTAATGTAAATTATTACGGGAATACTAACAAGTCATTGCAGATTAAATAATCACGTAATAAAGTTAGGAATCCAATCCAACTCGGACTGCTGATATTGTACAGAAGAGAAAGACAGCGCATTACATATGCTAGGGAAATGCCCGGCACTGATGCACAAGTTGAAGAAACATCTAGGAGTACCTAGTATTTCATATTACATGGGGAATCAAGGCTAAGAAAGACAGCTGTAAACTGTCTCTCATTAAAGAAATCGAACTTAGACAGACACTACAATATATTACTGCAATATATATATATATATATATATACCTATATTATATTTAAATATTACCACAACATATTTGATTGAGGCAACAAATTGTCTGTTTGCTTGTTAACATATGTATAAAATACAATTTTTTTGGAAAACGATTTAATTCTCTAATATCTTAAACCAATTAACTGCAATAACTTTTCAATATAAATATCAACAAGCAGTCACTATCGAACGCATCTTTATGTTTATAATGAGCAAAAATTTTGATAAGTATGGAACTACTTGAAGAGGACATATTTTGTAATAAATATGCTGTGTGTTGCTTATCAATACTCCTACTGCTGCTTTGTGTACAATAGAAGGCACATAAGACAGCTACATACATAAAATAAACATAAAAAATAATGACACATATCAAGTCTCAGAAATGTCCTTGTTGCTTTCACTTGTTGTTGTAAAGTAAGCAGTACCATTGTCCTCATTTTCCCCACACAAACGCATACAATCGTAAATGTCACATAAATGTCCTTGTTAGGAGGACATGAGGCAGCACAAGGAAAGCTACTTGCGTTGCTTTTCCTTTTAGACTTTTCATAATATTGCCGCCACTGATTACCAATAATATTCGATCTTCTTATTTTTACGTATAATAAAAAATACGTTGTAATAACAACAATAAGAAGTAGCGTACTCAAGTCGAAGTCTATACGAGACTTCAACGGTAGCATCATATCGGACTGGTTGGTTCATATCATGGTTATGGAACGAACAATGTTCCTTAATGAGCTCCCTTGTGACCAGCATATCACTTTTAATGGCAATATAAAAACTTCAACAACCAAAAATGGTCATCGGGCACAGCAAGTAAGAAGATTTAAGGACTTCAAAGTTATTTTTAAAAGTAAAATACAATTTATTATTAATTTTAAGAGAACAGCATGGAAATGTATGTATATATATAAAAATAAGAAATATTGGTAGAAATTTTATCTAGAAATAGACCTCAGACAAAATTGTTAATAAGTCTCTAATTTCAGACAATAAAGTACACCAACATTAATTGTTATTATAAACTCCTAGTTTCGCAGTCATTGCAAATAGTGAAACTGCAAAGGTAGTGATGAGTAAGTCTTGGCTGTCGTAGACGAGTAATAGGCTAAAACCAATTTTAATAGAAGTAATAGTCTTAGATGATTGATAATGTAAGCACAACTTCTACAGTAGTAGTGAATAGTTATTGGTTGTCACAAGGATGAGGTGACGAAAACTCAACTCAACGAGATTAGTTAGCAGAATTCGGTTGCTGTAGATTATTAATGTCGTAAACCCAGTTGCAATGCGGGCTTTGAATTACACTTCGATGTTATAGATGAGTGATAAAGTAGTTACATCAGCTACAGTAAAAGCAAATGGTAGTTGGTTGTCATATTTGAGCAGTGACATAAAACCAATTTGAATACGAATAGTGATTAGAACTTGGGTAGTGTAGGTGGGTGATAAAGTAGGCAGAACTTTTACAGTAGTAGGAAATAATATATTACTGAGAAGAACTCAGTTGGTGTAGACTACTAATATCATAAATCAAGCGAGCACTGAGTAGCACCGTTGTCGTGAATGAATGATAACATAGGCACTTCGCCTTCAGTAATAACGAATGGCAGTTTATTATCATATTAATCGACGAGGTAAACCTAACTTTAATGCAAGTAATGAGCCTTACTTTTTTGTTAAAGGGAAGAATATCCCCAAGTTACAACGGGGATAATAAAACACAAATGGTCCTGAATCAGGCACATACATCGACGAACCCCAAATAATATAGCAAACCAAGCAGTGCGATGGAAACAATAGGTAGCCGGCGCCCCAACACAAACATGGCGGGAAATAATTAAAAAAGAATAAAAAATACCGCATTTACTTGGAATGTTATCATAAGAACAGCTCCTATTAGAATACGATTTAAATCGATGGTAAAGGCCCTATGCTCTAAAAGACTTTCAGGCAATTGGTGGCAGTAGTATTTAAGGTTTTGGTTTATTGCGACTTTATAGTCTTTTTTCAAGATTCGATATATTGTAATATTTTCTTCAGCGCTATTTAGTATGAATTTATATGAAGAGGCCTTTATTTTTTGTAAATTTATAGTTGCAGACATTTATTATAAAACAGATATATTAATTAGATTAATTTTCTTAGAAAATTAATCCGTTCGCTTTAATGTATAGCCTTCGACACCTCGCTTTTTGAGTATCTAACAGAAATACACTTGGAAAAAGATAAATAAGGCACATCACTACAATAAACAGTTTATCTACTTTAATTGTATAATAAATATAGCAATAATTTTGCCATATCCTGCCAACGCAACACAAGCCCACTTACGGAAAGAAATACTATTTTCGAAGTATTAGGCGGAATTTATTTTATGAAAAGCTGAAAATATATCACTGCTTGCAGATGTTGACAGGCCAAGAGAAGCGATTTAAGCAGAAATGGGCATTATTGTTGTTGTCGTCATTGTGGCAATTCCTCCCAGAGGAGCTATAATTGGACAGTCAAGGATAATTCATTGCTGGTCCACTCATATCTGGTCTGCATTAAGTATAAGGCATTAAAATCGCAGTGGTATTGTTATTATTTATTAAGTATTGAAAGTAAATAAATGAGAGTGCGGTGAAGTGGGAACCTGCACGAAGTAACTTAATTATTTTGCACATATATTTTTATATTTGTTTTTATTTTAGTTGAAATTAATTGCCTCACTTGAGCGTAAATACGAGTAAGCGGGAGTGCGAATAAATAGCTTAAAGTGCTATGAGTACCACTAATTGAGTTAAATTTTTTAATTAGGCAATTAGGTAAATATATTAACTTCTAATTGTATTTATTTAACCCTAATTAAATTGTATTTAAAATGGCTTTATTTACATAATTCGTTTAATCCGCTGGCCATCAACGATAGTAATGGACGAGGCAAAGGCAAAGGCAAAGGCAATGGCCTGTTCTCCTTTTGTACTTCAGTCTTTAAAAAATAATTAACTCAACGCACATAAAGTTTTAATTGCAAAATAATTGAGAATTTATTTTGTTCTTTTTTTGTCTTTTTTATCCAATTTTATTATTTTTCTTCTTTTATGTTTAATTTTTTAATGAGACCAGCTGTCCGCTTCTACTCAATTTATCTTTTTCTCGTCTCTGTTTTTTTTTCCCCTGTTAAAAAGCTAAGGAAGCTTATTTTTTCGTGGCCATCAAATTTTGAAGGAAAGATTAATTGTTTTGCTGAGAAGTTAAGTAAAAAATTGTCTAATGTTTGGAAAGTAGGATGGACTGTTAAAAATTTGATGGTTGCAGTTTTAATTATGCAAATTAGAACAGCAAAACAGGTTAAAAGTTAATTTAAAATTGTGTTCCATTAAAGATTTTATTTTTAGGTTTCATTTAAAACATTTACCATTTTTTATAAGCATTTACAGCAGATAATCGTTTTTTTAAATACTTAATAAAGTTTTTAATAGACAGTATAATATATGGTAAATAATATATAATATATAGTATATAATACATAGTAATCCCCCCCTAAATCCCCCCGGTACCCGTACAATGCGTCTTCATATTACGCGATTTCAATCCCCCTTATAACACGGGTATTCCCGCGGAGACTATAACGCGGGGACTTGTACAGTTCACCTTTGCACGTGTGTATGCGTGGTATACAGGAATACCCTTATAACGCGGAATTAATCTACCGCGTTATAGTATAAAATGTATTATAACAATGTGAAATAAATAGAATTAATGTATAATATAACAATAATAAAACAATAACAATGCTCCAGTAATATTATAAAAATATATAGTATTAATTTATAATATATATAATATAGGTATAACATTGTCATCAGGAAATAAAGTAAAACTATTTATAACTTTTAAAATTAATTCTTTTGCTTTTAAATCTATTACCTCACCTTCAATGTACAGCCCTCCCGATATAAAACATTTACGCCAATGTCTTTACCAACCCTGGAATTTATGCCTAAAGTCGATTTTCGGAAAGGTTTCTAAAGCATTCAGCGATTCAGGTCGTATCTTTTTATCCATATCAAATTGGTGTCCGTAGAGATTAGAACGTGAGCGAATATTTACTCGCAATACAGGTACACAGATAAGAAAGGTAAACCGACATCCACGTACTCGAAATGTTTTTAGGAATAATATATACGCAATCGAAAGAGCAACTAAGCTAGTTAGTACGATTCGCTCCTTGATTATCACTATATTTATTTATTGTGATAATATTATATTCATACGGCAATGAAAGCTGTTGAACCCAGATTAGCTAAGTCGTGGAATATGATGAAATGTTAACAAAAATTAGATTAGATATTACGTAGATCTATCTTTGCTGGAGATCCTTAAGTTTGCTGTTTGATTTGGATTACTACCACACCAATTTTACTTGGCTTACAACATGGGTTAAGTTACTATAAATATACATTTTCAACTAAGTTATAATCCGTTGTTATAATTACCTCAGATTTATTGAGAAACTCCATTATTCATGCTGCACAAGTTTGATTATGATTATAATTTGATTATAAATATTTAATCCCCCTCGTTACTTCTATGTACTTTGACTTTTTTCATGAATGTGTAACAAGCCTTAGTGAAAGACTTGTCCTTACTGAATCACATTCTAGAATGATGTTTATGTATGCCAAAATTTGACTAAACTAAGTAAATAATGTCACTTTAAAGTGTTAGAGTCAGAGAATTCTTTCACCAACTTTAGGTTAGTGAGAAGATATGTCATATTATGCAATTATCGAAGTTAATTAATTCGAAATGTCATTTAACAATTATTACTTGTTTTAATACAAAATCCAGGCTTCCCACGACAGTATAATGCGTCGACAAATATTCCATTGCAATTTTAATGAACTCCGCTGGTACCAATTGAAATTATACTTTTGGATATAGTTTTCTTTTTGGTGGGGAGTAAGATCAGAAGTTTTTTCCTCTGCTGTTCTTTAGAGTACAGCACCAAGTTTGGAAATGTAGCAATGAAACTAAATAAATTCAGTCATTCTACTTGGGTTTCTATTTGAGTTTTAACCGTACGATTCTCCATTAAAGCGGTCAATCTATATTGGTAAGAACAGCCGAATCTGTGGACTCTTAGCTCCGTGGTACCAGATATGTGCCTCCGGTTGGGACCACAAGTATAACTTATTTACTACCTATCCTTATACTTTGAATGGTGTCGGATGTTGTCTACTGGATTCTAGTCGCCTCTAATGATATGCATGTTGTAGCTCAAAGGTAACGACCACTGTCATAGTGACAGTGATAGTGAGCTTACGTATAAATTTATTCAGATATATTTCATTTTTTGTATTTAGTGTTTGAGCATAGTAAATTACATCCGCTGATCGAAATTTTAGGATTTATATATTCGATTCTTTTGGAGGTCTATGATAGTGTAATATAGCACGTGTACATATGCTTTTCTTATTCTTTTTCTTATATATTTCTTTCTTATGCGTAATATTGTATAAGACCAAGTGCAGATAATATTGGCATAAATTATATAAAAAGCCACAACTCAAGCGTATTAGGTAAAATAGTGATAAAGAATGCAACCCTATGCAACTCTATTTTGTTTTGTTCGTTATGCGTTCAATGCTGTATATATTTTCGACATCTGCCGATGTTCTTTTTCTTTCAATAAACTAACTTGAACCGAACGGTCGTGTTTTCACTTAACATTTTCAATCTGCGAAATTGATCTAGTGTGGCCTCAAGCAAAATTATTTTGCTATGACTAATTTCTGTTTTTATGCATATTGTATAAGATCCAGCGGAAGTAATTTATTTTCAACCTGTGAAATTGAGCTAGTGTGGCCTCAAGTAAAATTATTTTGCTATGATTAATCCCCAAGAGAGAGAGAGAGAGTTTTTAATAACCCCCAACATGGCTTCACTTTGGTATTTGTTGCAAATAAAATATCATTTCTATAGCTTAACAAAATAATATTAATATATTATTTATATAATAATGCTATATTCAATATTTTTAAATGCTTTTTTAATAATGCAATATTTCCATTGTAAATAAAATGCTGATTGAATAAATTCACTTCAAAGACTCACAGAGAGTGTTCAACTTTGCATAAGCTTTGAATATAAACTTAAATGGAATTACCTTCTTTTAAGTTCATTAAATTACAATAATAAAACTGTTGAAGTGTAGAAAACTGTAATAATATTAAAAAAGGATTAAATGAATGCATGATTTTGCATAGATACGACGATTCAAAGTGGACTTTTCTGTAAAATGTGCACAAATAAATTAATTTGCAACTAAATCCGATTAAGAATGAACTCAGAGAAAAGGATTATAACTCAAATAACATTTATATAAAATTAATTTGGGTAGATAAATAAAAATATTAATATATTTATATTGCAATATATTTGTGAAGATTTAAAAAATGCTTTTATTCTTTAAAAAAAGGACGATTTGAATCGTTTAGAAAACTTCTAAGGATTTAAAAAAGGAATTATTTTAATTGCAAATCCTATCAGAAGTAAAAAAGATTTATTTAGCATTGCACATACAAGCCATGCAAACTATTTATTCCATAGTAATACTTACAAATTATTATACAACTTAAGTTGGTAGTTTCCCTCATTTAATTACATACACTTATAAATTATATATATATATATATATATATATTATATACCTTTTAAGAATTTTATATATAATTCACTTTCTTTTGCTTTGCTGCAGTACAAGTGTGCCATGATATAAGGCAAGTATGGCAAACATTGAAATATGCAAGCAAGTCTTATTATTATTTGTTTTTAATTGTGATTATTAGGCCAAGGATATATGGTATATGCTACAGTTTTCATCCTTTATTATTATTTGTTTTCTTCAATCTTAAAAAGTTACCCCAACGATTATGAATTGTGCATGTAAATCAAGCATTTCTTATTTGCCTTGGAATAAAAGAAATTCCGCTTTTGTGGATAGACGAGTAAAACGAGGGCGGCGGCTGTAGCGGCACGTTTGCATTTAACATTTGTTTTATACAAAAATTTATGCTTTTGATTCTAAGCACTTTGGAACAATTTACATAAATTCCCCACAAAAGAAATGCATTTCTCACCAAGTATGCATTCATGCATTATTATTTCAAATGTTGCCTAATGAATTTCAAATATGCATTTTCTTTAAAAATTATTCTCTCAGTTTTTGTACCCTCGAAAGAAACGATAAAATTCCATGAATTTCTATTTTCAAAGCAGCAAATGGATTAAGTTATTTCAATGTCCTTTCACTTTCTTCTTGCTTTCTAACACATTTTCATTTCAGATACAATTTAACACAAACTAAATTCTAGAGTAATATAATGTTGAGCCTTTTCCGAGTTAGTGCATTCGGAGCACTTTTACTCTTTGATAGCTGGGGAGTTTCTGCAGAGTCGCACTTATCTGACTGACTAATTTGTGTGTTACTCATAATTATGTTGAAGCTTGAGCATTTTTACTTTGTCTTAACTCGAGGTATTTTCAAAACCCCTTTTTACACCTGGACTAGATTATTGTTTAACGCTTCAGCAGACTAAGCAATAATTGATCTCAGATCTGCATACCTCCCCGAAGAGCTTGTAACCATTCTGGGATTTGATAACGGGGTGTTGGTAAGTCTGTCAGTTTTCGTGAATAGTTTCACGGCTCTATCCTTTATGTATTTTTTGTTGAGATCAATCTTGAGGTCCCTGAGGATGTCATTTGTTTTAATGTATCATGGTACTTTGAAAAGTCTTCTCAGAGCCTGGTTTTGTACAATTTCTAGCTGGCGAAGAGTAGTGTTTGAAGCTTTGCTGAATGCTACACATCCATATAGAAATGACGTACGAATTATTTGGTATAAATGTATAAAGTATGGATAATGATTGTATGTTTTTTAAATTATTAATAAAGAAGAACTAACTAACTATCAGTTTCCTGTTCTTAGCATAATCTTCATGATTATTAGTGACTGATCTAAGATCTGCGTATAGCCCCGTGCGGTTAGTGATTACTCTGAGATTAGATAGTGCCAAATAGGACAGTTTGTCGCTTTTCGCATATAGCTTCAGAGCTCTGTTCCTTATGTTTTCTTTGAACGGATCTATTTAAAGGTCTCTTAGCATGTCATTCATGAAATTCTAGAGTAAACAGTATGTTTTATAAATAAGAAGGGAAAGTTTTTTTTCTGGCAAAATCAATTTATAGAATAGAAAGTACATAAATAGTTTCTTCTGACTTAACGCGATAATTTTTATGGTTTAAATCAGTGCTGTTCAGACCATCTCCAATCGCTATAAAAATTGTAGGGCCACAGAAACAAGTACAAACATTCATAGTTTTTTTTTTTTTGTGAAAAAAAAAATTCGGTTATATTGTTAAATTTAGTTGCATTAATTTATTAATTTAAATTAATTTTTGTTTTGGATATTTTAAAAGTAAAATAATGTAATTTCACGAAAATATATCAAAGGAAAATTTGCCCGGCCCGTGGGCAATGCTTTGGACAGACCTGGTGCGATTTTTAACTAAGAGATTATTTTAGTGAGTTAAAGTCTCACACTATAAAAATAAATGAAATGCTATAGATCGCTGGCTGGAGAAGCCTTTGAATTGCTTTTACATTCACAAAACATTTTTATCCACAAATGCATTGTTAAGAAGTGTTAGGAAATATTCGAAGCCAAATCACTTGACCATGGAGCTTGATTGAAATAGTAACTGAATTTTTGTAGTGCTAATAGGTAGGGCTATACCGGCGATCTTTAGAATCCACTAAGGCTCGTTAGCTTATTGCATTACCAATTCATTTGTATGAGCACGGAGAGCTTAGATACCTGCTAAGTTCCAGTTTAACTTGTTTTGTGTCGTCTTGTATTTATTTGTAATTGTAATAATATAAGTATTATTTTGTTAATTGTTTTTGAGTTTGATGCACCCGAGTGGATGTGTTTGAATACACTGGCGTTGTGCTGAGGGCATTGGTCTACACCCACTGAGGTGGATATAAGCCCATGAGAGGGACAGAACTTTCGTTTGCTAACTGGCGATTAAAAGCCTCGACACCAATTTATGAAACAAATATATAATGTTTAAAAATCAGCTAAAAATCTTGGCAGAGCTTAAAATGCTCTTTAATGAAAGGTCTTGAAGCAAGTAAATATACTCAAAAAACGAAAAATTACGGTTAATCGGTGCCGCTTAAGTCTGTTATTGTACAGCATATGAGCAAGAACAAAGCAGCTGTAAAGCATTTTCTTCGTTCTCTTCACAACTGCGACAGGAATGACTAAAAATGAGATTCAGTATTCTAGCATGGTTCTCTAATAGACTGTTGCCCATCAACAACCTTATCATCAATTTGCAGATAGAGGCTTGCATATTATTGTCTCTTTCCATTTTGTATTAAATTGCTCAACACAGAATGATATTCAACAACTATCCTCGTTTTCAGTGATATGCCCAGATTCTTAAATGATTAACTGCAGCTTTCCAACTGGTCAGCTTGTCTGTCTCACAGCTGCCATAAATATATCTATGATCAAAAATCCAGTGTAGAAAAAAGAAAAACTACATCGACATCTCATTTAGAGATATGTAACAGTCAAAACTCTTCCTGGTGGTTAAATATTATTATTAGTAAGGAAGCTCATATTGATGAATAATGTCTGTTTTTGCTGAAATATTTGTTGGCTTGCAGTAATTAATCTTAGGATGCACTTATTGAAATGTTACACTAAAACATAATTAAAAGTTTATTTTATATAGCAAAAAACAAAATTTAAACTTATTCAAGCACTTTCACTTTACCAGCACAAAATTATTATATTATAAAGCCAAAGAAGGTTTATTTAGCTTAAATTATATTAAAATTAATGTAGTTTTGTTAAGTAAACTTAAAACAGGAAAGAGCTTTGCGAATAAAATCCGTAAATTAACAAAAGATTTACAATGCCTTCTATGTATGTTAGTTAATTTTATTTATAAGTACAAGTTTGAGTATGTAAATCTCGCATTAAAAGCTTCATTCAAGCAAGGACTACCAACCATTGTGCTATTTCAATATTCAGCACAGAGCACACATATGCAATATATGCAGCAGTTTGGCTTCTTGAAAAATCTACGCCCTGCTACTGTTTCACCGCACAAAACTATCATTAAATTGCCTGCGAAATAGTAAAACTTAAATTCAATTTCGAGAAAATTTTACTCATTAAGAAGCCACATAAGCACAAACGGGGCGCACCGAAACGAAACACCAGCACACATTTTCTATACAATTTCACCGCAAATTCCAAGCACACGAGATACGAGATACAAGATACAAGATACGAGTATGAGGTTCTTTCCTTAACAATACAAAATTGTTTTATTATAATTAAAACGAATTTAAAGCAATTTAATACTGAATTGAAAGTATTAGAAAACCTTACAAAAGTTCAAAGTAAATTCAGAATTTGTTTACCTTCTCACCTTGCTATCCCCGACATCGTCTATTGGGATGATGCACTCGTATGCTCTGTTGTCGAACATATGTTTTTGCTTGCATTACTTTGTAAATAAGCAGGAAAGCAGATATTTCAGTTGTAACACTGCTGCTTATCATCCTGCTTTGTGTTCCACTTATTCAATTTTGTGTATTTTTAATTACCTTGAGTTTTCTTTGCTTTTCTTCACCCAAAATGAAAATTCGCAAATTTATTCCTGCCTCTGGTACCTGACTTGCATGCATGCATGCATGCAGTACATTCAATGCATGCCTTGCACGCTCTGCGAACACTTGCCACTTTTGTTCTGTTTAATTTACGGCACGTTGTGTTGCATACTTTTCGGTGCAATTATCTATTTGCATTGTTTTTAGTACATTTGCTGCTGCTGTTACTTTGGTTTACAATTTGTGGCACATAATTAACTTTAAAACACTTTTATTTCTTTTATTCAGTAAATTTTTATTGTTTACTGTAACTTTCAGATATTTGTGATTTTAAGGTTTGTTTTTGTTTATTGGAAAAACGAAACAATATGTCAAAGGTAAAAAAGAAAATTCTGAAAGAAATATCAAACATTTATTCCAAATATATACTGACAATCTGTCCTAAATACATTAAGATTAGTTTTAAAAAGAAAAGTTTTTTTGTTAAACGGATTCGAATAGCAGAGAAAAGGCAAGCACAACAACTTTAATTAATTTTATGAGCACACAACGCTGTTGTCAAGTATTGCCAAGTACTCATCATCAGTGTTCCAGAGACCAGAGTAGACCTTAGCCAGTAAATCAATAATTTTATTATTTTAGTATTTTTCTTATGCCGAATATATAAAAATTGCTGTTATTAAACAAGATGCACTGAGACGAGATCTTACCAAGACCTTAGTTAGACAATTTCTTATGTCGTTTATATTCTGTACTTAGTTATTATAAAAGCAAAAAAAGACGGATTTCTGGTTTAATAACTGACCGACACTATCGCAACAGATTACATTCACACTTGTTAATAAACCTCTATTATTTTGAAGCTGTTTTGAGCCAGTGACCTTAAGCACTTTTACTCATTCTTAACTCGAGGTATTTTCAAAACCCCCCCCTTTACAACTTGACTGGATTATTGTTTATCACTTCATCAGACTAAGCAATAATTGACCTCAGATCTGCATACCTCCCCGAGGAGCCTGTAACCATTTTAGGATTTGATAACGCGGTGTTGGTAAGTCTGTCAGTTTTCGTAAATAATTTCAGGGCTCTATCCTTTATGTATTTTTTGATGGGATCAATCTTGAGGTCCCTGAGGATGTCATTCGTCCTAATGTACCATGGAACTTTGAAAAGTCTAAATGTTTCTAATAGAGGAGTTGTTAAAATCAGATATGGAATAGAACTCTCAATATGTTTCTATTGGTCCAAATCAAAGCCGTATTGTTTAAAGCAATGTGTGGAGGAGTTACATTTGTCTCCGTTATGAATATTCTTTACCCATAATTTGTCTGTCTCAAAATACACTCAAAAAAAATTCGACTGCATTATAAATGCGACCTAATAAGTATAATTCTCATATATTTGAACTGGATTTTTTTCATATTTATAATAAATAGACATATCATGTAATGCAATCCTCAGCACTTATTCCGCTATTTGATTTATTAAAGTACGAAAACGAAAGAAAAAACTTTATTTTTAAGCAATCATAAAACCTAAACAACCGAGAATAGTAAAAATATGGCATAATTTACTGTTGTTTATTCCGGGACGTTTCGTATGTGCAGGCATTGTCGAGCCAAAACAATGTCCTTTGGCTTAGTAATTTGCCTTAAATTGCCATTGTCTAAGGCGAAACGTTGTTATAAAAAAGCAATCGAAGAACTGTTTACTTGACAATCCATAAATCCAAATTTATTAAATGAATTATTGTGGCAATAAATGAAGGTGGAGACGACATTAATTTGAAGGAAGTGCAAATAAATATTTTTTGTTGTTGTTGTTTGTTGTTATTATTGCCACAGTTTATTTGAGGTATGGAGGGCGCATCATATCATTTGCAGGTGATTGGGAGACATGGGAGAAAATGAAGGACTCCAAAAAGATTTCTGCCATAACGAAACTAAATAAATTTATTAATTAAGGGAGAAAATATGTTGATTAAACTATGAATTAAATTGAGTTAAGTTATTGTGAGAAACTGTCAATTTTTCTGTACATACATTTGTGCTTTTAAATTTTTAATATTCATGATTGGTACTGCAACTGAAAAGACACATTCTTATGGGCTTTTTTAAATATCTATGTTACTCAGGCTACTTTATATATTTGGGCACTTAAGGCATTCGCAGAAAAATGCCAAATGTGTGTATCGTTTTTAAATTAATTATCGACAACATGCGGCATGCAAATGCAGATACTTTCCATCGATATCTGCCAGCACATGTGTGTATGCATGTAAATTGTGCAATTTTCATGTGCAATTGCAGTGTGCAACATATGAAATGTGTCAACGGTACACGGACTGCAGTTGCTGCGGTGAATTGACATTTTATTGGCAGATATTGGCCATATATCCTGCTCACACGTCCTTACGCATATTTACTGGCAATGCGACACATTCGAGTGCTCAACAAATATTACAGCAAATCTGTGGCATATATTTTATATCAAGAAATAATTTTTTTTTTATTCAAAAAAATATATCTGCACTGTTCAGACTTAAAAGTATTTTTTTAAAATTTTTTATTTATTTATTTATTTGTTTTTGTTGTATTTGCAATATAAGTAAATTGGCAAAAAGTAAAAGTTATTTTGTAAATAATTTTAGTATAGCTTTTCCTGATTTGCACTTGTATTAAAAATTCATAAAGGAAACATATTTTCCTTTGTATCTGATTCGGTTCCTTCTTATATGCAAAGTTTTTGGGAACGAAACCCTCGTGCGTTACTCGCACAAGAAGGAATATTTTGCGAGCCTTTTGCATATTTTGCCCCTCATTTAACAACACATGCAGTATACAGTATATAGAGTATATAGTACACGGAACAACAACAAAAACAATAGCAACAACAAAAGCTTTTAAAAGTATATAAATTTTTAATGAAACAATTACATTAAAACATTCTTCAGTTTATTTGAACTTTTATTAATTTTGCAATTTTCTTGTTTATTTTATTTTATTTTTTTTTTCATTACGAACATTTTTTTATTATTAAATTAATTCTCTTTTCGTATAGATTTTATAATAACTTTTTTTTTTATTGTCTTTTATGTGGTATTTTATGGTAGTCATATACCCTAAATTGTTTCCGGCACAGCAACCTTAAGTTATATGATTTGGAATAATTTTATTAAAAATAGTTGCAAAATTGTTTAAAATCTAATAATTTTTCCTTATTAGATATTTTCTTTTAAAACGGTATAATATTAAATAGATGTTTACTAAATCTGTAGGGTTCCGCTATTTGATTCCAAACTTATAAGTTCAATTTTTTTTATAATAGCTACTGCGACGGCCTGTCTCAACGGCCTGTTCGGGTGTAGAAAAACGCTTACTACAGAATTTTTCCTAATGCTTAGGAGCAAGAAGAAGTCATTGGGTACCAAGTCAGGATTGTAAGGCGGATAACAAATAAATTCGACGTTGTAACTGCTCAAAAACTCTTTTGTTTGAGCTAATGTGTAAGAGTTCACACTGTTTTAATAAAGAATGAACTTCAATTGACGGTTGGTTTTCTACAATTTTTCGAATACTTCCGGCAAGCCAATAGATATGTACCACTCAGAATTCATAGTTCTACGTTGTTCAAGTAGTATAAGTAGTATAATTAAATGACTAGTTTTTCTGGAAAAACCTGTTTCTATTTGTTTGGATTACTGCCATCCGCGTATTCTTTTATCAGGATCTGCCCACTTAGGGTCATAGGGTTATATCCAGGATTCAACATTTGTAAACGATGTCGTAGACTTGTTTTGAGCTACATCAGCTGTATTATTTTTAGCATTTCCTTGCACTAATCAACACTTGTCTTCCTTTGAGCGATTGTTAAATTGTGGAGAATCCAATGGAAATCATTCCTTCTAACAGCTTAATGGATATGTAAAACTGAATGTACGTTGGTCCCATTAATGCATTGTATCTCCTGGTATATAACATGCCGCTCCACCTCATTATTGCATCGATGTTTTCTCGTACAACAGCCTTCACGAAATTTGTCCTGAAGAGAAAGACGATTACTCCAGCACGACTTGACTTATTTAGCATATTTCTTTGGTTTATGTACGTTTTGTTATTTTATTTTATTGCAACGTATTTAACATATGTTGCCTAAATCTGCCTAAATTAACACTAATTACCATGCGCACTGTAATGTGATATGAAGCTATAAGAGGAAATTTCTCGCACATCAAACGCCTAAACAGATGCTAAAGATGACACAAATTATTTTTCAGCATTTGAATCAATACTCGAATGATTTTCATTTTTCGAACAACGTTAATTTTCGATGAGAAAAATATCTTTAATAATATAATATTTAAATTAATATTTAAATCTTAATTTTAAGGGAAATTTTATATCTATATTAACATAGTCAGTTGGGGTTTCCCCATATAATTGAAAATATAAGTAGCGTGCAGAAAATCTACGCGAATCCAATTAAGAAGAAGATTTGACGGATTAACGGATTAATTACCATATATAATAGTTTGTACTTAAAATTTTAGAATGTTTCTAAATACACTGTCATATATTGTAAAACCTTTTTTTTTGAAAGTATGGTGTGACATTTACTGATTTTAAGTTTATTAATGGTATATATGTAAAAGACAAGCTCCAATTAATATACACGACCATACTCTTTAACTGCCGACTGCTGACTTCACTACTACTGCCATTACTGCTTGACTATAAAACTGCTTGACGGACTTTTACTTGACTGCTGAACTTAACCACTGCTTGACTATATTATAGAACTGCTTAACATGCTTACATATATTGTACTTGGACGAATCTAAGGAGGTTAATGGTAAACGGTTACTTTTTTTAACATCATACACAAAGTACTATTTCATAATATAAAGATAGACCGTGAGGTATCTGATATCCGATATTGTATATGTAGATCAATTTTTTTTGTTTTTATTTATTTGTTTTTATTATTTTTAGTAAATGCTATTATATAGACATTTAGCGGAATTTTATTAGTTATTTTATTTATTTTAGTTATATTCTCATTTAAAATGACACCTACGTGAATATGAACAGATCACCAAACAGCAACAGGCTAGGTTATACCCTCAATGCTACTGATCCACATAGACCTATGGCCTATTATATTAATAAGTTTTGTTTTCAAATTTTTTTTTTAATTAAATTTGATTTTAACTTTAATTATGACGAAAGTGACAATTTTACTTAATAGAAACTATTGTATTTAATGGAGAGGTTTCGAATAGTATGGGATTACAAAATTTTTTCAGGAAATCTTTAAAGAAATATTTATAAGACGGGGCAGAGTATTTATTTAATAGGAAAAATAAAGAAGACTCAAATTAGAAACATATAGAAATATAAAATTTATTCTTATAATTTTCTAAAATTCTCTGCTCATTGTATTCTAAAATGTAAATTAAACGCATAAATATTAATTTGAACCATTTAAACAATGAACATTATTCTCAATCAGTTTTTTTTTTTTTTGAATCAATTGATTAAATTGCGGTGTCCTCTTTCAAACGGCTTTGAAAATAACTAAATAAATAATTCTATTGAATATATTTTGGGTTGAGGGTTGAGAGAATGCTTGGAATTTTAAAGCTACCACATTGACCTAATGCCACTTCATTGTATTTGGTATAAAAGCGGTATTTTTAAAAAATCTGGCCAGCAATAAATTAATTAAAATGTGAAAATCAGAAATTATTTTCCAAATACCGCAAATATGAAAAAATCACAGCATGGCAAGCTTTCAACTTTCCACTTTGCCTTTGATACTTGAGTGTAATACCAAAGGATATGCCTGGCCTTTACTTCGTGCCATCAACAATTACAACAACTACAACAACTCTATTACAATAAGAACAATGAAAATATATAGATTGGCAACCCTTCTACTTATGCTGCCATGAATTTTAATGAGGACAAAGCTAAACTGTAACGTGGCAGATATGGCAGGACTAAAGATATTCCGGGCGACACTCTTGAGGAACAAAAGTTGTTGGCTGAACATGGAATGGAATTTATGAGCGGACTCCCATCTAACGTAGTGCCATAAACCTCAATCCAGTTAAATAATTGCGTGCGGTTAAATTTTATTTCTTTTCATGATTTTAACATTATTTTTTTTTTTGTTTGCTTTGTCTTCTTTTATTTTTCATCTTTTCAATTTCTTTTCTTTTTTCTTTTGATTTAAGCGGTGTAAAATTACGTGTGCTGATTATGAACTTCTTTGGTGCTTTGTTGTAGTTGTAGTTGTTGTTGTTGTTGTTGTTGTTGTTGTTGTTGGGGTCTGATTAGTTTCTACCTATTCTCTGTAGACTCCCGTAAATGTTTATTAGAACTTTCTTCTATTCTACTCATTCTATACAATTTCATAGTAGGACATCTCCAATTGTCCTTTTAAAGTAGCATTCCGTTTCTTTGTTTTATTTTTTATATTTAAATTTCTTTTACTTTTGCTTTAAGCATTGTTCATGCCTTGCCCCCCATAACGTCTATTGCTCTACTTAACTATCACATAATGTCATGCACGTTTCTTTTTATTTCTCTTGATTTTTTCACTTTTTCAGTTTTTATTTTCATCTTTTAATTAAATTTATTTTGCATTCATAATCCTTACACTTTTACGCTTTTTAATTTGCTTCGCTTTCTATTTGTGTCTCATTGCATTGTGTTTCTCTCCCTTTTCCTTTTTTCCTTTTTATCAGCCACGTTTTTGTCTTTGCTTTGCGCTGCCTTTGTGTAATGAACATGGCCCTGAAGTCGCTTTTATTGAGGACTTGCCGGTTGGTATAGGCTTTTATGACATAATTAAGTGACAATATTTCCTTTGTTTATATGTTTTTTTTATTATGCTATCTGCTTTATTTTCTTTATTTTCTGTTTTTTATATTAGAGAAATTCTTATTTTATTCTGTTGTCCTTAATTCAACATTTTTTTGCTAAGCAAATATACTCGTCTTGGTATCATTCTATCAGGCCTAAACCTTTTTTGGGGTAAGTGGGTCAATTTAAAATTATCTAAGTCACACTAATAAACCTTAATGAAATAATTAAGATTCTCAAAACAAAACAATGATTTCTATTATGGAATATTTACAAAATTTTAACGAGTCTGAAGGCAACTCTGATATTAGTTTTTCGTACACCCCAGAGACATTGTTAAAATTAATGAATATCTTTAAAAATACATAAATATGTGATTAAAGTGAAAAAAACAAGGGCTTTGTATGGAAAGAGATATATAAATGATAACATTTTAGTATTTAACTATTTGCTAATTATATATACATCACATTATTGCATCACTACAGATCACCAGACTTATTTAAGTCCTTATGATAACTGTGATGACTTTACTTATCACATCAACTGAAATGCTCATGGGATAATACACTAGTAGCGTCCTTAATGAAATGAATCCATATAAATTTTAAAAAGTGGCAACTACATAAATGATATCTAACGAAATCTCATGATATTTAAACTATTCTAACTCATTTAGTCATAGCTGTGGGTTAGTGACGAATGGAGGCCTTATGCTCCAGAAGGAAATTAGGAAGTTAGTGGTAGTAGTAATCTTAATGACGCGACATTTTAAATATATATGGAATAAAAATAGAATAATTAGAGATTTTAAAGTTCACATCTGAATCGAATCGGTAATGAGCTGAGTATCCGGCGAACCTTGTCCAAAGTGGTGAAAAACACAGCTGGCAAGGTATGGAGTCTGTTTTTTATAGATGCGAAAACGGTCAGAACCTCTATACCGATCATTATATGCTCCAACTGATGCATTTAAAGAAAGAAATCGCGAAACAATGGCTCCGTATGAAGAATAAAAAAAATGTCTTCTTTCACCGAGACCATGGACCGTATTGCCGTTATATGGTCGTATCATTGCTAAATTGTTTACCATATTTGGCAGACTTGACTCCCATATATTACCATTTGTTCATAGGCATCGAAAAAATGCGGCAGGGATAGAGATTTGACTTTGATTGACTTCTCGCCTACTGTATTGGTTATATTTGGAGCCAAGAAATTACGGTATGTTAGCAGACTTCAAAAAAGGTTTTAGAGAAAGAGATATGGCTTTGGCAGAGCTCAAAGATTCCAGAAAAAGTGGTATGCCTCCGATTCCAAAAAGTAATCGCTGAAAGTGAGGCATATTTAAAGGTCAAAGATGAATCATTCAACAAGAGGGGAAGAGCTGAGCATTGTTTTGCAATAGTAACCTAGTGCCTATGGTATATGGAGATCTCTGTAAATATTATTGTTGTTTGTATACTATGAAGCACTAGTGATGAATCTTAATATTTTAGACTGAGTTCTTTGTAATATTAAAAGTGCTTTAACATTTCCAAATAATGATAGTCTCTAATTCAAAATTGGTTTAATTGTATTATTGTACAGAAGGACCTAGTAGTCTATAAATAAATAGGGTGGAAAGTTTATAAGTCAATGCAGTTTAGAAGCTATTTGTGTCATTCGGAATTTTTTGACTTCAATATTTTTGGGCTAAGTTAAGTACTTATCTGTATGGATGCCAGAGATTATGGTAATGCGTCACGAGTGTTCGATGGTAATTGACTTTTATATATAAAAAGTGATACATATTGATTATAATTGTTATTTTTTTTTTGTTATAATTTTATTAATTTAATTAATGCATTTTATAAATATTCATTTCAAATATTTTATTAAAATTTTCGTCAATGCAAAAGTAATGATTTACATCTTGATAAAGCAAAAATAACCAAACACCTATACTTTACTTTTTTTCAAAGAAAAAAAACACGTAAGGTATAAAAAGTTAAATTGGCAACACCAAGAAAATTTTGTATAACTTGGTAATTAAAAATAAAAAAAACCGCAACAAATACCACATCACACTTCAGAAAGTAAAGGTAACAGAATTATGATGCAGAATCTCCACTACTAAGCGCAATTACCATATTGACAAGAGCTTTGATATTATTCGATCATTTTGTTTTTGCTTTAATTATTCTCTCCCAAATATATTACAGTTATTGTTTTTGTCTTCTGTTATGCTTGATTGTCAAAGCAGTCAATTTTTTTTTATTTCAGTTGTCTTTTACCTTTGCGGTGGCGTCGGTGTAAGTGATTTTAAAATTGTGGACGCATTGATTTAAAATATTTTCTTTTAGTGAATTTAATTAGTTTTTCATATAAAAATTATAAATATGTTTTATTTAAATTAATAATCTATTATTTATGAGTATTAATATTGTATTGAAAAAGTGTTGTTTATTGTAAATTATTATACACGTACGTACGTATATAATATAGAGTGCAAATGAACTCTCCGTTATTGCTGTGCTAATGAAAACAAGGGTAGTTACGTATGTTTGTATTAAATAATTACTATATGCTAAAATTTATTGTGAACTTTTTTAACTACAAAGTGAAGGATTTATAGCTGGTTATTTTTTTCTTTAATGTTTTAAATTTTGTATTAAAAAAATAATAAGATCTCATAAAAATAAATAAATTAATTAAATTAAGAAATGTGTGATAATGTGTTGATTTTGTTTTTGAATATTTTTCATAAAGTGTTTAACTTGCAAATATATAATTAATATAATATTTACATACCAATAATATGAATAGATATAATAAAAAAATATAATTATTTAATACTAATTCATATTTTTCATTGATATCTAAAAAAATTATAAAAATATTTTGCGTATATAAAAAGTTATTTGTAAAAAAATTAATTAATATTTCTATTTATTAATGTTTTTAAAAAAATGTAAAAGAAATGTTTGTTTACATAAAAAGTTTGCCCTAAATATAATGTTATTTGTATGCGGTTTAAAAAATATTCTGCTTTTGCAAAAATTGTATAATTTATATTAAACGTAATGAAAATCAAATGACAATAACAATAATGAACCTAAAAAATTTAACATTAATAAACAAAATTTGTTGGTGTTGAAACAACAACTACATACATACATGCCTTGATTGAGTGCAGCAATATTCAATGAAAAAGTTTTGTTATTCTTGGTTTGGCGTTATTATCGACGTCGGTGTTGGCGCTGTTATCGCTCTTAGCTTCTATTTCGGCGTCGCTGTCGACTTTGTTGTTGAAACTCAACTGCTTTATATGAAAAAAGTATTCTGCTTTCGCTAACGACGAAATTCAAACAAGTGATCAAGTGATTAAAGAAAAATATTCAGCGGATGGCAATGTGTCATGACGCCGGCAGAGACATAAGGTATGCCAGCAGTAAATCAAGTAAGTGATTTTAATAAATTATTATTTTATATTTCTTCTATTCTGTAAAAATTTTGTATTTAATTTTTTAAAACTTTGCTGATCAAAGTTTGCTCTATGAGGCAAGCATAATTGTTATAATAAAAATTATTTTTATTCTAAATATTAAATAAAAATCAGCGTGATTTTAATAATTAATGCAAAATTATGTTTATTATTGAACTAATTATATTATATTTCGATATCTAAAAGGAAACAATTACTTAACAAATTGTTTCCTTTACAGTTTTTAACTCGAGTTGAATTTCGATTCCTTAAAAAGTTTTAAAAGTAAATGCTAAAGCTTAAGTTCTTAAATATTCTTAACAGACGAGCGTTGTCTGTAGCCACGTCGAGATCCTTCGCCAATCAGCCTAATCAGCAGTATGCTGTCACAAATTGCTGTTATTGTTATTGTGGTAACCCTCGGACTTACAAATATTTATATATGAGTTAGGATGTGGATAGGTGATGGTAACGTGAGAACCCCCTTCGTTCTTAGAAGTATGAATGAATTGGATGTAAATTGGATTTTAATTGAAATCAAGTTTGGTCAAGGCTGAGAAACTTGTTCACTTCAATGGGGGCAGAGTCATAGATCGATTGGACTCAAGTTGGTGTGTGCATTGGATCATGAAAACAGATGAGAGACATGGGGGTAAATCGCACAATGGGGGTAGAATTGAAGCGAAGAAACTGTACAGCACACAACTACAATCGAATCCCAATTTAGTTAGGCCAGTTGTGGCTGCAAGTCTATGTATATAGCTGCCGGGTCTATGTACTGGAGCCACTCGTCGCGTTTTTTTGCTGCTAAAGATCACAGTTTGTACACATTTTCACATCCCTATCGTACGAAAAAAGATCGTTTTGTAGATATAGTCCTTATAAGATCCATTCTGATAATAATTGTTTCAAAGATCAGAATTTTTTCTCAAAATTTCTTCTAAAGGCTACATCTTATTATATATGTTGTTTCGCTTTAATTCAGATAATTTATCTTTACTTAAATTGTTTTCTTAAAATAGAGAACAGAATATGTAAATTATAAACATTCGCGTCAATTAACTATAACGTGAAGGTAGTGCTCAATGATTTTCTCTACATTTGTGGTTTGCTATATTACGGACTTATCTAAGATCGAAATATGACAAGCAAAGTATACTATTTTCTTGTGTTGACGGGTTTTCACAACAAAATATCTTAAAGTAGTTCAGATTTATGAAAAAATAATATATTGAAATTGATCAGATATGTAAAAGAATAGCTGACGGATCTTAACTAATGATAATGCACCATCAGAAAAAGTGACAATTCTTACTGAATGCAAGACTGCCTTTCTAAGGTGGCATTTCTTTTGTCGCAAAAAAAAAACGATACTTCTGTAGGTCCAGTTTTCGTAGAATTATGACAGTACATCAATGAAGGATCTATCTTCCCAAGAAATGCAACTTGCATTATTTTTTTTTTGACTAAACACGGTAGTTACTCTAACCTACAAATTTCATATAACGAGCCCTGACAGTATATCAATGTTGGGTGTCATTCCTTATTCTACTATAATCTGCAAGATTGTTATGATGACCTTTGTACGATATATTAATGTAGGATCTATCTAATGATTACTTTTAAAAAGTTCAGTTTGGCACGAAAATTTTATAGCTTTATCAACTGAATACGATTATAAATCTGTCCATGACATTTCTAGTCTTGCTCTAATCCGCAATTTTCTTATGAGGAGCCCGTTTTTTGATATATAAATCGGTGATAGTAAATTATTTTATTTCTAATTAAATATATAGAAAACCCTCATTCTGTTGATGATATTTTTGTCAAGAGCTGAACATGAAACAGTTCAATATCCTTTTTGTGACGATAATTAATGTATTTTTTCTTCTTCCAATTGAATTTGTGCGTAATTATTTATTATTTTCGTTAATTTTCCTTTTACATTAACATTTTTCTATCTTTGTGTAATTTTTTCTCGTATTTAATTTATGTAATTGAAGCTTCTGAAAGACATATTTTAATTAAAATGCAAGAAAGCAGCAACAAAGTGGAAAGTGTATCGAAAATACAAGAATAAAGTGAAATAATTTACAAACCCCCACTGACCACAAAAATTCAATCAAATCCGAAGAAATTCCTGAAACCAACAGAAGCGGTGGCAGCAAGGACATCAGCAGGGATCATTAGGCAAGCAGATTGTTTCCACCAGGATTCGCAATGGTAATGTAATATGTACCAAAGCAACAAAACTGGTGACTAACATGGCGGAAAATGAAATCCTCGAAGTGAATGAAACAACTTACTTAGGTAAAAAAAGGAGCAAAAAGACAGGATAAAAAGGAAAGGAGCAAAAAAATTGAAAAACCTTCACTAATGACTCATTAAAATGAAGAAGAAAGTGTTACGGATAAGGAGTAGTAGTTACATTTGCCATATATACGTATTTTAGTTTATGTGTGCTAACTTAAGTAAGAGAAAAAAAGGATTTTTTTATTCTGTTCGTCCTTATCACATTTTAAATATTGTAATTTTATGTTTTCTGGCTACCAAGGGTGACCTCCTACCGCAGGATCCTATTGCGTTTAAGTTTGTTGCCCGAATGCATAGAAATTTAATTTAGCAAAACGTGTATAGCAGCAGAAATCACTTGCCCATATCCTTATCATCCTGGCAGTCAAACCCACTCTACACTCTACTCTTATAGAAGTCAAGTGAATTTTTAGTTACAGCGCTTCTTACAAATTATATATTGCAATACAACAACAATAACTCTGTCGGAGAAATGAGAAAGTGGAAAGTATTAAAGTGAAAGGCAGCGGTAATAGCGTGTATCCTCCCGGATAGCTTTGAAACCGATACTATATTAAATAAAACCGCTGGCCATTGTGTCGAGCATTTTATTTTAATCAATTTTTAATTCAAATTTAATGCAGCCGGTGACATCGTATTTCTTAATCCTGCAGTGTTCATTGTCACGTGGTGTCACGTTACGCATTCGTAGGTAAATAAGCTGCCAAGCGTTACTAATGCCCTGCCTTAGAGTTGAGTTTTGTATGAAGGAAAGCACAGGACCTCCGCAGAAAGTTTATTTTTGTAGTGAGTTTGAGTTTGTAGTTGAGCAGGCAAGGAAATTTCCATTTGCTTTCAAAGTTGAAAAGGATTAAGTGAATTTAGCGATTAACACGCATTTTGGCAGCGTGCTGCGTAAGTAGCGCTGCGATTACTTCAAATGACGTCATTTGAATTTATGTGTTGTCTAATAATTAAATTTTATTTGAACACAAATCATTGACTTTTGATAACAATAACATTCAGGTTGAGCTATAAATAGGTATTTTATATAACTTTGAGGCAAAGGCAATAAATAATAAAGGGATTTGTGTCATAATTCTTAAATTTAGTGTTTGGACTTAGATCCTAAGTTGTTAATCGGTTTTCCTTGAATAATTTAAGTTTTTTTTTAGATCGCTTAATGGAGTTAAGTTTTGAAGCTCCACTCTGGCTAATCTTAATTTTCAATCAGGACATATTGTGTATGGTACCTCAGCGTATGCATCGTAGTTAACTAAAACGTCTATATCTATTATCTATTTGATGATCACTCAAACATATAAAGCAAACTTCAATATCCTACAACAGTCAATATCTATAACAGTACTAAACCTTTGCTGTACTTCAACCGGGTTCTTTATATGTCGCCAAACCTATTAGTGGTACTACATTTGAACAGATAGTAGAGTACGTTAAATATAACGATGTATATAAGTACGTCAAAAACGGTGTTTGGAAGAATCGTTTTTATTTTATTTAAATAAAATATAAAATAAAACAAAATTATTCTTCTGACTCAATAAACGAACTTCAAGATGTTGGTTATACTTTCTTAAAGTTTTCGTTTGTTATAATCGGATGAGTGTTGCCAGATATGTGGCAGCACTTCACCAACGAGCTGACAGAAAATGTCAAAAGTGAAAAATAGATATTCGGTAAAAATTGGCGGGAGTAAGAAGCGCCTAGTCAGAAAACGATTAACTTTGTAAACGTATTCAATAACTATTAATAATAAATTGAATTTTAATAAAACAATAAAAATTACAGATATGCGGGTATCAACACAATCTAGTGACAAAAAAACGCGAACACTTTTTAAATTATTTTTTATATTTTACTCAGATCTTATACATTGGATAATTACTTCTTTTAATCTGTGTACAATCTTACGGTTTTATTAATCGCTAAAAGTGTCACAGTCCTCTTTAGACTGTCGCCAAGCGTAGTGACGCACTGCGGCTATAGCAGATCTTTCATGCTGCATTATCTTCTCTAACTATCACGAATATTTTTCTAAACTTTAAGCTCTGAAGGAGTCAGCTTCTTAGTTTTACTATCCTTTAGTAGTGGGGTGTGTTCTATTACAATTATCTAGTTTTCCATATAAAAATATGCAGTGAAATCACTTTATAGTCAATAGTCACTTTAAAGTCAATAGTCACTTCAAAGTCAATAGTCACTTCAATATCAATAGTCACTTCAAAGTCAATAGTCACTTCAAAGTCAATAGTTACATCAAAGTCAAAATTAAAATATTATATGTGGGTCTGATTACTTTCTTATACATCTATATTAAGTTAAGTTAGGTTCAATTGGCGAACTTATGTTCAAAACCCACTTAAGCTCAAATAATAGCCGATTATAGTATCACGAGATTAGCGTTTGTACGTGCTTCGACTAGAGATCAGCGCACGAGTTGATCGCCGAAAGGAACGACTACCCCATTAGGTAAAAGTTCACCAACCTGAAAGTTTTATAAACTTAACTCAGTCCCTAATTTTGCAGGATGAGATCTGAATTTATAAATTTAGTTCTTCTTCTAGCTAAGGATGGACACCAACATATGAAGTGGAGCACGTTTTTCTACACATTTTCAGAGTCACAATCTCGACAAAAGTCCATATAAGGCAGACCCAGTCTCGTAGCATGTCTTTCAATGATGAGCAATGAACCATCAGCACCGACACTATAGTAGTAAGCAGCTTGAAGCAGCTGACTGTAGTTTAGACTATGTCAAACTAGAGATCTGACAAGTGGGTTCGTCTGCCCAATCTTGCTTGATAAAGCAATCTATCTATATTTACTATATGTTGGAATAAATATGCATATGATTGGGTTATAGTTACTCTATTTAAATGCGATTTCCATAATAAAATTGATGAAAATTAAATCATAAAACTAAATAATTTACTTCAGGTTTGACTTATGTTTTCTCATTCACTTATCTACTCATATTAGTTTTTTGTACCACAAATGCAAATATAAATAAAATTTAATAATCCAATGAGTGGATAGCAATTATTTTAATTACAACAAATTAATTAATAATAAAATAAATAATAAATACTGGTGTCATTTCAAAATATAGTTTCAAACTTTTATTTGTTTAGAGTAAACATTTGAAAGGATATCAGTTTCAGTATCAATTTTTAATTGAATTCACTGCCATAATTGCATTCACGCGGTTGTCAATAATTAATACAAATAAATAATAAATAAAGTTTAGCGTTGTATTATGTCAATAAAGGTTGAAATTTATATTCGTTTTAGTATAAATCAAATTCTATTAAAAAATTGAAATCAGTAAAAAAATTAATATTAGTAAAAAAAGTGATGAACTCCAACTCTGGAAATCCGTTTAACTAATTGGCTAAAGCCATTTAATCCCAAGATGATTTCCAGTTCATAATAAGTACAAGCGGTGAGTTGAAGTTTAAACGTTTGAGAAGAAGACAATATAGTAAGGATTTCACCCTACACAATTCGTGTGTAATGATTTCATTAATACTGAATACACAACACACAACACATAACGCACAATACACAAAACATATATGAATTTCGAGTGTTTTAATTGCTGCAGATACTCGTGTCCCACATACTGAGTGCTGCAATGGGGCAAGGATGTGCTGTGACGAAACTGACAAAACAATTCACAGGAGAAATGGAAATATAAACACACCATAATGTCGAACTAATTTGACAATATTTGATTGAACACACTTTTGAGTCCACACTGACGCACAGATTCGTCAGAGGACACACAACTCGACTCGACCAAACTAAATAATTTGACACATGTAGTTATGCACATTTGATTTTTGTATTAAATTGGCATGTGCCGAAAAATGATTTTCATGTGCAGCGCAAACTACACAAAGGACGACCTTCTCTACAATAGCACAATAACAACAAATCCAATAAAGTGCAGGACATACTACAACAACACCATAGTATGTTGTACATATAATACATCTATAGGGAATAATATAAACGATGAGAGTCAATGGATTTTGTGCACACAAAGCATACATACATGCCCTCACAGCACACGAGCTCCCTCATTGCCTTCCTTCCTCATATCATCAGATCAAATACTAGAGTATGACGGTCGAGTTACACCCCACAAAAAAAAAATATATATATATATATATAACAAAGCAAATATTCCATTTTGAGTCCTGCTTAGTATGACTAATGATGACTTTTGACAAGAAAAAACGTACGCAGATTTCTTGCGTTCCAATCGACTTTCTAAAGGTTTTTTTCCCTATACTCTGCGAGGAGTATTGTTGGCTTTCAGAGTGACTTGTGACTTCAACGTGCCGCTGCTCTGCAATGTTCGACATTTAAAACACTTTTGACTTTTGTAAAATTTCCAATTTACTGTGTGAATTCTCCTGTGCATTGTTTGTACGAGTGACATCGATGGCATGTACGATGGCATGGCATTCATGCCATGCTTTGGATTCCTCACCAGCTAAGGACAAGTGATAGATACACCTAAAGGCGCTGCCTCTACTTTACAGCTGCTTTCATTTGTACGGACATGTGTCAAGTGCGTGTGTTGACATTTTGAAAATCTTTTGATGTTCTCAACTGCATTTCGATTGAAATGCGATGCGATTTTCTGATACAATTGACATAGGAGAGCCCTGCATTTTAATCCTGTGATTTTTAAATTTTAATAAAAAGCACGCATATCAAATTTATTGCTATTTCATTCAATAAAATTGTATTATTTTGTAATCGAATCATACTCGTTACTCGGCACTTTGAACTTGCTGAAAATATTTGAATTTCAATTTTTTATTTAAATGCTTTTTATGTATGATAAGTATGGATTTTTGATAAAGGACGAATACATTTTAACAGTGGTATCGTGTGAATATACAATAGGATGCACAGTTTAATAGTTTCCAAAGTTTTTTGACACCTATCGTAAAAGATCCATGAATGGAATACATAGAATATAATCCTCTTCAAGACTATTAGCGGACTTTAGCGAGTGGAGTATAAGGCATGACATATAAACTTACTTCCCCTCTGTGCTATAGAACAGTATTTTATATAAGTTCTTAAATCTTAAAATAATTGAAGTCTAGTAAAACCACTTGGCGCTTAGACTTTATGTTGATTGTCGCTATGTTTGTTTTTTAACTCAGACATTTGAGAGTACAGGTTTCGATGGCAAATAATTATGTCAGTATGTATGTAATACACTCTTTAAGATTCATCTGCAAACTCTAGAGAGTATGGTAACTGAACTGTTAACTGGTACAAATTTCGAACTGATAGTAATATTATGTCCATATAACTCACTATTTTGTTTACAAGGATGTGAAATTATAGTCACAAGAAATCATGCTCCTCCGTTCGTGATGATTGTAGCGGCTATGTTTATTGCTTGTTTCTTCTCTTTGATGTCTTGTGGAAGATGTGTGAGTTCATGTACTTCTAATATATCTATGGAACTGAGCAGACATTTTAAAAAGATTTTGTGTCACACCAACAGCATGTCCTTATAAGTATTGGCTAATATATATCCTCTATATTTTCACATCGCAATATGCCTTTATGGTGGCTAGATGCAAATCTGCTTGAGTTTACTTTTTATAAGTGACTCTTTGCAATATGTCATATCACGTTTGGTTGAAATTGGTACTGAGAATTAGTGTTGATGTGCTCAAGAAAGCGTTTTTTAGTAGATTAGTAGAGATGCTATAGATTCACAATCGTAGAGCGTGTAAACTGTGTACAGACTGACTTAGAGCCGTACACATGGCTCGTACATAGACCGATATTAACCAAAAAACGTTAATGGTCTTAATTTCTTAGTTAATTTATGTGTTAGTTCTGCAGTCTTCTCTTCTGAGGCTATCTTGGTTTCCTTTTAACATCAATAATAGAGAAAAGCAATAGAGTAGATATCACATAAAAAAATCTGTGACTATTTGATGTAAACACGAATCTATTAATGATGATGATCCTCTATTATTCTATATTTTCTTCATTTCCATATCTCTCTGTCTGTTTATATGCAAATTAGTGCTCTAGTTTTTGAATGATGTCATTATAAATCATTATAAATTGTCATTTTATCAATTTAGGTAGTTCAAGAGGACAGATGATTGAAATAAGTGCACTTTACAATGGAACTCTAAAAATTTACTCATAGTTCTAAATAACATATTTTACCATAAAGTCCTCATTTGAATATACATGTAAGTTTCTTTTTAAACATCATAGAAGTCTATGATCTTTTTTGGACTTTCAAAAAAATGTAGTAATTTATTTGCATATCAATTTTGGTTCTTCCGTTTCAAATTGAAATCTTTATTCAAGCAATTTGTACCAATCGAAATGTTACTGACAGGACGTAGGCTTAACAGGAACTGACTGCTCTAATAAATAGTAAGAGCAGAATTTAATTATTCAAAACATGAAGTCAAAGAATGAATTATTGTCATTTAATATTGAATAAAATTCTTGTAAAGATTTCAACACGCATTTTCGATTGCACTCAATGCTTTAGTTTGCACAAAGGACTTTAAGGACAGTTGAGCATGCAAAAGAATTAGGCAATGACCATTCATTTGGTATATTAAAGTTTCTAGTAGAGAAGACAAATGCACTTTCGAGTATACAATAACCACCCCCTTTGGGACTTGTTGTCAAAGCATTTAGAGCTCCTCAGGGGGTAACAAAGTAAATTAACACCCCAGGATGTGAATTTAAGTATTGAGTTGTTAATATGGAAAAGGCAATTGTGCCGAGGTATCGAGTGAGGGTTAGTTTAGTGTTAAATGAATAGAATGGAATTGACATTATAGCATAGTCCAGATAATAGACAATAATATACATATATAGCAGATAAAAAAATGTGAACAAAAATAGAAAAATATATATAAAAAGGAAGAAGATAATATTTTATTAAAGTAAAATCATTTTAGTGAAATTTTTCACTTGAAAGACATAAGAAAAATGGATTCAATAAAAAGTCAACAACAAAAAAAACCGTTGTTGACTTTGCGTGTTGCAAGTTGCAAGTTGCAACTGCACAAACAATAACGAAAGTTGTAACTTTCGTCAGCAGAATTCACAATTTATATTGCCACGGATATGCTAATGTCTTAGCGATATTCATGCTGCATCAATGAAACTTCCACGTCCGCCTGCGTAAGTATCCTTGCATGAAGAATAACAAAAGCTGCAGCTGCAGTGAAAACAAACTGACTCCCCTTACATTTATTTTTTTTAAAACATTCTCCGCTATTTTTTTTTTCCACTAAATATTGCCATTGAAATAACATTCTCATAAAAGCTAAGAAACTTCCAACACCAAACCAACTTTAGTTGGCTTTTATGCGGCGTATATCTTGCATCTTACGAGCATTTACTGGCGAACCAATAAAAGCAGAAGTAAACTGAAACGAACTGAACTGAACTGAACAGAACTTAAGTAAAGTAAAGTCGTCAACGACTGAATGAGTATAAATTTACGCGCTCAATTTTCAAGCCATAAAACTTCTAACAATGTCGTCGGCTCCTTCTTTGTCTACCACGTTTATGCATTCATTCAGTGCACCAAAGTCCAATTAAATTCAAACTATTTTTGGGCTCAACCAAAGGAGTTGTACCCCAAGCCTGCGTCGCTTGTCTGCCGAGAACGAAACCCGAACTGTTCTTGGCTGCACATTTGCAATTCTATAGGTAAACATACTCAAACCCTACATGCCACACTATATAAACAAGGACTTTGCTACTTTATCGAACACACTCAACCTTATTTTTATAGACATTTCATCCTTTCTTTTTCTTTGAGCTCCTTTTGCTTCACGTCACTGCAACTTGTTTACCAAATCGTTATAATGATACCTCCATAAAATGTGGAGAGGAAAATAATGCCTTACAAGCGCACGTTTACGCAGCTCGAGCTACGATCAAAGGCGTATTTTGTCGGTAGGGATATTAGCAATAACAAGGACATCAAAATGATAGAGAAACACAAAGAAACTTAGAACGGAAATGTGCGACCATCATTGACTATAGCGGCAATTTGTTCCATGAACTTTTGTTAAGACATTTCGTCTACGCATTCCCTGCATGTATGTATGTATGTCGAATAAGTTTATGGTGTCCTTTCAGTTGCATTAAAACAGGTGCTTCTATTATGGTAGCGCCGTGGCAGGCAGGAAGCATTTTCGCTAAATTAAATTATGAAAATTATCGTTTATTTGCCAAAGACTTAACCGCAAAACTGAAAACAGGAACATTAAATAAACACTTTTAGTGATCCTGCAGGAAGAGCTGATTGCGGCTGTTTCAGAATAACAACGAATTTAAATAGGTTTAAGGAATGGTGAAAAGTTTTTCCTTGGTTCCTGAAAAATATTCAAGCTTTAATGAAGAATTAAATATAACTAAATTAGTTTAAAATAATTTTATTATAATATGTATTTGATGAGGTCTTATTAGAAAATATTATTTATAAGACTTTCTTCAAGAGTAACTCATTCTATGCGTTTGTAAATTATTATTTATATAACATGTTTTTTTAAGCATATCTCTGGGAGGTATGCAGATCTAAGGTCAATTATTGCTTAGTCTGATGAAGTGATAAACAATAATCTAGTCAAGGTGTTAAGAGGGGTTTTGAAAATATCTCGAGTTAAAAAAAAGTATAAGTGCTTAAGTACTCTGGCTCAAAACAGCTTCAATATATTAATTACTTAATTATAGAAACCTAATTATAATTACAATAATTAGTTGTATGCGATGTAAAATGACCCCCCACATGCATGCGAGATTAGTGTGAATGTCTCTACTCTACTCTTTGAAGTCAGCTTGGCATGTTTGCTTCATGATGTGTTTTTGGATAACAATGTTTGGTTTATCAGTGTAATCGTCTCAACTTTGCTTTTGAAGCAAATTTGATGTGCCCTGCTCTATAAACTTTTTTTGGAAAACGATGATTAGTTTATCACTGTCAACGTCTATTCTTTATTCTTTGCAGCCAGCTTGATACGACTAACTCCATGCAATTTATCTGCTTAGGGATAAAAAGTTTATCAATGTGAATGTCTCTTCTTTACTCCTTGAAGACAGCTTGACACGACTTGCACCATGAAAATTTTCTAGTTAACGATGAAAGATTAATCAGTGTGAATGTTTCTTCTTTTCTCCTGAAAATCAAGTTGTCAGGACTTACTCTATATACTTTTTCTGGTCAACTTGACAGGATCTACTCCTGTCTTTTCTGGTTAACGATGAAAGGCTTATCAGTATGAACGTCTTTTCTTTTCTCTTAGAAGTCAGCTTAATATGATCTACTTTATAAACTTGTTTTGAATAACGATGATTGGTTCATAAGTATAAATGTATCTTATTTGCTCTTTAAAGTCAGCTTAACACGACCTACTCCATGACATTTTCCTCACAACTGAATATATTATTGAATATTTCGATGATCTTGATTAATATAGCATTATGTTGGCTAAAGAGTGAAAACAAGAGTGAAAACAACAGAAATAACGTCTACGTTATTATTAGTCGAAGTCCCTTTAAAATCATACAATATATGTTTCTGTTCTATAAAATTTATTAGTTGTATATTGTTCAACTCCTATAACGCTGTTAACGGTGTCTTTGTGTGTTTGTAAAATATTGTGATTCTTATTATTATAATGATAGTTCCGACTAGAAAATTTAATACGTTTTACAGAGTCACGAAATTAGTTATTTTAATGTTGCGGTTGGTTTTGATTACTCGTAAGATTTTTTTTCTAAAAGGTGGAGAGCATCGAAAACAGCTATGAATGATTTAAACCCACCTCAGCTCACAAGAAGTAGTTGAGAAAACATTTGCCATTGGACTGTGAGAGAGTTCCGGTTGAAATCATATCCCAGTAATCATGTATAGAAAGAAAAGGAGCGTAAATTGTTCTGTGAGATATTATTATTGTTGTTATTATGATGACTGTATCAAACACAAAACGTATTATAGGTCTCCCAGGTCCGGAGACTGTTGTGAGAATATTATAGATTTTTCGTAATTTCTTTAGCTTCTGTAGTAAATCATTGAATTTGGATTAGTTTTATTACATAGGTTATAGAAATCAAAGTAGACATTTTCAAAAGACCAGTTCCTCCAATAATTTCTTCATTTTTTTAACAGAACTTTTTTTTAATATCTATTGCTAGGGCTTATAGATGCCCTAGTAAGGGCCACCTAGCCTAGCCATTTTTAAAAATAATCCATATCTTCATTTTAAAATTTATTTTTCGCATTAAATAAATACTTTAAGTAAAAAAATTTATACACATATTAAACTATTACATTCTCTATATATATAAATATATTCTCATAAATTTTAGAAAATAAATTTGTATATAAGAGTATATATTTAAAAAATGTCATATATTTTTTGTGGTTCCTCTATGTGGTTCTGAACTCTGTTGGTTTTATATGTGTAAAGTGCTATCAGGATAATTATAACATTACATTAAAAAGGCATTGTAAGTGGCCAACTTTAATTAAAGTCAATTAAGTGTCCTGCTATGAGAAATAATCCTATAAATAAAATTTTCTTTCTCTTCCTCTTCCTTTTTGTTTTTGTTGTTAAATTTGTTTTTCATTTTTGCTTTTTTAGTTTTTGTTTTAAAACACCAAAGGGCAAATGAATTGACTTCCTTAAATACAAACTCGATGGCGGGCAATTAATCGCTTTCCATTTTAATTGCATTTGCAATTAATTATAAATTATTTTATATTTATTAACCAATTTGACGGCACCGCACCCACAATTAAATGCTTTTTATGTGACCGTAAAAAATTGAATTATAACTGCAGCGCATATTTCGCGGCCAGACAATAGAGCGCAGGAAGATGGCACCGGTACCGATACCGGTACCGGCAGTGCGCCAGAATGCCCATTTAGTGTACATAAAACTCACAGAGGAAGCCAATCAATTATTATTAATTTAATAGGTAAATTTTTAAATAAATACAACAGCGACACGCACAATCTGTAAATTTGTATTAACAAATTCGAATCCGAAACGAAGGACGTGGCGCGTAAAACATGACAGCTCCAGTAATAAAAGTTTTATGGAAAATGGCATAAAAAGCATTAAAACAAAAACATTAAATAATGTGTTAACAATAATTTATTTACTTTAATATATATACATATATATTTATTGTTTAAAATGGTATGCCAGTTTACAGGGTGTTTATAGGTGTTACAGAACTTTTCAATGACACTTTTACTTTATTCACGTCGCGTGATTTATGTTGGAGACGTTTTATTAGGTTAATACATTAACGTTGACACTTATTTAGTAAATTTTAATTGAAGTCATTACTTATTTATTACATTTTAATTTTTTTTTCAATTTTAAATTATATGTTTGATATAATAAATATAGCGTAAATGACACAATTTAGTACCATTTTCAAATAAATGGTATAATAGGTGCATGAGACAGTTGAAGTGGAATTAAAGTATCACAGATTATTTAAAATATTCTCATTTTTCTACGAAATATACTTCAAAGAGTGACTGTTATAATATATTATATATTCCTCAAGGCAGAAGTTGCTCTAATTTCATTATCTTTCCTCACAACTTCATTCCCCACGTTAGATATGCCATTTAAATTGTTACGTTTAGGTATATCGAATTCAAAAATGCTAGGCACAAGTATTATCAGTTTAATTTAAAGATTAAACTTTTTTGTTATGTGCAACTTATACGGCATCTCTTCTTATACCTATGGCTCATTAGCCTTATTTTACCTTATTTTATGCAAAATCTCTGATCACTAAATTTACTATAAGCAAAAACTTAATGTTAGACACTCTTCCCATTTCCTGATTGACGCTAATGTTAAAATTATTTATATTGAAGAGAATTTAAACTCAATCGGCGGGAGATACCTCATCCACACTTCTCATGACACTTCTTCTAATATTTATCGCAAAGTGATGCAAAATAGGCATCGCTCCTTACCAAGAAGGAAACTCTATCGAAATGTGTAGTTTTAATTAGCGTTGGCGGAATTCTTTGGTATTTTTATCGGGTAATTATTGGAGCAATAAAACGATATGTGTGTTAAGAGCACGGTGGTGTTGAGCTTTTAAAGCAGATAGTCATGTTAAATAACTCTGGACTTCTGACCCGACCACTAATTTACATACTTTAAAATATATTTATGAGGTATTAAAAATATTACAATTATATATTATATTATTATACGTTACTGTATATATATTGCTATATTAATTAATATTTTAGTAATAAATTATTATTTTACTTTGCATAAAATCACACTTACGTTACAATTTCAGCCAAAAAGTATGCAATAAATTAAAACACTTATAGTATAAAAAACTGTTATACTGCTTAACTGTATGAGAGATTTCTATAGGTTTATAATTGGTATAATTGGTATATGGTATAATAAAAGAACAGTTCGTATCTTTTTTGGTAATCTTTTTATATAGTAGGGTTGCTTACTTAATACTATAATTTATAAAATTTTATACTTTACAAATTTACACAGAAATTCTATTTCTGAAGTCCTTTATTACGAGTCCTTCTCAAGTGTTCTGTAAATAATATATAATCAATGACTTTTCCTAGTTAATAAAAATTTAATAACACTATATTGACACACATATTAATTTTATATTTATGTATTTTACTAAATAATTTTTATTTAAAATAATGTCTTTCTTACCATATATTGGATGTTTATATGCATAAAATTCCGTTCATGAATAATAATTAGTACAGCTGAATAAGTTCTAAATAAACTTTAATTGTTTAATTGCTTAAAATATTTTTTCTTCTTATATTAAGTCGAGAAATAAAAGAAATTTAAATTAATTCTTAACAACTTCAACTGTATTTACGCCATGAGCGATTTTTGCTTAATGTTCGACTTAAAACTTTTTAGCTTTTATGCTCCACTGCTTTGTACCGGAAGTTAAATTTCCTTATTGTCCTTTGTAGAAGCACAAAAAAAAATAATAAAAAAAAAATAAGAAAATAAAATCTTTAGAAAATTTTGCAATAAAAATGTTTATAAACCATTTTATGTTGAAGTATCTCTCATATATATATATATATATCTTTATGTTTATATATTTTATTGGCTCTTTTACTTAAAATTTTTGCTTATTTTTTTTTTTTATTTTTACTGATGCTCCTTTTGTTGATGGTCTTTTGGCATGTCGCTAAATTTTTTCACCTTGGGCAGTACACGATGCATCAAATCCAATTAAAGAGACAATATTTCCCTAATGAGGCGTTTCAGTGTTTGACGGAAATTCTATTGCTTACGGAAACTGCCTCGGCTGTGGTAGTAGCGCTAATAGACTCTGTAGACATGTAATTTCATTAGACAATTAAAAACAACAAAAACGAAAAGTTCCGGATATTTTTAATATGATATTGCATTGGAGGAAAACTGCAATTTGATTTACAACTCCAGACAAAAGACATTAAATGGGAAGTATAGTTGATTAGGTACTTTGTCGAATTTGCGTAATTTGAATAGTAAGAAGATAGGACAAGAAAAAGAAAGTTGTCGAGGGACACTACAATAGTTAGGTAGGTTTGTCTAATTAAATAAATTTTTTAAGGGAATTATCTAATTTATAGTGAAAGCAGCTTTTTTTCTACTTGGCAGTAACTACCTCATTGATTAAATATTTCAAAATAATCAATTCATTATATTCGCTGACAAAGTGTCAACGGTGTGATATTAGTCATCTATATATCTGTATAGCAAGAGAGGTCTAGCAATGTATTGCACCCTTGAATCAACGAGGGTAAGTACTATCACCTGATTTAAACATCGTTATAACTTAAGGTGCCCATGTTTCAATTTGGATCCATTGGAAGTTGATAGTCTTCGACTATAAAACTTTACAGTCCAATAGGTATGATAGGTATAACACCCTACTTACTTACTTACTGCAGTCCACTTTTCCCAGTGGAGCAAAGGGAGTCACTCTAGATTGAGGAAACACTGTTGAGAGTAGGCAGATTTGCGATGTGGTATTGGGCTTAGAGAAAAAGAAGGGTTTTTTCATAATCAGGATACATTGCAATGCCTTGATAAATTTAAGACTTTATATGTAGAAATTAGTTAAACTCTCCCTCAGCTTTCCACATTATCGGCAAATTTGGCAAACAATAACAGTCAGGACTTTTTTTTGAGTATTCAGTAGAAGGATTTTCGTTAACCCGCAATCATAACATATAAAAATGGTTCCAAGTCACAATGAAGATCGCTGTTACGGACATACCATGAATCATTGGTAATTGCTTTTAGGATGTTGTTTTGATATCGTTGGATTATTTGTCTTTTTGACTTAGACGTGCAACCCTAGAGTTGAGATCTCGAATTAGTTTAATGAGTTAGAGTTAGATTAATTAGAGTTAGAGTTATGTATTAAATATGCTGTGCCTAAAACTTGTTGCTCTTGCTCAAAAGAAAAATCATTTAAAGTTGATTGAATTTATTCTCTACTATCCTTCGTCATTTGGAAGTTTTAAAATATTTATTTAAAGTGCATAAAAAGCTGAGCAGTTAAAAGTTCATTGCAAAATCAAATTACTAACATAAATTTCAGTAAATTTAATATTTGAATGAGAACTGCACAAAGGTAAAAATTGACCCAATTTGATGATTCAACTATCAAAAACACAAGAGAAAAACTTTTGGAAATTGCCATTGCAAGTCAACCGAAAAGAGCAAAATCACATAAGGTTAGGTTTTTTGGATGTCAAAAAAATAAAACAGAACTGAAATTTTTCAAATCAAAAGCTATAAAGTGTGGAATATTCAAAATTAAATAAAAAAAATCAAAAAAAAACAAAAATACTACACAGGAAAATTAAGTTAACAACTTTATAGCAAAACTCAAGCGAATACAAGCGGGGGGAGTTAAACAAGTTCAATGAGATATCATCCACGGCCTTTGAGTTCGTGCGTATCTTCCGTGCCGCATCTACTGGCAGAAGTCAAGTTAGCGTGGGTTTGGAAAGCACACCGACTAAGGAGGGAGACTGAGTAAATTGTCTTATTTGCACCTAGACACGGTCGCACATAGGCAAAAAGATAATTTGCTGACACTGAAGGTCCACTATGCCGGCGGCTGGAAACTACCTGTTTATCAGGAAATGCGTCATATGACAACAGACCGGAAAAAGTTTTCACTTTTTCTCTTTTTTTTTTTTGAATTGTGGCTTTACAACCGTTTTGGGGTCGATTAATTTGGTTTCTACTGTACGAAAGCTACTTAAAAAGTTAGCAAAGGATACACAGGATACATATTACGGCTACCAAGTGACGCTATAGGGCATTTGTAGTGCCACAGTAGTTAGTTGTTGTTGGTTTTGTTATTGTCTTTTAACTATAATTGCAAAATAAAAACTCCCAAATGGAGAAACCAAAGGTTAGTCAATATAAAAAAATGTTTTTCATATATATATATATTCACACACATGTGTATCTTATATGCATATGTATGTATATATATATTTATATGTAATTAAAACATTGCAGAATTCAAATCGGAAGCCATCAAGATAATCGCATTTGAGAAGTTTATTTGCTTTGGTACCGGAAAATGTGACTGCGTAAAATGGCATATGGGTACAATAATGCCTTTATGGTAGGTCAGAGGCTCACATATATTGTAGTTTTCTATTTCATATATAGAAAAAGAGGACAATAGAAAAGGCTACTAGATATAGAAATTAATACAGTTGTACTTCTCTTTGTAAAAAGGTACACATATCGTATGAGTGTTGGGTTCTACTTATAATAATATAATAGCTCTATTTTATGTTCTACGTAATAAGCCAAAAGCTCTCTTTATTACATTGAATTGACTTAAATATATAAAATATTGTTAAATATAATAAATTATATAAAAAAATACTGTTTCAATTAATAACACGCAGGCTCTTAATTAAACCTTTAATAAAAAAAATTTTTAAAAATTTAAAAAGAATATGTCTTTTTTAGTTCTTGTAAATTTTAAAAAAAAAAATCCTTTAATAAATTTAATTTTGACTTTAAATTGTCTACGCCTTTGTTAATTCTCATAGCGAAAAAAAAAAAAATTTCCTGTATATCCAAATGTGTAAAAATATTTACACTGTGTGCTTCCCCGTACCTTCCCTGTACCTTCACAACTGCCAAACATTCCCATATACATAACATTCCCATATACGTAGGTATATATATATAAATACTGATACATTTTTTCCCGCTTTGGAAGCTTCTGTTTCACATCATCCTGTGTGCCTTGCAAAAAGGATTTTATGAGCAATTATTATTAATTGCTTTACAGATACTGAGATACACAGTAACGGACGTATCTTTGTATCTCAGGCTAACTTTTAACTCAATTTTTTTTTGGTTGATACCTTTATTAGCCCTTGCTTTTACATAAATATCAAAATATTTTTTTATCTAATAGTTATTTTTTTTTTAAATATTTTAATAAACAAATTTAAATATTTAAAGCCTATTGCAGGCGAAAGCTACAATTTTAAAAATAATAAATAAGAGCAAGATTTTATAAATAGTAAAAATATTTTTGATAAACTTTTTGACTTCAAATTTATGTAAAAAATTTGAGAAGTATAATTTTTTATAAAAGAAATGAATTTAAAAAATATATATAAAAATGTATATATTAATAAATCAAAATTCAATAACATTCAATAAGTCGCCTATTTAACGAACATTCTCTGGCATAGCTACTAAAGAAAGAGTTAAGTCCGAGAAACGTTAACAATTTCTGGAAGCTTATCATATATTTCTAAAATTTGAGCCCAATAAGTCATCTAAAGAGAACTATTTTTCGAGTTTCATATGTTATTTAGCATAATCAACCAATTGATTCTCTATGTCAATTGACATTTTATGTAAGTATGTATTATTTTTATTGTAAATTGTTTATATATTATTATTATTTATTTCTATTTGAGCCAGAGCACTTGAGCACTTTTACTCTTTCTTAACTCAAGGTATTTTTAAAACCCCTCTTTACGTCTTGACTGGTTTATTGTTTATCACTTCATCAGATTAAGCAATAATTGACCTCAGATCTGCATACCTCCCCGAGGAGCCTGTAACCATTCTGAGATTTGATAGCGCGGTGTTGGTAAGTCTTTTAGTCCTTTATATATTTTTTGATGGGATCAATCTTGATGTCCCTGAGGATGTCATTCGTCCGAATGTACCATGGTACTTTAAAAAGTCTTCTCAGAACCTGACTTTGTGCAATTTCTAGCTGGCGGATTATAGTGTTTGAAGCTTTGCTAAACGCTACACAACCATATAGAAGTGACGGACGAATTATTTGGTTATATATCAGCTTCCTGTTCTTAGCATTGAGTTTTTCATTTCTGAATAGCGGTTGGAGGTGATGGAGAATTTTAACGCAGCTAATTCTTTTCAGTTGAACATGTTTAAGTCATGTAAATCGTTTGTCCAACGTGTTGCCGAAATATTTAACGCTATTCTCCCAGTTTATTATTATTTCACCCACTTTCACTCTCGACGAATTCTGTTTCCACTTACGTGTTATAAACAGAGTCTTAATTTTTTCATTATTGATTTTTATTTTCCATTTCTGGAAATACTCCAAAATGAAGTTTATATGCTCTTGAAGTGTATTGGTTATGTTGGGAGCACATTTATCTGAGTATAGCACACACGTATCGTCAGCATATAACGCCAGAGTCGAGGGACTTAACATTGGAATATCAGAGAGAGAGAGAGTGGGGGAAAGTAGCGATCCCTGAAGAACTCGTGCTTCTATAAATCGGACTGAAGAGAGAGCGCTGTTGATTTTCGTGCGAAAGTACCTTCCACGTAGGAAGCTGCCGATGATCTTAGTTAGTCTGCCTGGAACACCTAGATGAGACATTTTTACTATCAGGCCATCATGTCAGACCTTGTCAAAAGCTTTATAAATATCAAAAATGAACATTCCAGTCGATTTTTTTCTACTAGGGGCTGTTTAGATCATTAGGGCCGTTCTTGCCAGTTAAAGCGACATTTCTCTAATCTGCGTTCTCAATCAGAGGTATTTTTTCGAAAATTGTAAAGCAGACAAGCCAGCCAGTAGGAATGCTTCACTCGGAACACTTAAACAATCTGGGCATATCGTTAGCATCATGCAAACTGTTGGTGATTTCTTTCTTTCTTGAACTATATAATAAAAGATGGGAAGACTTAACGATACGTAGGCATCTGTATGTAGTTTGGTTATGTTCCACTAAAAACTAATTCAATATTCTCATTGAGATGTTCTGTAGAGAAATTAGTCTTATGGAAGGTTTACTCACTAGTCATAATAATGTAGGGAAACATGCCAGTCTGATAGTCTAGGGAAACAAGATTGAATCTTCCTTTTAATCATCCCTGTTGTTGTTGTGAAGAGAACAATAAAAATGCGTCACATCTGTTTTGTTTTTGTCCAGCGCATATTAGGTTCCAGTTCACTATTTTAGTGGCCTGCTTTTTCAAAGATTTTGATCAACTCCAAGATTTCCTACTAATTAGAATTTTAAGCTCAACCAATGGATCAGGGTGGTATCTAAGTTTTTTCGGATACGGTAACAGAATGGGCTAATAGACCAAAGGGGATCGTTTTGGATTGCCAGTATAATCTAACATAAACTAATTTACACGCTTTCATTTTATTTACATAAGCCTTCTGCCATAAACAGAATTATTCTATATAAGATTTCATGCGTATGTACTCCAAATAAGTACCAAAATTAGAAGAAAATTTATTTATGAAAATTATTTAAATTTTTTTAATTAAAATTTAAATTGAAAACATTTGAAACTCAGTTAAGTATTTTCTTAACTTTTGCTCAAAACGGTTCGAATGGTTCAATTCGATTGGGTAAATGGAAACTGTGAACCGCATAAACGCTTGTCAATCTAATTGAAAAGGAGAAAATCATGTGAATTCCTGATTAAGTAACTTTTTTTATATTTTTGACTTGTTCATTAAAAGTTTTTCAAATGCTTTTGGCAAATATGTTACTTCAAACATTTTTAATAAAATTTTCAATTTTCTCCGCAAATTTTCCATTTTATTTGCTGTTGTAAGTTGAAGTCTTTAAATGTTAAAACTTTGACATGTTTGAAAGATTATAAAACGGTGGGTGGAGGGAGGTATGGAGGTATGGAGGTATAGAGGGGAAAGGAAATACGTTAAGCACAATACAAGAAGAATACACAAAATTATAAAAGAAATAGAGGAAACGGAAAAAAGAACTTAACTTACATCATTACATTGGCATCGTTAACAAAGTCGTTACGTACGCAATATCCTGCAGACAGGATGATTTACTTAAATTGTTGTTTCACTGAAGTTGAGCTCAGTATGAGTGAAGTAAAGTGCAAATGCAATTTAAGTGAGGGAAAAAAGTCAAATGATTGCGCTAGGAAAGCAGTAAGAAAAAATTAAAACTAAATTGCATATGCAAGGATAATTTTTTCCATACCATACAAACCATACCATGTGCAAGGGTAAATGCACTACAGAACAAATCTAAGCAAAAGGATGGAAAGCAATATAAGCAATGGACAAACTGAAGCATGTTTTTTGCACTCAAAAAGATTTGGAAATTTCGTTTTGGCAGACATATACGAAGTTTGCATAAGTAGCATCCTTTTTTGCGTGCACAAACTGCAGTATTTGCTGTTAATTTTTTCTCACTTGACATTTTAAACTACTTTGTGAAGATTGCTTTTGTCAATTAAGTACGTCGTACTTTACAACCAAACAAAGTAAGCCAATTGCAAATAGTGCCTTGCCTAACGTAGCTCTCAATTTGTGTTCACATAGATCGACTGTAAAATGTCGCCATTTTGTTTGGAATCACTTTTATTTTTATCACTTTTCTTTTGCACTTTTATTTTTATGTCCTTATGTCATATACTTGACACAATTGTGTCCTTCAGCCCCGCAAATGTGTTTATAAAAAATTGATTCAATAAAAAGTATTTCCGCAAAATACAAAACGCAAAATGGCGGCAAATTATAGTAAAGAAATAGACACTTTTACCATTTGTTGTGGCTCTGAGACACATAGTCCCAGATCCTGTATTAAAATCCTTAGGCGTTTGTGCGCTTTTCACAGCACATTTTTACCGTTCATCCTGTCTTCATCGATGTCATTTGGCCGCCTGTAGCCTGTCTCAACTGTTATTTGCATGCGAAACAAATCCTTTCTAAATATCAAATCCGAACACAATAGTCAAGCAGCAAATCTTGTCCTTTAAGTAAAATGTATGTGATTTGTTTTCCTCCACTTTCAAACTGTTATTATGCCGTTGTCCTTTTGTGGTCGTCACAGCACCAAAGCGCCAAATGTCGAGCATCAGGGGATTTGAAGTGGAACTATTTTTTATTTGTTTGCTCGTATTGAGTTACGACTACATTTTATTGTATATTGTGGCCACCAACGGAGTTTGTTCCTACATCCTTGCTTATTTCTATTTCTATTTTTTATATTTATATTTTTATTTCTTTTGTTGTGGTTATTTTTTTTTTTGCACCGTCCCGGCTGTCCTTTTTTATGTTCATTCTAATTTTCTATTTATTTTTTATTTTATGTGTTTATTTATTTCTTTTGTACATTTTTAAAATTTCCTTTATTTAAACATTTATCTCGACTCCCAGAATTTTATATATCAGTGCCATTTTGTCTAAAGCTAGTTTCACTTGGGAAAGAGCATAGCAAGGATGCACGCGTCGAACTTACCGCAGCAAGGATATAGGATTCTTGTTTGCAGTTACGTACGCATATGCATTAGGAAAACGGATAATAAAGTTGTTTTGGAAAATTTGTTATGGGCGTTGTAGGAATCAGTTTTGCTCACAAGATTTTAGAAGTTCTTATTTAATATTGACAGCACCACAAAGAGGGCGCCACAAAGTCTTCAAATATTCTTTAAAATAAATAACCACAAACTGTGCATATTTGTAGATAAGAAAACTTAAACTTAAAATTCTTGACTTTTTAATATATAAACTAAATCAGATAAAAACAATTCTGATACACAATTTTCTTAGTAAACAATGTGCCACAATCACAATAAATGAGAAGTTGCAAAAAACTTTTTTAAAATGTCGTTAGAAAGTAAATAAATAAATCTTAAAGAGGATTTTTTTGACCTCTAATTGACTAATTATCAGTTCAATAAAAAATGTACAATAGAAAGTAACATATACCATTAGTCTACAATAAGAATAGACAACCACAATAGATTTGCTCGAAAAGCATTAGGTGAAGACTTAAATGCAACTAATGAAATGGATTCTAGATTTTTGATTGAGGTTTTCCACAATAGAACGTAACATATCCGATTAGTCTATAATAACAATAGACCACAAAAATGGATTAATTGAAAGCGCAACGAATGATGAATGAAGGAATAATACCGTCTTTAATAAGTAAGATGGAATAGGGTAATGAAATGGGTTTTAGATTTTTGGTTAAACTTTTCCGTAATATAATGTAACATATCCCTTTAGTCTATTATTACAATAGACTACAAAATGTATTAACATAGAGCACAATAAGTGAAGAATGAGGAAATAATTCCTATATGTTTTTAATAAGTAAGGTGGGATAGGGAAATGTATAGGATTCTAGATTTTTAATTAAGGTTCTCCGCGATAAAACGTAATATATCCGATTAGTCTATAATAACAATAGACTGCAAAAATGGATTAACATAGAAAGCAACAAATATAGAATAACGGAATAATACCTATATTCCTTTAACAAGTAAGGTAGAATAGAGCAATTAAATGGATTTTAACGTTTAATTAAAGCCCAAGTAGTAGCGTTTGGATAGATAAAAGCGGAAATGGGGGTACTGAGAAATGATGGGAAAAGGTAGATAATAACAGTAACTAAAGCGCACACTGATTAATATTATTTTGTATTATTTATTTATTATGTTAAATTAATTTTTAAGATGGGATTGTTTTCCAAAATGATTCCGAAGTACGCTTATTGATTTAATTATTATTATTGGAAGAGACAAATATTCACTGAAAATTATAATCTCTATTTTGAAAAGAATCTACAGTTAAATTCGACTAATTAGAGCTGTTCAAAAAGCTAATAGTGTCTCATGATTTCAAATTACAGACCTCAATCCTCTCAAGATAAATCGAATAAATGTACTCGACTCCTGGCAATCTAGTATATGTATTTATGATGTCAATGCAGGTTTCCTAGCAATCACAGACGATAAGCGATTATGGTGGATGGAATTTTCACTTTGGTTTTCATAGAATCTGAAGATATCAGTATCTTTTAGTTCTATAATTGAAAGGCGGTAGTAAACAGAAATATGTCTGGTTAGAAAACCAATGTTTAAAATAAATAGAGTTTTATGTGGACTGAGGAAACTGTCATTTTTATGGACTATTAATTTTATTGATTGTAGCTCTTTGGACTAGCTAAGGCTTTTAGAGTCAACTCACTTCATATATGTCATGTATGTTTCTAAGTATTGAATTAATCTGACAGAAAGATATTCCATATAAAGATTCGGGCCCTATAAAGAGTGTTACTGCACTTTTCTTTGTAAGTCTTTCAGCTGTGTTGTTACTGACGAATCTTCTTTGATCAAAAAATCGCCTATCAAATGTTTTTGTATTTAAAGAATATAGTGATTTCAGCATTATAGTGATATTGTGCTACGAACTGGTTAAGTACTTTTTGTAGTAAAAGTATAAAAAAAATATAATTCATATATTAAGCTAATTAAGTCACACATTGATATTATCTGCATTACAACGTGAGCTTACTTAAAAAAAATTGATCAGCTTTGATGAAATGAAAAAAAATCGAAGTCAAAGTTCCAGTCAACTGCACTGAAACATAAGAACAGAAAACAATAAAAAAGAAGTACCAGCTAGCTGCACTAGAAAACTATAAAAAAATAAAAATAAAATCACAAAATGCTGGCTAATAGCACTAAAAAGCGTAAAATGAAAAAATTAAAGAATTGCATAAAAAATTTCTATAGAAAGTCTCTGGATAAAAATTTCAATATGAAAAAAAATTTTTTTTTGTATATAAAAATTTTATTACATTAATGAAAGGATGACTATACTATGATGACTATAGTATGTATTTGACTGTCAATGAGCTTTTCGAATGTTTGCAGCTGTATGGACTCGTATAAATGCAGCAATACCCAAGCCTGCACAGAGCAATGTAACTTGTGTCCGACAAATGCAAATTTCTTTTTACAATTCTGATCATATCCTTTGAACATTCGCTACTGGACTTTGACAAATATGGGAATACAAATGTTAAAAAATTATAGTAAAAAAAAAGGAGAATCAGAAAAAAAAGAGAACAAATTTTAAAAATTGTTGCAAATAGTTTAGCAAAAAATGATATAAAATTTAATCGAAAGTTTTGCAAGGATTTCTTCTGATTTTTTGACATTTGTGTGTCCTTTTGCCGTCATTTTTAGCTGAAAATATACAATTTTATGCTATTCCAGTTGGATTTTCAACTTTTACTTTGGAGATTTTTGCTTCTTCTCAAATTGTATGCAATTTTTATTGTTGTTGGTGTGTTGGTCTTTGTTCCTCTTAAAAGTTGAGCTGTGTTTTTTTTTTATTTATTTTTATTTAAACTTTTCTATCTTCACTTTTTTGTGATTTCTTTCAATATCTTTAATAAATGGATTTTTTTCTTATAAAACGTTTGCTGAAAATTTCACTTTTCCGTTTCCTATTCAGTTTTAGTTCAGTTTTTTTTCCTTCTTCCCTTACTTATCCTTGGTCTGTATATTTTTCGTCCATATTTTTTTTTATTATCGCACTGTTGATATTTCCTTAAAAGTTATTTCGTGTTTTTAATTTCTTTTTTTTTTTTGCACATAAATTTAATATTTTTATATTGTATTTTGTTGTTAAAAGTTATCAAAATAGTTTAAAAAATAGTTTCCAACTTAAAATAAAATTTTTAATAAAATTGTGTCACTTTTACGGAATGCGAAGAAGATTAGGACAAAAGCATAAAATTTCTTCAAAAATGTGGCTTAATTTAAGCTTACATTAAAATTAGGTTGTAGATTTTAGTAGGTTTACTAAGAAGATCCGCATGATAGAAGGTGATATCATAATGATTTACGTGTCAAGGCTTAGAAAAGTCAGTAGACATAAGAACTTCAATGTAATGCCCATTTGTTAGAAAAAAATTTTCCAAAATTGAGAAAGAACGATTTGTTTTCGTCGGTTACATTCTGAAAATTAATTTCTAGATATTTGTGGTGCATATGATTTCCGACATAAAGTAGTATTCTTGAATATCCATTATTAATTTTTGCTACAAAATAAATTTCCCATAACACAGACTCTTTTTTCTATGTGATACAGTTTTTTGTCAGCTGTTATACCCTATTTGTTACTTTAACGATATATTTGTTTTTAATTTTCTGCGGAATAATTTCAGTATTTTTTAGAATTAAATAAAAAAAATGAAAAAAAATGTTCTGGTAAATTGGTATATAGAATTTTAAACAATTTCGCATTAAAATTAAATCAAAACTATATATTAACACATGTTATTTATATAGTTTTCGTAATGTAAATGCGAAAATAGTGCTTGCAAACAGCACTAAATTTTCTGAGTGTTAATGCTGCTTCCTGTTATTTTTATTATGAGATTTTGAATTGCGATCTACAGATTTATTGCACAAATTATTTCTCCTTCATGGATTCAGAGTATTTCTTTAACTCAGATTTCCTTGATAAACTATAGTATTTAACTTACTTTACTGAGTCTCATTTTCTCAACCGCTATAAAATCCTCACCTGGGTATTTATTTCGTTTATGCTTCAATGCTGGGTATCTGAACCTATAACAAACAGATAGTATTAGAATAGCAGTAGTAAAGCACTGTGAAAAATGTAAATGTAATTTTAACGATTTTGTCCCAATGGTCGGTGAAGCTATTTCAGATGTTTTTTAAATATTTAAAATTGTATAAATATAAGTGCCAATATATATAATTGGTATTTGATTTAATAAAGAAAGGACTAATTAATCGGAAAGTAATTACTAAATGGATTTCGAAACTTGTTCAACTATGAAGTGTGTTAAAAAATACGTTAATTACATGCATAAATCTGGTTTTAGTTTAACTGGAATAATGAAAGTTGAAAGATATTCCGATATCTCTTCTTAAAAAGTACTGATAAACATATAAAAATATATTTATATAAAAATATATATATGCTTTGGTGTAAGCGTAAGCTTAGTCCAATTAATTTGTTAGCTTCTTTTCAATAGAAGAAATAATATGAAATAAACACCAATTAATAATAGTTAACATATTTATATAGCTGTGATTTATGCGTTAATTCTAAGAATAGCAGGACAAGATAAAATGTTGTTAGCAACTAAACAACTCAAAGTATACAAAGTATACTAATACTAACGTCTTAAAAAAAATTATATACTCTCAAGTAAAAGTAAACGAGTATGCCTTTGTAGAGTTGAGTGCCAGCGAAGCCAAGCGAGACTTTTCCAGGCAATGTTCAGTTTGGCAGCAAACATGCATTGGAATAATATCGCATGATTTCTCCGTTAATGGAACTAAGCACATGGTCTGATTAGAAAGACTCGGGTGGTTATCCCAATAATCGATTTCACTAAAGATTCAATGGATTTGGATTTAGAATTTTTTCATATAAAATATCATAGAACAGAAATATATTATATTATGTTGAGGCTAGTTGAGTCAGTGCATCTGAGCACTTTTACTCTCTATTAACTGCGAGGTTTTTTCAAAAGCCCTCTTTACGTCTTGACTGGATTATTATTTATCATTTCATCAGACTAAGCAATAATTGACCTCAAATCTGCATACCTCCCCGAGGAGCCTGTAACCATTCTGAGATTTGATAACGCGGTTTGGTAAGTCTGTCAGTTTTCGTAAATAATTTCAGGGCTCTATCCTTTATGTATTTTTTGATGGGATTAATCTTGATGTCCCTGAGGATGTCATTCATCCTAATGTACCATGGTACTTTGTAAAGTCTTCTCAGAGCCTGACTTTGTGCAATTTCTAGCTGGCGGATTACAGTGTTTGAAGCTTTGCTAAACGTTAGACAACCATATAGAAGTGACGGACGAATTATTTGGTTATATATCAGTTTCCTGTTCTTAGCATTGAGATTTTCATTTCTGAATAACGGTTGGAGGTAATGAAGAATTTTTTTCAGCTAATTCTTTTCAGTTAAACATGTTTAAGTCATGTGAATCGTTTGTCAGCGTGATACCGAGATATTTAACGCTATCCTCCCAGTTTATTACCATATCACCCACTTTCACTCTTGACGGATTCTGTCTCCACTTACGCGTTATAAACAGAGCCTTAGTTTTATCATTATTGATTTTTATTTTCCATTTCTGAAAATACTCCAGAATGAGGTTTATATGCTCTTGAAGTGTGTTGGTTATGTTGAGAGCACATTTATCTGAGTATAGCACACACGTATCGTCAGCATATAACGCCAGAGTCGAGGGACATAACATTGGAATATCAGATGTATAAATATATATAAATATATATCATTAAAGAAAAAAATAAAAACATATTATTATATATATTAAATGCTTAATATATATATTCTTACTCTGTGAAGTCGGTTCTATAATACATTTTATTGAAGCAATAGTGCTTAGAGACCTACTCTAAACTCAGAGTGAGTTTCGCAGTGCCACATCCACTAATAATAATAATAATATTTTCCTAAAAAAACCTTTTTATGAAATGAAACAAGATTTTTTTATGCTTCAGATACTCATTTTAATTTTATTGATTTAATTTTATTTTTAAATTTTATATATTTAATTTTTAATAATAATTAATAATAATTATAATATTAATAATAATAATAATAATCATAATCGTAATAATAATAATAATAATAATAAATTTTAACGTTTCTCATTTTATACATTTATTCATTATAAATAATAATTTTAAATTTAATTTCGAATGAATTTTTTAGTGTTTTTTTCAGTTTTAGTTGAAATTTTAGTTTTTTTCTCAAAATTTTTACGTGTTTAGTTCATTTTTTAAATATACTTTTAAATATTATTTTTTATCGAGTTTTACAAAATATCACATTTTAAGCTTTTTTTGGATTTATCCATTTTTCTTTTGTAAAAAAATTAAAAATTAAATGCAAAAATATTCAAAAATTGAAATGCAAATTTTTATTTCACAAAATTTTTAAAGAGGTTTAAATAAAAATAAATAAAATAAAAACAAAATATTTAAATATAAATGAATTAAAATTTCAATAGTTTAAGCATTTAAAATGTTAAAGAATTTTAAATTTTTTTATAAGGGTTTCTATTTGTTTAAATTTATAAATAAATTTAACAAAAAAAAAATAAATTTTTATTTTTATGCAATTTTTAATGTTTTTTTTAGATTTTCATATTTGCTTTTCTTATTTTATTATAATTAAAATTTCTGTGTATTTAATTTAAAATGTTGCTGAAACTGCGGATTTCAAGTTAATTTTAAAATTTTTTAAATTTATTATTTATTTTATTTTTTTTTCTTTTTGTGTTTAATATCGTTCACATATTTTTAGACATTTAATAGTTTTGCATGAAATTTTAAATTTTCCAATATCTGTGCGCCTTAAACTGTAATTGTTGTTTTTATATATTTTAAATATAATCTTTAATCTTTTTATTCATATTATGCTTTTTACGTTTTTATGTTTTTATGTTTTTATGTATAATTAAATAATTTTTATGCGATTTCTTGCATATATTATATTTTTTCTGTATATTCATTATTTTCTCATAGAATCAACATTTATGTATATATGTAGTTTTGCTATTTATTCAATTAAGTATTTTCTTTTTATTTTCTGCTAATAAATTGTATTTAAACTTTAATCATTAAACTCTTGATAAAGTTCATTTAAAATAATTTGTAAATTTAAATAATTTCTTTACTTTCTGTTTCTGTTTTTATTTTTGTTTTTAGTTTTAGTTTTAAATGTTCTTATACATTTTTTTTTAATTTTTCCACCTATTTTTCCACCTTTTTATAGGTTGTAAATATTTTAATATCATATTTTCATTTTTTTACAGTTTTTGCACTTCAGATACTTTTTTCTGTAATTTTTTTTTTGTTTTGTTGTGTGAAATTTTACAATAAAATTTGCAGATTTTCATACTCTTGAATTTTTAAATTCCCTAATAAATATTTTCATATTAATTTCATATTTAATTGTAATATATTTAACGAAAGTATTCAAATTACATATTTACACTCTAAATAAATAGCATTTAAAATAAAAGTCAATAATAATATTTTTGCATATTATTAAAAGCATTCTAAAAAATTTAAATATTAATAAATTTTAATTTAAAATTAATTTTATTCAAATTTTTCTTGTAATTTTTATCGAAATAGTTTACAGCTTAGAAATTAAATTTAAGTGTTAAATAATTTTTTTTTATTTTTTAATTTTATTTACAGAAGTTTCAATCAAAATTTACTCTCTCTTAAAATATATATATAATAACTACATATAGAAATAAATGCATAATGCTGAGCTTATACATAAATTCTTTTAAAATCATTTTTTGTTTATATTATTTTATATAATGTTTTTTATTTATTATTTAATTTGTTTAAATGCTAGTTTCTTGTAAATGTGCACAATATTGTTGTGGCAACTTTTTTATTTAATAGTTTTTATTTGCTAATTAAATGCATTTTACATATACTGCATACACATTAAAATTTATTTAATTTATTATTTTTTTATTGAATATTTATTAAAATTTGTAAGAGATTGTTTTTCTTAATTCAACAACATTCAATAATTCATTAAAGGTGCTGAAGAAGAACTGTTTATTATGGTGCGTTTATAAATTTATTTAAATATTATTTAAAATTTAAACCCAAACGCTTTTTGTGGCAATATTTCTTAAGTATCAATCTGAAAAAAAAAAGAAAAATAGTTTTATTAGTAATTTATATTACCTTATTATTGTCTATTATCTATATTAACTAAATATGATCTAAATATTAATATATCTCTCAATTAAAAACAAATGTGTACTCAAGATACCAGTTATATACTTAGGTATATATAAACATTATCCTAAAGTTAATATATTTCTGTATTAAATTTTTTGTCAACATTCACAAATTTATGTATAAATATCTGTTCAATACACCTAGATATGTGTATATATATTTATGTATATATAATCTGAAAGTTAAGATACTTCTCTATTAACAACACACAAATATTTATATATAAATATATACCTATTATAGCCAGAAGTGTGAATTAATATATATTATCTAAAAGTTAATATATCTCTCTGTTGATTTTTGTGTCAGTATCCACAAATTTATATATAATATAATATTCATATATATATACAAATTTATATTTATATATAATTTATCCGGATGTGTACATATAAAACCCCAATAATTCTAAAAAAACAATATACGTATATATTTTATTTGTACTTGATGTGCCAATTCAAGAGGTCCTAAGTCCTACACACTCGAGTGTGTATTATTCAACTTTATATATTTAATATATACATACCCGGGTTTACTCTCTTGATTAACATCCAAATGTATGCATATAAAAATCCTTAACCACATAAAAGAGCTGAAAAGAACATAAATGGTTTTTGTATGTACACCACCTACTATGATGTTAGGTGCTGATTGTAGAACTAAGACCAATCTACATAAAAACAAACCTATTTTATCTATTCTATGAATATTTTATCTATTCTATGAATATTTTATCTATGAATAGATAAAAGTCCAACACACCAGTGCGTGTACATATAAAACACATGTAATTTTCTGCTGCATAATTCTTAATACATATATATATCCGACTTATATCGGGTTTACTTCTTTGACCAACACTCAATCAATCAAGAAAGTCAAAAATAATTAACAAACAAATTCTTCATTACCCTTTTTAAAAAGGTTTTTTTCTGTTATATTATTTAATAGGTAATATTTAATATTTTAATGAATTCAATGAAAAAAAATATATATTTATTATAAATTATTAAAAATATATTTCTTATATGTAAATACCCATATAAACAGTGTTAGTTGATTTAAAAATAAACTCAATAAAATAGTTGGTTTTTTTTTTAAAGATTAATTAATACTAGTAACTTACCGTAACGATCATGAAAAATGGGGCGACAACATTCTTCGACGGCATTTAAATAACGTGATGTATAATTTGCACAACGATATTGTATGACATGGCATGAGGCAGTCTTTGAATTATATTCCTAAAATAAACCAAAAAAATTTTATTAAAATAAACTTCACAATTAAAAAAGAAAGACTTCTAATATTTAATTGTTAAAATTCAAGGAACTCTCGAAAAAAGGGGGAATCAGAACAAAAAGGTTTACTGGGATAATATATCAGGATTAACACAATCTAAGTCACTTATTGGTACCTACAACAATAAAAGTTACCAGGAGTGAGTTAAAAGAAAAACTTAGACTCATCACAGGAATCCTAACAGAGTACTGTAAACTGAAATACCACCTTACGAGATTGGGTATATATACGGATGCAAACTATAGATTTAGCGTAGAGAATGAAGATTCAGCCATATATGTGATGTTAGAATGCTCTGTGCTTATGCACATACGGAATAGGCTACTGGGAATGTATATTCTTACGGAAGAAGCAACAAAACTCTGTAAATTGGGTTATATACTACTTTTTATCGACGTAACAGGGCTTAGAGAGTTACTCTAAGCGCAGAAGTGGGCACAATAGACTCGACAATCCCAATGTAATATCCCATAGCAATAATAATAATAGTTATAATAAGGAAATAAAAGAGTTTTACAATAAGTTTAAAATAAACGCAATAGAAGATTAAAGGGTTAGGCACTAAACAGAAACAGACGAGACAATTAATCATTTCAGAAAATTCCATATATTCGTTATCGTTTATCATAAATAGATTATTTGACATGTAGCATACATTAAGCATAATCACAATATTTCTGGCATAAACTTTCATTTTAAGTTTATGGAAATATATATTAAAACTATTTATGTTTTTCTAGAGGTTGTTACCAGAATACATCGAGAATAAAAATCATTTGCCTATAATAACACTTAAAAAATGAAGAATGATAAATTTGAATTCTATTTTTTGCTTACAAACATTTCGCTTGCAAAAATTTTGTTTGCGAAAAAAAAGAAAAATGTGTGTATTCTTTCTGAGATCCACTTTACACTAAAAATTTGATATAAAACTCAGTATAAAAAAATCGCAATACAGTGACCAAATTTTTCCTCACAATGTCCAAATTTTTTCCCACAATGTCCAAATTTTACTTCACAATGTCCAAACTTTTTGGAACATTTTTTGGAACATTTTGGAGTTTAGCGTCAATTTTTCGTACGAAATGGATATGAGTATTAGGCTTAAGAATAAAATATGTTTATCTCAAGCTTATAAACAAATTAATTTTTCTTTTTATATTAAGCCATATATATTGAGTGTTATGTTATGTTATTATATTTAGTTATTAATGTAATTGTAGAGTTTGTGTGTAAAGTAATTACATCAAACTAGCGCTGATATGTCAATAAAGAAAAGAAATAATGTCTAATAGTAGTCAATGAGATTATAATATATGTGTGTAAAGGATATTAATGTTAATATAAAATAATTTTTATTATTTTTTTCTATTAACTGCTATCATATATAGTTATATATACAAACTAATTTTTACAATTAAGAAAGGAAGTAATTACTTAATATCAAGTTTTGGGTTTTCAACAAAAGGACGATATACAATACTTTCAGAAGTTTAGCATATTTGGACATTTCATTTGTTATTGTACAAATTTCATATCTTATTTGTTTTTAGTTTCTGTATAATACTTAAACAAATAAAAGTGTTTAACATAAAACTCAATGAAGCAATTTGCAACAAAACGGCGACAAGGAGTCGTTCAAAAATCGCAAGGATACACAAAACAAACTAGAGTAAATGTATAAATATAAATGGAATGAAATAAAATAAAGTAAAATGAAATAAAATAAAATGTAATAAATGAACTGGAATTTAACTGGAGAACAACAATTTGCGCTTGTTTATCTGTAAAATCAAATAATAATAGACACATTCACCCAAAGAAAATATAAATATTTATAGGGGAACGAGCACATGAACTCGTAAGTGCAGATGAGCACACACAAAATTACACAAAAATTTGTATGTCGTATTGTGTGCTGTACTGTGCTGTGCTGTGTTGTGTTGTGTTGTGTGAAGTTCAGTTCATTTATGTGTCTGTGGCGCGTCTGATAACATTGTTACCCCTTTTCCGTGTAACCAAAGTTATTACTTTTTTGGTAAGAGCTGAAAACATATTTTGTAGGCGTTTAATGTAAATACACACTACACACATTTACACATACGTAAATATGTCTATAAATGAAACATATTGCAAATATTTTGTGGAAGAGTGCCGTGCCTCTATGAGTGTGTCTCTGTGTATTTTGCACTGTTTTTGGGTGTTGCAAATTGTTTGCATGTGTTGCATAAATAATGTATAACAATAAAGCGCATAGAATGTTATCAATAAATTGCTGATCTAACTTGCCTGACTTTACACCTTACCCATATCACTACTACCGGTTGTTGGCTGCCGACTACTGAGTACTGAGTACTGACTATCGACTGCAGCCTGTGTTTCATTGTCTGCGCCCATTGAGCTCATATGTGAGCATGTAAAGTAAAAATGGTCAAAAAGGCCAACGCCAAGAGCCAAAAAATGCAACAAATTGTCATTGTCCTGCTTGAGAAGGAGTTTCTTACGTGTTCCAAGCACATTTGTTAGAAAATTTTTTCTTCTGCTACGTATTTTCATCCAATTTTCCTTGTTCACAGTTTGTTCCACAAGCTACGTGATTGTCCGTATGTGTTTACGATTGAGTCTGCCAGACAATTTTATTGTTCGCATAAACTTGAAAGTCTGTTAGCTTCTGTATTGGCTGGTTAAGGTGCTAATAGACTTTTACTCTAATACACTCAGCAGTGCATAAAGTACGAGGAATATTGAGCATTCTATACAGAGAATCCTAATATTTAAATATTTAATTTGGTTGTGTGACAGTATTGAAATTTACTAAGTGTTGCGTTCAGCACAACTGCGGCTGTAAGTAATGGCAAACAATTTGTGGTCAGGAGACGGGGTAAGTTACACAATATAAATAGGTTTAAATAGGTTTCTATAATGACTTTGTGTTATAGAGAATAAAGTTTTGTGTGTATTGTTAACCAACATTTAAATTATTATTTTATTCAATAGACTCATATTTACTTTATGTCTGAAAAGCACTATTGAAAAAATAAGTAATCACAATACAAAACTAAGAAGGAAAGCATGGAGTGAATGTGGCGACTGAGTATTTAGACACAGTTTAAACCGTTACATTCAATTCTAATTTACGTATAGCACTCAAAGACCCCTTAAAAACGTGAACGCAAGCCATAGATATGATCACCCAACAGCGTGACTTACTAAATCATGAGCGTAAAAAGGAAATTCTGTGGAACCATTTCGAAATGAGGGCTTATAATAGAGTCATATGAGAGTTTTATTTGTAATTTTAGCTGTCAATTGTTGTTGCTTTCAATACAAAATGAATATTTTTGACGCCTAAAATTATAAACAAAACTCTCGTATAAAACCAGTATTAGGGTTCAATGGATTTTTAGGGAGTATCATTTGGAGCAAGCAGTTTGCTATATAAAAATGACTGTATAAAGTACATTATTACTTGAAAAGTGCAAATACGTATAGTATCCTCTATTTTAGAGGGTAGAATAGTGCACAAACAGCGTGGGTTAATAAATCACGTCCATAGAGAGGAGCTTCAGGGTACAGTAAATTTTTAACAAAGGGACAGCTACAAGTGGGAGTATGACTTGGTGCTAGGATATATTGCTCTTTAAAATGTGCAGATATATATAACATGGTATATTGCAGTGGAAAATAGTCCAGAAGAACAGTGACAGAATATTGTAACTACAAGTGGAAGCATCATTTGGATAAAGCGGTATTCTGCATAGGGAATATTAATGTACAGATATATGTACTATCTTGTATTGCACGGTAGAGCAGTTGAATATTGTGTTTGGAAGTGAGAGTATGATTCAGAACAAGTATGTTGCTACATATATATACTTGTGTACTAATACACTTGAAAAATATATAGACATAGCGTATCCTGTCTAGCAGGTGAAAGTAGTCTAAAGTATTCCAGTAGAGTCTCCGCACTGGAATTCCAAGGAAATATAATGGTACCAATTGAAAGGCATACCCTTTGGATATAGTTTCTTTCTTGGTAGAACCTTAATTTGTGTGAATAGACAAGAACCTGCTAAAAAAAATTTCATTGGACGACGTTTGGAACGTATTTAATAGCATGGTCTTGTAGTCAGAATTGCTGACAAATCTTGTCAGCGTAAGAACGCAATTTTTTTATACCGGTTGAGATTTTAGAAGGTACTCGTATTTATGGTTCTATGATTTGTCTTCTATTAGACTTTTTTAATTCTTTAGACAAAGGAATTTTTTTTGGTACACGGACAAACCCAGTGTAAATAGGCTCCTATACTCAATGTCTTAAAGAAAGCTCAAGTAATTTTTTCCAAGAGAGGAAGGAAACACCTTAGCTCACCTACTGTGCTAACCCACTTTTCTCTTTCCAAATATTGTTCAGACTGCTTGTACATTGACTTAGTCAAGATATACTTGTATAATAAATGTTCACAATGACCTTACCAAATCTAATCGCATTCAATTCAAGGTTTACACATGATTTCCGATTGGCCATTTTTATTTATGGCCATGTGATTCTATTGTGATTACCCACATGCGTCTGTGTGTGAGGCACAAATGTAAGAAGTATGGGAATGTCATTTAATTAATTTAGACTTTGACATATTACCAAAGGCAAGACGTAGCGTATATGAGTTGTTTTGCTGGTGTTATGGTATGTTCGGTACCATAACAAACAAAAAAAAAAAAAAAAATAAAAATAAAAATAAATGCAATAATACAAGTTCCGACACCACAGGACATCAAATACCGATACACACTCAAACTGTGACAACAACACAAACGCACAGTGAGCAAGACTGAGCAAGAGTGACGAGAAAAATTCATTTCTGTCACATAAAATAAATGTTGGCCCATATATCGTCAACAGCAGAACGTCTTTTGTGCGCGGTCTATGAGCCATCAAGCTGCATGCACTCAATGGCTTGGGGTTTTTGATAGATTTTTATAGGGAAAGGTTGGTTGCGTGTAAAAACGATTGTATTGCTAACACAATGGTGCACAATTTACACTAATGAGTTGGGTTGCAATGAAAAATCACACTTGCAGTAATAGTCGCAAAGGAGTGAAGGACTGAAGGAGTGTGTAGTCAACATACTTCAGTTAAAGATTGCTATTTTAGCGTTAAGTACGAGATTTAGTAAGTTTTATAGTGGTATATTTATTTCATAATAATAAATTTAGCTATTTTATATTAAAATCAAACTTATAAATAGGAATTAATATTTCTGTTGATTTAAGTTGCATATTACTTGTGCTGTTGACATATCAAATTGTAAGGGTTCACATGCAATGCTTGCGATTTTTTTGTTTTTGTTTTGTTTTTTTGTTGGTTTATGCAAATTACTTTAAAATGAAATTGAAATAAAAATTTTATGCAAAATAAAATTTAACAATTTTCTGCCCTAATCGAAAGTGACACTTAGTAAAAGTTTTGGCAGCAAATGTCAACAAACTGAAAAACGGCACGTTTTAAAGCAAAACCGAACGAAGGTGAGACGACTAAACAGCAAAAAGTGTATAAAATTTTTATGTCTGATACGACGTGACAAATCCTATTATAGATGCGACCGCACAGATAACACAGATATTTCCGTTTTTTGGGGTACAAACAATTTTAACCAAGGATTTCATAAATGAATACAAATTTTGGTTGGTGACGTTTTTTTTCCTTGGCCTGGCTTTGTCAGACACACAAGTATATATTTTCGTTTACGCTGCATACTTTTTGGCGCATTCTGATAACGTCAAAGTGAATGCGTCCTGGCGAACACGTACGTTGGAAATGTTACTCGTTCAGCGTTTTGGGAGCAACATCCCAACATCCCAACATTGCAACATCACAACATGACATTTGCTTTCCGTTTTCACTACCAGTGACATAGTCTTTTTGGACTTGTACATGGGTTTGAGTTAAGTGAAATTTGTTGTACGATTTTGCTCACAGTGTTTGGCTGGTTGGTTTGTTGGTTCCGGGTTCCTGTGGGGCGCTGTGGTCACTGTGTGGTATTTGTCTTGGTTAGCGCTTAAAATGGTTTGTGCTTATAGAAAATGGTAAACATTGTTGATATGTTTCGAATAGCAAAGCGAAAATTTTATTAAATGTTGTGGCACTTAATGGGTTTTTCCAATAGAGATTTTTAATTAAAAGCAGAAGAGCAGAGTATGATATGATGAGCAACGAATTTTGACGCTAAAATGAGGGGAAATTGAAACAATATTATTACGTGTGCTGTCATATATATGTGGATAATATGCGGGGCTGAGATAATGAAGAAGTTGGTTTATTAGTTGCTGTTATTTCTGAGATATAAAATGACACTGTTTCTGCATTTATCACATATAATTCATTTATGTTCAAGGGTGGTACAGTATGAGAATTTGAGAGAATAACAGATTTTTTCAATAAATGGAACTTTTAGAGAGACTTTAATTTTTGAGGTGCTGTGATTTGACATTATGTTTTAAAAAAATTTAACAATATGAGCATCTCTATTTTGTTATAGGTATGAGATATTGAGATATTGTGCTTTAGTTTGTTTGTTAGTTTTTTTGTGTTGTATATACAAACAAAACAACTATCTACGACATACTACAACATATGATGAATTCGGTTACAGTGGTAGGTCAACAAATTTCTGTCCGCTGTTCACATTTAGTTATCCAATTCAAACTCAATGACATTCTACGGCAAATGATGGATTAGTGGCAGGTCAACAGATATCTTTTCGTTGCGCACATTTAGCGATCCAAGTTAAATTCAATAGCACTTGGCAAAAGCGTTAAATGTATTACAAGAAATAATCAGGAGGCGTTGACAAGCAATGGCGAAGTGCAAATAACTGCGTAATGGGTCCCATATAGTTTGAAAGCATGCCAAATGAAAAATCGCAGTTCCTTATAAAATACTCTGACAACAAAACAAAAAAAAAACAAAAAAAAATCAAAAAAAACTTATGCATACATCTGGTAACTAACTAAGGACAACCATGCACCTCTTTTTTATGATTTATTTTTACAAATGAAACTTTTTAACTTAGATTGAGAAAACGTGTGTCGATATAACTCTCAGCATTTTCACACAGTGACATCTATTGCTCATTCTGATAACCACACAATTGGGAGACGTGAGTTACGTTGTTAAAAAAACGTTACGTTGTAAAAAAACAAAAAAAAATCAAAAAAAACTTATGCATACATCTGGTAACTAACTAAGGACAACCATGCACCTCTTTTTTATGATTTATTTTTACAAATGAAACTTTTTAACTTAGATTGAGAAAACGTGCGTCGATATAACTCTCAGCATTTTCACACAGTGACATCTATTGCTCATTCTGATAACCACACAATTGGGAGACGTGAGTTACGTTGTTAATTTCTATTTTAAAGCCATTAAGTATTATTATTGTTTTTAGTTTGGGGAATTTTGCACTACAACTTGGTGATCTTGTGTGCTTGATTTAGAGATTTTTAGTTTAGATTTAAAAGGTACTGATCTAATGTTCTTATTGTAAGTACTTGCATTTAGGAACAGCTATTGCTCATCGTGCTGGTGTCAAAGTTATCTCGGAGAGGTAAATTACACTAAGCATTCTTCTTATGAAGTATTATTATTTCTTTTAAGTTGGGGGAACTGATCTGACTGTAAACACTGCCATTTAAGGATAGCTATTGCTCATCGTGTTGCTCTTAAAGTTATCTTAGAGATGCAAAATATATTAATCATTGCTACTTTATAGTTAAACAATATTAAGTATTATTTTCTTTCTTATATTAAGTTGGAATATTTTGGTTTGTTATAGTTTGATCATTATAGAAAAAATTTGTATAAAAAAATAGAATATTGTATAAAAATTGCTGCAATTTACAAAGTCATTAAGAAATTACATTAACGTTCTGTCACATTTTTCATCAAACCCTAAAAACTTGACACACCTAACAAATTGAAAGGATTTTTTATGTTATTTTGTGCTTGTATTTAAGTGAGATTGGTAAACAAATCCAATAAAATTAATGACAATTCAACGACAAATTGGCAAAATTAAGTATTAAGTGTTGGTGGAAAAAAGTGTACGAAAAAAAATACTGAATGGCAAATCTCATATAGAAAAAAAAAAAATAAATAAAAAATAAATAAATAAAAACACTATTAAAGCGGCAAAACCAGAACAAAAAATCAAGTTGCAGAAAATTTGATGTACGAAAGGATAACGAATCACATCAATCAGTTGCAGAATTCTGATTTTAGTAGAGAGAAAAACCAAATACCAAAAGAGCAATAAAAAATTAAATACTCTTACGTATATATATATACATAACGTATAAAAAGTAAAATAGTAAAAGGAAGACAATAAATAGAAAATATAATAACAACAACAATAATAACAACAACAAGAGGATCTAAAAGGATAAAAAAGGAAAAACATTAACTGTCATGGCAGCAAACTGATTGAGAGTGAATGATTTCGATTTTGGTATCTGATTACAACGACAAAAATGAAATTGGATGCAAAATCGTAATTTACTTTTTACACCCACACACACACATACATACACACACACAGAAAAAGTCAAAAAGTTTAACTCTCTCTCTCAGATAAATATAAAATAAATTCGTTTTCGTATAAAAATCATTGAAAATTTGGTATTTTGGTAGTCAAAATAAACTAAAGTCGACTAAAGTCGAGCATGGAAAAGCCTTGAAGCGTTGCTTGTTTTTTTTTTTTTGGTTTATTTTTTTTAATTTTAATTTTTTGTATATAAAACGAGCAAACAAGCAAGAACTGACAGCGCCACACAATCAGTTTCCGTTTCCGGCGACAGCCATGAAATCAAAAGGAGCACCCAAAAAACAAAGAAAAAACAACCGAAACAAAAACAAAAACAAAAGCAGAAACAGCAAACAATTTTTGGAAAAGCGGCCACACAATTAAGCGAAATAGTGGCAGTGGCGCAAGTGTAGTGCAACCCAACCAACCAACCAACCAACGCAGAGGCACACATCATATGACACTAGCGCAGATTGTTTAAAAAAAAACAAAAAAAAAAAAATTAAAAAAAAAATTTTTTTTTTAAAAAAAACAACTGAACGAATTCGCAATGTGGTGGCAACGCTAAAAATCGTTAACGAATTTTTGTGTCACTTTAAACGCATATGTGCACACTAAAAAAAATGGAAGGAGAAAAATATAAAAGAAAAAAATTTGACATTTAAAAATTTTTTCGGGAAAAAGAAGTTTAAATTTTGAAAGAATCCTAAAATCACGGCCGAATCACAGCAAACAGCAATACAACAAAAGCCACAAGCACAGCACCTCGCATCAAAGTCGCCAAAGGCAGAACACTATACACAACACACCACACCACACTTCCCCACTCTACCACAGTAACGCAACGCATTGTATCACGCGGTACCATTTTTTGCTCCTACAGCGGTAGTACTACTAATTTCGACTGCGAACGCACACACCTCAATGCGGTGATTTTTCACACTATGGCGTTTCACGTTTAAATATGGCGGAGGCCACCAGCACCACAACAATTTCCTGTCGTTTATTTAACGGTTCGTTTATGTAGTTCCACATTTTCCTGGACTCTACCAAACTTGCTTAAATGGTAACGAACTTGGTCAGCACATGTGTATCTGCTCATATATATGTGAGTGCATGTGAGTGCACATGTATGAGTGTGTGTGTGTATGTTTCACTTTGTTATATTCCAACCAATTTTTAAATGAGTAAAACGTTTGTTGCCACAAAATGTTTTTTTTTTGTTTTTCTTTGTTTTTGCCTCCAAAACAAAGCAAAATTACTCATCCTTAAACCTTTTGATACTTCCACTTGCATTGTTTTAGTTTTCTTTTTATTTTTAAAATTTTTTTTTTTTTATTTTGTTTTAACCATTTCGGTTTGTTGTGCTCGTTAATTCGCTGCGCATTTTGTCGCCATTTTACGCTGGCCTACAATGACATCTCGTTCGGCTACACCATTTTGTTCGCTATTCGGTTTAATTTTTCTCCGTAACTTTTTTTTCTTCTTCCGAATATGTTTGTTTACTTTCTCTAGTTCTAGTTTTTCCTTTGTAGATTTTATTTCGCATTTGGCTAAATGCTTTCCGGGCAAATTATTTTATAGCACGCCTTACACTACTACGTCGTTGTTAGTGTTAGTGTTGGTGTTGGTGTCGGTGTCGGATTCGCTGTCGTTGTTACGTTGTCGTTACTTGTATGTATGTGGCATGTGCGCTTTTGCCCCATAATGTGGTTAGCGGGTTAAGGCGGCTGCGGTGGTCTTTGTTTAGTTTGCATAATGTTAAGTTAGTTAAATTGAGCAAAATGGCGGAAATTTTAGGTTGAAAAGTGATATTTTAATTCAATGAGTTGCATTAGTGGCGTATTTGCTTCAAATTTAAATTGGGTTTTTCGCATTTTATGGCTGCCAAAAAATGGGTTTCGCGTACAAAGTAAACAGTAGTAGAAGTAGTAGTAGTAGCAGTAGTATTTGCTCCGGTAAAAGCACATAACTAAGTTGAAAATTAATTAAAGGCTTTTAGAGGCCAAATTACTGTTGTTATCTGGAAAGCTCATGCTGTCGGAAAAGTCGCGCGATATGGTGCGGTTTTGATATTTACGATAACACAAACTAATGGCCAAAAAATATTTGTAGGTTATGTTGATTTATGTAGACTCATTCTTAGCATAATAAGTGTTTGATAGTAAATTATTTTTTTTCACTCTCATTTAAAGCCAAATAAAAAGTTTTAGACTCTTAAAAACTAATAATATGACATTAGAAATTATTTTATATATACATAATACAATGAAATATAAAAATCATTTATAAATTATTTCATGGAGCCTCTGTTTAGGTAGGCTAGGTTTATTTACCAGTCTTAAAATAGTAAATTAAATAGAAAGCATGAATGGTATCAGTGTGTGAAAGACTATTACTTTTTATTACATTTCAACAATGTTACAAAAATTATTTTATTTATTTAAATCTAATAAAATAATATTAATATAAAAATAAATTCAAAATAAAGGTTAATAAAATGAAAAAAAAAATGTAACTAAAAAAAAAATATAAATAAAATAAATAGATAAAAAAATATAAATAAAAGGAATTATAAGTACAAATATATAAATAAAAAAGTTAAAATGAAAAAAAAAATGTAACTAAAAGAAATATAAATAAAATGTATAGAAAAAAAATATAAATAAAAAAATTAAAATTCAAAAAAGAATACATAAATAAAATAAAAAATATAAATAGAAAAAATATAATATAAATTATATATAAAAATTATAAAAAATTATATATTATATATAAAAAAAATAATAATATAATTTAAATTTTATTTATAACAATTTTTATAACATAATTTAAAAGAAATGCTCTGAATCAATTTCAAAATATTTAATTTAGTTTTCAAAACTATTCTTTTTACTTTTTGTTTTTAAAATGCAAAGTATTGTTAATATTTTATTTTTATTTTAATTTAATTTAATTTCAATTTAATTTAATTTTATTTTAATAATTTTATTTTGATATTATAAAAATTAAAAATACTGCTGACATGTACTGAAATCGAAGCAATTGTGAAAATAATTATTACAGGTAATAAAAAATGGATCAAATAAAGAACAAACTTTACAAACTTCAATATCTATTTACCGGCTAATTTAACCCTCTACTGTTCATAAATCGATCACAAAAAACACAAATCCAAGAAAAACCAATAAAATTGTCCAGCAAAAAAAAATTATGTTTCGTCATAAAAATGCGGGGTTACACATAACCTTGATCATTCGGAATTCGTGGAACTTGGTCGGGTGACTTTTATGCAACACACCGGGTCTTCCACCGTCTGTTTATCATTTGTTTCATTCTCTGCAAAGCTTGCTTAATAGTAAAAAATCAATCGACAGAAGAGCCACTAAAAATCACTTCTTCAAGTTTTTCGCTAATAAACTACAGAAGTTGTATATTTATGGAATTATAAAAATAGATACTCAAAAAATAACAAAATACTGTTCGAAATCTATATCAAATTACTTTCATCTTACGATGAGATGCTAAGGGTAGATATAGTAGTGAACTACGATTCACTATCAGGTGTTTTGCCATTTGATAAGATTTCTAAAGTTGGACATCTATACCAAAGTAATTTGATATAGATTTCGAACAGTAAACGAAAGTTAGAGCATATTAGTAGTGCTTTGAGGTTTGATTTCTGAGATGTGGTGCATGATTTGTCCGGTCGTTCGATTATGGATGATGGGATGGGATGGCTACTGCTTCATATATAAAATTTATACCATCAAAAATATTTATGAAGAAAAATCTTCATAAATGTACCAAAGAAAAAAAAACCCGCATACTTTTTATAACACTATATACAGAAATATATAAAAATATGTGATACTAAACTAAAGTATCATCATCAAACACACCCGAATATAATCTTTGAAACATATAATTATATTAAATTAAATCAATCATATTATTACACTATTATTCTGTATATATAGCTAAAGTATGTGAAATACGTTAAAATATTGCTGCAAAAAAGCATTATAGTGCTACAAACAAGCACATATTTTATATACAGTGAATAGTGTTACTGTTAATATGAAATCAAAATATTAAAACGTGTAGGAATCTACAAAAAACCTAAATATTTTTGGATATGATACATATGAAATCTTAATGCATAATGAAATATCGAAGGTAAAATAAGAAAATCTATTTGTTTTTTATAGTTGATGAAAGAATCATTGTAGTATTTCTCTTCCTTTTTATCAAATCCATTGCATTTTATTTATTAATATTGGGTAAAATAGGAGCAAAAATACTATTTATATGACTTAGAAAATACTTTTATGCTCATCAGGGAGATCCAATATATCTTAAAATGGCATTGATATAACCACTTATCCAGACAAAAATTGTAGAAAATTTACTTAAACATTCAAAATCATCTAAAGTGTTCTTCCACTTATGCTGAAGATTTAAAGACTGTAAATTTAAGTAAGTTTATTTTATGTGTTTTATTAAGTCTATTTAATCGAGCTGTATAAATAATATCACATTGGAGCGTATTTGCCAAGAATTGAATTAAAAGAACCGTCCATTATAGATCAACACCTTTGCGTATTTACTAAAAATGGGATAAAAACATATACCGTTGAGTATAAAAATATTGTTAATAGCTTTTAAATAAACTATAAATTATTATTTAACAATTCATTCCTCTTATGTGTTCTACTTTCCAGTCAAATGAATAAAACTTTATTTAAAAATGCTATTGACCTATTAATCCTATAAAATAAAATAAAAATTGAGAGCGTAAAAATCTTCATCGTTATCAACATTTTCGAACCACAATCACTAACAGGGTCCCATTAATTTACTGTTCCGCTAATTTAATGGTCCGCATTCTTTACATTCAATTTATTATCTAAAAATGTAAAGACGAAAAAGATAAAAAAAATAAAAATTAATCTTGATATGTTGCTTTCGTGCTGCTGATATTGCCCTTTCGTCTTTATCTAATCCTTAACTCGCACTGCTTATGCAATTTCTCACATCTGCTTAAGTGCGAGTTGGGAGACATCGCAGTACGAAAAGTATGGATAGTATGGAAAGTACGCATCACAATCGAACGCGCTAAATCTTTTAAGAATTATTTGCTTCATCCAAGCATACAAATAAAATAGGAAAAAGTTTGTTTAGGCTTTGTTAGTCAGCTCGGAATGAGGCCACGAGGGTGATTTACAATACAAACCAGCGGAACATACTTCCAAGCACATAGCCGGGACGACCCAGACAGTGCAGTGCAGACAGTGAATTCATGACAGTGACACGTTTACCACCCTCGCATATAATTTGTCTAGGTTTTGTATGGAAAAATGAGATTACTCGGTTGCTAGTCTGTCTGTGTGTGTGTGTGTGTGTGTGTGGTTGTGAGAGGTTGCGTCTTCCTGTTTGCAATTTTCGTCTGCTTAATGTTATGTCACTAAAGACCCGCACATGATACACTTTCCTGGCGCCTTGCCCAATACATTTTGCAATAGAATTAATTTATTGTCTTGCAAACGGGGAACGGCAACATAAAAAATAACCGACCAAGTCTATTCTGTTAGATTTTTTTTCTTTTTTAATATTCGAAATTGTTGTTTTACTTTTGTGCAATTAAAGGATTTAAGATTTCTTTTCATTTAATCGGTTTTATTTATTTTTATTACATTTAGAAAAAAGTTTGAGAGATGTTGAAATGTTTAATAGAAGATGAATACATTCTGCATGGAAAAGAATGCCTGGTGAAAACTATGAGAATTTATTAATGGAAGGTTTTAAGGGTAGGTTTTAATTAAAGCTATAAAAGACAGCGAAAAGAAATAACAGTTATTTGTCAATTGAATATTTGGCATATGAATAGATTTAAGCAGTCACATGCTGGATACTTAGGACAACAACATTTTTTAGGAATATTTTTAAAAAATTTATTTTTTAAATAAATTAAATTAAATTTTTATTTATTTACTTAGAAAAGATCCTCTTACTAACCACTCACGTGTTTGTTAAACTTTAAATGCTAAGATGCTAAGTTATCATCCCTGTAATCTTTACTTAACTACGAGTACGAGTACGAGTATTTGTTGAAACCTCTGTAATGAACCCGAATAATGTTATGCATAATAAAATCAAAAAGCTATTGGATGTTAAAAGTGTCTCTCTGGTCTAAGTGCAATAAAATATAAAATGTCATATATTAGAATACTTGATGACGATATAACAGGCAATAAATCAGATAACTGATTCTGTTAGTTAAAAACTATCAAATTGGATGTATCTTATGAGATACATTTTACAAGAGTTAGACAAGTGTTTGTAAAAGATCATGTAAGAATCAGCAAATATGACAGCAAATGACACAAGCCATTTTGGATGATCTAAAGTAAAGATTGCATTGGATAGCAAGGTTATTTGAAAAAGTCATCAATCCCAGCATAACAGTGATCAACAATTTTACACAAAAAAAACGTCATTATTACGAAACCCTTAGACTTTTACCTCGGATCTTGGTATAAATTCGATTTGGATTGCCGAATAAAGAAGGAGTAATGAGTAAGGAAACTTATTGCATATGGCATTTCTATCACTAGAACAAATTAAGAGCTCTTCTCTAGATTTAGTTCTGGACTTTGTTCACAAACCTTTCAAGAGCTTTGTATAATCAATAGTGAAATTGATACAATAGAAATCTTCTGGCCGTAGTACCGACAATTGGACGAACAGATCACAGAGCTCTTCTCTAGATTTAGTTCTAGACTTTGTTCACAAAGCTTTCATGAGCTTTGTATAATCAATAGTGAAATTGATAGAATTAGAGTCTTCTGGCCGTAGTACCGACTGTTGGGCGAACAGATTACAGAGCTCTTCTCTAGATTTAGTTTTGGTTTTTGTTCACAAAGCTTTCAAGGGCTTTGTATAATCAATAGTGAAATTGATAGAATAGAAGTTTTCTGGCCGAAGTACCGGCTGTTGGGCGATTTCACTTAAAAATTTTTAATAAATAAATAAATGATTAATAAGGAAACTATACACTTTGGCAACACTATATAACATATTATCACGACTAATATAATTAAATTACTGCGATTTTGTTCTTCTATTTTATTGACTTTTCAGCAAAAGTTTATTCTTAAACTACTTACAACCTTCTAGTCTTCACAGTTTCTCAAATTGTTTTTCAGTCATGGGCACTTAAAACCACTTTCCATTCCATCAATATCTAACCAACGAATTGGAGACGTGTCACGGCTTTTTTCTATTGTTGAGGTGATTGTCACATTACATAATATTTTCGTTTTTTTTTTGATTTTTGTTGACACTAATTTAAGATTTGGATACCTTACAACCTTACAGTCTGAGATTTAAAACAATTAAAGAAATCATCATCATCAGCTATAGGTAGTTCTTACTCTAAATTCAAAAACTCGTAACAGGTTTTTAATGGCTATTGAAAATTGTATTGCTAACTTTTCAGAATAAGGACATGGAGGATTTATTATGCATACAAGTGGTAAGTACAACTAAAGTGTTGGCTTATTTCAATCAGTTTCCCTATAAGCTATGTAACCCCTCATCATTATCAACAAATCCTTACAAGCTCGTGAAAATGTGTGCATGCAACAGAATTTATTTTGCCCTTTCAGTTCGTTGCATACAGTGATTGTTACGATTTCAGTTCTGGTTTTCCTATTTTATCATTCGACACGGTACTCTTCCGATTTAAAAATATAATCGTAACCATATGTAATAAATCCTCGTTTCATAACGCCCGCAAGATAAGCTCACATGGCTTGCTTAATATCAGCAACATTCGTCCGAGCACAATCCATGATTTCACTTTTTCATGGAATTATTCTTGCGAACCTCGCAGCTTGCAATTTACCACTGTAAATTGTGAATTGGATTTGTAGTAATCAGAGCGTGCTCGAGTATATTTTATGTGTGCATCAATTCACCCTCTTAAGAAAAAACAATAATAATCACACCAACAACACAAAAACAAAAGCAAAAACAACAATAACAATAAAAATTGAAATCGATATGTTGGATGAAAATGGATGAAAAATGCAGTAAAATGAAATTTTCTTAAATTTTTCGCACTTTCTCCAATCAACAACGTGCAATGGCACGAGTATGATTACGAGTACGAGCACCACAACATACCATCCAAAAACAATCCGTGCAATCGTAATGTGCGCGTCCCGTACAAATTCATTTTGTCTTAAATTTCACAGCTCGACTTCACTCATCTCAACTTCCATCGTAATCGTAACTCATATCTTTTGTGGATTGTAAAGATGTCAACGTTTGTTTTAATGGGACTTTCTTCTTCCCCTACTATCGAAATAATAAATAAATGCAATCTCTCAGTGGAGTGTGAGGAATAAGGGAATGTGCGCTCCCACTTATAGATCTAGCGCTGCTATGTGAGTTTCTTATGTACGACGATTCTGTAATGAAATCATCAGTTTTCTTTACGCTACTCTACGATACGCAGCAGCATTCGTGGTGCACTTAATCCTCTGAAAAATGAGGGCATATGTGGTGTGTTGGCTTTAAATTTTATTTATAGCTCGAATGCTTAAATTGGAGTGTTTCTTTTTTTTCTGCTGTTTATCTCGCTTGTTTTATTTGATGCAGTAAATTTGGGAAATCTATGCAATTCAATCAGTTTTAATTGATTCATTCCTACGCTGAGCTATTGTACTACTCATAGATGAAGCGTGCACTTTGCACTGCTTTGCCTGGGAGTGACGCTCCTCTGTTCCGTTCTGTTGTGCTCTGCTTTCACAATAATCGTTTTAACGCCGATGATCATGTTCTGCTTAATAAATTTATTATCTTGGGAATATTTTTATGAATTTTGGTAGCTTTGGTAAGTAAGCAAATATAATTATGAAAATGAAACGGAAGCAGCTTATTGGTGTTGGTTATGATGCAATTATTTTAAATAAGCTGGGAAGCACAATAATCGAAGTGTGGTTGTTTTCGCTGGTCAATTTCATGAAGATGTGGCTTATTAATATTTTTAATGCCCAAAATGAAGCGCAAATAAAAAATATTATGGCATATCGAGTTAATATGCAATATCTATTACAAAAATTTATATTGTCTACATTAAGAGGGGTGAAGCCGTGGTAGTCGTATTCAAAAAAATTAAGTGTTGAGAAATGTAATAAGAAGATAAGTAGGCCTATCTTTAAGAATAGCTAGAAACTAAAAGAAAAGTTTGAATTAACATAATTGGAATATACACAATGAGACTTTAAGATAGGGCCGAGTCACTGTCAAAACTTAAGTCTCAAGTAGGAAGAGATGAAGTCGTGGTAGTCGTATTCAAATATTAAGTGTTGATAAATGTAATAAAAAAATAAGTAGAAATTTTTCTAAGAATAGTTAGAAACTAAAAGAAAAATGTAAATTGACATAGTTGGGATATATATAATGAGACATTGAAATGCTTAGCGCCAATTTCACAGTCAAAACTTAAGTCTCAAGTATGCATTAAGTCAATAAAATTGATAACTTAAGAATGACTTCAGCCGTATTATGTTACGATTGAGCAAAAAGGCACAAAAGCAGGAAGAAGACCTCATAACAATTTGTAAAAGGAATATCCGGTAAAAGCTAGTTAAATAAGAAAGCCTATTGTTGTGCCCATGACCTACCTACCTAATTAGTTGTAATTACAAATAGAATAATATTCACTAAATCGAATTTAATTAATACTAAAATTTTTTAAATTAAAATTAATGATAATTAAATTGCAGGTACTCTGCAAGTACGTGGCAGGTTACTCGTTCACCCTCGGTATTTGCGGTCTCAAAAAATTATTTGGAAATAATTATATGTATAAGAAATAATTTCAAGACCAATACTGATGGGTATTTGGCAATGCTCAAAACAGCTATATAGTCAGCCGAAAAATTCAATTAATTAAAAAATGATAAAAAATTTTGTTGTTGTAATTCATCATTGTTCAATAAAAACCTATCTATTGAAAACAATAGTTCATATTAAGAACTTAGTTTCTTTCATCAAAACTGTCGTTAAAAATCAATCAAATAATAAACATAAAATTAAATAAATAAATAAAATAAAATTCAAACTCACCACCACAATACTCCATTTTTTGCAAAAACTACGTAGCGCCTTTCTATAGCATCACGGTTTTATCGTCCAAAAGTTTTTTTTTGGTTTCGTGCCCGTCGCAGAAGTAGCCGATGCTGAACGTGCCGAAGCACGTTGTGTATCAGAGCAACGTCGTGCATAATTGAATGGTGATGTCATTAAACTATTACCAGCTGTCGCAGCTGTTATACCACATCCACCCATAGCAGACATCATACCAATACCTTGATCCTCTGACGAAGCCATACTACTCTTCGAGGTTGATGTGCCAGAAGCAGTTGATGAGCGACAACTTCTCAGATTATGTGGCAAAGTAGTGGTTTGCATATGGTTTGTACCTGTTTTATAGTAACGTAAACTTTCATTATAGCTTGCACCACTGCTACTACCGCTACCACTGAAGCCGCTATCTAAATCACCTTCATCAAATTCAGGATTTATGCAAGAACTATGCGCATGATCTTTTAGTTCAATTGAATTAAGTGTAGTAGAAAGATTTTCCAAACTGGCATGTGATAGTGTACGTTGTTGAGAAGATGTTGATGATGACGAAGAGGCACCACCAAGCAAACCAATTCGACGTGGTCGTTGTGCTGCTGCTGCTGCACCAGTTGTAGTAGTTGCTGATAAAGCCGCTGCTGCTGCTGCGCTGGTGGTGGGTTCATCATCGTCATCCACATGATTGGGGCTGACATCCGGTGGAGTTGGTGGCATAATTAAAGCTTCTAAACTTAAATTAAGTTCATCCAAAACGCGAAAGTGGTTATGTTGCACACGGCGTAATTCTTCTTTGACATTACCATTCGAACTTGCTATGCGATTATCAGAGAGCACTTTACGTATTTTCTGTTCACTTACTTCTTCATAAAGATTTTCTGTGGTACCATAACGTGTAGTGTAGGTATGACGATCATCCGCGCTAGGTGAAGATGATGTTGACTGACCGCTATTAGATTTTGAACGGAATCCCTTTGCCAACAAAGCACGTATAGAATTTCGTGGCGGACTTTTTGAAGGACCTGCAATTGGTTGTGGAGCAGGTATAATAGCTGGAATGGAACCATCCTTCATCGGTATATTCGTATGGCATTTAGCAGCACCCGGCTCATAGTATGCATAAGAGTATATGTGATTCATGGGAGCGGCAGCACCCGCCATGCTATTACTACTGCACGGGTACGATTGTTGTACAGGCGACACTTGAGATTGATGTGAAGGTGTTGTTGATGGTGTGACTACGCCAGCGGCAAAACCATATTCCAATGAAGAAGTCGAAGAGGACGAATGATTTGTTGGCTCGAATCGTTCCATTGTGGCTGCAATATTTTTGCGTGACCATTTGACCTAAAAAATATAATGAGATTTGTTAGAATTGAAGTAAAGGCAAGATTGTATGCTTTTGTTTGCGGTTGCTGTACGTACCTGTTGCTCCACATCCATTTTGTGATTGCTGCGTCGACTCTGACCACGGCGACGTCGTTCTGTAAATGCTTCAGCATTGCAAAATCCATTATTGCTGTGTAATAACAATTCACCATTCATGCCTGGTGACATGCCATTCCCTGTAGCCGGTGGTGGTGGCATGCAAAATTCTATAGTGTCTGTCTCATCTGGAAAAATCAAATCACCACGATGATGTCCAAGGCTACCACCACCGATACCACCGGCCATCATGCCCATAGTGTTTGAATTAACCATATGATGACCAGCATTGGATCTTGTTTTGCTTGACATGGTTTTAGGATGACGCATAGACATAGACATATGATGCGAATTGGGTGGGCCGAGTGCTGTGGCGCCTGTGGGCATACCTACTGTTGCACCGTTGTTATGCGGATAGTCGAGTGGCGGTGAAAAATTTGCAAATTGAGGTGATGCTGGACGTGTTTGAAATTTGGCTGTGCCAGGAAACATTGCGTTATGCATGGCTGTTTAAGCCACTTTGAGTTCGTGTACGTCCGTAAGCTGTTACTTGTCTAGGTGGCGCAAAGCAAATGTGGTTGCGATATATTAGAGTCGTTGTTGTTGCACGACGATATTCTAGTAGCCAAAATTTGTTTAGACTAATTTATCAATGAGCCAACAGACATTGTGCTCAGCATGCTGTAGCAACAAATCAAGTCAACCAGAACACTTTCGAAAGAGTTTTCCGCCAATTTCTCGAGTTCCTGCGCTTTACCGTGCACACTATTGTTAGCTACTGTTGACAATGGTAATTGATGTGCGAAGCGATGAAATGGAATTAAGCTGCAAGGAAAGCAAAAGAGAAGGTAAAATAAGTAATGTAACCGAGCACTAGTGTGAGCATTAATCACTAAAATAACAAAGTACAGTCAGTCGTTTAATATGTCAGTACTAATACACATAGATACACACACACATACATACATATATATATATATATTTAAGAGTGCGTTGTACCGCAAATAAAAGCAGGAATTATGAGCTTTAACGCTTAAAAACTGACAGCAAGGAGTGTGCAAGTTTCTTATAACTTTTTTTTCTTAGGGCGTATGAGTGATATGAGGTTTACGTATGGAACACATACTGGCGAAAGTTGGAGTACTGCGTTAAGGACGAAAACTTATGCACTCGACAGCACTTGAAGATGGCAACGAGCACGATTTACTGCTTCAACACTTAAAGACAAAAAGATGTGAATTTATTGTGCGACGCTGGAGTTCAGCTTAAGATGTAGCATTACTGCAGGTAAGAAAAAAAGTGTGGAAAATTTGATGAAAAAACTTTTAGTTGAAAAAAGAAATGAAGCATATATGGAGTGAAAACTGCAGATTTCAGAATGTTTCATGAAATCATTTATGACTAAAAGTGTTAAAGATTAGATCGCATAAATCTGTAGAAAACATGACTTGTCTTGCTTTGCTTTCTTAAAAGAAGAAACTCTATTAGGAAGCAGTGTAATGCGAAGCAGTGATATAATTTAATGGCCTACGCAAAGGCACTTAACGTCAAATTTAGAGAGAGAGAGAAAAATAGTAATGCTTTTTTTGGAAAATAAGTTGTTTGTACCTTTTATGGTTTATCATAAATCAATCATAACATTTGACATATGTCGCATCATTGTCGACAGTGTCGCCAACATTGTGTTATCTACTACGCTCATACCCGGTGGTAGTGGTGGTGTCAGTTGTCAAAACAGACAGAGGAGTACCTTCTGCTACCATTGAACAAATAAATATTATTAATGCGTATGTGCAGTAAAACTAACAATAAACTATGCACATCAACGTAAACGTATGAGTATGAAAAATTCATCCATGTAAGCAGATCCTAGCCTCGTCTGCTATTTGAGTAAACTGTCAGGCCAAGACTAATGCTTTTTTAAGCTCAGCATTTTGTCTTCGTTAGTGATGACTTAAGTTTACGCACTAAATTCTTTTCCTCACTTACGTACAAAATTCATACAGTCTCAATAAATAGAAGTGACATGTAGTATCTAAACACCCACCACCCACTTTCTGTGTCTGTTTACTTATGAAATTATATACATGTGGATACAGTTGGTAAGGGTATATGTGCATAGTAAGGATATAGATATAGATGTAGTATGTATATATTTATGCTACTCACGCGGTTTCATATGTTTTGCATGCAGATTAGGCATAAATATTGATGCAGACAGATAAACAGACATCCGGACAGACAAGCAAACAGGCAGACAGTCAAAAAAAAGCAAAAGCAAGACATGTAGAACACAAATTACAGAGCAGAGATATTGCTTGGCTGTGGGACTTATAGACAAAACAACGACAGCTGTAAGTGTGGGTGGACAAATGCGTCAAAACGAAATCACTTTAACTTTGTACTTACAAATTGCTAACAAAAAGCAAATACACAATCTGCATAGAGACGCAGATACACAAAAACATCTCACTGAAGTGCAGATACAAAGCAACGCTTAGTATATTTCCTTCTAATATTTGTTCATAAGTAAAAAAATAGAGTTTTTATGTGATTTATTGGCTTTTATGTGCGTGTGTGCGTGAGTAGTGAGTCGTTTGTGTTCGTAACTAATTGGCATGACAGTTTTCGTATAAATTTGATTAATTGTTGCAGTTTTAATGAAACTAATTTGTAGCAGATGATCTCACAGATAAACAACTAAGCAAATACAATATATTATATATATAAGTTAAATCTGTAACATATGATTTCGATTGTAAATAATATGAATATTTTAAAACCTTTTAAAGCGTAAATAATTGCCCTTTTCATATGCTTAAACCATTATATATCCACAAAAACAGTAAAAATATTTCAAAATACAAATAGTGTATGACTTTTACTATTAAACTTTTGATTTATTTTTACCAAATTTAGTAGAAAAAACAAATGCAAAACTTCAAATGAAATCACATAAAACATTCAAGCTTTGTACGAGATTGCAATTCAAAAAATTTCAGCATTCAGTTTCAATTTACGAATTTATTTAGCCCAGTTTACTTTCAACTATTCCTCCTTTTTTTTACTACTCTTTTTTTGCCACACTAAATATGCGCATTTGTTCTCTAAACTGTGTTTTTTTTCGCAGTGTACTTTTTTGAACTATTAATGCATTTTTCATTACACTGAGAGATGCAACTATTTTCTGTTATTGCAACAATTCAATGCAATTTCAGTCTAAACATTCAAATTAGCACTTCAACAAAAGTATTTCGAATTAAATTGCTCAATTTTAGTTAATAAATTTTTAATTGAATTTCTTTCAAAAATTTTTTCAAGTGTATTTTCATTTTATAGTAAATGGAAAATATATTTATTTTAATTGCTTCTCTCATGTGTCTTCATAAAAATTTTCAAATCGATTTAAATAGAAAGAAAGTAGGAGAATTTGTGTAAGAATTTAAAATTTTTAAAATTTATTGGAAAAATATTATTATATAGACATTTACAGATGGATTTGTAGAATAGGTAGGTTCAACATTTCGAATGAGTGCAGATTAGTTGACTTAAGTTAGTTCCAGCTCGAAATGCCATTACCGAATTCAGGAGTGTGAGAAATATACGTAAAATAAGTAGAAAACAAATTAGTTAATATTTTTATTATTTCTGTCCCATGAGGTCCTTTTTAAAAATATAAATAAATTATTTTAGAAAAGTCACGAGTTTCTTTCATAGAAGACTAAGATTTCTAAAAATATAAATAAATTATTTTAGAATAGTTACAAATTTATTGTTTTCCTTACATCTATCAATTTCTGTGACAAAAGGTCCTTTAAAGTCATTTTTAAAAATAGAAATAAATTATTTTAAAATAATTACGAGTTCATTGTTTATATTATTACTGTCGCAGAAGCCTTTTTGAAAACAGAAAGGAATTATTTTATTTTGAAACAAAGTTTTAAAAAACCTTAGTTTATTTAAAAGATACTGAATAAAAGTACTGGAATGATCTCAAATACTATAGAGCCATTTTCGGGTAGTGTACGGTGCTTTCGAATCATCTCAATGTCATTCAATGTGGACATAACAAAAACTACAATTATTTTTTTAAATTTAAAATATTTCCACACATTTTTTATTGTGGCACAATAAAATTAATACAAAAATAAAAACATTTTCAAATGTTAAAATTCAAGTGCCTCACGCTATATGTGAAAGTATTATATATACTAGTGATAGGTTGTCTTTAGAAATACGCGATGCAAGTGTACTGAAAGGTGTGATATTATAGTTTCACGGAACGCAATCTGTATTGATTTCACAAAGAAGAAAGAATACCTCTTTTTAGACCCGAAAGCTTTTAATACGTATTTTAATATATATACAAGTAATATCGGATGGATATTTGAGGAAGAGATACATTAGATTAAATATATAAAAAATGTAGGCTAGTGACCACGGTTGCCACTTGAAAATTTTTTTCTGTACCAAAATTGGTTTAAAAAGGTACCATTTCTGTAAAAAAAGGTCCAAAATTTTTTTGGACCTTTTTGTTTTCTCGTTCTGTGTTTTTCATAGTGTTATAAATGAACAAAATACAAAATAGAGCAAAGTTGCATTTATAAAAAAAATTAATTGGAAATATCCACAATAAAGTTGGGTCGTCAAAAATGTACCAGTTTTTGAACATAAGTACCAAACGAAAAAAAAATAAAAGAAAAGTACCAATTTTGGTACTAAAGTACCAAAAGTGGCAACCGTGCTAGTGACAAAGTTGATTAATTATATCTCTCTCCTCTTTCTCTGATCAACTGCGGCAATAGCTGTCATTGAGAGAACTCTCTAACTCAGTATTTATCTATCATTTTGTATTTAATATACTTTTGTATATTGAAAAAGTAATTGGCAGGATCTTTTTTAACTGCATTTTTCCTAAGATATATATATTTTTTATCATATACATATATGCAAAAATTAATAAAATTACTCCTGCTTTTCGTCATTGATTATTTTCCTTATTATTCTTGAGTTAACACGGTCAGAGGCTAGTAGTCAATAGCTGTATTTTCTATCAAGCGTTTACAGGGCTGTATGCATGTTTTTAATACCATAGTTGCAAAAAGCTAATATGTGTTTTAAAAAAAGCATGGGCAAGTATAAGATTAATACTATTATTATTAGTATATTATTATTATTATAATTATATTATAGTAATAAGAAAATATTATATAGGGTTGCTTGCAGTGGCAGGTTATAGATGACTTCCATCTACTGCAATTAGCATTTTTTGCCCTTTTGATACTACATTCCTTGCAAGAATCCCTTATATAGAAGCGTATGACATAAATCCATCCCACCGAATTTAGATAATTTAATAGGTTTTTGGTCTTTACCGATAAACACTCTGATGAACTGTCAAAAAAGTATCTTCCTAAAAATATATTTCTTTTAGATGCCAAAGCCAGGCATTCACAAGAAAGTGTTTTATGGTTTCTCTTTCTTGCAGATTTTCACATAATATAATATTATATTAACATTATAATTATTTCATTATAATAATAATAGGTTTCCACTTAATATAATATTATAATTAATTTATTATAATAATAATAGCATTATAATTATTAACACTATTTTTATAATACTATTATTATTATTATTATTATACTTAATTGTTCTTGCAAAAGTCAATCACCACTAAAGGAATATTAAGGAATGTAAGTATCTTTATGTGGAATAGTGTTTTCTATATTATATCTTTTAAAAAAAGAGTTTACGTTTCTGCACATATATTAACCAACACAAAATAAAATAGACTCTGGTGTGAATAGCCAGAGAAATGCCTTTAATAAATCAAACTGCTTTTAAATTTTATTAATTTAAAATCTTAATTAATATTGTTGTTGTCTTTGGTAAGTAGCACTCTCGAAAGGTGTATAATTAATTTGCTCTTATGTTAAATGTTTAATTATATCCATCGACGAATATAATTTTGCCACTTGACTTGCAATTGTAAGATTAAATCTGTCAAATATACAACTAAAGTTATGGATATTACGTGTGCTGTCACATAAACCTTCAATGACAGTATCACGAACCTAAAGTCATACCTTTTTGTGGTATAGTACTCGTATGTTATATGATAAAGGTAAATATATAGAATATATGTATATATAATATGTGTGCAATATGTGTAAGCAAATAGTTAAATTATATCAGTAATTTCGAATGCGTATCGCGTAACAATTCCTCATACGGTAAATAAATACACAAGTGACTGAGTTGCAACATTCCGACATTGCAGATGCAATCTACATGTGTCATAAAGTAACAGCGGCAGCGATTGCTGTACCAATAGCAACACCAACTGCAACAGTAACTGCAACGGCAACGGCAACAGCAACTGCAACAGTAGCGACAACAACACTTTTAAGCATATTTACTCTTGTAATAACGCATAAAACTGCACTTTCAATCGACATTCAAGCAGGAATGGTCAAGAATAAATTTGAATAATGAAATGCACATAAAAATTAAAAGTTGAAAAAGATACGTACGATCAGAGCAATAAGCAATGAGCAATGAATATACTAAGAAAAAAACAAAAAAAAAATAATTACAAAAAAAAATTCGTAAAAATACTTGCAATTTGCATGTGCTTGACGGGATTGGAGCGGATTGCATCGGATTGGATAAACTGAAAATGTTGCTGCTATTATTTATTTACTTTGACTTTTGACTGCTGCGAAGCGAAATGCAAAATGCAAAATAAATATAGAGGCAAATATAAAACAAAAAATCGAAAAAATAAAGAATGAGGAGTATATTTTCCATAACAGAATTGTAATTGATAATATTGTGCACATGAAAGTTATTTACGCTGCATCAAACAAATTGAGATACAAGATACTTTTTCCGTAAAAAAATTATATTTTCTTTGAAATGTTGGGTAAAGAGAGAAAAACTTCAGTTATGCAAAGTATCTTACTTGCTTTTGTGTAACGAAATATGCAAGCAAAACGAAAAAAAATAAATAATATTTTCTTATAAAAATTTGAAAAGAAAAGAATATTTGAGCAATTTTTTATTACAATATAAAGTACGTTATTGTTTTTGTGTTAAATTCTGTCTATAAGAATTTATAAACTCTAAGCTTTATATTACTATATCTACAATGTGTGTAGAAAAAATTAAAAAAAATATATATATATATATATAAAATTTTTCCAAGTCATTGAACAAAGTTTTCGGTGCACTGCACTTACTTGGCAACGAATTTGTTTAAAACGTTTTTCATGCTCTACCCGTATTCCTCATAATTTCATTGAGTGAGTAACTTAAGACATCAAATCATTGTTGTCAGCACTTTTTTGTTGTTGTTGCTGTTGTTGTTGCTGCTGCTGGTGCTGCCATTTTGCTTTATTTTAATGTTTCAATAATGTTGTTAGATACAAAAATTCGCGGCATCATAATCAAACATAAATGCTTTGACGTCGTCATTTTTAACAGCAGCAAATAGCAACTACAGTCAAGTCATGATTACCATTATGGGGCTATGGTACGGCTAAAGTATAGGCAATGCTCTATAGATAATACACATCAGCAAAAACTTATCAACGGTATAACGCCGTGCATTGTTTAGATATCAACATGCAACGCTTCATTTAACGCATATCAAAGAAATGTGTTAATTTTCCGAGCTCAAAGCAAATCCAACTAAACAACATATACATACATGTACATGTAGCTTTGCAGTTAGATGTAAAGCTAAGCTTGCGGGGGAAAGTAGTAGATAGAAGATAGACAGCCTAAATCTCATTTAGCTGCTTTTAATTTTTAATTCTTTTTTTTTTTTTTTTTGTGATGGAGGCGATGAGTAAGCTTTGCGTGTTCTTAGCTAAACGCCACGCCTACTACCTTTTATGACAACACTAAATGAGATATCTTCAAGCAATATGTTAGCTAACAATAAAGACAACAACATAATTGAGAAAAGATTTTTACTGATTTTTCATAAAATCGCCCCAAAAAAAAAAAACAAAAACAATTATGAAAAAAAGTAAGAAATTTTTACTTTCTTACTGATTTTTCATGTAATTTCGATTTACTTCCCCTGCCTCCCGTACATCTACATTTTATGCTTTTCAATCATAATGTATTCATAGTGTACCATTCTCTTTCGGATTTTCTTTATGTTGGTGATGGTGGTACCCACCAACATCATGATGGATTTGTCTTCAATTTCTGCATTTCATCAACGTCCTCGCCAACGTCGCTTTCATATCATTTGAAGTCACTCATCGTCATCGTCATCGTCATCGTCAGTCATGGCATGTGCGTGAGTTTATTATATTGTATGTTTTGTGGTAATTTTAATGATGTGCCATAAGTGACGCATTTTTTTTATATATATTTTTTTTTTCTCTGATTTTCTGTTTTTTCTAGCATGCAGCACATAGATACACACGCATACATGCTCAAGCATATACTATAGGTTGTTCTTTAATATGAATAATTTGCATTGTTTAGTTTCGTTGTGGTTAAGGTTGAGGTTGTTGTTGTGTTGTTGTTGTGTTGTTGTTGTGTTGTTGTTGTGTTGTTGTTGTGTTGTTGTTGTGTTGTTGTTATGTTGTTAGGAAGGAATTCGGCAATGTGTATAAAATTTGACACCTCTGGTGCGTGTTTCGCACAACTAAAATTTGTAGTTAATGAGTGGCGCATATGTTTTAGATACTTCAATTTCCATAATACATATTTTGACATGGTACAGCTGAATGAATGCATGTGTCGTTGTGAGCAGCATGTTTTAATAGTTTATTACTTTTCTACTTTTAAATAAAAGTGCCCTCATTAGTATTTATATTGTATTACTTCATTTAACAAAATGTATTGTACGAGTACAAATTTCCAATTTCCCAAACAAAACTCTCATTTTACGTGTAATTTATTAAAAATTTGCTGTATAATGAATGTGTAAAAGATTCAGATTAGCAAGTAAATGATTTTCTCCCCTATGTAGTAAACTTAAATATTTTTCCATAATATGCCATTGATTGGCTTCAATTAAGCAGTAAATTTAAAAATATTCGCAAACTTTTATATTACATAAAATAGCGTATCGTATCGGTGAGACCCTCAAGCGATTTCATTAAAACTGTATTAAATCAATTATTTGCTTCGCATATGTCAACAAAAAGCAATTGCTTCCCTAAATTGAAGCGCAAAAGAACGTAGAAGGAATAAAAAAAAAGCTTATTGCTTCTTTGAAAATCTGCAGCAGCACTAAAAGTGCAGCTACAATGCATACGTATGCTCTACGATATCAGGTTTACAACGCTTAAGGGCGCCTTTGATGCAGTACAAGTAATTTCGATAATTAACATGTGAACTCATTAAAAGTTTTTTTGTTCAGCTATAAATTTCGAAAAAAAAAAATTAAAAAAAATAAATAAAAACAAAATTCAAAATAAAAAAAAAAATTTACATAAATAAACTAAAAGCGAAACTTTCAGAAAGGAAGTGACTTTACGGCTCAAGTGGTGCCAATCGTTAATGTCTCAAAGCGTTTAGCGTAAATGTACCAGCAACTATTCCCCACTGCCTCCAAGGTACAGTGTTGACTCAACAACGAATGAACAGCGCAAATGAGTGACTGATGCGTTTTTAAATAACCGTACGAACAACATTTTTTTTAAATTTTTTTTTTGTATTTTTTGTATTTATAGCGCAAGCAGCAACTCGAAGTAATGCAGATGCGACTAATAGTGCTGCTGCAATTTTTTTAATTATGTCAATAATTAAGATAATGATGATTATTGTTTATAATGATGATGACAGCAAATTAGTTGCAGCACTTTAATAATAGAATAAAGTAAAGTAAAACAAAAATATGCCGTAACTCGTTGCTATGTAAATAGCATTATTGATTAGTTTATCTTGTGCTCGCTATAAATAAAATAACGATTAGTTAGGCTTTTCTGCGAGTCGCCAATTTGTGACGATCAATGAAAGTGTTTGTTTAGCTGAGTATATTATTACAAAGCACTTGCTTTTACAGAGTATAGCGCTTTAGTATGCAAGAAATGCACCTTTCCGCCAGAAAGATTGATGCTGAAAAAATGTTGCACCTGTCGAGCTGTCTGTGTTGTCAACCTCGTTAGGAAGACCGATGACATTGTAAGCGGTATGTGTAGATATGGAGTGGATTGCTTAAATAGCTTAAGATTGCAAATTTTCTCGATAGCCGATAAAGATTAAATTTGTTTCTTTATATTGAATTGATGTCACTTTAAATTGAGTTGCGAAAAAGTTAACGTTGATTGGATATTTTTCTCGTATTAATAAGTAATGTACTTAATTGATTTTAATTTTGCTTTTAAATGAAGATAAAATATTTATTTATTTAAATTCTGAGAGATTGGATTTATTTATCCAAGATTAACAAATATAATAACTAAAAAAATATATAAAAAAATGTTATTTAAACCAGTTAAGACTTCAGACACTTATTTTTACTTAAATACAACTAGAAAATTATATAAAACAATTATATTTAAACAAGTTAGAACTTAAGAAACTTATTTTTAATTAAATATAAAAGCACCTTAATTGCAAACATTTTCAAATCCATCTTTACGGCGCATTTTACATATTTTCTAGCCACATACCATCACTAATGTCAGAATCTTAGAGACTACCGAGCAAATTGGTATACTAAATGATATCGAAAAGAAAAAATATAGCTGACTCGGTCATACCCTTAAAAAGGATACGCACAGCATACTTTCCTCAGTCTTGGGTTAAGATTGTGTTAAGAAGAAGAAGACAATATGGAGGCGAACAGTATTCACCGCAATATACAAATCCTTTAACAAGCTTAGGTACATAGCACGGAGTAGGGAAAACTGAAAACTAATAGAATGGTGGATGATATTCTTTCTATAACTTACGTCAGTAGGAACCTTACCTTCAACAAACGAGGGAAAAATCTACACTTTAATTAGTAATTTAGAAAAAATAATATCCTCTTGACTAGTTGGTATCACTAACATGTGTTGAAAAAATCTTCCGTTGTCAGTAATAACAAAATTCAAATATATCTTTAATTCAATATTTACTTTAAGTGTCTTTCCTTTCCGCAAATCTGAAAATCTGTACTTATAATGGACTTTCGAAAATCTGGAAGGGCAACGTATCGTTACCTAAAAACTGGTGACTTACAAGTTAGACGAACAAGGTGGTTCGTCAAAGTTCAAAACCACTTTTCATCTAAAAAGAAAATCACACCTGGTGGTCTCCAGCATTCATTATCGCATTCTCTTAAAACAAATATATATATATATTTAATATATATACTACCAGGCAGATATGCTAAGCTTCAAATTATGGTGCACTAGTTACAGTAGATCACTCAAGTGTTCACAGATATTATAGAATGAATGTGCTTTAGACACTAACTTCTTTTAATCAATAAAAAATCATTATATATAATATTTTATTTTAGTTCAAAACCATAGTTGCCATATTTTTCATATTAAATTATTATTCAAAAAGAAATTTTTAACTCATTAAAATTATTTGAATCTTGAGGAATTGATATTTTGCGATTATTTTAACCTTTTTGGTAGCGAAATTTAATTTTTCGGCTTAAAATAAAATTCCTACAAAAAACTTATTAGCATAAATTTTATTATAATGGAAAATTTGCCTGAGATTGAAAATCACCGGCACAGTAAGATTACTGCAGCCTTTTTTCAGGATTCGCCGACTCATCAACTACAGCAATACTTAATTCCTTCGAATGTAAAAAAAGTATCTGATAGACCCACACGAATTTTTTTGGAATCTATAGCTTCCGAAGAACATCAAGTTAAACAGTTTCATGAAAAAGAGTTACAATCGACAGCTGAAAATCCATTCGTAAAACTACAGGATAATTTGCATAATATTACAGTAAAGCTCGGATCGCAAAAGAAAGAAGCACTTTCAAGAGAGAAAAATCGTCAAAAGTTAAGACAAAATAATACTGAATTGCGTTTACTACTACGACAAATTAAAAATGCCAAAATTTTACACTCTCAAATCAAATATAGAGAAAATGTAGATAGTAAGAAGATACCGGCTTATGTTGCAAAGAGAAATCAGGTAGTGGAAAATATTGAATATATGAACAAAGTAGCGGAACTCGAGAAAGCAGAAAGAGACGACATGTTGAAGAAAAAATTCGATTTACGTCAAAGTTTATTGAAGCAGATTGAGGAGAAGCAAAACTTTAGAAACGAAGAATACCAGTTGAAGTTAAAGGAACGTGAGCACATGAGAACTATGATGCGACATCTACAAGAACAAGATAGATACGAACAAATGGAAGAGAAGATACAACAAAAAGAAGACTATGATCGTATACTGAGATTTAAGAATATAAGGAATATAGTGAAAAAGCAGAAAAACGAAAGAGAAAATCACGCGCCTTTGTTGGATATCCTTGGTGTACGTGAACAGTATGTTGAAAAACTTAGAGCAGAGAAAAAAGCTTTAAGACAGAAAAGAGATGTATTAAGTAATGCCATTGGCGAACAATTACGATTAGCTTACGTAGAAAAAGAACAACGACAAAATCTATTGCAGGATTTGCTAGTAGAAGAACGTAAAGCTAATGAAGATAAACGTTACAAAAAACGTTTAGAGGAAGAAATGGAAATGCGTCACAAAACAAAGTTGGAAATGCAAAGGTTTCAAAAACTTAAAGAAACGAATAAAAAAATCAAAGCTCAAGAGCATAAGAAAATTGCAACGGAGAAACAAATTACCATGGTCGACATTATGGCAGAAAACGAAAAGATTGCTCACCAACTTCAGGAAGAGAGAAGACGACAGTATCGTATTGATATTAATCAACAATTAAAGGAAAATAGACACCATCGTGAAGGAGAGTTACTATTGAAGAAAAAAATTGAGAAAGATTGCAGTGACTTGCAGCAAAAGTTTGAAAATGATATCGAAATGGAACGTATGTATTTGTTAGGTAATCAGCCGGATAGTATTTTACAACAGTTGCAAGTAAAGAATATAGAGCTTATGAAGAAGCGTAAATATTTAAATGATCAAAAATTACCATTAAAGGCTAAAGGAAGTAAAATACTGAAATTATTGTAATTAAGGAAGATTTTATAAATTCAAAAAATAACAAAAATTATAAACTTGGAAAAATGGAATATTTAAAAAAAAATTTTAAAAATCAGGATTTTAATAAAAATTTAAATTTTTTAAAATTTTGAAAAATTATAAACATTTGAAAAATTATAAAAATTTAAAAAATTATAAAAATTTGAAAAATTATAAAATTTATAAATATTTGAAAAATTATAAAAATTTCAAAATTTATAAAAATTTCAAAATTTATAAAAATTGCGATAATTTTGAAAATTATTAAAAATTCAAAAAATTATAAAAATTTAAATTTTTATTAAATTTAAGTTTTTATAAAATTTTAAAAAAATTATAATATTTAAAAATTTATAAAAATTTAAGTTTATATAAAAATTAAGTTTTTATAAACATTAGAAAAATTATAAAAATTTGAAAAATTATAAAAAATTGAAAAATTATAACAATTTGAAAAATTTAAAAAATTGGAAAATTATAAAAATTTAATTATAAAAATTATAAAAAATTAGAAAATTATAAAAAATTACAAAATATTACAAGAATAAACTTTAAAAATTGACGACAAATTTTATGAAAATAAAAAATAAAAATAAAATAAAAAATGCTGCTTTCTCATTTATTTGTAAAACAAAAAAATTTAATTAGCGAAAATAGATTTAATTAGCAAATACACCCTAACATGCTTAAAAATATATAAATACTTATATCAAATTGAAATTTGTAACTTAGTAGGCTTAAAAATTGAGGTCAAGTCCTTTACAAGGACCTATAACCTGAAGCATTTCCTTACACGGCAGATGGTACGGGCGAAATTAAAAAAAAAAAATTAATGGATATAAAATAATAAAATATCATATTTATATACAGTGAACATATACTTATGATATACAAACTGTCGCATTTATCATTAACTTAATTCAACACTTCAACTTATATGCATGCCTCAATGCATTCATGCATGCCATTTATATCACTTCAGTTGCAACCATTGCAGATGCTGCATTGTCAGCACGAGCAAGTGACATGCAACCTGTTAAAGCTGCAACAGTCAGGATGTTGCCTATGCTGTCTGTGCTATCTATGCCGTCTATAACATAGTTACTCATAATGTTAGAGTTGATAATGATGATGATGAAGGTGAATCTATGGCTATAGAGCCACATTGCAACATTAGCAGCAGTGCGAAAAAAAAAATTTTTTTTAAAATATTTAAAGCAACATTCATGCAACAATTTTACATTTTTTTTGTAGCCTGCCACTGCTGCTTTAACTGCTTTGAGCGGCAATGTAATGTGAGCTTCCAGTTGCCAACAGGCTGAAATTACATCTCAACAGCATGTATATCGTTGCTCGCAAAATTGGCATTTATAAAATATGTCGTTCTCATATTTTTTCTTAGGTGCAAGTTGGTAGGCAAAGACACAAATGCATACGTTGGTGGTGCAGTGTTTGTGCTGAATGTGGTTATCATTGCTTAATGCTTGCAACTGCCTCAAATGTAGTGCAAATGGAACAAAAAATGCTGCTTTGCACCATAAATGTAATTGCAGTAAACAAAAACTTTGCGGTTTTATAAAAGCGTGACACACAACTTTATCTCATCACCTCAAGTTAATTTGTGGCATGATTTGCCACAGATAAAAGATATTAGTTTACACTTTGAATGCCACACAAATGGAATTTTTCATTAAGAAGCCTACATAGATTGACTTAGAAAAATTGTAGAATCACGTTCTGGAGTGATGTACGAGGCACATATTTATTTTGGTTTTATATTTCAATGAAGTTCTCATGAAATTTAAAGATGGAACGTAGCAGTAGAGAAATTTATAGAATAGATTATAAAGCATATTTGCTATATATTGAAATATATCTGAAAGGTTGGTATGAGATTGTATCTCAATATTAATTAGACAAGTTTTTTCTTCGAGTAACAAAAAGTTAAAAAGAAAAAAGAACGTTGACATGAACTGGAATGATTTGTTAAAAATATCTTAACTGAAATATTATATCTATATATATATATATGTAGATATATATATATACATATTATGTTTTTAACTAAGCTTCATAAGAAAGCTTAGTTAAACACAAAGTTTAAGTGTTTCAAAGAGAAAGCGCTACTTTCATACTAAACATTTATAGTCAATTATAGATGAAAAATATTTTGATTAAAATAAAATTTATTATTTCCTAGATAAATATGTGTTTTTCTTAGCAAAAAAATTCAAAAAAATTAGAGTATACCCATGAACTAATACTTGATTCAGGCAGAGTTGCATTAAACCTCTCTAAAAGCTATACTATATAATGCCATAATACTATATAATGCATTCCAAAAATTACAGCACTATTATATAGATACTACTTAATTTATGTTTTAATATACAATGTACAATACCGCTTTATAGTTGATAAAATGTTATAGTTTAATTGAATAGTACGGAAAAAATAACACTTATCAGTATATTTCATTTATTGAAATTTAGAAATCCGCTGATAATTAAACAACTAATGCACTTGTAAAGAGAAGTCTCTACACTACTTAAATAGGTACCGAGTTTTTCCGTGGGTTACCCAGTTAATAAACTCATTTGATATATAAACAGAGTTCAGAGTTGTTTAACGTGATAACCTGCTATAAAATTTTTATATCTTGGACATTGCTCTCAACACACGTATCGGTCCAATGCGTCGATAAACGCTTTACTCTAATTCCAAAGAGCTTCGTCGGCATCCATTGAAGCTATAGGTCTGCATATAGTATTCGCTGTTCTGTAAGCCACAGCGTCTGTTTGGAAAATGCAATTCTATAGTATATCGAATGAAAGTAAATGAATACGGAGTGAAGTTTTAATTTGGATCGCCAAATGTCATGCATTAACCTTTCGTTTCTCTTGCCACAGCGTCCGTTTGGAAAATGCAATTCTATAGTATATCGAATGAAACTAAATGAATACGGACTGAAGTTTTAATTTGGATCGCCAAATGTCATGCCTTAACTTTTCGTTTCTTTTAACTTTTTCGTCTTTTTTTAATATTGTTTTTATTTTTTTTTATCTTTCTATCTTTTCTTTATCTTTTCATTTTATTTTTTTTATCCTCCACGATACTCTCTTTAAGGAGTCAACCTGTTTTGCTCAAAATTACCGAAGGTGTGATCTTTTAACCGCGAGGCACCGGACTTACACACTCGTTTGGGTGCAGCAAATAAAACTCACTCCCTACCTGCTATACTCTAAACAGAGCGATTGGTGCCTAATAGAATTTAGTCCTCTCTTACAAAAGCATGCTTTACTTTGGAAATATTTAGATTCAGAGAATATTAACTGTTTGTGAGATTATGGAATAATTTTGATTAAAATATTTACGTAGAAACCCATTTCTTTTGTTAGCCGAAGGTGGCAAATCACAGAGAAAATATTTTTTGTTGTATGGATTGCGCAGTTTTTCAACGTAGAAGTAATATCGGTCTTTGGCATTCTTCTTTAATTACATTTAATTACCATTCCTTAATCACTTAATTAGTTAATAAAATTTTACAAAGTATCATTTTTAACTGTTTTGAGGAAAAGTATTAAGCAGAACAATTAAGATGGAAATTGTTATTATACACCTATCTAATATTATTTTTTCATTTAACGTGTAATATCAATTATAACGATTATAAAATTATGCTCTCAGATGTACACATTTTAAGCTCGAAAGGCGTGATTAGAAATCACCAACTTAATCTAAGCAGTAAATGCATTACGCATTCATAAAGAAACGTGCCATTATATACCAACTAAGTGGCCATATCAACAGCTTTTTATCTACTGCACTTGAAAGAAACTGTCAAGTAAGCTTAAAATTATACAATTTAATATCAAAAACAACAACAAAAAATGTAGTAGCAAAAAAAATTAATAATGAAGCAAATGCTTTAGCAGCATTTAATGCATTGGCAATGCCAAGAAACAGCAGCTCTCAGGCAAAAACAGTATTTACTGTAATGACAATTACAGCAAAAGCATTTAAGCAACAGCAGCAGCAACAACAACAACAGCAGCAGCAACAACAGCAACAGCAGCAGCACAGCACAACAGGCGCAGCTGCAAAAGTGTTAATTACACTTTTCGTTTATGCACGAATGCTGAAGCAGCAGCAAACGCGGCGGTGCATTGGCACAAAGTCTGGAACCAAGCAAGATGGGGAACTTGGGAATGCGTGCAATTAAAACCTGCCACATTGGCTAAGTACGAGTGAGTTCCTAACGAACTCAACTTATAGACTTACTGGCTTACTGAAATCGGGCGGTAGTGAAACGTCTGAAACCTTGGACAGACGTATTAACGTCAACGACATGTACGATTTAAGGTACGTACGTGAATGTTGCATGTTGTTCAACGCAGTTGGTAACTTCATTATCACGTTCATAATTAAGATTGCCTGAAGAGTTGCATGCTACAAAACATGCAATTTCTAATGCATTATTCTGCATTTATGCTGCATTTGTCCTCTAATTTCTTTTGATTTATTTCATTAGCTTTTTTTCTTCCTGTATTGTACATTTTTATGACGTTGCTGTTGCTGCTGCTGGTGTTGTTGGTGTTGTTGCTGCTATTTTCTCAGCTTAACATTTTATTTGTTAAATTGTTTTTCTAAAGATTTAAAAATTTTTAATTGAAAATCAACAATTAAAATTTTTTCTACCAAGTGTGTAACGCCAAAGGCTATTTGGTGCTGAGCTGTAGAAATATTGCTATTGTACGTACTCGTATTTGTTATTGCAGTTGTAGTTGCAGTTGCAGTTGCAGCTGAATATTAAGTAGAATTTGCTGGAACTCTATTCGTATAAGTTTGCGTATTTAATTCTTTACTATATATACACATACTGAAATGTTGCAAACAAGTTCATTACATAAGAGAAGCAGCATGTGATTTAATGCATTCAAGCGGAAAAGTAAAATTTAAACATCAGCAACAGCAGCACCAACAGCAACAGCACTAGGCAATAGCAACAGCACATATATATATATATATCATATAATAGCAGCAACAACTTTAAGTATTGCTTAATAAAATTGCATTCATAAAATAACAGCAATTAAAAATTGCATTGGTGTCTTATATGCACTTGTGTTGTTGTTATAGTTGTTGTTCTTGTTATATTGCCAACATCTCTGATTTCTCAGAATTTAAATTTTCCTATTAATTTTATTGAAGAAATTCGGTGTGCAATAGGCGCTTCAATGGTTCTAAAGCTCTAAATTGTATATAAAATAAAAAGTATTTCGAAATTATTTACTAAAGTGCTTATGGGAAAAGTATGAGTTGCTTCATGCAAATGAACATAAAGTTTAATAATTCAATAATAAAAATTGTGTAGTTAAAATTTAAAACTATAAATTTAATTATTTGCAATAACATTAATGAGGCAATCGTAAATTTAATAGAAGGCAATATATACTCAGTCATAAAACAAGTAGAACTCGCCATTTCCACTTAAGTGTAATTAACAATGTAAAAATAAAAATAAAAATATATATATGTACATGTATTTATATATATATGTATATACTGTACATAAAATCAATGAGAGAAAATATTTTTTTTCGTTAAAGACAGAAAATCCGAATCAAATTTTTTAGAAAGGTACCGATAAAAAATGCTATTAAAAAATAGTTAGCTAGACAAATAACATAGATTTGAGTGATTCCGATTTGTAACGGAGTACAGCAAACATCAGATTTTATATACAGGATTATACTCTACACAGATAGAAGACGTTGTGTCTTATGGCGAGAATGCTCTTTTATTCTATAGATATAAATAGTTTTTTAGGAATTAAGTTCTAACATTAGATCTTATATATAACGTCATTCCATAAACCAACAGTAGGTGCGAGGGTTAGAATGCTATCTTATTGTATAGATATAAATAGTTTTTAAAAAATTAAGTTCTAATAATGAGCATGATAAATTAGTGAAAACTGTGTGATAACATTACTACGGTGATTCTATACAATACCTGTACTTGACACCATGCCACTGGAACTACTTTCGATACACAATATTATGTAGTCAAAACAGAAACTCCCGTAAATCTTGAGCATTTTAAAAATAGAATTCTAACTAATACCTAGGCGTGTTAGCGTACCACAGTAACTACTGTAGACGTCCACAAAACAAAATCTCCTCTAAATCGAATAGTGGACCATAGGAAAAGAATATTACACCTTCAATGGTATTTACAATCTAAAAAAATTATACAGAATAATAGACAATAATAGAATTTAATATTTTATAGACAAAATAACTCCAAAACCACTATTGATGAGTACTTCTACTCGAATCAGCTTATAGCCAGCAAAAAATTCAATTAATTAAAAAATTATAATAATTATGATGTTGCAATTAAGTTTTGTTCTAACCTCTTATTAAATACAATAGTATATATTAAGTAAAATAGTCGTTGCAGTTTATAACTATTTAAATTAAAATCAAATTTGATATAGATTTGTCTGTAACAAAAAGTCTGACTGTATAACTAAAATTGTCTTAGAATTCTGTTCATAGGCCCCATGGGCTGTGGGGCTGATAAGTTACAAGAACACATCAGCTGTTGAATGAGCGGAAAACATTCTGACTACTGGAAAGCTCAAAAATTTTAACGGTTACACAAAGCAACCGATTAAGAGAAATCTCGGCAAATATAGAATCAACAATAAAGGAATGATTTTAAGCTCTAGCAGAAAAGATATAAAAATCTATAACTTTACTCAGTAATGGTCGCTATATCCTAAAATATCATATAAAATATATAGCTGTAAATGACAGTGAGTCCTGAAGGGTATGTATGCGAATGGAAAAATGATAGCTCAGATATTATAAACATCAGAGGTTAGGGTTAAACGGAAAACACATAATTTATGGTCTGGGTTTGAAGACTCTAAAGGGTAAAAGATAAAAGCTAAAGGTAAAACTCAACTCATAAGAGATGTTAGATTTTTTAATAGTCTAAAATTTGGTTGACTTCAATAGAAGGTTGTTCAATAGTTCTTTTTAGTTTTTAATTAGAGGGTATGTTATAATCGAAAATAAAGTATAAATCACTTCCAACAGATGATGAATTTAAGTTCTAATTTCAATTAAATTAATTTTAAAATTTAATTAAACTAAATAAAATCGATAATTTTAAATGTAAATTAAATTCTAATTTAAACACGACACCAAATCAAAACTTACAAAATTTTTTTTTAATATTTCATTATTTAAATTGATTAATAAATAATTATGGTTAATGAATTAAATTTATTTATGTTATTTTATTTTACCATAATGGGGAAGAAATTAACTTTGCTGAGAACTACTATAAAAAATTTTTTTTTTAAATCTTTAGATAAAACATATAAGACAATTCGATAAGAATTGTTTATAGTTGGCAATGTTGGTAGTTATCCTAGTAAATCTTAACGTAAATGCTGCAAATGCACTGAATCGTTTTTGCTGAAAGTATCTGCAGATAAAAATCCGTGCATCCTTTTTATTAAAATATTTGCAGCGCTGCAGCAGCGATTGTCGTTGCAAAAACATTTGCGAGAAAAAGGAAAACTGTTAGGAAAATTTTGTAAAAATACGTGGAAAATCATAAATTCAAATGAGCAAAAATATTTGTATAGTGACACATGCAAATCTGCAAACAAATATTGAACAAATATTTAAAATTTCAAATGTGAATTTCAAAATAAAATAGATTTTTTGATTTTCTCAATCTCGTTTTCAAATTTTTGTTTCGGTTTGCGTTTTTTTTTTTTTGTGGACTAAATTCTTTCAATATTGTCTGAGATACTCGTATATCTCAACCACAATTTCGCAAATATTTGTCTGTGACAAATATCGCGCAAATAAACAGAATCGTAAATCAGTTGACTAGAAAGTCAAGAAAAAATGGAAGAAAAAAATGGTAGATTTATACGCGATATGCCACAAAAATTGTGAATGGGCGAAATTCGGAAAAGGAAAAACCATCACGAAAATCTGAATGGAATCGAAACGTAAAATTTTGTTTACTTAAGGGAAGCACACAAAACAAGCAATGAAAATTTTGGGAAATTGTGCCAATAGCAGCTATGATACTCGTGCTATTGACTGTGTACCGTACACTCACCTGTCAGAAAAATAAGCATGAAATTAGAATTCGACACACAAAAAAATCTGAAAGAAAACCTTCAAGTGAAAAATAAAAAAAAAGTATAGGAAAAATGGAGAAGAAAACTCCTTGCCAAACTTGTGAAAACAAAGTGAATTGATGTATAAAAAAAATTATCATAACTTTTCTGGTTGTATTTACCTTTACTCCTTTCAGTATCTTTCCGCATAAATTTAGATAAGCGTCTGCATTCGATTTTCCCAAGGGTGCGTGAAATGATTTGTATGAACGACGGCGTACCTCTGAAATCAAACAAATAAAAAATTTATTATTATTTATGCATTTTAAATTTGATTAAATTTATTTTGCATTTCTGAAGACCTTTAAAAAAGGTTTCATTGGGTAAAGTGTAATTAATTAAAATTATCTGTAAATTTAAAAATGTTAAAAAATATTTTAATAATTACCAAAAAAAAAATACTATTTAATTTTCATTTAATTTTTTTGTGGACAATGAATGGGAACGGAATCAAGCATATACGTCATCTCTTTATGCTCTTAATATTTTGTGGACAAACTTAATAGTAGTTCTTTTGCTTAGCTATAATTTTAGGCTGTCCATGCACTTTGTTTGGACTGTCAAGTATGGTTTCTTTCCCGTTATTTCATCATCTTAACAAGCTGAAACTGATTTATATGGCAGAATGACGTCTATGCTTAGAAACATATGAGAACTGAAGTCAGATTCTTTGTGACTGACTAGACCAAAGAGAGAACATAAAGGTGACAGTTGGTAAATTAATGTGATATTAGAACAATATCCTCAATAGGCAACATATTGGCATATAATCAAAGGATGGAGTGTCTTATATTTGCTTAGGAACTGCGACTAGTTAGATCACAGTACTTTACCTATTTTAAGTAATATAAGAGAAAGCAGTCAGATTAGTATTAAGTATTTTAATTAGTATAAAGCGTATTAGTATTAATTAGTATCGATTTAGTAACATTCGATTTTCGCATATGACCTTTGCATGTCTGTGCAAATAATCAAGCAGTAATAAAAACTATTGCAATCAGAACGCTTAAATTAAGGATTGTAATTAAACATCGTATCTCACAAATCAGCATTTTGTATCACAAGGTTTCACTTTGTTAAATTCCTGGACAAGCAGCATATACAATGTGAAACCGATGACAACCAGGCACAGAGGTAGGCCAAGAACAAAATAGGATGAAAACGTGTATAGTGATCCAAGAACAATTGGAGTACTGAACTGGAAGAGAGTAGTTGAAATAGGAATAGATGGAGGCAGATAATGAGCGAGGCCAAGGTTCACACTAGACTGTAGTGCCAAATAAAAAGAAGTTTCTGGATGTAACGATATCTTCGGAAACGAATAAGTAGTTATTAAATAAAAATATGCTTATTAAAAATAAAAAAAAGGAGAAAAGGAGAAACCACAAAAAGTATAAATGCTAAGCTAAACTTTTCACTTCATTATTTATCTGTTCAATTTTATAGATTTTTTTTTTTTATTTGAACCTGAAGTCATTTTCACTTAAGGACTTAATTACTTTTGTAAATAATTTTTATGGACATTCGTTATTTTCTCAAAGCAGTCAATATTATTGATATATGTATACATATAATTAAATGTGTAGATACATCATTTATAAATAATTATATACATTACAGTAAATAAATATTAGCCAAGACCATAGCACTTAACGTTATTTATAAATTTATATTTTCTTTAAATTTAAAATTATTTTCAACCCTCAAAAGTAAATTTTTGAGCTTTTTTTTTTCTGATAAAAGTTTCTCTTTCAATATTGTGAAATTTAGTTCACTGATTTTCTGATTTTGCCTTGCCGGGCAGCCGGAATTCACTTGGCCATATTTTATTTAGAGTTAATTATTGTTGTTGTAGCTGTTGTTTATATGTTTGTTTGTTTGATTGTTTGTTTGTTTACTCATTTGGGCTATTGTAGTTATTGTTGCTTTTTGCTCCTGCAACAGATGTATCTGCAACAAATTTGTTCAGATTGGTGAAGTTTGTTTTTATTGTGTACTTATTTGTTTATTTGTGTTTGAATAAATAAAAGAAAAAAGTTTATTCAGTCAAAAGTTTTTCAATTAAAGCAAAATTTGAAAATTGTTTTAATTTTCTATTATTTCTATCGAAAGAACTTTCACATTAAAAGTATATATATACATAGATCTAATATATGTGCATGCATAAAAACCTAATCATATCCAAAATTATAATATGATTTAAACAACACTCCTTGAAATAATTTGGAGTAATCTAGAAAAAAAAATTATATCAGAAAATTTCTAAAATATGTATTGATGTAACCTAACTAGTAGATTGCCAGTAGATTCTCATAGAAAGAAGATTGTTAACTGCCAAATAAACACTTCGTTACAGACTAAAAAATTTTGGTTAATGATTTTTAAACACAGTTACTCCGTACCAGTAACATATGCAAGACTTGAGAACATGGACTTTACATAGAAAGAGGACTGTGAGTTGACACATAAATATTTTCCTACATTTTGAAAAACTCTGCTTAAAGATTTTCAAATACAAATACTCCATAACACTAACGTCCTTAAGCGGAGATGGGAAAGACAATTAAATAATTATCCCCTCTTTAACAATATCTATCAATATCAATTTAAATGCCTACAATCTATAATAAAAAAACTTAGTTAAATGCAAGAACATTGTTCAAAAAAAAATATTTTTTAGTATAGCTTCCGATGACACAATCCTTTATACAATCGTCAACCCGGTACTGCCTCGTACATTTCAGAAGTTAGGGGTAATTGGGTTTAGCATAGTCCCAAAGCGACAGTAATAATGAGAAATTGAACTGAATTCGAAAAAATGCTTTTTCATCGATGTTATGTTATGCAGACAGTCAGTGTTTCGTCAAGTGTGAAAATAATGTTGTTTTCAATATAAATTTAAAATTTGAAAATTAGAGAAAAAAAGAAATTTCTGTGCCTTGTCAAAAGGGTTATAATAGTGTTCACAACCAATAAATTGGTGTCAAAATCAGAACTTTTTAGAAAGAAATATATATAAAGTATTATCGCATATTCACATCAAATATATCAATTTTTGAGTACAGGCACGCAGAAAAAAAAGATGTTTTTTAGTATATCTCACTCTAGGCGCAATCTTGTCTATGTTATTACCTACATAGTAATAGTAATTACTTGATTCTTTTAAGCTTAACATTTTAATATCTAATTATTCTTAAACCAAAAACTTGTATGATGGTATAGTAAGAAACCCGAATTTACTGCAGTCATACAGTTAATTTAAATTCAATTAACTATGTGAGATGATAGTATACTGGTTGTTGAGTAACCGAGTCCCATAAGTTTTGGTTGTACTGGCGATCCAAAGTGATCCACTTAGGTCTATTGCCCAATGTGTTATAGTATAGGGACAACCTCAGAGGTTTAAAATCAGCTTGAACATTTGACAAAGTTTAAAATGCTATTTAATGTGAAGTTTTGCAGTTGAGCAAGATTCTCAAAAAAAGAAGTTCTTAGAGAACCTTTGTTCTGGGCAAGACCTAAGCAGTTGAGAAGCACTTTCATCGTCCTTTCTGCAACTGCGACAGATATAATTGAGTGTGAGATTCAACTTACTAACATGGTTTCCTAAACTGCAATGAGCAGTGAGTAAATCTACTACAAGACTGATATCTGTACGAGTCATCTCAATAAGAGTATGGGATTTACTTTTATTTGAACGTGGCCATATTTCATACAGAAACCTACAAAGCGTTGAGTCTTACCTCATATTATTAAAACGTTTAGCATAAAAATATCTTAGTAGCAACTGAGCTAATAGCTACGTAGTTAATTTAAAGTTAGTTGTCTTCTAACATTGTACTTTTTGTTGTGTATGAAGTTATTGTATGTTGTGATAGTCGATAGGAGCTTTCAAAGCATTCTCGTCTAAGGATCTGTTAGTGCTACACCAACTGTTATATTTAAGTTCAAGTCTACATTTTTTTCATTTTTTTATGGTAGAAGATCCACATTAAATTGCTTATAACACAAATTTTGACCTTAGCCATTAGCACTCAAATACTTATTACTTCCTGCTATGAAAACATAAACGACTTTGTTATGGATTAGTCTATCTTAGTTTTCTTGTAACTACTATTAGTATTTTCTTTAAAGCAGTTATAGAAGTTGAAAAAGTTGAAGAGTGAAGAAAAACTTTTTAAATCTTTTTATGGTCTGTCTGTCTATGTTATTTATTGTTAATTATATATTTTACATTACTTTAAAGCAATTTTAAGTGCCGCTAAAATTGTTTTAGTTAATTCTCTAAGTAATAATAAGAAAATTAAATTGTTTAAATTTTAAACAAATTAAAACATTAAAATACATTTACTGTACGAATGAACAGATTTTATTTGGAAAATAGCAAATCAAGCATGAAATGTAATTAGAGATGTTAGAAAAATATTTCATTTTCATAAAATCATATTTGAAACATCATCCTAATAATTATATTAAATTTTAATTTCAGCAACACGAGCAGCGTGTTCTTGCTCCAGAAAAAGGTAAAGTAATTATGTGTATATGCCCAGCCCGCTAACTGTGCTCTATGCCCTGGTAGCTCGTATCTGGTATCTATGCTGTATAGTACAAGTAGTTATAGAGTAGTAGCGCCTCTTTTACACGGGAAATTAAATTGCTGCGATGATATGCAACACTGAACTGGATTAATTATTGACTGAGCAATAACGAACAACGAGTAACGAGTAGCGAGTAGCTATAACGGCAGCATTAACGAGTAGTAGTAGTAGTAGTAGTAGTAGAAGTAGCAATAATTACCAAAGTATTGGTATAGCACGGCACAGTTCGTTAATTAAGCTAAGTCAGCCGATAAGTACAAATTTAAAATGAAATGAAAATATTTAAAGAGTAACTATCGATAATTGATGAAGGCTAGCTAAAGAGTAAGTTTAAATAGTATTATAATTACAATAAAAAAAAAAAAAAATATTGAAAAACAAAAATTTGAAGTAAAATAATAAAATAAATAAATTAATATAAAATGAAAATTATAAATGAAAATTATAAATGAAAAAAAAAGGAAAAATGCAGAAAATTAACAATTTCACAGTTTGTTAACTGCGAATTAAATATGTTGCAACATGTAAGACGCTAGCAGCAAAATTTGTATCGCTGCTGTGTTGCTGCTGCTGCTGCTCTTACTCTTTAGATTGCAGTTAAATTTGTTGGTTGTTATTGTAGATACTTTAATTCATGTTGCAGCAGCAGTTAATATAAAACGTGCATTTACAAAATTAAATTATAAAAGTGTTGTATTTTATATATAATATTTTTTTCTCCATCTTTTCGGATTAATAGTTTCTTTGATTTTTGCAGTTGTTGTTTTTCGGATTTTTTTGTTAATTCGTTTAAGTTTCAAGTGAAATGAGTTATTTAAAATGCAATTTAAATTAAGTTAAATTTCAAAGAAAACTCAGCGAAATTAGGTCAAATTCAAGTGCGGTTCAAAGCATAAATAAGACAGCGTAAATGATTATAGCGCAATTTGCCATAATTTCAAATGTAAATTTATCGCCAGAGTGCAGTTAGAATTTGCAGTACTCGTCGTACTCGTATTCATCGTATTCGTACTATTTGCATTTTATTTCTAATAAAACAGCTATGGCTTGAGGAAAATATAGTAGAAAAAAAAAATTATTTTTCTTTTTTCTTGAAATGAAATATTAGAGGGGAAAAAATTTATTTTAAATGCGTGGCGCATATAAAAAGTTTTGCTAATTTTTTACACTGGAATGCATAATTTAGATGATTTTAAGTTTCTTATGCATTAAATGAAGATTTAAGTTGAAAATATGAACGCATAAATGCACCAACACACACAGATACACACACATACACGCACACAGAAGTTAGAAAAAATATCTGAGCTAGCATTGAATTGTTCGTAACTCAATTTACTCGCAACTAAACTAAACTGAACTGAACTCTACTAAACTGTAATTAACTAACTTTTTTTTTTGTACAAAAAAAAAAAAATTAAAAAAATTATTAGTATAATAAATGCTTCTTCTTCTTCTACAGTAACTATTTAAATTGTAGTGCTGAGGTAGTAACAGTAGCGGATTTATGCAGCCCACATAAAAGGTTGTAACCGTAACTCTGCGCCTTTTGCTTTAAGAAAAATTAAATAAAAAAATTATAGTTTCTCTACATTTTAGACGATATTTATTATTATTTTTTTTTTGGATTTATTGTTGTTATTTTTTTTTATAAAATTGCTGTGATTTTCTTTCAATTTATAATGATAAAGTGTGAAAGGAATTCAATTTTTATAGTTACTCTAGCAGCTACTTTATTTGTTATTACAAGACTTCTTTCTATTCTTTCCAGTCAGGTTGTTTATGGTATTTAATAGAAAGTTAAACGCGTTTAGTTAGTTGCATGCCACAACTTGCTGCTTCTACAAAATTGTTAATCAAATTTAAATCTTTAAATTATTCTTTAAAAATTTTTTTCAAATATTTTTTTTTTTAAATATTTTAAAGAAATTTTTTTTATTTTCTTTTTTCAGTTTTCTCTAAACAGCATCTATCATCTCTTGTTTTTTTTTCTAAATTTTTTTATTTTTTTTTCAATATTATCTTTACTAATGTTGTTACAAATTGTGGCTTGTTCGTTACAAAAGAGTTAAAAATTATTACTATAATACCCCAAAAAAAAAAGAAAAGAATTTAAAAATATCAGAGAAAAAAAATAATATAAATGAAAAGTGGAAATAAGTGTTTAATTCACAGTCACGAAAATTGCTGCTCTACAGGAACCGGCGCATTAATTTAATTTGTACTCTTAAAAATCGGTTTTTCTTCTACTTCTTCTACTGCTCGAGTTTGACGTGTGCGTAGGCCTTGTCTTGTTCTTCAAAGTGTTGGCAAATATCTATAATTATAGGTTATGTGCCTATCACGTGATTTAGGATATTTAAAAAATGAAATACAAAAGAAAAAAATATATTAAATTGCTTTGTAAATTATGAATTTGATTATAATGTATATGATCAATGGAAGAATTTAATGGTTGCTTGTTCTGCGGTAATAATCAAGTGGAGAGAAGTTAGATTCAATTTATATTTTTGTGGGTTTAACTTAATGTTAGCATTTAAAATATCTGTTAAACATAAGCTAGCAATTAGATAGATTGCATCCACACTCACGCTAACTTGTTAAGTTTAAATATGTACACTTCAAAGTATATTTTAAATTATTTCTTAAATTGAACGATTTTTATATTTAGTTTGGGTTGGTCGGTGATAATGCATAGTAGGTAGAGTTTTCAGTTCAATCTAAGTAGAGCATAAGCGCAGTTTTATTGCCACACATCTGGAGATATAAGACATTTTTTGGTTGAAAATAGCACAGTTTTATAAAGAAGTTTATAATTCACTAATAATTCTGTTAAATCAGTAAAAAAGTTCTCAGTGTTCTATGTAAAAAACATATAAACAGCTTTTTATAATTACATACCCGACATATAAAATTTAAAAACGACTCAAAAACGTGTACCATATATTGTCCACTTTAAGATACAACATAAGATTTGTGATTTGTCTCAGATAAGTATACAATATATAACCCATATCAGAATAAGATAAGAAATACATGCTACAACTAAGTTCAGAACTTGTGTTACTACATGCATGGATATCATACTGAAATGGGACATAAAAAGAGGTATGTGACAATACACGATATGTGGCCAGGCTTAAATAAGGATACAGGGCAAGATCAGAAATACGTACTTCGTTTAAATTCAGAATTATTTTTAAAAAGGGTATCACATATTATGATTTGTGACAAGTCTTAGATAAAATACGCTCTATAAATTCCATATCAGAGGAAGACCTGAAATAGGTACTCGATCTGAGTTTAAGATTTAAGTCACTACAAACTTGAAGATACCCAACCAAATATTCTTTGCCTTGCAATATAGAACAAGATTTGTGATAAGTTTCAGATAAGAATATATTATATAGTACAAACTAAAGGAGAACCTATAATACGTAGTTCCTCTAAGTTCAGAATTTGGTACAGTTTCCGTAATGGGTGCAGAAAAGCATATCGTAATATATTTTCGGTAACAGTTTCGAATACAATTATGATGTGATGATGTAGCAATAAAAAAATTGATGAAGTAATAAAAAAATTCTTATAAGTCTCTGAAAATTATCAACATAACATATTCTTCAATTTTAAATAAAATATATACAAAGGCGTGTTAACCGAACTATTTTGTGTGACTTTTGAAAATAAATTTATAAATTCTGTACATATTATACATATACATATTATTACATATACTATTTAGTAGAACCAATGTATAGTAGAACTATTGACACTGTGCTTCAAATTTGGTCGCGTACGAGTTCAACCTTTAGTACTTGCAGTCTCAAGAAATTATTTACGAATATTTAAAAATAAGAAATAATACCAAATGACTACTGATGATAGGTATTTGGCAATACTCAAACCAGCTAAATATTCAATTAATTAAAAATAATAAAAAAAAAATTTTGTTGTTGCAATTCACTACTATTCGAAACCTCTTTATTAAATGCAATAGTTTCTATTAAGTAAAATATTCACTGTCGTCATAACTGACTTTAAAAACAAATTTAATCAAAACTTTTAATTTTAAATAATAAGAATTTAGCATAATTCACATATATCAGAATCTAAAAGTTATGAAGCACAATAATACTTTCTTCATTGTTTTTTTTTTTTTTTTGCTTAACGACAACTTAAATTACTCAAAGGAAACCCACAAAATCAACAAATCCATATGCATAGCGAAAATTATTGGCTTCCTTCATTGCAGGAGTGTAGTTATAGTTAAAATATATATATAACAAAAGGATAATATATACACATATCTACCAACATATAAATGTGCAAGTATGTGTGAAATTTGTTTGCAATCTAAAGCTTTACGTATATCACTTGATTTCGTAAATGTTCATTGAGCTAATTTGATTTCTCATATTCCAAGGGAAAAATATAAACACGAAAAAAAAATTTATTAAAAAAAAGCTGAAATAATTGTACGCTTGCAAGGATTCAAATTCCAGTAGGTAATAAAGAAAGCAAGGACAGCAAGCTACTGACCCTTTCTGTGTCATTGTCATATGTAAGCATGAAGGCTTGTAGTAGCAGACAGACGACAGTAAGACAGGCTGCTTTGTATTCACATATTTGTCTTTGGAGTACTAACTGACAAGGATAATATATATATGATTAAAGATACGAAAGAAGAAGCCTTATCAATTTGTCATTAAAATTTACTCCTCTTTTTTTCTGTTTTGGCTATAAAAAAGACTAAATGTAGAGGAAAATAATTGTTAGATGACATATAGTCACATAAGGTATATAATTTAATAAAGAAGAAGTATATAATAGTTATACTATTATAGTTGTAAATATATGTGCATGAAAAAGTATCTATTTTGAATAGAATGGGTATGTAATAGTAGATAAATTAATATTGGAAATAATAATGGGAAAAGATTAATAGTAAAAAATGTAACAACAAAAATTATTTTTTTTTTGTTTAAGCAATAATAATTTATATTTTTAATAAAGTCCATACTATTATAGTTGTAAGTATTTGTCCATAAAAAAGTATCTATTTTGAATAGAATGGAAATATAATAGTAGATAGATTAAAAGTAGGAATAATAATGGGAATAGATTAATACTAAAAAAATTTAACAATAAAAATTAATTTTTTTTGTTAAAACAATAATTATTTATATTTTTAATGAAGTCCATACAATTATAGTTGTAAGTATATGTCCATGAATGAGTACCTATTTTGAATAGAATGGGAATATAATAGTAGAGAGATTAATATTGGGAATAATAATGGGAATAGATTAATAGTAAAAAATTTAATAACAAAAATTTTTTTTTTTTGTCTAACCAATTATAATTTATCTTTTTAATTGAGTTATTTTTTTTTTGGACTGAATATATATACATTAATACATTAATACATTTTCAAAAGCAGTTTAAGCTTAAATACCGAAATTATTTCACAATAAATTTAATTTTTATTATTTTTTAATATAAAAAAAATAAGCTATAGTTTTCAAAAACAAAAAAGCTTATATCATATATAATTCTCTATAAATTCTTAAAGTACTTTGAAGATTCTTTCTAATATAATATATTCAGTCACAATATTAAACGTAACAACAGCAAGGAATCCTTTTATTATTGCCCACTAAGTAAATAATTAAATACTTTTTTTTTGATATATTTTTTTTATTATTGTACTTGATTCCTTTCCTGCCAATTTGCACTAATATTAGCAGTGAATTGTATCTCGAAAAAAGTATCAAATTACTCTTTCATAAGGACCTTTTCCTTTCGTATTTGTCTTTAACTACACTTTTGAGGTTAGGAGTGCACAAGTACGTGAAAGTACGAAGAGGAATGACCACTACAGTGGTAAAGCACATGTGTGTATTTAATGCACATACGATTTTAAGTACAACTCTGCGTTTTTGTGGGTGTTTCGTTGTGATTTTGTTTATTTTGAGCCAATCATGCATACACAATAGATACACAAATGTCTGCATTTCATATTAAATGAGCCACTGACACAAAAGCAAATTACTATTATATATCTGTATGGTTTGCTGGTGTTTTTGACTGTGAGGATGTGAGGATGTAAGGATGAGAGGATGAGAGGATGAGATTGTGTGTATAGAATGGATAATTGCGTGCGAACTTTACTACAGATAATGTCAGATACTACATAATTTATTCATTGTACTGCTCAGTAACAAAAGAATTGACAATGACGTTTTATTCTCACTCGAAATGTTAATTCAAGTACGTAAATTAGGTGACATTTAACTGCAGTTCACGAATTCTATTCATTAATTGTCTGGCATGTACTTGTAGTTTGGTTATTCCAATTGATTAGTCTATTTGAGATAAAATAATAGATAAATAATTTCGTATTTAGTAAAGTTTATTAGAAGTAATACAAAATTCGAATATAATGCTGCTTATTAGATTTATTATATTGTGTGGTGAAATACTGCTGTGAAAGGATATAAATTAATTGTCTTTTAATGACAGCTTATAGAATAATATAGCACTAAATATAGTATATGGTATTATATAAATATGCATTGGCCACTTGTAGTGCAAGATTTATCTAAAATAAAATCATGATCTGATCAATAAATACAGAAAATAATTATAATGCCATAAATAGATCTGGTTCATATTCGGGTTTAACGTGCACTAAACTTGTAAGATAAAAGTTTACTGTAATTGCAAAATAAATGTCGTTAAAAATGTCGTAAGCAATAAGACCTTTCCATATAATATGGTACAATAAGAATTTAGAGCCATAAAAAGTCTGTAACTCAGACCAAATTATAACAGCTACGAGTGATGATGATGATTTCAAGATCGTTTATGATCCGATTCAGTTCAAAATTTTCAAACCTGCAATGGTTCGGTTCCTGATTCGATCCTTAATCGCTTGAACTACACTAAAAAGTCAAAGTTTCTTCTTGATAACTCTAGTACTTAAAGAACAAAATTGAGGTCATGGATATTGAGAAACACTATGAATAAGGCTTTAGTCAATACCAGGTTGTAGTTATCGATACCAAGAACGATGGTAATAAGTTAATGAACGTTTTTGAGCCGGTTCCGTCCGAAATTTTTAAAGTCGCAATGGTTGACTTCCTAATTCGCTTTATGGGCTTTATTTGACCCGAAAATTAAAATCCACAGGATTTTACTATTTTAATGGAACTGCTAACCACTGAATTAAGATACTCATAGATTTATGTTTCTTTATGATTATTATCGTGGATTTAATTATATTTTTAACCACATCCAGTGAGAATATAATATTAACAAGGTAAATGACTTTAATTCGAGGAAAGTACTGCTATTATTGCAGGTCTTTTGGGCTACAATTAACTGATCACAAACAGAAGACATTCGTGACAATAACCAGTGACAGTGCCTT
>NC_051846.1:183389652-183397194 GCF_002237135.1 Teleopsis dalmanni | reverse complement strand
CTGTGAAACCTTTCAATAATGCCGTTAGAAGCAGGGTGATAAGCTGTGGTACATTAGTGCTGAATTCCGAAGAGTTTAGACAATTCCTTGAAAAAATAGCACTCAAATTGTCGTCCCTGATCTGTGGTTATGCGTAATCTCATGCCAAATCTTGCAATCCAGGTGGAATATAATGCGAAGGTTACGTTTTCGGCAGAAATATACTGCAATGGAGAAAACGATCGATCATTGTCAAATCTGACATGACAGTGGTCCGACAATGTCCATGTTGACGAGGTCGAAGCGAGACGAAGCAGCTAGATACTGCTGCATAGGTGCTTTGTTGTGGCGGTGATCTTTGCTTTTTTGGAAAGCAATGCAGGATTTGAAAAACTTTGACGTACAGGCTGGCCGTATGCTTCGTTGGCGGCCGCGCCGTGTCAAAGTGGTTGAGAGTGGAGAGCGTTGAAGAGATTTGATGAAGTCGTCAGCTTGAGAAAATAACTTTGATCTGTAGGCTGGTCTCATGCCTCGTTGGCGACCGTGCCGTATCAAAGTGGGTGTAAGTTATGTTGCTTAAATCGCATAAAAATTTGTTGTAATAACCTGGAACGAGATTCATCGTCGGAATGTGTCACCAGCACGTTCGTATGCTGCGTGTTTAAATCACGTCGGGGTCATCAATATATAGCGTGGTTTCTGTACTTGAACGGAAGTAAAAACACAGAGGCTATATTTAAATTTTAAAATTATTTATTGTGTTCTGTTTATTTCCTTAATCAGGAAACTAGAAACTTCTTCTGGGAAAACAATTTTCTTACTAAAATTTTCCAAATTTTGTACTGTCAATATATTCGAATTGAAATCATGCGTGCTGTGATGAATGAGAATTTCGACGGCTACATATATATTATATTATTATATATATCCCGGTATGGTCTTCCTTCCTTCAACAATATTTGTTTTATGGTCTTTGTCGATTTAGAACTTTTTATATCAAAAGATTAATTTGGTTTCAGGAATAAAAAAAATTACATGGACCTGAATTTGAAAAATACGATGGTAGTTGATTAACACTATTTGATGAGATTTTCAACTTTGGTTTCAACTACAGTATGAAGAGATATATATTTTCTTAAAATAAGACATAACGAAGATTAAGGTTCTCAATAGAGCGATACACTGTAAGTTCCAGTCTGTAAAAATAATAAATATTTTTTGCTACTAATAATCTTATGTGACTTTTAATCTTTTCAATGAGAACAAAATATACCTCGTTGAAGAGTTTGACAACTGCAGAAAAATTATTAATAAAAAAATCATTTAGTTTCTTCATCTGTATAAGATGATATCATCTTCTAGCAAAGAGACTATTAATAAAAGTATCATCCTTTCCTTTTATCTGTTTAAGACGATATAATCTTCTAGCAAAAAGACTATTAGTAGAACCATTATTCTTCTATTCATCTGTATAAGACGATATTACCATCTAGCAAAAGGACTATTAATAGACGAATTATCTTTTCCTTTCATAGTTTCCTTTCATAATGTCTAGCAAAATTACCATTAAAAGAAGCATCATCCTTTCCTTTTTTCTGTATAAGACGATATCATTTTCTATCATACAGACCTTCTTAGTAAACCTACTGAAATCTTAAAACTAATTTTAATGCAAACTCAAATTAAGCCTTGACAGAATATTGTCCTCTAGCAAAAAGACTGTTAATAGAAGAAGCTTTCCTTTCTTTCATCTTTATAATACGATATCATCTTCCGTCATACACACCTTCTTAGTAAATCAATTGAAATCTAAAAACTAAATTTAATGCAAACTTAAATTAAGCTTTAGGAGGATATTATCTTTTACCAAACAATATAATAATAAAAGAATCTTCCATCCTTTCGTCTCTATAATACGATATCATCTTCCATCATACAGACCTTCTTAGTAAATCAATTGAAATCTAAAATCTAAATTTAATGCAAGCTTAAATGAAGCTGTAAGAGGATATTATATTTTACTAAAAAGACTATTAATAGAAGAATCTTCCCTTCCTTTCGCCTATATAATACGATATCATCTTCCATCATGCAGACCTTCTTAGTAAACCTACTAAAATCTACAACCTAATTTTAATGTAAGCTTAAATTAAGCCACATTTTTGAAGAAATTTTATGCTTTTGTCCTAATCTTCTACGCATTCCGTAAAAGTGACACAATTTTATTAAAAATTTTATTTTAAGTTGGAAACTATTTTTTAAACTATTTTGATAACTTTTAACAACAAAATACAATATAAAAATATTAAATTTATGTGCAAAAAAAAAAAAGAAATTAAAAACACGAAATAACTTTTAAGGAAATATCAACAGTGCGATAATAAAAAAAAATATGGACGAAAAATATACAGACCAAGGATAAGTAAGGGAAGAAGGAAAAAAAACTGAACTAAAACTGAATAGGAAACGGAAAAGTGAAATTTTCAGCAAACGTTTTATAAGAAAAAAATCCATTTATTAAAGATATTGAAAGAAATCACAAAAAAGTGAAGATAGAAAAGTTTAAATAAAAATAAATAAAAAAAAAACACAGCTCAACTTTTAAGAGGAACAAAGACCAACACACCAACAACAATAAAAATTGCATACAATTTGAGAAGAAGCAAAAATCTCCAAAGTAAAAGTTGAAAATCCAACTGGAATAGCATAAAATTGTATATTTTCAGCTAAAAATGACGGCAAAAGGACACACAAATGTCAAAAAATCAGAAGAAATCCTTGCAAAACTTTCGATTAAATTTTATATCATTTTTTGCTAAACTATTTGCAACAATTTTTAAAATTTGTTCTCTTTTTTTTCTGATTCTCCTTTTTTTTTACTATAATTTTTTAACATTTGTATTCCCATATTTGTCAAAGTCCAGTAGCGAATGTTCAAAGGATATGATCAGAATTGTAAAAAGAAATTTGCATTTGTCGGACACAAGTTACATTGCTCTGTGCAGGCTTGGGTATTGCTGCATTTATACGAGTCCATACAGCTGCAAACATTCGAAAAGCTCATTGACAGTCAAATACATACTATAGTCATCATAGTATAGTCATCCTTTCATTAATGTAATAAAATTTTTATATACAAAAAAAAATTTTTTTTCATATTGAAATTTTTATCCAGAGACTTTCTATAGAAATTTTTAGTGCAATTCTTTAATTTTTTCATTTTACGCTTTTTAGTGCTATTAGCCAGCATTTTGTGATTTTATCTAATTTTTTTATAGTTTTCTAGTGCAGCTAGCTGGTACTTCTTTTTTATTGTTTTCTGTTCTTATGTTTCAGTGCAGTTGACTGGAACTTTGACTTCGATTTTTTTTCATTTCATCAAAGCTGATCAATTTTTTTTAAGTAAGCTCACGTTGTAATGCAGATAATATCAATGTGTGATTTAATTAGCTTAATATATGAATTATATTTTTTTTATACTCTAACTACTACAAAAAGTACTTAACCAGTTCGTAGCACAATATCACTATAATGCTGAAATCACTATATTCCTTAAATACAAAAACATTTGATAAGCGATTTTTTGATCAAAGAAGATTCGTCAGTTACAACACAGCTGAAAGACTTACAAAGAAGAGTGCAGTAACACTCTTTATAGGGCCCGAATCTTTTTATGGAATATCTTTCTGTCAGATTAATTCAGTACTAAGACACATACATGACATATATAAAGTGGGTTCACTCTAAAAACCTTAGCTAGTCCAAAAAGCTATAATCAATAAAAGTAATAGTTCATAATAATGACAGTTTACTCAATCCACATAGAACTCTATTTATTTTAAACATTGGTTTACTAACCAAATATATTCCTGTTTACAACCGCCTTTCAATTATAGAACTAAAAGATACCGATATCTTCAGATTCTATGAAAACCAAAGTGAAAATTCCATCCACCTTAATCGCTTATCGTCTGTGATTGCTAGGAAACCTGTATTGACTTCATAAAGATACTCGATTGTTAGGAGTCGAGTACATTTATTCGATTTATCTTGAGAGGATTGAGATCTGCAATTTGAAATCATGAGACACTATTAGCTTTATGAACAGCTCTAATTAGTTGAATTGAATTGTAGACTCTTTTCAAAATAGATCCATTTAATTGCTCTATTGTACCTTATTTGTTAAAGGAATATAGGAATTATTGCTTTATTCTATATATGTTGGTTTCTATGTTAAACCGTTTTTGTGGTCTATTGTTATTATAGAGTAATCGGATATATTACGTTCTAACTCAGATAACCTTAATTAAAAATCTAGAACTCTATACATTTCCCTATCCCACCTTACTTATTAAAAATTTATAGGAATTATTCCTTCATTCTTCACTAATGGTGCTCTATGTTAATACATTTCGTAGTCTATTGTAATAATAGACTAATGGGATATATTATATTATATTACGGAAAAGCTTAACCAAAAATCTAAGACTCATTTCATTAGCCTATTCCATCTTACTTATTAAAGACGATATTATTCCTTCATTCCTCATTCGTTGCGCTTTTAATTAATCCATTTTTGTAGTCTATTGTTATTATAGACTAATCTGATATGTTACGTTCTATTGTGGAGAACATCAATCAAAAATCTAGAATCCATTTCATTAGTTTCATTTAAGTCTTCACCTAATGCTTTTCGAGCTAATCTATTGTGGTTGTCTATTCTTATTGTAGACTAATGGTATATGTTACTTTCTATTGTACAATTTTTATTGAACTGATAATTAGTCAATTAGAGGTCAAAAAAATCCTCTTTCAGATTTATTTATTTATTTTCTAACGACATTTGAAACATTTTAGAAAAGTTTTTTGCAACTTCCCATTTATTGTGATTGTGGCACATTGTTTACTAAGAAAATTGTGTATCAGAATGGTTTTTATCTGATTTAGTTTATATATTAAAAAGTCAAGAATTTTAAGTTTAAGTTTTCTTATCTACAAATATGCACAGTTTGTGGTTATTTATTTTAAAGAATATTTGAAGACTTTGTGGCGCCCTCTTTGTGGTGCTGTCAATATTAAATAAGAACTTCTAAAATCTTGTGAGCAAAACTGATTCCTACAACGCCCATAACAAATTTTCCAAAACAACTTTATTATCCGTTTTCCTAATGCATATGCGTACGTAACTGCAAACAAGAATCCTATATCCTTGCTGCGGTAAGTTCGACGCGTGCATCCTTGCTATGCTCTTTCCCAAGTGAAACTAGCTTTAGACAAAATGGCACTGATATATAAAATTCTGGGAGTCGAGATAAATGTTTAAATAAAGGAAATTTTAAAAATGTACAAAAGAAATAAATAAACACATAAAATAAAAAATAAATAGAAAATTAGAATGAACATAAAAAAGGACAGCCGGGACGGTGCAAAAAAAAAAGTAACCACAACAAAAGAAATATAAATATAAATATAAAAAATTGAAATAGAAATAAGCAAGGATGTAGGAACAAACTCCGTTGGTGGCCACAATATACAATAAAATGTAGTCGTAACTCAATACGAGCAAACAAATAAAAAATAGTTCCACTTCAAATCCCCTGATGCTCGACATTTGGCGCTTTGGTGCTGTGACGACCACAAAAGGACAACGGCATAATAACAGTTTGAAAGTGGAGGAAAACAAATCACATACATTTTACTTAAAGGACAAGATTTGCTGCTTGACTATTGTGTTCGGATTTGATATTTAGAAAGGATTTGTTTCGCATGCAAATAACAGTTGAGACAGGCTACAGGCGGCCAAATGACATCGATGAAGGCAGGATGAACGGTAAAAAATGTGCTGTGAAAAGCGCACAAACGCCTAAGGATTTTAATACAGGATCTGGGACTATGTGTCTCAGAGCCACAACAAATGGTAGAAGTGTCTATTTCTTTACTATAATTTGCCGCCATTTTGCGTTTTGTATTTTGCGGAAATACTTTTTATTGAATCAATTTTTTATTAACACATTTGCGGGGCTGAAGGACACAATTGTGTCAAGTATATGACATAAGGACAATAAAAGTGCTGTGTGTAAAAGTGCTGTGTGTAAAAGTGCTGTGTGGTTTCCAAACAAAATGGCGACATTTTACAGTCGATCTATGTGAACACAAATTGAGAGCTACGTTAGGCAAGGCACTATTTGCAATTGGCTTACTTTGTTTGGTTGTAAAGTACGACGTACTTAATTGACAAAAGCAATCTTCACAAAGTAGTTTAAAATGTCAAGTGAGAAAAAATTAACAGCAAATACTGCAGTTTGTGCACGCAAAAAAGGATGCTACTTATGCAAACTTCGTATATGTCTGCCAAAACGAAATTTCCAAATCTTTTTGAGTGCAAAAAACATGCTTCGGTTTGTCCATTGCTTATATTGCTTTCCATCCTTTTGCTTAGATTTGTTCTGTAGTGCATTTACCCTTGCACATGGTATGGTTTGTATGGTATGGAAAAAATTATCCTTGCATATGCAATTTAGTTTTAATTTTTTCTTACTGCTTTGCTAGCGCAATCATTTGACTTTTTTCCCTCACTTAAATTGCATTTGCACTTTACTTCACTCATACTGAGCTCAACTTCAGTGAAACAACAATTTAAGTAAATCATCCTGTCTGCAGGATATTGCGTACGTAACGACTTTGTTAACGATGCCAATGTAATGATGTAAGTTAAGTTCTTTTTTCCGTTTCCTCTATTTCTTTTGTAATTTTGTGTATTCTTCTTGTATTGTGCTTAACGTATTTCCTTTCCCCTCTATACCTCCATACCTCCATACCTTCCTCCACCCACCGTTTTATAATCTTTCAAACATGTCAAAGTTTTAACATTTAAAGACTTCAACTTACAACAGCAAATAAAATGGAAAATTTGCGGAGAAAATTGAAAATTTTATTAAAAATGTTTGAAGTAACATATTTGCCAAAAGCATTTGAAAAACTTTTAATGAACAAGTCAAAAATATAAAAAAAGTTACTTAATCAGGAATTCACATGATTTTCTCCTTTTCAATTAGATTGACAAGCGTTTATGCGGTTCACAGTTTCCATTTACCCAATCGAATTGAACCATTCGAACCGTTTTGAGCAAAAGTTAAGAAAATACTTAACTGAGTTTCAAATGTTTTCAATTTAAATTTTAATTAAAAAAATTTAAATAATTTTCATAAATAAATTTTCTTCTAATTTTGGTACTTATTTGGAGTACATACGCATGAAATCTTATATAGAATAATTCTGTTTATGGCAGAAGGCTTATGTAAATAAAATGAAAGCGTGTAAATTAGTTTATGTTAGATTATACTGGCAATCCAAAACGATCCCCTTTGGTCTATTAGCCCATTCTGTTACCGTATCCGAAAAAACTTAGATACCACCCTGATCCATTGGTTGAGCTTAAAATTCTAATTAGTAGGAAATCTTGGAGTTGATCAAAATCTTTGAAAAAGCAGGCCACTAAAATAGTGAACTGGAACCTAATATGCGCTGGACAAAAACAAAACAGATGTGACGCATTTTTATTGT
>NC_051846.1:183378145-183389552 GCF_002237135.1 Teleopsis dalmanni | reverse complement strand
CTCAGAACCATTTTGAAAACGTATATTTAGAAAACCCCACTGTTTTCTATTCTCCGAGAGATGTAAATGATAAAAAAAAAGATATCTCGCGTTTTTCATCAGCCATTCTATAAACTCACAAGCGTCATCACTCCAGGACATTTCACTTATAATATGATGAAGATTTACGTCATCAGTTATAGGTACAGAAGGCTTAGGGTAAATATTAGCCATTCCACCACATATAATACGATCGGAGGGTTTCCGCAGATCAACTGGTATCTGCCACAAATACCTTCCGTCTGAAGCAAACGGAAACCCATGATCAATGGCCCATAATATATATGTGGGTTTTTCGCTTTCATTATCCACATGAAGTACTTGACCCCGAATATATTTCGAGAAGGGTAAATATTGCACCGCAACTATTTCATTTAAATGGGGTCTAAAGTAACATTGACCACTGTCTCTGGTGCACTCTGCCAGCAAGAGGCTTTCTACTTCCAACACCTTATGTAACGAATCGGGTACATCAATGTAATACCAAAATAGTTGTGGGTTTATATAATGTGTGACAACAATACGAAATCTATAGGCCGCTGAAAATTAAAAAAAGAAAAGAGGAAGAAATTAAATTTTATATTTTATAATGCAATTTATATGTACTGTAAATATTTTAATTATTTAATAACTGGAGAAAATAAACTAATTCCGTCACGAATCGTGAAATGCAACTCTCTTCAAAAACTCTCTTAATTAGATTGCCTTCTATTAAATTATTTAATACTTATTTATTCAATATTAAAGTAAATGTTTAATATATCATATTTAATATATCATATTAAACATTTACTCAATGGAAGCATTGGAGACATGAGTACAAATCCATTTACAAAAATATTATTGATGTGAAGTAAATCAAAATGTAGTGTAAACATTAAATTTATTTTTATATATAAAAATAAAAGTTAATATAAGTTATGTTACATGAATTCTAAAGTATATTATTATTATTAGATAAAAATTTTACAATCAAACAATAAAGTGAAGAGAAAAAGGTTAACCCGCCTAAAAGCAATAATAGAATGTTTCCTTTGGTTTTATTAGATCTGTTAACTTACATAGGATTGCTTGAATTACTTGAATCTCAAGTTAACTGGTCTAACGAAGCTAGTGAAATCATACTTTAAGAAACAATTGCTCTGGATTATATCAAAAGTGAAGAAAATCTGCACTGGCATCACTTTTTCCAACCATTTTTGCCTCTTCCAGAAATTTCTAGATGTTGCAAAAACTATCAAAATACTCCTAAATATTAATAACTGAAATAGTTTATTTGATAAATGAAACTAGATTCAGAAAAGATATAATTTTTAGTATTACGAAAATCCTGAATAAAGATAATCCAACAATATCATCCATTTTATATATTCAATATTAAGAAAGCAGGAATAAAGTATAAATAATAAAGAAATGAAGAATAATTTCACCGAACGAAGGCGTCGAAGACATAATAATCGGAAATCTAATTACGAAAATTGATGTGATGTAGATCAAAATGTAGTGAACATTAACATTGTCTTTATGTATTGAAAATTAATATAAGAACACTAAAATATATTACAAATCTTAGTTATAAAATTTGCAATAAAAAAAATATCTTATTAAATCAGAAAAAACCAACTAAAAGCAATAAGAAAATATTGGTTTACGTTATATCAGAGCAATGTGAAAAAAATGTGCTCACTGGCATCACTTTTTCGACGCCATTGTCTTTGCTTTATCTAGAAATTTGTAGATTTTGCAAGAATTAAAGTATTTTACAATTATGTGATATTCATGTGCTACTCCACATTTAAATTAAAATTTGAGAAAAAAATTTAAAGATATGAATAATTCATATTTTTGATATTAATTAGTAATTATAATTAGCAACTAAAATAGAGACAAAACGTTATAAATACCTTTCTTCTCAGGCGGCCTAGACACTTGGTAGTTGGCCATATTGAATGACTGCAATGAAAAACGCATTATAATTAATTATTATAATTTATTTATAATAAATTAATATTTGTGCAATTGTGAAGCATTTTAATTTAAAACATTTGCGATAAATATATTTAAGTCTTAAACTATTATGATTTATAAAAATTCTTACCTCAACAATAATTTTATAATATAAAAAATTCAAGCACGGGAGAAAATCTAAAAGAACTACTACACTGATTCTCGACTAGACACGGAATGAGAAACTTCGTTAATACGAAACGTACAAATTTTTTCGCATGTTCGAGAGGTTCCGTTATGTGAGACAACTATATGATTTTTGATATAAGTTAGTATGAAATCGAATGATATGTGAAATCTCCTTTATTTACCCCTACCAACGAATAAAGCGAAAACTACTGCGTATTATAATATCATTTCATGTTAATAGCACATTTTAGAATAATAAACTTAATGTGCAGTGTTGAGTAATGAATCAAGTAGGGTTAATTTTTCTTACATGTATATAAACCAGTAGTTCATTTATTTATGAAAAGTCACTGAACAATAAGAAATTACATACCAAAAATAAGCTAAACCAGATTTGTAATGTATTTTATTGTTGCCTCATCATCATATACATTTTATATATAGTAGATCGGTTCTTGTAATTTGTAACTATAAATGTAGTATAATTTGAAATATGTATAAAATCAGAAGTTCCTCAGTCTCTTCCTTTGAGAAAAGTAGATTACGCTATCACAATAGCGCAACTGGTTGTGCACGCTGGACAAGTATAGAGCAAGTTATGACATGTTTGAGTTATAGTCAGCTGTTTAGGTTAAAAATGTTTTAATTGTTATTCTTAAATTTACTTAAAAATATAATCACTGTATTTAATAAGTTTGTTTCCAAAATCTATTTTAAAACTGTTTTTAAAAGCAATTTTAAGAGCGTTTATAACTAAAAATTAAAAGTACTTAAAAAGTCTCTGTCAGCTGATAACTAATACTTAAATGCAAAAACTACTCTTAAAAGTTCAATTAGTTGTGCCGTAAGCAATCAGCTGACTTGTTCTGTTCAATATGCCGATTTAAATTAACAAGTTTGGAATAAGTTTTACAACTTATAGGTCACTTTTTAGGGCGTTTTTCATAGTTTCGATTTTTTTATATACCCAATATTTTGCCCAAATCTAATACAAAAATATTAGATTGATTTAAAAATGTTCGATTGGGTTACAAAATTTGAGGTACCGAAAGTAAATCTAAAGTGAAAATTTGAATTAAATTCTGTTTTAATATCGAAAACGCCAGTAGAAAAAAAAACATTTGATTATTTATGTCGAAGTTCAAATTGCGGGAAACATAAGAATGCATTGAACGTAGGTTTTTGACGTAAGCGTAGGAGAAATATTATAACAGCTGATAGATACATGGAGTAATCACTTTATATTTCTTTGTGTGCAAATTATTTGGTGATCGTATTGAACGATGCCAACGAGACACGAAGTATATTAACTTTGAAATAAATCGAAGAACTATATTTACCGATTTATATATTCATTATTTTATGCACTATAACTGTTTAATAAGATATATGTATACTTTTTGCTATATAACTGAAGTAGAGTGATTGAGATTTTCCGAAATAAATCTGTGGATTATGTTAAAAGATATGTATATGCAGTATTAATGCATATTTGTTTAACTGTTTCATAAGATAAAAATATTTTTGTATCACTAAAATTATTTGAAATCTTTTAAATTGAATTTCTACGAATTTACTGAATTTCAAGTAGGCTATGAACCTACTGGAAAATGCTAAATTTAAAAAACTGTTAGCTAAAATTATATCAATTAGGTCAAATGAGGTATCCAGGACAATATTAGTATGATATAAATACCATAAAACAATATGTATTGATTATTAAATTTGGTTAGGTTCGGTTGTACGGGCGATCCAAAGAGATCCTCTTATTCTTTTGGTTCATTATGTTATCGTATAAGGGAAAAACTAAGGGGTTTAAAAGTACCTTAAACATTTGGCAAAGTTTACAATGCTATTTAATGAGAGGTCCTGCAGTTGATCAAGATTCTCAAAAAAGCAAACCTCTAGAGTAGTAAAGCACCTAGCCTGTTTTTGGGGATGAGTAAAGCATATGAGAGGTACTTTCATCGTCTTCCCCACAACTGCGACATATATAATTTAAAAGGAGATTGAATTTTAAATTAGTTTGACATAAACTTTAAAAATTAATAAAACAATATTAAATATTTTAACTACTGTAAAGTTTATAATCATTTTTTATCAGGGCCGGTTTTCGTTTCGGTTCAAGACAAAAAAAATATATTGTTTCAGTTCCGGTTTTTGTTTCTGCAAAATTATTGGTTTTTTGCGGTATTCGGTTTGGTTCCGGTTCGATGCCCTACTTTTTATTATATTTTTGAAAAATGTGTTTTTGACGTTATGTTTACATATTCCTACAAAGTATTAAAATAAAACAATTTGTTATTCTTCTTCTTATATTTACAATTTATTCCGGTGTGCTATATTATTCCTTTATTCTTATTACAAACCTAATAATTTATCAAATCTTACATGCAACATTAACTGCTTTACCGAACATTAAACTGATAAATCAGTTAAATTTGAAAAAATTTAATCAAGTTTATAGTCGCAAAACGGTTTAGTGTGTCAGAACAATACTCTCATTTCGGGATCCACTCATATACAATATATCAAACAAGAAGCATCCATATATATGATAAGATAACCTGCGTCAAAGTATTTATAAAAACGAGTATTAAGAGATGATGAGTCGTATATTTGAGATATCATTCAAATGTAACATAAAAAATGTCCTTGTATAAAATTTTATTACAAAATTCCTTAAACGCAACATTAAAAATAAGTTTGTTAACGCGATGCGTAAAAATACTCATCCTTCATTCTTCAGCCAATATTGCGCGATAATTAAAACTTCAAACATGTCACGTGGCTGTCGATAATCGCATCAAAGCTACATCACGTGCATTATCTGTCATTTATAATCTGTAAATATATTTATTTTCTGATGCAGAATATGACTATTGCTCGAAAAATCGCTACGAAGTAAAGCCACGCCACATATAATTACAAAATCAATGAAATGCGACAAGCTCATGTAATCGACATCAGCAGCATTTAAACAGCCGCAAAATAGTATCTCTTATCACTCTGGCATCACTAGCGTTGTGTGCTGCGTATCTGTATAGATATTAAAGTAACTATATATATATGTATATAGATAATTTCAACATTAATGTATTTGTTTAGATACTTAAGTGTATTGATTACTCCTATCAGGTTCAGCAGATTATTAGTTGCATCCGCCTATGTCATATACATTCTGTCATTGTTTGTTTATCTGCTCTAATACTGTGGTTACTGCATTTCTTTTTTTCTACAATGACTTTTCTCTATTGAATTATCATAATTATTAAATTATATTTAAGCAATGCATTTGTGGAAACTATTGTATTGTATCTATAATCAGCGTTTCGTTTGCACTCACATACACTCATTTTGCAGGTGGGGATTAATTTTGATAATGTGCAGCTAAACTTATGCAATCTGTCAATAATGAATGATTGTAATTTATTAAAACTTCCGATTTCACGCTCTGACATAATATATAGTGATTTCACCACCACACCTCCTCGTAGCGGTGTTAAAGGGTCTTAGCGCATTTTGAATCATTTATGCATAAAGTTTCATTTAAAATTAATTATGTTTAAAATATTGTGAAAACACTGTGCAACAATATTTTAAATGAAACGCAACAAAAAAGGAAGGTGGAATTAAAATTCTACAAATAGACATCGATTATGAGAGACTCTACATTATATTATACAGTTTTAGAGTCTAAATGGATATATCGCTGTTAGGCAATATATTAATATTTATATTAACATTTTAACGAACTGAGCTATATTGTAATATTATTGAGTTCCTGAAATTAATTATGAGATAAATTATCTATTGCGGTGTGGCCTGTGATAGTTTACTGTTATATTGAAATATTATTGGGTTCCTGATATGAATTAGAAGATGAATTACCTACTGCAGGATGGCTTGTAATAGTTTACTATACTATATTGTGATATTATTGGGTTACTGAAATGAATTATGAGATAAATAATCTATTGCGGCGTGACTTTTGATAGTTTACTATGTTATATTGTAACGTTATTGGGTTCCTGAAATGAAATACGAGATGAGTTATCTATTCCGGTAGGGTTTATGTTAGTTTACTATGTTATATTGTAATATTATTGGATAAACTTGTAATAGTTTACTATACTATATTGTGATATTATTGGGTCCTGAAATGAATTACGAGATAAATTATCTATTGCGGTATAGTGTATGTTCGCTTACTATGTTACATTGTAATATTATTGCATTCCTGAAATGTTGATAAATTATCTACTATGGTCAAGTGTGTGTTAGTTTACTATGATATAATTATAATATTTTTGGGTTCCTGGAATGAGATCCAAGATAAAATATGTATTCCGGTATGGTTTGAGTTAGTTTATTATGTGATATTGCGATATTATTGCAATGCTGATGAATTCAGTATTGGGGTATAAGTTACGGACTTATAATAAAAACTATGCGGTCACTGCGACTCTTTGGCGTATATGAGATAAAAAGGAATATTTTGGTTTACAGCAAACTTGTAGTGCTAACGGGTTGATGATTCAATGGTCGAACTTCCGATAAGCGAACTGTATAGAAACTGCCATACGAAGACGAGATGGAATCTATCAATCTCTTTTTATGATTTTATATGTCATTATCGAAGACCTAGTGTATAGTAACTGCAATATCGTTACCTTACTGGTCTTGCAGAGATAATGAAAATAGACTTATAGGATTTGTTTTAATATCAATTATGCTCAAAGGATGCAGTGACGTGGTGGCATAGTTCCCAACCTTTTTAAAATCGAATAGTATCATTTTGTTTTGAAATTGTGTATTTTTTTCAAAATGAAAAGTGTGTGACATATACCTCAATTCTAATCGTTTTAATCCTATTTTTACAAATACTTTTCACTACAAGTCACATCAAATTATGTAGTTAGTTATCGCTGGGCCACGCAAGAGATACATGTATGCGGCTTTTAACCATTTTTGAACATAGGTACATAAATTACACTTATGATTGATACATAGTTCGATTAATCCTTAACTCTTTTAAGACAATTTTTGATGACTTTTTGGACAATTTTAGTGTTAGACTTATATTTTTGTTTTACTTATTTACTTATTTAGTCATAATAACCTGTCACCAGGCTTTGGCACGTCTCTCCAGGTTAGTGGTTAGTGCTCCATCAATTTGATCACTCCACTAGAGACACATTATAACTCTATGCCTTCTTTCTCCAACTATTGCTTTAAATACCTATTTCGCTGGAATATCTTCAACCATTCTCACGATATGGCCACACTAGCCAAGCCGCTGAATGTTAATTTGCTGAATTATATTAATGTCGTGTTAAAGATCGTATACCTAGGGGTTTATATGGATGCGTTAGTCGTCGCCAACTCATCGAGCTTTCTTATCATTGTTATGATTGTTTTCGGAGGTTTTCAATTTCTGTCTTCATGTTTTTAATATAAGGTTGAGAGATGAGTACAGAGATACGAGCACCTACAATGTTATTATTCTATTCATTCTCTATTATACACATTTACGCTATAAAGAGTGTAAACGAATATTAGTCAAAATTAAAATCCATTTTATATATTCCAAAATTATTTCTGTTATATTATTCTATAAATGTTTTTATTTTATTCAATATTATTCATATCTTTGTTCCCTATCAAACATATCATATGCACTGGAACTATATAGTTTCATTTCACTATTGTATCTTTTATTTTCTCATTGCTTTTGAGCTTAGTTATTTTACAAATCTGCATAACTTCATGATTTTCACAGCTTCACTCCTCCGCAGTCGTCGCAGTCGTCGCCGTTGTCAATAATTTTCATATGCAAACATTTCAAAAAATTAACATTTAAATGAGATTTGCTTCATGTTCGTGTTAAGGATTTTTCACTGTAGGATGGGGTTGACGGTGAGGGTGAGGGTGGCCAAAATGTCAATCAGCTGTTGTAAGTATGTTGCGAAAATGCTGTGCATATTTTTAAAGTAAACATTTTTATACAAAATGTGTGTATAAAGGGTTTAAAAAAAAATTTAATATATGCAATTAAAATAATTGAATAAAGTCGAACATCGAAGCGTACCAAATGCGACGAAACATAAAATGTGTCGAAAATTTTAAATAATTGAGACAATGAAGGGGGGTTGTAATGTGTTTACATGGGCCACAAATATATAATGCTATTCGGAAAATAAAAAGGGGGAATATAGACATAAATTACAGTGTTCTAAAAAAGAACAATAAAGTGTTAAAAATGATGTCATGTCATAGATATCAGAAATCAGGAATAATTCTTTACAAGTTATGCTAAAATCAGCGCTCAGTACTAGTCTGGTATCGTTTAATAGCAGTAGGTATTTTTATTATTAATTATAATTATTGTAAATTGTTATTTGTATTCAAACTTCTTATTGTATAATAAGCAATACCATTGTTTTTATACTTAAATTTTTTATATCATCCTGGATAGTTCTTTTTTATACGACTATCACCAGGACTATGCATGATTGCAACGCGTTAATTAAACATCAGCAGCAGTAGTGATGATTGCAGAATATAAAAGGAAGAAATAAAGAAACTTCCTGGAGCATTTCCAGCTAAATATATGGACTGTGTCTCTCTCTGTCTATATCTCTGTCTCTCATTCTCTGTCTCTCTTTTTCATTTTGTCTGTCTCTTTCCTTCTCTGTCTTTCTCTTTCTTTTTCTCTGTCTCTCTTTCTATCTTTGTCTCTCTGTATTTCTCTGTCTTTCTCCCTTTCTTTCTCCTTGTCTCTTTCTTTTTCTGTTACCCTCTCTCTGTTTCTCTGTCTCTCTATCTTTCTCTGTATCTCACTTTCTCTCTCTCTTCCATTTTCTCCTTCTCTCTTTCTCTGGTCTTCCTCTGCCACTCACTTTCTTTCTCTGTCTCTCTCTTTGTTTTCATCCATGTGTCTCTCTTTCTGTTTCTCTGTCTCTCTATCTCTCTTTCTCTATTTATCTCTCTCTCTCTCTCTCTCTCAGTTTCATTCTCAAGTTAACTAGCTAGCACTACTTAGCTACTTAACTACAGTTATCAGTAATTCAAATGATTTTTAACCTACTGTGATCAATGATCTACTAACAACAGTTCGTTCCTTCATGACAGACCGCTTGAATCCAACATCCGTCTGCGGATAGAATTTGGGATAGAATTTGGATAGAATGGGATAGAATTTGTAGAAAGTAAAACCAAATAGTGGGCACAAAAGTTCCTTAAGACGTGGTGTTCAATCCTCAAGTTAATAATAATAATATCAGATATTCACGAATAGACAAAGTGTTAACTATAGTTATATATTCCATTTACAATGAAATAATTATGCTTATATTATACCTCATCTAAATCACATTATAGTAACTTTAAAATATAATGACCTTAAATATGACAGATTAAATGAAATACACGCAAAGGAAGATATGCTGATCTACGGTCCGTCATCAGTGAGAAAATAAATAAATGATAATGACTCTAGTATAGTTAAAGTTTGGGGCAGGGATAAGCCACCCAGCCACAATAGAGTAAAAGTGCGCTATAGCACTAACTTAAATCACAACAACAACAGCAAAAAAATATATATGAAGAAATTTGAAAATATAATTAGCTAATATTATATAATTATATATAAATGTAATATTTTTTTAACTATTTTCATGAAAAGTTCAAATCATGAATGAAATTAAAAAATCTCTCAAAATGTAACATCAACTTAGAAAAACCATGCAATTCGATGTAAACGTAAGAAAAACTGAAACCAAAAATTTACTCAAAATAATCTCATATAAATCTAAATGTTACGCAAGGATTACATACCATTCTTGCCTATTCATGAAATCCATCAAATGAAGCCGCTGGCAATGATGAATGATTAATATCTGCCCACAACACATGCTCCACATCATTTCAACTCTCAAACTGTCATCTCCTATTAAGTGAACGATTTTTCTCGACCATCATTTTGTCGAGCTTAGACCGCTTTTTTTCCTTTTAGTTGTAGCAGAAACGTTGTTAAACTGCAACCAAGAGTGGAAACGGTGGAAATGTGGTTGGAATGTTGGCAAACGATGATGGAAATATCAGCATAAGCACAACAAAATCCTAAGCAATCTTTATCAACATCGACGACTTTTGCGCGACCAACTGAAATGGTAGGAAAAAAAGTGCAGCTTTAAGCCTATGTGGGCACACAAATTCATCCATCTATTAACATTGCTAAATACTTACATACCAATGTACAAAAAGGATCTGGCAAGTGTCAAATGCGCTATGAATCTGTGTCAAATGCAGACGCAAGCCAAAGTGACGTGGATCTGCTGCTAACTTGGCTTGAGCCTGACAAAGCGATGTGGTTGCCCAGACGTTAAGCCAATTGCTGGCATTTGTAAGCATTTTCTCTTCTATGTCGACTGACAGCCTGATGTGCGAAAGATACTAATCAAATGAAACTACAACAAAAGTACATAGCAGCAACTTAAACTTAACGCAGGCAGTGGTATACATTCCCCTATTCTCGTACAACAAAATAGTAAATAGTTAGATACAAAAGTAAAAACAACAACAACAAAAACAAACTACCAACCTATTTTATGTAGGCTTACTTGTATGTAGTACCAGAGACGTCTCACTGGCGTCCAGCGGTATTAATTGGATTCCAGCATAGAGCACAGAGTAATGCTGGGTTTCTACTCCTAGACGAGACCAGTTCATTTGCTTCTACACCAAAAACAGCAGGCGAGAAGGACATATTTTTTATTTCTAATTTGTGCGGCTTGTATTGTTTGGTTCTTCTTCTTCTTTTTTTTTGCTGACGTCCTTTAATTTTGTTTTTCTCCTTTCGGTTGTTTATGTTCTTTTTATTTTTGCATAGCTTTACACATCCCCACACTTGACTATGAAGACTATGGTTTGTTGCAAGAATGAGGGAGTGATTTACCCATATTTTGCATATCTTGACAGATATAAATGTATCAAGCAAAAGACAGACAGGCCAGGACGGTCGGTTGGACGACGGCTCAGTAATCAGCTCAGTGCGAGTGCTAGGCAAGTATTTAAAGGAAGCACATTTGTGTTTGTTTTCAAAATAAATTCACTTCCGGTTGACACAAATTTTCGACGCTTAATTTATTTAACGTATTTATACGATTCTATAAGCCCATATGTAAACCTATTGCTCCTCTGCACCATGAGTACATACCTAGACTATGTT
>NC_051846.1:183364425-183378045 GCF_002237135.1 Teleopsis dalmanni | reverse complement strand
CGACAACAACACTGACGCTGGTTGCACTAGACGGAGTCGGAGTAGTAAAAATTTGATTTATTTTAAATTCAATTTTTATTGTCCTTGAAAAATTTTTTAAAAATATTTCAAAGATATTTATTTAATTTTTTTTTTTTGGTCATATGTATTTGCTTTTTTTTGTTAAAATAAAAATCGACTTAAAAATATTTATGCTCTTTTTATAGAAGTTACCAGACTGTTAAATGATTCCTCTAAAAATTTTTATTTGAGGTCAAATGACAAATAAAAATTAAAGTCTTAACGCATTTCGGAAAGGATACGAAAGGAATAAAAACATGAGGATTTTCAGTTTTATAGGATTATAATTTTGTCTAACAAAAGATATCATTAAGAATAGTGAAGTATTATAATGCTTTTATGTTTTATTCAAAGAAGTAGAAGTAGTTTTAATGACGATGTATTCTAAAGTTTTATATATGTGATTACAGATTATAAAGGTATCCATAAATAAAGTTGATAGGTGCCAGTAGTAAACTTATCAGGTTAGTTCACTTTCGATTGATTGGAGGAGTCATGCCTTACAGCATTGTTCGTCACTGACTGTTCTGGTTCTTTTGGGAAACCATATATAAAGTTGATAGGTGCCAGTAGTAAACTTATCAGGTTAGTTTACATTCGATTGATTGGAGGAGTCGTGCCTTACAGTATTGTTCGTCACTGACTGCTGTGGTTCTTTTGGGAAACCATTTATAAAGTTGATAGGTGCCAGTAGTAAACTTATTAGGTTAGTTCATTATGAATTGAATGGAGGGGCATGACTTACGGGTGTTGTTCGTACGCTAACTGTTACGGTTATTTTGAGAAACCATAAATAAAGTTAATGGGTACCAGTAGTAAACTTATCAGGTTAGTTTACTACGGATTGAATGTATGGGTCGTGCTTTACGTTGTTGTTCGTACGCTGACTGCTGCGGTTCTTTCGAGAAACCTTCTGGTCTTAGTATGAACAACGCTAATTCTAGGTAACACAAGGGGTCATCATTTGAGCTCAATTGGGTTTGGATACAATACCACTATTCCAACCTAACCTTAACAAACTTAATCATCAAAATCTTTCTTGACACTAAGCAACTGTTGAAATTTTTGAATAAAGAAAGTGTTTTAAAAGGAACAGACACACATACGATTACGTGTGCCTGACTTAAGAGGATACCTTATTGGTAAGAGTACCATATTTTGAGCTATAAGATCTGTATTGCTTGAATAAAGAAAGCAATGGTTTTAATATATATATTGCAAATGTCAATTGAATATCTTTGACAGTAAATTGACATTATCGATAAACTCATTTTGACAAGTATCAGGTAGTTAAAAAGTATATTAACAAAACTTCCAATTTTCCCGTCTAACCCGTGTATTTGATAGTAATTGTTGAGAGGAGCCTTTATTCTGTCTATTTCGTAGACAGTGTCCTGCAGATATAGTAACTATCTGTTACTCTGTGCCTACGTATTTACAATTGAACCTTATTATATGTCTCATTTGGCACAAAAAATTTCTTATATCTGCATTAGTCAGCAGTTTTTAAGGAATACTTAATCCGCCATTCTTACAAGTTTTGGTCATATAAATAGTATAACCGAAGCTACTGAGATATTAGATTTACTTATTTAGATATTATAAGGAAGTTGGAAGGAAGGAAATGAAGTTACGATATAAAATTAATAATCGTTACGAACACGGATGTAAGCAGAATAAGACGAAGCATTCAAGAAAGTGACACGGCATGAAGATAGAAAAACGTGTGTGAAATATATATAAGATTTAATTAATTATAATATTTTGATCGATAATTTCTAAAAAATAAATTAATTAAAACAAATAAGATAGTGCTCATGAAAAGTATTGTGGATATGCAATTTTCAGCAAGTTTAAATAAAATAAAGAGTTATTTGCAGATACATAGTTCGACGGTAACTTCAATTTGTGGCCTGCAATCCTCCCGATTTGTGACATCGGTTATTTATACTACTCATGATATACTTCTATCGTAATGACTCCTTGTGTGAGTAAAACTTATCTAAATAGCATCATACATAGTTTGCGAAAATCGTGAATCTTATTTAGTTTGGATTAAGATACTTGCAACAGAGTCTTCACAATCGATTTTTACAGTTTATAGTTTAATATCTCGGGATTTTTCAAACCTCAAACCTTACCGTAAATTATGTACACTTTTTATTATTTATTATAGAAAGATTTGTATATAAACATAATTAATTTGAGAAAGTTTACAAAACCTTTTTAGTCTTTGAAAATTTAACATAATGAAAAATGAAGCGAAATATCCTTTAGCAAAAATTCTTTTATCTGACATTGCTTCAGCACGAACATATTATCCGAAACAAGGTCATGCAAAAATGAATTGATTTTATCAGTAGGTAACATCCATCAATTTTAAAGTATTTATAGATCAAATCAGTTACGTGCAGTACGTGAAATTTTTTACATCATGTCACATATTTTAGGTTTCTGATGACGTAGAAAAATATCCTAATTTTTTTTGCTTTAGGTTATGGTCACAGAAGAACTTAGACTGCTGTGTTGGCAGTAAATATTTCGGAAGCAAATAACACGAGCTAGTAATAAAATTGTTATTGAACAAATAGAGAGAAAAGAATGTATTTAGTTTTTTAACCCAAAAAAAAATATGTGTACTTCATTCATACTAAAATCCAGCAAATTCTAATTGAAACTAGCAAAGTAAGGAACAAAGTAAGGAGAATCAACAGACTAAAAACTATAACAAAGTGGCGTACTTTATGCCAAGTGAATCCATTGTTATAGGTTGAGTGGAAATAAAATATGCTGTTCAACTTTGGTAAGGATTTATCTTTGAAGTGTGGTATTTGGTATTGGTAAAATAAAGAATAACAAAGCAAACTACAGCTATAGAGAGAGAGCAAAGGCAAGAAGTTGGTTGACTTGCTTGCTTCTATCCAACTTAGGCACCACTTCTAATTCGCTTTGTAATCAAAGTGTCTCAATGGCACTCAAAGCAAGCAGATAAGCGTTTTTAGTTATTTGAGTCACGTACAGAAGTAATGCGACACGTTGCTGTTCCGTTGACGATGATGACAATGAAAACGACACGACGATGAAGAGCACGGAACGCTTCCAACGCCAATGCCAACAACCGCAGCAACTACAGCTACAGCTACAAATTGCTATTGTTGTTGCTGCTGCTGCTGTTGTTGTTGTTGTTGTTGTTGTTTTTAGTGGTAATTGTTGTTGTCAAGTGGCGTTAAAAAATCGCTAACTAAAGTGTTGGCTTATATAGTAGTTGTGTGGCACCACTAAACTGCGGTCTTAGTGGTGGACGTCGTAACTTTAAGTGCCGTGGACAATAGCCTTTTCTTTACGATCTGAATGAGGATTGTTTGGTTGTTGATTTTAGTTGAGTTGTCACTTAGCTTTTGCTGCAAGGCAGGCAGAATCTTCTTAGGATGTCTCTTCATAGTTGCATTTATGCGGATAAATGCACTTAAATTGACTGCAGTTTATTGACAAAATGAAGTGGAGAACAATGGAAAAAGTGCAAATATAAGTTCAAATTTTATTAAGACTAAATAATTTACTACGTTAAAAGTGCTCGTTTTATGTTTTAATCTCGGTTATACAATAAATTAGCTTTTGATGTCAAAAATAAATATTAACCCACATCAAAATAATGGCTTATAACCAATTTGTTATCTATGTGAAGTGGCATAAATGTTTCTATTGTAACAAAGAAACCCATAAATGTTTCTATTGTAAGAGAGAAACCCTTTACTTATCACATACATATGTATTTGTTTTCCCATAGTTATCAATAAGGGAAATATGTTTGTATGTGTTTTCTATTTCAAATAACCCAATTTGCATTCAACATTTTCCCAGCACATTTCCCACATCACCGATGTATCTCTTATTTAACGCTATCATTGCATCTTAATCTTTATTCCCAATTTGTGTATTTGTTTTATTGTTTATTTTGTTTTACTTCATGTTACTCACTTAAATGAGTTAAATAAGCTCTGCTCTGCACACACGGTACACACAACCACCCACATCCATTCTTCAGTCGGCTGATCCCCATGGTACCATATCCCACATACTACTATTGCCTACGAGCAAGGAGCAGCACATCCGCTTCCGTCTTGTTGCTTATCAACAGGATAATTTGTCTTGTCATTGTGAATTTGTCGTGCGTTTTGGCGTTTTGCTGCATTCGAGTTTTGAATATTTTCCATTTTTTTTATTTAATTTCTGTTTTTCAGTTATGTATTTATTATTTTTGTTTTTGGAAATTTATTTATATTTCGTTTGTTCCCTAAATGAATAACAATTTTCCTTTGTTTAGTCACATTTTCATTTCATTTTGTCTCATTTTTGCTTATTCTATATTCTACGTAATGGGAAAATTTGTTATCGTAACTTCACTTGTAAAAGCGATAAACGTAATTATTTCTAAACGAAAATGCTTGAAAATTCGTTTTTCTATTTTCCATTTCGGATTGTAACTGTGTCGAATTGTATTTACTTGGAAGATGTCCTTTGATACAGTGGAATTGCTGAGATGATTTGAGGAACCAAAATTGTTCACAACAAAGGAATACTGAAACCTTTAAGATGATACTAAAACCATATTCAAGGTCTGGATCAGATATTATTCTATCTAAGTTTCATATGAAAATAGAATTATAATAAAAATAGTGCAAAGAGAACAGCAATAATAAATTCTGAATCTAAATCTGGTAGTATTCCACATAAGTCACAAGTGTTGGATAGATAGATTTATAACAAATTCAACTTTAAATGGAGTAATCTTTCAAATCTAGCTATTAGAATAGCAAATAGAACAGCAATAACAAATTCGAAATTTAGTGTGACAGTATTCGGTATTAACCTCACGCTTTGGTCTGACCATTCATTTAATACAAATAAGAAAGAAAGTAAGAAAGAAAGAAAGGTATAAGAAAGGTAGTCTGTATATAAATTGATCTGACCTAAAATCCAACAGAGCTACCTATCAGAATAGCAAATAGATCAGAAACAGTTAAATCGGAATCTGGATGCGATAGTATTCGGTATTAACCTCTAATTTTCGACACATAACATATGTACAATACGAATAAAGTTATAAAATATATATACTGTATTTAATTGATCTGACTTAAAATCTAACAGCACTACTTGCCAGAATAGCAAATAGAAATGCAATAGCAAATTTCGAATCTTCATGTGATATTATTCAAAATTAGCCTTAAACCTTGGACATATAAATTAATACCAAATTAATTAGGAATGGAGTAATAACAGATATAGTACAGATTTCAGATTGATCTGACTTTAAACCTCACAAAGCTACTTTCTAGAATAGCAATATCAAATTTGGAATTTGGATGTGATAGTATTCGGTATGAACCTCAAATCTTGGAGAGATAGACTTCCTAAATTACAAATGAAGTAATAAGAAAGATAGTCTGTATTAGTAATTGATCTCACAGCACTACTTGCCAGAATGTGCAATATCAAATTTGAAATCTTGTTCTAATAGTATTCGATGTTAACCTTAATTAATATGACCCCTAATCATAGTCTATGTATATATATACAGAATACTAGTTAGAACAGTCATAGGAATAACAGTGTTAGGTTCTCATACTATTCATAGTTCTCAAAGTAATGACAAATGTAGTAAATGCATCTAATAATATTCTCTAATAAGTCTTGAAGAGATGGATTTTTTAACAAAGATAGTCTGTATTTCAGGTTAGGTGATATTAAATTTGTAACATAAATACAAGTTTCTTTCTACGTGAAGGTGGTAAAGCTTATGTATTTATTTAGAGTATTAAGAGTATTTTCTGTTTGCTGTAGTTTATGTTTCGGAACTATATATAGTTCTTAACGTTTTTATATATCTTTTATATTATATATTACTATACTTCATTACAAATGTTTCCCATATTTTTAATGAATGATTTTCAAATTAATTGTGGATTAGGGTCTAATATAGATCAATGTCTTAAATGATCATTTACAATGTTTTTCAACTATTGAAAAGGAATCACTTCTAAAAATATAACTCAAGAAATTCTTTTACTCACAAAGTAAAACACATCAATGTATATGCAAAAATTTACTTTACAAGACAAATTATATTCCTGTATCTTCAGTAACTCAGAATAGAAACGAAAAAACAGATTTTCAGATGAAGAAATAAGTTTATTTCTTATTATAATTATGTTTAACTTCAAAGCAGTTTTTTAGCATTCTATATATTCTTTAGTAAATGGATCCCATTCTAAGAATTATTTGTAAAAATATCTGTAAAATACCCTGTATCTATTACTAGATAAAAGTGGACTAAACAATAACCATCGTCCTATAAATCTACGTTGCAAATATGGGTAAGTTACCGACAATGTTTCTGTACATCTTCTTTAATGAATGGATCCCGTTTCAATAGTGATTTGTTGAAAGATCTGCAAAATACCTAGTATCTATTAGCAGGTATATGCAGACTCTTTAATAACTATAATTCTACAAATGGATGACACAAATATGCGTAAGTTTCAAATAATATTTTGGTACTCAACTTCAACTTCAACTTACTTTTTCGGCATTCTATTCTGTAATAAATGGATCCCGTTTCAGAAGTGATTTGCTGGAAGATTCTTAAAATACCCTGTAATTATTACTAGGTATATACAGACTAAATAATAACCACCGTCTTATAAAACGACGTTACAATATAGTTGAGTTACCGAAAATCTTTTCTGGAAGATCTGCAAAATGTTTAGTATCTTTAACAAGTTATGGTATATATAGACTATATTGTAACCATAGTTCTATAAGTGGATGTTACAAATGTAGGTGAGGTACTGAAAATTCTTTTATACATTTGCTTCAATGAATGGAAGTAATAATAATGATTCAATAATGATTTGCTGCTAGATCTGTAAAATGTTCAGTATCTTTAACTAAATGTGTAGAGACTATAATATAATCACAGTTCTATAAATGGATGTTACAAATATAGGTGAGTTACCTAAAATATTTTCGAACTTATAACAAAATATTGAGGATACTCTTCCACTGTACGTATTCTGCTTGACTATAACATCTTGAAGAGAGCAATTTTATGACACACACACACATACGTTACTTTACGAGCAAACAAAGATATACACACATAAACGCATACATTGTCATATACAACAAAGGACATTTATTGTTTTTACGTTAGTTTGCTTCCAATTTGGCTGATTGTTTAATCGTTCAACGCGCTTTGGCAAATGTTTTGTTTCACTACTCCAATTTGTTATCCTTAATTTTCGTACTTCCGGTTCCTCTTGCCATACTCGCTCCTTCAGCTGTCCTGTGTATTATTTTTGTGTTTGTTGTGTTGCTTGTTTTTCCACATTGTTACGTCGTGTTTAATTTAATGAGTTTATATGTTTTGAATTTTAATGGCATGTCGCTTATTTTGCTTCTATAAAGATTTTGATCTTTATGCGGCATAATAAAGCAGTGCTAGGACATTGCAAAATGATAATGGATTATGTGAAGCATTCACTGATACCGCAAATGCTCCAAAATAAAAGTAACAACAACAAATGCCAGGACCACAATCATGCAAGTGTAGCGCAAAAGAAATGCTCCAGTCAGGATTTATGTGTTTCTTTTGCATCTTGTTTTTTTTTTTGCGCTTGTATTCATTTTCCCTTTGGCAACAAACAATATCAGGAAAACCTACAAGAAAAAATTATCAAAAATAATAGTAGCGAAAAAAAAATTGTTATTGTCCTTTCTGCTAGCGAAATTTATGGTTTTATTTGTTCGCTTGTGTTATTTTTTATGTGCCCGAAGAGGCGTAGCAGTGCGACCTCATCTATGTTCGTGTTGGCATTTATCCTTTTGCTGTCGTACATTCATGAATATCCATTGTCATTGCCACTATCACAAATACGGCCAAACCATGCTATTAGCACTTCCTTCGCCCATTCCATTAGAATTTCGCTGCTACATACCAATTCGGTACTGCGACGTTTTAATACAGCTCCTTATATCTTTGCATCCCGTTATATTGAGTTGTCTCTCTATTAAGTTATCCTTCGATATGACTCTTTTTGGCATTCTGCTTCCAATCTCAATTAATTTGCTCATAAATTTGTTTCCAAGCGTTTTTGGATCAGTAGATTCTTTATTTCAAACTGCGTGTCCTTGTTGTGTATGTACTTAAGTCTGTCTTTTGGTGGGTTTTGTTAATTTGAATTTATGCGGTTTTTATAAGGGATTTATTTTTTATTTATTTCCTATTGTATTTTCGGCTACTTATAGTTTACGTTGACGTTTACGTTTTCTGTGTCCTCTTTGTCATACTAGCGAGCTTAAGGCTCATACTGGAATCAGTGTCTTAAAAATGCGATGGCGTCTTCATAGCAGTTAATTAACTTTTGTTTATGTTATGCCATTTTTATTTGTTCCTTTTTGTTTCCTTTTAGTTTTTATATCTTTTTCTTTTACTTCTACTATTTTCATTCAATTTTCGTATTGTTATGGTTTGCTGTATTGTTTCTTTTTGGTACTTCTTTTGTTCGATGCTGTTTGTTACCGAAAATAATTGATTCGTTTCAGGATTAAGAAATACGTCAAATGGCTGCCATTTTTAATAAAAACGGACATCATTTCATTTTACTGACATTAAAAAAACAATTTCTTGTTTAGATTTTAAATTACATTTCAAACGTTTTACTTTGATGTTTTATTTGCTAAAAGCAGTAATTAAATATTCTACAGATATCTTAAATATGTATACTGTATACTCTTATATAAATGTTAGATAATGAAGGTATAAAGAAGAGTAACAGACATATCAGTACAAGATGCGCTAGTAGGTATAAGGTATAGATATAGAGAAGGTATAGATATAAGGTATAGAGAAAAGTAACACAGATCAGTATTAGATGTGCGAAAAGCCGAGTCATCTTAATAAATGTAGCGACCGTGAGGAACCTAGTATAATGTGTCCAAATTCAATGAACAATAATATTCCACAATTTAAAAGATCCAGATTTTTTATAAAACTAATGAATGATGGTACTACGATATAATGAATTCGATTAGAGAAGGACAATAATGCAACAAGAAAATACATAGTAACACCGATATAACTATTAGTATTGTTACTCAGCATGTAAAATATACATGCTATTCCTTGTTTAAAGGAATAGACATAACAGAGTATGAGTACAGTTTTAACCTTTTCCAACACAATACCAATCAGTCAAACGCAATGAAAATTACAATCCTAATAGCCTTGCTCTTTAGGGCAGTTACTCATTTTGTACCAAGAAAAGAAGAGCCATGGCTATGATATATTTCATATGACTACATTTGCAGTGCTGATTTGAATGTGGATCGTTTTATAGAAATCTCAACAGAGTTAACATTCTGATCAGACCGATAGATAAGATAGCTCATGGATTGTATTGTATGAATAAACTAGTAAAGTATGGTCTTACCATTGACTTCACCAATATTACATTCTGCTGAATAAATATATAAACTTATAAATACCTTAAGTTTTTGATGATCTTAGTCAAGTCTTCAGTAATGGTATACTTCCCGAGTATATAGTCATCTGGTAATTTGTTTTTTAATAAATATTAAATTTGCAAAAAAGATAATTCTGCAGTCATCAATAAACTTTGTTGCAATAGCAGCTTTAAGTTTGAAAAAATTTTTAAAGACTTCTAAGAGAATCTGGGATTACTATGGTATCTAGTAGTTGCCTAATTACGAGAAACTTTAGAAAGAAAATGTTAAGGTGATCACAGAACTCAACTGTATAAATCCAGACATTTTTTGCTATAGATCAAGTATTCATATGTAGTAGCAAATATCATCGATCTCTTATTAGGCGAATAGTGGAACATTGACTTCGCGAATAATTAAAGAAGACTAAAGTGTTTGATATTTTATAGAATATTAAAGTAGATTTAGTAGTTTATGATTAAAAAAATCCTTTGGGAATTGAAAAATATGAGCCACTATCGGTGTATCAATATTTTTTTTTAGCAATTTAAAAAAGCATTAACCTTTATCAAAAAGGGTAATTAAACTTATTATCAGTAGGACATATTAATTATGTATAATTAATATATTATAACCAACTTTAACCAACTACATGCGACCATTTGGGTTCTATGCAAAAATATTTTAAGGTGATACGAGTAGATAAGTACAGTTTTAAGACACATATGGAAACTGCTGAATAATAGTCATGCTGATATCTAATAATCATCACCGTTAATCCTCTACTATTTACGTTTTGTAATGTTTTAGAAATTCCTACTAATTTAACACATCACATCTCTTTAACTTAAAGTTTAAATATTCTTATCAAAAAAACTCCTGTTTCCTTATTATCGATAATATCTTTCCTAATTTAAAACTCCTTTTGTTTTGTGGTCAAAAGTTATTATACAATCCAGGAACCACAACAGAAGTGGTAAGATATTGTAAGTACATACAGTAAGTTTTTGATTCAAACTAAAGTTTTTGCGGTTTTGGGTGTGTGTGATAAGTTGACTAATCTTCAAATTTACCTTCATAATTTAATTAATTAATAATTGAAATATAATTATTATGTTAATTTTTTTTTAGTTTAAGTGCATTTAAACTTTTTAAGTAAACATTATTTAAGTTGCATATGTTTAGGATATATAGTTTAATAGTGGACGGAGTGTCATGAACACCTAATGGTCAAGCCCACCAAATATTAATATTATATACGCTTAATAAAAATATAATTCAAGCATTCAGTTGTTAGTAATAATTAAGAATAATTGTAACTGAATTACTATTAATATGAATATCTAATACTTCCAGCTTATCACTTCACCTGGTCTCCAGAACATTTTTTGGACGGCAAAAATTTTATTTCGAACGATGACGTCGAAAATGATTTGGATCAGTGTTTTGTTAAGGAAAACCATGGGCGTTATTAGTACTCGTATGCAATAAAATATTTTTTTTATGTAAAAAACGCATTTCTGTATTTTAACAAAAAAATAATACTCCCAACTTTCATTGTCAATATCATATTTACACAGACGTAAATATATAGTAACGAACACTTTAAGATATCGCACAGAATACCAGACTTTGCTAATGTACTTTACGCGGAAGCAGTTGCACTGAAAGTAACCGCAATTATACTATTGAAAATGGGTATATCAGAAACTAATATTAGAATCTTTACGAAAAGTAAAGAATTTAAATTCTTACAATCTCTACATATCAAATATAAAGTCATCATATTAAGTGTCACATTTATAGTTGACATTAGCAGATACACCAATGTATCTGTCATTAGTATATTAAAACATAGTGGCAGCTATGGCAACTGTTTAGAAGACGAGCTCGCAAGTAAACCATATCCATGTACAACTATATCAGCTATTCTCTAAGTATTTATATTCCCAGTACCTGTAAATCTATGATAAATCCTCTTTTTCTCAAAAAAGCTAGAAAAACACTTTTTTGAAGTAACTGACTATTTTTGTGTCATCTGCCAAGAAGAAGAGAAAGAATTATTGGGCTCCCATCTATTATGCAGAAGTACAGCCTTGGTAAGTAGCAATGCTGTAATTCTCGAGAAACTCTTTTTTAAGAACCGCGAAGCAACAAAAGAAACTGTTATCAGCAGATTTATACAATTATTAGTTTGAATTAGAATTATTTCCAAATATCTTTGATAATGGGTGTTTGGGAATACTCTGTACAACTGTGTGGTCAGCCAAAAATATAATTAATTAAAAATAATATAAAAAAAATTTTGTTGTTGTGATTCACTACTTTTCTAAAAACTGCTTAATGAAATTAAAAAAAAAATTGTTTAAAATGATACAGCTCTGAATTAGGAATACAAGTATCTTAACATACGTATAGATTCTAGAAACAGATCATTGGAAAAATTGAAACCTTAAAAATGGATGCCCTGGAGCACCACAACTGATCCATTGGCAGTTTGTCTGTTGCAGATTTAGCTTTAAACCTAACCTAACCTATATAAAATATATGTATATATCTAAAAATATGTTTATCAGTGGAATCGTGTTTTATGCATAAATATTACATCTGATAAAAATCTAGGACATTAATAATAACATTTTTTTATAAATGGAAATTGGTAAGAACAATTCTGTTTTAAAGTTTATGACACGTGACTTTCAACTTTGCGAAGTAATTAGACAAAAATTAAAATTTAAGTTCTTATAGTGTATTTACATCCTCAAGAAGGCACCACCAACAGAATCTATGGAAATACTAGATTACTTTATTTCATTTTACTACTCTTGATGTCCTTATTAGATATGCATATACACACTTAACCCTCATTCCATTGGTATTATGAGTGCAGGAACGCGTCGTCATTAAATAGCAACGTGGCAATGTTTAAGAAGTTTTTTACCAAGGAAAGGTGGCTATAAGAGGGATGGTAAGTTTTTAATGGTAAAAACTGTTGTTATTGTTGTTGTTGTTGTTCTAGAGATTGTGTAGAGTGCAAGAAACGATTAATGCCTGCAACATGGTAGTAGCACAATTAAAGCCTTCCGGATTATTAGTTAATTAAAATAATGAGACACAGAGCATCACAAATGATGGCGTCGCTATCGCTGATGAGTTTCTTTACTGGATTTGGACTTTTTCCACTGATACTGATTACTGCTGTTGTGTTTTTTTTTTTTTGCAAGTATTTGTACTGTGTTTTGTGGTAGCAAAAACAATTTTCTGTAACGTCATACGACGCTAATGATTTTTCACATCATTTTTTGTTTTTTTTTTCTTTGAATTTTCAACTTTTTGTGTTTTGGTTTTTCCCCCATTTTCCCATTGTTATACGTATCGCTCTACGCATTACAGTTACGACTTTACTTTGACTTTGAAAAGCGCTGATTTATAGCGACAATTTGCTTAATGACTGACATTAATTTTGATGGGCAGCAAAAGGCAAAGGGGTGTGACAAGAAACTGACTTAGAAAGCTCATGATTTCACAAATTTCCCATTGTGACTGCGTTACTGTATATAGTAAGTAAGTATGTATATTTCGTTGGGTACCTTAAAAAATATGCGAGAAGCTATAATTAAATTAACATCGAGCACCGGAAATCATTTGAAGTTACTTTCACGTGAAAGTAGAAAGTTGACAGCGGCGTGATTTGCTTATTATATGCCGTAGGTGCAAATTTTCACTTAAATTTTCCGGGCGAAAATATTTTGTTTGATGTATGACTTATGTTTCATATTAAATTGCATTAAATTCAGGCTGCAGATATTAAATTAAATTGTAATAATTACTTTCAACATAAGATTTTAAATTGTTTTTTTTTCTGTTCTGTGCTCTTGTTGTTCTCAAGCTGTAGGCGTCAATGTTGGCTTGAATTGTATAATGTATACTGCAAGGCAAGTTGTCCCTCCAAGGCAAGTTGCTTTATGTTTTAATTTTATATATAAAATTTAAGTCGAATATGACACATATGTCAACGTCATCTCACATTAATTTTCTCACACGTTGAATAAA